>NC_134854.1:26481666-27204166 GCF_049852395.1 Peromyscus maniculatus bairdii | reverse complement strand
TTTTCTCTGCTGAGTAGTATTCCTTTGTGTATATGTCCCACAATTTATTTATCCATTCTTCAGTTGAAGGGCATCTAGGTTGTTTCCAGGTTTTGGCTATTACAAAATGCTGATATGAACATAGCTGAGCAAGTGCTCTTGTGGTATGATTGAGCATTTCTTGGGTATATGCCCAAGAGTGGTATAGCTGGATCCTGGGGGAAATTGACTCCCAATTTTCTAAGAAAGCGCCATATTGATTTCCAAAGTGGTTGTACAAGTTTGCATTCCCACCAGCAGTGTAGGAGAGTTCCCCTAGTTCCACATCCTCTCCAGCATAAAGTGTCTTCAGTGTTTTTGATCTTAGCCATTCTGACAGGTATAAGGTGATATCTCAGAGTTGTTTTGATTTGCATTTTCCTGATGATTAGGGATGTTGAGCAATTCCTTAAATGTCTTTCAGCCATTTGAGTTTCCTCTGTTGAGAATTCTCTGTTTAGTTCTATAGCCCATTTCTTAATTGGACTGTTGGTCGTTTTGATGCCTAATTTCTTGAGTTCCTTATATATTCTGGATATCAGTCCTCTGTCACATGTGGGGTTGGTGAAGATCTTTTCCCATTCTGTAGGCTGTCGCTTTGCCTTGTTGACCGTATCCTTTGCTCTACAAAAGCTTCTCAGTTTCAAGAGGTCCCATTACTTGATTGTTTCTCTCAGTGTCTGTGCTACTGTTGTTATATTTAGGAAGTGATCTCCTATGCCAAGGCGTTCAAGAGTATTTCCTACTTTCTCTTCTAGCAGGTTCAGAGTAGCTGGATTTATGTTGAGGTCTTTGATCCACTTGGACAAGTATTGTGCACGGTGACAGATATGGATCTATTTGCAGCCTTCTACACGTTGATATCCAGTTATGCCAGCACCATTTGTTGAAGATGCTTTCTTTTTTCCATTGTACACTTTTGGCTTCTTTGTCAAAAATTATATGTTCATAGGTGTGTGGGTTAATGTCAGGGTCTTCAGTTCGATTCCATTGGTGCACATGTTGGTTTTCATGCCAATACCAAGCTGTTTTTATTACTGTAGCTCTATAGTAGAGCTTGAAGTCAGGGATTGTGATGCCTCCAGAGGTTGTTTTATTGTACAGGATTCTTTTGGCTATCATGGGTTTTTTGTTTTTCTATATGAAGTTGAGTATTATTCTTTCCAGGTCTGTGAAGAATTGTGTTGGTATTTTGATGGGGATTGCATTGAATCTGTAGACTGCTTTTGGTAAAATTGCCATTTTTACTATGTTAACCCTGCCTATCCATGAGCATGGGAGATCTTTCCATTTTCTGACATCTTCTTCAATTTCTTTTTTCAGGGACTTAAAGTTCTTGTCATATAGGTCCTTCGCTTGCTTGGTTAGTGTTACCCTAAGGTATTTTATGTCATTTGTGGCTATTGTAAAGGGTAATGTATCTCTGATTACCTTCTCAGCTTCTTTGTCCATTGTATATAGGAGGGCTACTGATTTTTTTGAGTTGAGCTTGTATCCTGCTATGTTTCTGAAGGTGTTTATAAGCTTTATCAGTTCCTGGGTGGAATCTTTGGGGTCACTCAAGTATACTATCATGCCATCTGCAAATAGGGAAAGCTTGACTTCTTCCTCTCCAATTTGTATCCCCTAATCTCCTTATGTTGTGTTGTTGCTCTGGCTAGAACTTCAAGTACTATATTGAATAAGTGTGGGGAGAGTGGACAGCCTTGCCTCATTCCTGATTTTAGTGGAATTGCTTTGAGTTTCTCTCCATTAATTTGATGTTGGCTGTTGGCTTGCTGTAAATTGCCTTTATTACGTTTAGGTATGTTCCCTGTATTCCTGATTGCTCCAAGACTTTTATCATGAAGGGGTGTTGGATTTTGTCAAATGCCTTTTCTGCATCTAGTGAGATGATCATGTGGTTTTTTTCTTTGAATTTGTTTATATGGTGTATTACATTGATGGACTTTTGTATGTTGAACCACCCTTGCATCCCTGGGATGAAGCCTACTTGATCATGGTGGATAATTGTTCTGATGTGTTCTTGGAGTCTGTTTGCCAGTATTTTATTGAGTATTTTTGTATCAAAGTTCATGAGGGAGATCGGTCTGTAGTTTTCTTTCTTTGTTGTATCCTTGTTTGGTTTAGGAATCAGGGTAATTGTAGCCTCATAGAAGGAGTTTGGTAATGTTCCTTCTGTTTCTGTTATGTGGAACAATTTAGAGAGTATTGGTATTAACTCTTCTTTGAAGATCTGGTAGAATTCTGCGCTGAAACCATCTGGTCCTGGGCTTTTTTTGGTTGGGAGACTCTTAATGACTGTTTCTATTTCCTTAGGGGCTATTGGACTATTTAAATAGTTTATCTGGTCTTGATTTAACTTAGGTATGTGGTACCTATCCAGAAAATTGTCCATTTCTTTTAGGTTTTCCAGTTTTGTGGAGTAGAGGTTTTTGAAATATGACCTTATAATTCTCTGGATTTCCTCAATGTCTGTTGTTATGTCCCCCTTTTCATTTCTGATTTTGTTGATTTAGATTCTCTCTCTCTGTCTTTTGGTTAGTTTGGATAAGGGCTTGTCTATCTTGTTGATTTTCTCAAAGAACCAACTCTTTGTTTCATTAATTTTTTGTATTATTCTCTTAGTTTCTATTTTATTAATTTCACCTTTCACTTTGATAATTTCCTGGCATCTGTTCTTCCTGGGAGACTTTGCTTCTTCTTGTTCTAGAGCTTTCAGGTGTGCTGTTAAGTCACTAGTGTGGGATTTCTCCAACTTCTTTATGTGGGCATTTAGTGCTATGAATTTCCCTCTTAGCACTGCTTTCATAGTGTCCTATAAGTTTGGGTATGTGGTGTCTTCATTTTCATTGATCTCTAGGAAGTCTTTAATTTCTTTCTTTATTTCTTCCTTAACCCATTGGTGATTCAGTTGAGCATTATTCAGTTTCCATGAGATTGTAGGTTTTCTGTAGTTGTTTTTGTTGTTGAAATCTAACTTCAAACCATGGTGGCCTGAAAGAACACAGGAGGTTATTCCAATTGTTTTGTATCTGTTGAGATTTGCTTTGTGGCCAAGTATGTGGTCGATTTTAGAGAAAGTTCCATGGGGTGCTGAGAAGAAGGTATATTCTTTTTTGTTAGGATGGAATGTTCTGTAGATATCTATTAGGTCCAATTAGGTCATGACATCAGTTAAGTCCTTTATTTCTCTGTTAAGTTTCGATTTGGGAGATCTGTCCAGTGGTGAAAGTGGGGTGTTGAGACCTCCCACAATTAATATGTGGGGTTTTATATGTGGTTTAAGCTTTAGTAATGTTTCTTTTACATATGTGTGTGCCCTTGTGTTTGGGGCATAAATGTTCAGGATTGAAACTTCATCTTGGTGGATTTTTCCTGTGATGAGGATGTAATGCCCTTCTTGATCTCTTTTGATTGATTTTAGTTTGAGGTCTATTTTGTTTCGTATTAGGATGGCTACACCCGCTAGTTTCTTAAGACCATTTGATTGGAAAGTCTTTTCCCAGCCTTTTATTCTTAGGTAGTGTTTGTCTTTGAATTTGAGATGTGTTTCTTGTATGCAGCAGAAAGATGGGTCCTGCTTTCGTATCCATTCTGTAAGCCTATCTCTTTTCATAGGTGAATTAAGTCCGTTGATATTAAGGGATATTAATGACCAGTGATTGTTCATCCCTGTTATTTTTGGTGGTAGTGTGTATGTACTTCTCTTCTTTGGGGTTTACTCCTGTGGCTTTATCTATTGCCTGTGTTTTCGAGTGTGTATCTGACTTCCTTTGGTGGGAATTTTCCTTCTAGTGCTTTCTGTAGGGCTGGGTTTGTGGATAAGTATTGTTTAAATCTGGCTTTGTCTTGGAATGTCTTGTTCATTCCGTCTATGATGATTGGAAGTTTTGCTGGGTATATTAGTCTGGGCTGGCATCCATGGTCTCTTAGTGTCTGCATTACATCTGTCCAGGTCCTTCTGGCTTTCAAAGTCTCCATTGAGAAATCGGGTGTTATTCTGATGGGTTTGTCTTTATAGGTCACTTGGCCTTTTTCCTTTGCTGCTCTTAATATTCTTTCTTTATTCTGTACATTTAGTTGTCTAATTATTATGTGTCGAGGGGACTTTTTTGGAGGGTCTAGTCTGTTTGGTGTTCTATAGGCTTCTTGTATCTTCATAGGCATTTCCTTTTTTAAGTTGGGAAAGTTTTCTTCTATGATTTTGTTCAATATATTTTCTGTGCCTTTGAGTTGGTATTCTTCACCTTCTTCTATCCCTATAATTTGTAGGTTTGGTCTTTTCATGGTGTCCCAAATTTCTTGGACATTTTGGTTCATGACTTTGTTGGCTTTAGTGTTTTCTTTGACTGATGAAACTATTTCTTCTACTGTATCTTCAATGCTAGAGATTCTCTATTCCATCTCTTGCATTCTGTTGGTTATACTTGCATCTGAAGTTCCCGATCTTTTACTCAGATTTTCTATTTCCAGCATTCCCTTTGTTTGTGTCTTCTTCCTTTTTTTCTATTTCCCTTTTCAGGTCTTGGACTGTTTCCTTTATTTGTTTCATTGCTTTTTCATGATTTTCTTTCAGTACTGTATTGTTTTCTTCCAGTACTTTATTATTTTCTTCCAGGACTTTATTGTTTTCTTGCAGGACTTTATTGTTTTCTTCTAATTTGTTTGCCCTTTCCTCTAGTTGCTTATAGCATTCTTCCAATTTTCTTGTCTTTTCCTCTACACAAGCCTCTACCTTCTTCATGATGTTACTCACAAGGCTACTTTCTTCTGCTTCTTCCAATTTTTGATGTTCAGGTCTAGATGTTGGAGGCGGGCTAGGTTCTGGTGACGCTGTATTCCTCTTCATTTTGTTGTATGTACTTCTGCCTTGACGTCTGCCCATCTCCTTGTGGTTCGTTCTTGGTCTTATCAGTGCGCTTGTTTCAGACAGAGCTGACAGATTCAGGAAGTCTCTCTCTCTTGTCCAGATGGGAGCTCTCCTGTCCAAATGGGAACTCCGGGGCAGGATGGAAGCTCTTATCTGGATGGGAAGTCTGGGGCAGGATGGGAGCTTTTGTCCAGACAGGAAGTCTAGGGTAAGATGGGCGCTCTTGTCCAGAAGGGAAGTCCAGGTCAGGATGTGAACTCTCGTCCAGAAGGGAAGTCCAGGGCAGGATGGGAGACCTCTCTTGTCTAGAAGGGAAGTGCAGGGCAGGATGGGAGCTGGCGGCTAGTCTCTAAGTCCCAGGAAGTGGGTGGGGTCTCAGGTGGATGGCCGTGGGGGCAGGGCATGGAGATTGCAGGGGCTGCTGGGGGGCTTGCAGAAGGGGATCCTTTCTGGTGGAGCTAAAAGGGGACCTGCCTGGTGGCTAGAACCAGGGGCCAAGTTGGACAGGTCTTCCCCAGAGTGGCTGGTGCCCAGGGATGGGGTCTGGGCTGGGCCCAGATACTCACCTTTGGTCCAGAAGGGAAGTCAGGGGCAGGATGGGAGCTGGGGGCTGGTCTCTAAGTCTCAGGAAGTGGCTGGGGTCTCTGGCAGATGGGTGTGGGGGCAGGGCGTGGAGATTGCAGGGGCTGCCAGTGGGGGGGGGCCTTGGAGAAGGGGATCCTTCCTAGTGGGGCTAGAATGGGACCTGCCCGGTGGCCAGAACCTGGGGCCAAGTTGGGTACGTCTTCCCCGGAGTGGCTGGTGCCCAGGGATGGGGTCCAGGCTGGGCCCGGATACTCACCTCTGGTCCAGAAGGGAAGTCGGGGGCAGGATGGGACTGTTGTGGCATTTTTTTTTTCATTCTCACATAGAGACAAATGATAGTCAAATAATGAAATAAAACATGATTGAGGATTGATGGGGCATGCTACTTCTTACAGGTTGGTTAGAAAAATCCATCTACACTGAATGATATCTATGTGACCCCAAAACAAGCAATAGAGGCAACCTCAGAAGACTACATACAGTGAGGGAAGCAAGAAGTGTGGGTCTCTAGAGTGAGCGTGTTTTGCTTGTTGAGGAGTTTTCATGATGTGATTCACACAAAGGAAGTTGAGGACAATCCACAGTGTACTTCTTAGGCTAATATCAGAAGTTTGCATTCCTTACAGGGCTGTAGGCTTTGATCAGAGGATCAAGATGATATTACTTAATTTTAAAAACATACTGTAGCTGTTGAGTGAAGAAGAGTTTCTAGGAGACCAGAGTGGAAACAGGAAGATATGTGAAACGGTTAGAACGTGAACTAGTTTGTAGCACTGGAATGAGTCAGGCACATCCATGTTTAGGATATACTGTGAACCAGGAGCCAATGAGATTTGCTAATGAATTGAATATTGGGGTTGAGAGAAAAAGAAAAGCAATAAATGATTCAGGGATAAAAGGCCAAAGTTAATTTCACTAAAATAATAAGTGACAAATAAATGCTAATTGTGGCTAGTGCTCAGAATTCTGCCTAACTCAGTTCTCCACTGACTGATGTAAGACAGGCAGCTGTGTAATCTGATTGATTCCTTTGCCCAACCTGTGACTCTGTAGGAAGGGAGACTGCCTTACCACCATTTCTGTCCTCAGCATTTACTGTGGTGCCTGGTGAAAGCAGGTACTCGACATATTTTTGTAAATGACTATATTATTAATGTAAGTAAGTTGTAAATAAATATCTATTATTACATGGTACTGGCTGGTTTTGTGTGTCAACTTGCTACAAGATAGAGTCATCAGAGAGGAAGGAGCTTCAGTTGAGGAAATGCCTCTGTGAGATCCAGCTGTAAAGCATTTTCTCAATTAGTGATCAATGGCAGAGGGCCCAGCCCATGGTGCATGGTGCCATCCCTAGGCAGGTGGTCCTGGGTTCTATAAAAATGTAGGCTGAACAAGCCATGTGAGAGCAAGCCAGTAAGCAGCACTCCTCCATGGCCTCTGTATCAGCTCTTGCCTTCAGGTTCTGGTCCTGCTTGAGTTCCTGTCCTGACTTCCTTTGGTGACATACAGAGATGTGGAAGTACAAGCAGACTAAATACTTTCTTCCCTAACATTTTCTCTGGTCATGGCATTTTCTTGCAGGAATAGAAACCCTAAGACATACATTCTGTTGAATTATGAGAGCATGCTTTTTATTTTCTACATTAGACGGTTAAAATTATAAGCAATTAAATTTATTTCTGTTTGATCATATTTCTTTAGTTCTAAGCAGGATTGATTTAGTTTTCCAAGTTGTTCTTAAAACAAATATTAACCGAAATGTAATGATTAGACAAGTCTCTAGATCCTTTGTGAAAAGACAGAGAGCCATGAACTAGGTAAGAATCAAAATAATTCAAATTAACAGGGCATGAAGCCTAGTCAATGAGAGTGACTAAGATAATCTATATTCTAAATATGGAATTTCACAAATATTTCTGGTGACTTAGACAGTCTGAGGGCTTTAAACTCCCTGTGTTTTACCTGCTGTAAATATTTTCAATCTTTCCTTTGTAGATATTGGCTATTCCTTTCTCTATTACTCCACTGTCTTGTATCCAGGACATGTAACAGTAAGCCCAGGTTCCCATGCCTGTCATCTACTTGACATCTTATCAGCCATATGGGTTCTTTACATTTCTTCTTAACATCTTCCTATACATCACTTTCTGATTACCCTTCCTCGATTTGAGAGTTCATTGCATCATTCCTTCAGAAAGGAAAGACTGTGATTTCCACCCTCCTTAATCCAAAGATACTGCAATTTCTCCACTGGCTTTTGTAAGTGTCTCTTTTTCCTACTGACATTTCTGGCATGGATCCTGTGGTGGTTTGAATAGAAATGGTCCCCATAGACTCAGGGAGTAGCACATTAGGACGTGTGGTCTTGTTGGAGTAGGTGTGGCATTGTTGGAGGAAGTGTGTCTAGTGTGTCTCAGTCCTCTTCCTGCTGCCTGCAGATCCAGATGTAGAACTCTCAGCTTCTTCTCCAGCACCATGTCTGCCTGCACACTGCTATGTTTCCTGTCATGAAGATAATGGACTAAACCTCCAAACTGTAAGCCAGCCTCAATTAAATATTTTCCTTGTAAGAGTTGCTGTGGTCATGGTGTCTCTTCACAGCAACAGAAACGCAAACTAAGACAGATTCATATGCAAGACAATTAGCTTAACCACCTAGCTCTCTTCTCCTCCTGCAGAGTTACGTGCCCTGGCTCTAGCCAGAGAAGTTTTCCTGCTATTCCACTTCCTCACTGTACTGCAATGTCCCATGTGGGCACCTACCTCGTTTTTTGCCATTGAGATCTCTACCTAATAACTAAGCCTGCTAATTCCTTCTATATTGCCAATCTGATAGCCGAGTAACTCTTCAGACAGTGTTTGAGAATAGTCTCCTGCACACAACCAGCTACCTCTGACTATCTTTTCCTGAGCTATGCTGTTTTACAAGCATTTCAGGCCTTCTAAAAGAGAATGTAATATTTTTGCAAGTTTCACATGAGTTTTGCATTTTCAGATAGACTCCAAAAGGAAAGGGATCTATGATTTTAATACTTTATACCCACAATTTCTTATTTACCTCATATAGTTCAGTACAGCTGTGCCCTGACACCCATGAAGGATTGAGTCTAGGAGCCCTGTGGATGGAAGGATGTGCAGGCATCCCAAAGCAGAGATGAACTGGTATAATATTTGATAGAGTTTAAATGTTTTTTCTCCTTGCTTTAAGTCATATCTAGATTTCTTACAGTATCTCATAAAATGTAAGTGCTATTTGAATAGTTTTTATACTGTATCAATGTAGAGGAAACTATCTCTACATGCTTAGTATAGATTCATTTTTTTTCAATTATTTTTATCTGAATCCACAGATGTGGAACCCTTAGATACAGAGGGCCAGCTGCATGCTTTAAATGTAGTAAGTTCATATTGTCTTGGTTAGATTTATGAGTTATCACAAAAGATATTAAATGTATTTTATGTTCTAGTCTGTGTATCATTCAGGTACAGGATTGGCAACTGACGGCCACTATACCTACATTCATCCTTTTGACTTTAGCATCTATTTTTACTGAGCTTTTTGACACCAATTTAATCTTAGCCCACAACCAAAGTATTATGAACTACATTTTACAACTTATTTGAGATGAATTTATGATATACATATCATCCATTTATGACAGCTGTTACAATGTTTTACGGAGACAGCATAGCATAAAAATGAGACAATAGAGACTTTGGCATTAGTCAGACTGAAAGTAAAAAGCCAGATTTACATTTTAGTTACTCAAAGGTCAAACTGAGCTCAAGTTCCTGGAAGCCAGCAAAGCAACTGTCACTTACTCCAGACACTAGTGGTTGCAAAAAGAATCAACAGACTCTTGTAGTTTCAGAAACAGTTTGTTGGAGGATAACAGCTAACTTCCACATGGCCCCTAAAGAACCCCACTTACCCTTAACTCCCAAACCTCATCTGCAATCACATAGCCTGTGTTCTCCTGAGCTCTGGCCATTGTGTTTCTGGGTTCTATGTCCTGATCACAATGATCCAGATCTGGAGACACCACCTCTCTTTTATGAAATAAAATAAATAAAGACTGCTCTAGCTGTTTGGGCTCTTCTATATTCCATCTTTCTTTCTTCCTATGCACTGAATTCTTATTATCCGTATGGTCCTCCTATACTTGTATTCATTAAAGAAAAAAATGACATTGCAAAGTGACCAGAAATGCTTACATTACAGAAAACTCCATGCTCAAAAGAGGCTCTTAACCAGTTTTCTGGTTTCATACATTAAGTTGATAGTAACGACGGCTTTGAGGACTTCATGAAGGAAATGGAAGCCAAACAAAATGAAGCAAAAACCTGTTTTTACCCCAGCTTCTTTTACATGGAAAGGGATAGAAGATGACACCACGAGTTGGTGGTTTGAATGAGAAATGTCCACATAAGTCCATGTATTTGAACTTGCTCTTCCATTAGTGGTGCTCTTTGAGGAGATGCTGGAACCCTTCGGTCATGGAGCCTTGCTAGAGAACCGATATACCTGAGGGGCAGCTTTGAGGGATTGTAGCCTCACCCTATCTCCTGGTTTCTCTGCTTCCTGTGTGTGAAAAATGAGTGTTATTAGACAGCTTCCTGATCCTTTGACCCTGCCATTCTTTTCCCACCATGGATGAACTTTATTCTCAGTAATCATAATACAAAATAAACTATTTATTCTTACGTTGCCTTTTGTCACAGTACTTTATCATAGCAATAGAGAATTAGCTAATGTAATGAACATTTAGTTTCATGAAATTACTATTCAAAAGACAGAAGTGTGATGTACATGTTAAAAATGCCAGTGAAAAATTATGAGGAAAAACTGAAGAAATATCTCAGATGTTAGAACATTTAAAAACAAAGAAACAAGCATAACCACTAGAAAAAAATCATAGTGAACTACAGGGCCCATTGAAATAATTTGTTAATAGAGAAGTTCCAAAATGGGAGGAAATGGAGGAGAGGAAATCATTAAGTACATTTTTTATAATAATAATAATAAAAGATTCTAGAACTTTCTTTCAATTTTCTGACTGTGTGAATACAAGGATTGTGTTCATGTCTATAATACTTCAGAATAATGATAAAATGATCTTGCAGACTTTCAGGGAGAGAAATCAATTTACTATGAATGTAATGCATTAGAATGGCAGTGATCTTCAAACAACTGATGGAAGCCATAAAATACAGGAGAATATCTTCAAACTTCCAAGGAAAAGAATTACTCAGGACACAGGTGATGTAGTCTACAGAAGGAGAGGAATGAAACTGAAAGACAATGGATCTGTAAAATATTGACTTTAATTCAGGGGAAAGGAGGAGGACATATCTGTGTAACACTAAAGGGAAATCTCACCTTAGAATGGGTCCCTCTGAGCAGAGCCTGAGACAAGGGTCTGGGTATGTTTTGTGTGCCAGATATGAACAGAAATTAAAGAATGGGTGAATGGGTAAGGGAAAGAAGAATAGCCTAAATATAAAGATGCTTTTGTTGGTGTCACATTGCAAGCAAACTCCAGAGAGAAGTGATGACTTCCTGCATTGTTTGGTCACAGGAAGGGATGCTGAATGGTAATCCAGTGGCCTGTGCCCTGTAGTTCACCATTGTTGCAGCTCTTCCTCATTTCTGTGTGGCATTTGGAATAATAAGACCCGAAGGCAGAGAACAGAACTTGAGAATGATTCTAGGACAAGGTTGTTATCAGAGCCATGATGTAGTGACATCAACTACTTCTGAAACTGAAGATCTAAGACAGGAAAAGGAACTACTGCAAGCTACAGAACCACTTTCTAAGACTGGAGCAAATCGTATCTCCTCAGATGAATTCTTTGTGAAGGTGAAATGGATAGACTATTTTGACTTTTCTACCCTCTCAGTATTTTTGAGAGATAAGGCTTCACTATGTTGCAACTCTTGATCTTCCTGCCTTCACCTTCTGAACGCTTGGATTTCAGGATTACACTGGCCTGCTCAGCCTTATTTTGGCTTTTTAACAAAGGGGAAGTCATGTGCAAGTGAAGATAAAATTGGGCTTGACCTAGTGATAAGTATAACACTAAGAGGGAGAAATAATGTGATAATACTGTTTGTTATATGACATTTATTTACACAGTAATGAATTGTGAATACTTGCTAACTAAAAGTTTGATACAATACATTTGGAGTAATACATGTGCAGAATATGCAAATTAGGATAGGGTGAAAGAATAATATACCAATAGATGACTAAAATTTTAAGTTAGAAGTTGTAACAACATTGCATCTTTTTGAAATGTAGACTGTAGTGGGAGAAAGTTTTGATGTTTTGATGCTTCTCAAGGTGGATATTTTCTGAGGCATAGAGACTGGCATGCCATATAGAGATACTACTATTTTCTCAACATTTGCTCTTCATGCTCCAAGGATGCCAGACCTGAACCTTCACTTGGTAGAGCTATTTGCTTTCATCTTAAGGGTAAAAAGGTAATGCAACTGTTTTTTTCTTTCAGCTCCTAGAGGCAGAGACTCTCATTTTGACAGTAGAAACTTTTTTCTTGCTTCTACTAAGGAGGCTCTGTCTCTGTCTAGCTCTTGTGTTCTGGCTCTTCCATTGACTATCTCTGAAAGAGAAAAAGGTAGATGAGACAGCTCCTAAATTAGTTTTATGCTTCAAAATTGTAGCTATCCTCTCTTGAAATAATACCTTCTACCTGAAAGAGACATTTTCCATCTGTTGTAAATCTGCCTCTGATTGAAAAATTAAATGTTTACTCTTATGGTAGAATATATGTGTTCATATATGAAAACCTAAACTTAAACACCAACATATCATTCTGCCTTCTAAAATAGCTGAATATGGTTGTTTTGAAATTTTGAAAAGAGAAATAGAGTCAGGCAAAAAATTATTGCTTTTTACCTTGAATATTTATGTGACTCATGAAACTGTATACATGTGTAATTTTGATAAAAAAAACCCACACTAAATTAATTTTAAAATATTTAAAAGATGTATTTATTTTTATTGTGATTATGAGTGTTTGCTTGTATGTGTGTACAGCATGTATATGCCTGGTAGCCATGGAGTCCAGAAAAAAGCATTGAGATCCTTAGAATTGTAATTGTCAAGGGCTGTGGGCCACCATGGGGGTGCTGGGAACCAAACCAGGGTTATCTGCAAGAACAGCAAGTGCTCTGAGTCACCGAGTTGTCTCTTCAGCCCCTTGAAATAAATAATTTTAATGATTGCTTATAAAGTTTATCGTCACAGCAGAAAGTTACGATTTTAGCATTAACCAATAAATTCTATTGACCTTAAATTTTGAAGTAGTATAATTTTTTATATTACAGTTCATTTTCACTTTTATTGAGTTGTTTGCTTTGCCCTCCGTACAGACATATTAATCTACTTTAAGGACTTTGTTGCTCAAAAACTGAATCCAAGAGTTATGTAGTTAAAGGATCGAGACTCATACTTTAATTATTTATGGATGGCCACAAATGGCTTTCAAAGTGTGCCTTGGGACTTTTTCATTTTAACGGGGTCAATACCTTTCCTCCCCAGGACCTTTTCCTGCAAATGTAATTGCAGTTTATCAAGTCGGTTAGTCACACAAAAAGGATCCTGCAGATGCCAGGCTGACAGGTCTGTGCAGTATTTTTCCAGCTCTATCTTTTAGTATTGCTTGGTGATATAGAGGTTTTATCCTTATCCCATTTTTATTTATTTATTTATTTTTTTGCTTTTTAACCTTGAATAGCACTTTATATGTTGCAGTGATCCCAGTAGCTTTTGGAGAAAAGTAGATGAAAATAGTCTAAAGAGAGGTTAGTACATTTAGATATTAACATGAAATTTGCCATTTCAATGACAGAGAATGCTAAATAATAAGCAATGCATTATTTTCAAAATGTATTGCAGTGGGTCTAAAGTTATTACACCAAACTTATTACTTCTGGCATAAATCCAACTTTTCTCTGTAATAAAGATATTTTACAGACTACTTTGGTGATCTTTGAAAGTAAGATTTGGACTGTGCCTTCCAGAAATGCATTATATCTCTCCACAATTTAATAATATTTTAAACATTTATAGTGTATATTTCAATTAGTGTCATAGTTTCTATTAAGTGCTTCTCCTGAAATTAATTTAAAATATAATAATATTATAATAATGCTGTATTTCTCAGATGGGAAGGAGGAATGATAGCTAGAGGAAAAAGCTAATTGACTTAGGCTTCTGAGTTGGGGTAGTTTAAGATTTATGGAAGAATTGCATAGGTAGTTCAGTGAGTTGTTCAGAACCCTCGCCAAGAAGGCTTCTCCTGATACCATGGTGTCTACATGGTAATTCCTGTATATTGTTACATCATTGATGCATTTCTGTTAACTAAATCCTTTATTTGGATGTTACCAGTTTTTCTGCTAATGTTCTGTCAACTTTCTGAGGCATCATATTCCACTTAGTCCTTATGTCCCTCTTTAGCCTCTTCTAATGTGAATTTCAACCTTCCCTTGCTCTCGATGACCTTGATGGAGTTTAGCAATGCAGGCTAGGTAGTTTATTAATGTGCTTCACTTTTGATTTTCCTGATAAACAAATTTCCTAGCCCTCATGATTAGAGTAGGATTATATATCTACAGAGGCAAAGTGAGTTTTTCATCACTCTTCATCAAGTGGCATTCTCACTGAACTCCCCTGAATCGCTTAGGTCTGACTGTGCTGCATCATTGGTTAAGATCATGTTTGCTAGGCTTTCTTTACTGTCACGTTGCTATGCCCTGCTTCCATTCTCTGTGATCTGAAGTGAGCCACCAAATGCACCATCCTCAATGATGCTGCCATTGCGAGCTAAGCTCCTCTACCGAGTACAGAGTGTCCCTGCAGGTTATTTGAAATGTTCTTGCTAGGGACTTTGTCTCCTCCTTAGGCATTTATTTAACAACGCAGACTGGAGTATATTTATTTTAGACTTGGGATTCTGATCTAACGTTGAATTATTTATTTTGTTGCCTGAACTTTGGACATTGGGAAATTTCCTGAATTAGTTATTTTGCCTCTTCAATTGGGTTCTATTAGACTGGTTTTGAGTGATTCAAATTTTCTGATACTTCCAAAGGATCCAGCCTAATTTTCTTTCTTTTTTTTGTATCTCCTTTTATTATCAACCAAGGAATTCTAGTTCCTTTAAACAGAGAATTGTATTAGAAAAAAAAAAGAGTCAAGACACTGAAAGTTTTTAAAATTTGTTTTGCTTTTAAAACTTTCATAAATATTTTTTTATATTTTGAGATTATAATATAATTGTAACATCCCCTCTTTCTTTTCCTTTCTCCAAACTCAAATAAGGAAAACCCAAAACAAACACACCAGTGCAGAACAAAACAGAAAACAAAAGGAAAAGAACCAAGAAAAAGCACAAGTTACAGATATAGACATAGAGACACACTCATTTACACACTCAGGAATCTCATTAAACAAACAAACAAGCAGAACAGAAGTTTCTTTCTATACACAAAGAAGCTATAAGATAAAAGGGGGAGATACAAATAAAAACAAAATAAAAGAGATAAAGTTTGAAAAAAAGAAAAGAAAGGCCTTGGTACAACATTATGAGACAAGGAACCTCCAAAATGCAGTTTTAAAGAAAGCCAATTCCTGATGTCACCTCTTAATAACAAGGTAGCAACATAAAAGCATTTTGATTTAGTCTAATTAACATCCTCTTTTTAAAATGATGCCAGTCAGCTTAGACCTTGACAGGCAAAACACAAAAGGAGCCCTGTGCTTACTAACCTTGCCTTGGATGCAGACACAGTCATTCAAGACATCTAATTATGAATTAGACTTCCTGTGCTTCAGGTATGGTTTTAGGCTCACAGCTATTGTTCAACCTGAGGTACTTGTTTTTTGTTTTTTGTTTTTGTTTTTTTTTTAATTCCGTGTCTAGTTTAATTCTAGTCTGTCTGTATTCTTTCCCTTTGGAGAAAGAAAATAATAATCTTACAGAATATTGAAAGTCAGAGCCAGTTAAGTTATTGAGTTTTTAAAAACAGAGCTAAGATGCTATGAACTTGTTTAGGGTTTGTCCTTTAATCTAGAAACATTAAAAAAAGATGTTTCTATTTTTACTTATGTATGTGTGTGTATCTGTACATGGGTTTGTGCATGTGAGTGCCTGGGGATGTCAGAAGTATTGGACCTCCCTGGAGCTAGGGTTAAGATAGTCGATGCCAGACAATGTGGCATGGGTGCTGGGAACCCAATCAGGGTACTCTGCAAAGCTGTGAGCACTCTTAGCTGCTGAGTTATCTCCAGGGCTTGAGTAAATCTAATTCTTCCATCAGTAATTTCTGCCCCACCTCCCACACATGGAGTGCCACCACAGTTTCTGGCAACAAAAAGTATCAGCATGGTGTGCATTCCCACATGTTAGAATCAGCATGGTTTGCATGTCTGTGTGTCAGGAGGCTGGTGATTTTCACAGGCTCACTGAGAAATCTGGGCAAGTTTTACCTCCCCATATGCTTGCTCTGCCTCTTGTCCAGTACTACTGCTCAGGTCTCCCTTCTATGTGAGGCTTGTTTGGGCAGTGGAGTATGGCAAGTTTTACCACTGAACACTCTTCTTTGAACTACAGTCTTTTATTTTGTGTCTGTATTACAATATTTAATTATTTTCTGGTGCTAAATTTTTACTTATTAAGAGCCTCTTCAGCCGTGGGATGGTCTGTATGTCAAATGTGTTGCTCTGATTGGTCAATAAATAAAACACTGATTGGCCAGTCGCCAGGCATGAATTATAGGCAGGGCTAACAGAGAGGAGAACTGAGAGAACAGGAAGGTGGAGGGAGACACTGCCAGCCTCCGCCATGACAAGCAGCATGTGAAGATGCTGGTAAGCCACAAGCCACGTGGCAAGGTATAGATTTATAGAAATGGATTAATTTAAGATGTAAGAACTAGATAGCTAGAAGCCTGAGCCATTAAGCCAAACAGTTTAAATAATATAAGCGTCTGGGTGTTTATTTTATAAGTGGGCTGTGGGACTGCCGGGGATTGGCAGGACCCAGAGAGAAAACTCTCCAGCTATACCTCTTCCCTTCCTCTCTCCCTCCCTCCCTCCCTCTCTCCCTCCTTCCATGTGTCCTCCAGTGGACATGAGTAGAGGTCAGAGGGCAACTTGCAGGTTCTCTCCTTCCACTTTGTGAGTGCAAAGGGTTGAACTCAGGTGGACAGCCTGGTGGCACATGCCTGCCTGTTGAGCCATCATGCAGACCCTCTGTCTTATTTTATAACTATTCAGAGATTCGTCACTTTCTCTGGTAAGCTCTATATTCACTCAACACAAAGTTTATATTTCTAATTTAAAGTAATACCAGATTATATTTTTTCCAATTAAAAATGTCTATATTTCCCCTCTGTACCTGGTATGTTTATATCTGTGATGATTAATCTTAGTTGTCAATTTTATGTGACTAGAATCACAGGAATACAAATACTTAGGCATGTCTATGAGTGAGACTCTAGATAGGATTAGTGTGGGAAGACTCACTCTAAATGTGGATGACACCATTCAGTGGGCTGGGTCCCAGACTGAATGATGAGAAAAAAATGAGCGGGGTGATAGTGTTCCTCTCTCATTGCTTCCTACTTACAGAAGCCTCATAACCAACTGCCTCATGCTCTTAGAGCCATGTCTTTCCCACTATGAACTGTGTGTCAGAATAAACTTTTCTTTCTTTTGGTCAACTATTTTTACTAAGAGAAAAGGAACTAATGCAGCCCCTAACATTGCAGAAACATGTTCTTTCTATTTCAAGGTTAGTTGCTTCTTGTGGGAAGATGTGTAATTTCAATAACTAATTCTTACTTTATTATGGTGTTTATAAAAGCTAAGCTTCATAGAATCACACAGCATCATCATGTAGATAACTGTGGCTCTGACCACTTTAATGATTCTAGACTACATACACTAAAAGTTTCTTGAGACCATGTTAGAAGCCTGTCTCATACTTAATACAATATAAATTAGTACCGTTATATTCATAGCACTAAATAATTAATGTCACACATTGAATAAATATTATTCTCTAAGAAATATTATGTGAATAGAAATTTATCAATAGTATTTCCTTTTGAGTCACTTGTAGCAACACTATCAATTATCTTGTATGAAATCATTTTGGTGAATTTCAGTTAAGTGTAAGATTATACTAAGAATGAGAATTTGGGAAAATGCATTATATTGGTAATTTTTCTTTTGGTTTTCTGAGGCAAGTTTTCTCTATATAACAGTCCTGGCTGTCCTGGAACTCCATCTGTAGGCCAGGCTGGCCTTGAACTCACAAAGATCTACCTGCCTTTGCCTCCCAAGTGCAGGGATTAAAGGCATCCACCAACACCACCTGGCTATTTTGATAATTTTCTGTTAATTTTAGATATTGCAAAGTTAATTTGCCAATGTTAGTAAGCAATATTTACTTTCAACCCAAAATCTGGACTTTAGCTTTATATTTTCCATCTTTATTAGAGACATTTTGGCCGGGATTTTGAAGGGGACTTGAGTCCACATTGCTGGTTTCTGCACGTGGCTCTGGGCTGTAACCCTCTTCTACTCTTACTGTAATTACACACCCATAGCGCACTTTGGGAGTGCAACTCAGAAAGTAGGAGATGAAGTTTCTAATTATGACACAGTGAGAGAACGTTGCTGGGCAAAATTGTGAAGGAGATGAAAGTGGAATTGTGTGAATATGAAGCCTGATAGTTCAGGGCCTGTAACACCATTATGTTTTAGTATGAAACTAAATGTGCCACATTAGGAAATACGTTTTCCTATTAGGACTTCTAAACATAAAACTAAGTTTAACCATATTCATAATTTGGAGATTCTTGGAAAGGATTTTGTACTCTCTGAGTTATAAAATAATCATGCTAATGAGATCAAGTAGAGTTAAAAGGATTGAGCGAAGGTTAATTGCATTTCTTTTGAGATAAACAACTTTTAAAATTATAGAATGATGCCTGTAAAAATTTTGTGATATGCCCAAACCAGCAAATTTTGAAAAAAAAGTCTACACTTACTCCATGAATTTTAAAATATTAACTAAAATGGGTGAAAAGCTAATTTTTGATAAAAAATAATGAGTTATTTCTCATGAAGATATTTATAGCTTTGTAGTTGAAGAAGTGTAATGTATAGTTTATGATAAACTTGAAATTTTTTAGCACTTCTTTGTGTTTACGAGTGAGACATAAATTACGTGAATAGCGTAACTTGTTTATTCTGTCGCTGGTTCTGCACCGCCAGTTGTTTAGACAGAGCAACAATAAGCACTGTAATTGCAAATGTGTTAGAAAAGAAAGCACTTTGTGATTTGCCAATATATTTGAGAAGGTCAAATTGTATTGTATTTGTGTTCAAGAGAAAGCAATGCTTGGATGTGTTCATAAATGTTGAAGCAACAATCTTAGATGAAAATTACATGTAATTATTAGTACTAATTGTCAGCTTGAAAAACATGTATAATCCCTTGATAGATGGGCACAATCCTGTCTACTGGAGGTGTCTTCATTCCTTGCCGGGGATGTTGGACAGTACACACTGAGAAAGGGAGCTGGGAAGCAGCACTCAGCACTATCTAGTGTGATTATCTAGATATCTGTCATTCATTAGTATCTAGTATTAAATACTAGTACTACTTATCACTATCTGTTCCGGATTTTGTGTGCAATCTCACCAGCTACTTCAAGCTCTCGCCCCCTTTTTATTATAGAGTGCCTCCTCCGTGAACTGTGAGCCAAAATGAACCCATTCTCTCAACAGATGCTTCCATTGGAGAATTTGATCATAGCAACAGAAAAGAAAGCCAAGGCAG
The DNA here is from genome assembly GCF_049852395.1 of Peromyscus maniculatus bairdii. Lineage (NCBI taxonomy): Eukaryota > Metazoa > Chordata > Mammalia > Rodentia > Cricetidae > Peromyscus > Peromyscus maniculatus. Next base: position 27,184,809 of record NC_134854.1, on the reverse strand, counting down.
ATTACCAAGAACTTGGACATATAAACTCTGCACTCTTTTTGCTTAGAAGTTCTCAGAGACAGTGTGAATCTTCATTGTCTAATGATGGTTAAATTGGTTTGTGTGTGAAGTAAGAGCAAAAACAATGAGACCCAGGCCGGGCGGTGGTCGCGCACGCCTTTAATCCCAGCACTTGGGAGGCAGAGCCAGGCGGATCTCTGTGAGTTCGAGGCCAGCCTGGGCTACCAAGTGAGTTCCAGGAAAAGGCGCAAAGCTACACAGAGAAACCCTGTCTCAAAAAAAAAAAAAAAAAAAAAAAAACAAAACAAAACAAAAAAAACAATGAGACCCTTTTCATTTTCTACTATTTTATGGTATTACAGTATACTAAGATTCTTTGACATGATTAACTTTATGGAGTCACATGAAGTAGTTTTCAATTACATTTTAAATATGTATTAACCATAAAACATAAAACTTATATATGGTTCGACCCCTGAAAGCAGACATAAAACTAAAACAGAATATTTGGATTTATAATATCTGAACTTTTAAAAATGTAGCTGTTTTACACCGTGATAGATGTTGATTTTATCCACACCACAAGATGATTTTGGAAGTGTATTTATTTGTTTTCTCATCTTGTGACAAAATAACTGAGGGAAACAAATTAAAGATAAATGTTTGTTTGTTGTTTGTTTGTTTATTAATTTGGTAAAGGGTTTCAGGGAGATTTCAGTCATGATATGAGAGAAGGAATGGTATAGGGGCTTGTGCAGTACTCCTCAAATGGTGGTTGGTCAGGAAGCAGAGAATTAGACCAGAACCCAGGGCATCTTTAATGTCAAAGGCTACCCCTAGTAACCGACTTCCCTTAAAGGCACCATGTCTTTAAGCTTGAACAGCCTCACAAAACAGCCCCTGTAGCTGAGCGCCAAGTGTTCCGACACATGAACATGTGGAACAACTTACATTCTTACTATGACTCAGAGTTTTGGTCATTGCTAAGCAATGAATGACTGATTTTAATACTTCTGCACTAAACCTCACTACAACTCTGAAATTAATATTAACAGAGATGATACTTCAGTCCCAAACACCAAAGCACAAGGAGTCTTGTTCATTATTGCTCCAAGGACTCTGACATTGAAGTCAATTGCAAATCCATATCTCAGATTACCCACAGCATGAAAAAAAAATGATTAGTGCTTGACATATACTGCAGACTGACTACTACCAGAAGGATAGTAGCCCACTGACTTCATAACAGTGCATCTTCTTATGCCATTTCTTTTCTGGAAGGCTGTGCTCTCTCAATGGAGAGGCTGAACTCATAAATGCCCTTATAATGGTGGTTTTTACAGTTTTGATTCAAAATATCTAAACTACATGAGAGAAATGTGAGTAGTGGAAAGAACATTAACATTGGTATGATTTCTGCTACTTATTTTATTGTATAGCAAAAGTAAACATAACAGTAATTTAGCATTTTCAAGTCTGGATCTCCAGAGTGCTAATTAAGACAATCATGATAGTGTTGCTTGACTCATGGGACCTACAGAAGCAGCAACTAAAATTACACTCATATTCCTGCTTCCTGAAGCTTAGAACAATACTTTTCCTTGTTTGTCTTCTAGATTTTATCATACTTTCATTTCTTCTACAGTGGCTGGTAGGGTATACATGCTTTACTAGTTTATTTAGGGTATACATGCTGGGCTAGTTTATTTGCTAATACTAGCAAATAAACTTGTACATAGCAGACAGTGTTTTATTTTTTATTATAGTAAAAACACAATATGAAATAAATCTGCTATAATTTTTAAATGTACAAGACATTATGGTCGAATCACATTTCTGGAATTTATCTCATTTTGCTAAAACTGTGTGCCTTTGATGAGTAGGACCTCATTTTTACCTCTCAGAGACTCTTGTGCTCACTATTCAAAGTTTCATTACATAAACTTTAGTATTGTAGATACTCCATCTAAGTTCAATCATGTTTGTCTTTTTGTAACTAGCTTATTTTATTTAGCATAATGTTCTTGAGTATATGATCTAAATATTTGCTAAGAGATGAATGGATGAAAATATAATATACATACATATTTAGTACATTTATCCTCAAAACAGAAATTGTTCAACAGGAAATTATGGACAGTGTCTTATTTAAAAGGAAAACAGAATTTTCTCACTGAAAATGGTGTTTGCTGATATTCCAAAGTTACTCAATTTTTGTAATTGCTGTTATGTGTTGGAATTAGTTGTTTGAATTACTTTTTCTATCAGGAAGGCATGATAATAACAATAATATTAGCTAAGTTTCTTGAATAATTTTGAAGTAGTCAATAAGCTGACACTTTTACATATTCTCTCAAAAACTATATGATGTAGATATCAACCATTCTCATCCTATTGTAAATATGGTAAAATTGGGCGATCACATACTAAGTCACATCACAGTAACGCTGGAGTCAGAGTTTTAACACTAATGATCTAGCTCCATGTTCTTAGGCATGGTTTTATGTTGAAGGAATCAAATTTGGTCAGAAAGTCAAAATGATTACAAAAGCAAGGCAGAAGCAAGAGAATAAAGAATGAGTCCCATTTCAAGCCGTGGTCCTCATCCTCTGTACACTATTGTGTCCTCAAGCATTGACATAAGGCCCAAGTAGATATTCAATAAATATTTATGAATTTAGCAAATGAGAATCCAAGCTAGAGTGCTTAAGAACTGTGAGGAGAATGTCAAATAAGAACTTAAAATATGACCAGAAAGACAAAAAGATGTCAGCATATGATGTTAAATATCCAAGGATTTCTGAATGAAATATCATATGAAGGAAGTTAATTCAGTCATTCATTTTAATCATTCAAATATTCTTTAAAATGTACTGGCCATCTGCTTCATACAAAATATGTAGGAATCACATACATATAGGAAACTGATAAATGAGAGAAAATATAAATAAATAATAAAGCTAGAATCTCTGCCTTGGAGAGAAATATTTTAAATATTTTAAGATAGCACTTTGAAGAAGAAGCCACAGAAATTATTGCCCTTATTGGTAGTGATTCTAAAAATAAAAGCTAGTAAACTGTTATTTAGATAATTAAGTCAAGCAATTAGCTCTGTTGACATATTCTGAGCAATAAAAATAAGGCCTTTTACTGTCTTTAGTACCAAAAAAACTAAGAGTACTTGCTATTAAAATTGCAACCAGGAATCATTTTGTTCTTAATGCGATAGGTAAGTGGAATTCATTATCATTTGGTAAGAATTGCATATATTTTACAAATCAATAGCAGTATGTTTTTGTCTAGCCAGGGATAGTATCTTGACACAATAAAGGAAATGATGAAATTAAAGTGTATATGTACCAGAAAATAGACACAGCAATATACAAGGGACAGCACTTTCTGTATGTAGAAAACCAAGGTAAAATTTCATGTGTAGTGATACATATTAAATAGAAAATGGCAAAAATTCAAGAGTATGAAGGCAAAGTGAAGTAAAGAGAAAACTGTTAGCAAAAGGCCAAGTGAATTCTATTGCCTGGTGAATCTTGTTATATTGGTTAATTATTTGTGTTCTGTGTATTACATGAATAAAACACCATTGACACTTGTCTAGCGAATTAATGTGTACTCATCAGTGGGATCTCTGCAAACATTGTCAATTATAGCACCAAGGATGTTGAGGCCAAGCTCAGTGAATAGACTGTTTCTGAGCAGCCCATGGGTTAGCATAGACGGCTTTATGCTTTGTCTTATTGCATTAAAGCTGAATTATGTGGAAGCAAGAGGTTGAGAACTAACCTACCTATCATACTGGTTCAGTGCAGTGTCAACTGATCAAAGGTGTCACCCAGGAACCAAGGTGGCTTTGAAGAGCTATGGGCCCCAAGTGGGTTGGAGATGGCTAAGCTGAACTTCAGCATCAGGAGGTCATTGTGTGAACTCCTGGGAAGCTGCCTTACTTGAGGAGAAATGACTGTGAGTAGCTGAGGCAGGTGCTATGTGGGTGTCTGTTAAAGGCTATGTCTTAAGAGCATTTCAAGCAGCCAGGGAGATGTCTGTCCTTGAAGGAGTCTCCTATCAGTTTCCAGTGTAGTGAGCTTTCAGATCACACAAAGAGAACTCCAGAAAAGCAACAGGCTCTTTACCCAGCCCTCTCCATCACTTTAGCATATAAACCACCCCATTCTCTGTAGTTCCATTTAGATATTTCCTAATTCCCACCTCCAAAGATCTATTTTGTCTCTCCCTCTTTAGCTATGGATTCCAAGTGTGTCGGTATGGCTCTGGTTTGGAGAATAGAAGTTTGCCAGAAAATAAAAACTCTCCTAATAGTTTTCCTATTTTCTTTCCTTAGTTATTATTTTCTTTCAATATATAGGCTTACCTTTTTATGGCTGGTTGTTCTTGTTTTTTTTTTTTTTTTTAATTTTACAATACTATTCAGTTCTACATAAGAGCCACAGATGCCCTTGTTGTCTCCCTTCCTGCCCCCCTCCCCTTCCCCCCAGCCCACCCCCCATTCCCACCTCCTCCAGATCAAGGTCTCCCCCGAGGACTCTTTTTTTTTTTTTAATGATGATTATTAGACGGTGGACTGAGAAGGTAGGTTTGTAGAACTGTTTGCATTATATAAGTTCTAGTTGTATTAGTTTGCTTTCTATTGCTGTGATAAACACCATGACCAAAAGCAACTTGGTAAAAAAAGAGTTTATTTTGTCTTCCAGGATATAGTTCATCATGGGGGTGGGTTCCTTCAGGAACTTAGGGCAAGAACTGAAGCTTAGTCCATGAAGCATTCTGCTTACTGGTTTCCTCAGTTATCTTTCTTATACAGCCTAGGTCCACTTGCCTAGAGATGACACCACCCACAGTAGGCTGTGCCCTCTTACATCAGCCAGCAATCCAGAAAATTTACCAAGGAGAAATCAAAAGCCAATCTTTTAGACACTTCCTTAGTTGAGGTTCCCTTATCCCAATTAACTCTGAATTATATCCAGCTGAGAGCAGAAGCTAACTACAACAGGGGTGTTTTGATTCTTTTTCTGTTTTATTGGTATTTTGACTGGGAGCTCTCTGATGAGGCATGGAGTGTAGTAGGACTTTCCTTTGGGCCACCAGCTCACAAATAATGACACAGAGACTTATTATTAATTATGAAAGCTTGGCCTTAGCTTAGGCTTTTCCCACTAGCTCTTATAACTTAAATTAATCTGCTTTTACTAATCTACATTTTACCATGTAGCTTTTTACTTTTCTTTCATTGTGTATGTTGGACTTCCTCCATGTCTCCTTGGTGTTTCCTCTACACCTTGATTATCTCCTCTTACTTCTTTTCTTGCCTAGCTATTGGCTGTTCAGCTCTTTATTAAACCAGCCACAGCAATATATCTTCACACAGTGTACAAATATTCCACAACAATGCAGTCTTAATGTGTGAAGCTCTTTTGGGGGGTGGGAGATGAATTTGGCTCAGCATCAGTCAACACATTTTTTTTTAATTCCATCACAGGCAATTTATTTTTTTTCTATTCATTCACAGTTAATACAGAAAATACTTGGAAACATTTCCATATAATGTTTGACACAGAAATCATCCAATAGAAGTATACAATGTTGACAGGAGGCAGTACATTTATAATTTATAACCCCAAATGTATTTATAAATTAGAAATGGAAAGATCTACAAATGAAATTATGAAGGTTCACCAAAGTCATTTAATCTGTCAGTTTCTCATTCATTTTTATGTCTTAATAATATTCTATTGTATGAATAAGCCACATTTTATTTCTCTCCAGTATTTGATAGCTATTTGAGTTGTTTTAACTTTTTTACTATTAGCAACACACTGCTGTAAACCTTCATGTACATGTTTCATAGGTGCACATTTTCAGTAGTTTGAGGATATATTCCTAAGGGTAGAATTGTTGAGTAACAGAGTAACAATGTTTTGCATTTTGACCAACCACCAAACTATTTTGCCAAAGTGGCACACCATTTTACAATCTCACCAAATCCTTGTTTTTAAGGCTCTGATTTTTGTACAAAAGCATTCAATCATTCTGTCAGACCAAACCAGGAAAAGTAAGCTATAATTCAGAGCTGTTCTATTCCATTTACTATGCAAAGCCATTCTTGGCGTTTGCAACTCTCAGCCCTTTTGAGTATTCTTGCAGTGTTCACCTTTTCCTCCACCACTTTTTTTTTTCTTCTTTTTTTCTGGTTTATTTCTATCTATTACAAATGTATAAAAAAATCCTCCATCAACGCTGCTGTTAGCAGCAGAACCTTGAGAAATATACCTTTGGTTTGCCTCAGAAAAGGAACACATATTGCACTGTAAAATTTATAAAATTGGCGCAAAACATTGTGATAATGTTACAATACCAGTTTTAAGAGTTCAGTGACTAATGGGGAGCCGATGGGATACATGCTGAACTGTGAAAGCAATCTCACTTAGCCAGCTGTACACGTAGACTGTAAATCTACATTCAGATCATTTCTGAACTAAGACTATCATCTCAGTTTATCTGTTGAGGTCAACCAGGAAACCCTAGAATATACCTTGATTTTTGCAAAAAACAAAATAGGGGGAGGGGTTTCTTCAGCATTTCAGTCTACGAGTAACAGTATCCTAACAGGCAAAGTGTTCTCTCACTGTCACCATAGAATGAACTGCTGCTGGAGGTCAACTTGGGTTTTAATTTGCATTAGCACTTACATGCATAGTAGTCCAAGTTGTTGACCTCATGACTTTAAAAAGTAACTCTAAAAAAGTAAAATGGCCCTTCTTGGAAGACTAAAGAAAGACATCCAGCCACAGCTGTAAAAAAGTCTCATCAAAACAATATACCCTCTTATGAATTACGCCTCAATTAAGAAAAAAAGGTAGCCCCAAATAAGAAGCAGCTCTGAAAAAGAAAATATAACTTAAGATATTTGAAAAAAACAAGGTAAATACAGGTTCAAAAATAATTAAGATACATTTTCTTAAGGCTACCTAGAATTAGGCTTTAAAGAATTCTACCATTTCAAGTTTACCACTAGTTACTAAATACCTATTTACAAACAAGATGTTCACTTTTTTTGTTCCTTTATCAAGAGAAAAATCTACCTTCAGACTATGAGGGTGGTGATGGGGAGGGACCAGAAAACAAGATTCAAACAATCCCATGCAAATATCACATTTTTCAAATGGAAGAACTCCAAACTGCACTAGAAGTTCCAATCACCAAGACACTTTCCATTGAAATGATTCAAGTACAACTACATGGCACCAAGGCCTGACAACCAAGTCCTTGCTTTCTGGAAGAAAGGCCTCAAAAGTCCCACTCAGTTCCACATAACAATACTTCAAAGATCAATTAGGTTTTCCTTTCCTTAATATTTTTGTTTTTGACTTCTAATCCTAAAGACTAGATTAAAACTCAGCTCATTTCCCAGAAGGCATTGCTTCCCTTTGCTCCACGAAAGAGTCCACCAAGACCTCTTCCTCAAAACCATCCAGCCCCCAGCCTCCAGTCTGTGCCCGTGATGCATCTTTCTCAACATCCTGAAAAGGCAATGTAGGTAAAATATGCTCACAAACACCAAAACTAGCTGTCAGAAAGACGTAACTAGCTTTATAATTTAAGTTCCAAAACACAAATACTTGCAGCTTGATCTGCACTGACAATGATTGTCAAAGCCCAGAATTCAACATTCACAAATTCTCATTCACACACACAAAATACACCATTATCACACAACCTGTGTCTTGAGAGAATCTTCTGCTCCTTAAATCTTTGGCCTCCCAGTCAATCCCAAGTTCAACCAACTTTAACCAAAACTTCACTCAGAATTTCACCAAGCTTTTCACCCACACATTAATGCCTGTAGCATCCTTCATCAACTGTCAAAATCTGAAGCCTGCTCAGAGATCGCCAGGTAAAAGAAAACAAATGAAACACACAGAGGCTATTTCAAAACAGAACATGACCATCATCAAAAAAAAAAAAAAAAAAAAAATGTCACGATTCCCGATTGGGATCATCTTTTGTTTCCCACGTTGGACTATTTCACACTCCAGCATTGGCCAAAGGACACGAGAGCTGGTTCTGGAGCATACAGTCTCTCACACAGGTGTCCCCAGAGGAACACCAGAGACAAAGTCACGCGAGGCCTCTCCCGCACAGAGACTGTCCCACAGGGGCAGTGAGGGAAGACACCCACTAATCCGTGGAGATCCCTGAGAGAGCACGATTCTCAAAATCTGGACTGTACACAATTCACATCAGCCCTGCCCAGGCACCCACCGGAAGAAAGATGCAGCTGTTTGCCCCAACTCAGCACTCCACTCTAGATCTCTGCTGCCTTAGTCTCCGTCGCAGATTTCTGAGTTCTGGTAGTTACATGGACCACTGAGGCATTGCCACAAGACTTCTTCTCTTTTGAAACATCCTTTTTCTCTAGATATTAGGATAGTTACACCAGCTTGTTTCTTAGGTTCATTTGCTTGGAAAGCCTTTTCCCAGCCCTTTACTCGGAGGTAGTGTCTATCTGAAGTTAAGGTGTGTTTCTTGTATGCAGCAGATGGATGGGTTCTGTTTTCTTATCCATTCTGTTAGCCTATGTCTTTTTATAGGTGAGTTGAGACTATTGATATTGATGGATATTAATGACCAGTGATCGTTAATTCCTGTTATTTTTTGTGGTTGTGTTGTGTTGTCCTTCTGTGGTGTATGTTGGTGTGGGATTATCTATTGCTTGATTTTTCATGGATGTGTTTAGCTTCTTTGGGTTGAATTTTCCCTTCTAGTGCTTTCTGTAGGGCTGGGTTTGTAGACAGGTATTGATTAAATCTGGTTTTATCCTGGAATATTTTGTTTACTCCGCCTATGGTGATTAAGAGTTTTGCTGGGTATAATAGTCTGGGTTGGCATCCGTGGTCTCTTAGTGTCTGCATGAGATTTGTCCATGATCTTCTAGCTTTCATAGCCTCTATTGAGTAGTCTGGTGTTATTCTGATGGGTTTACCTTTATAAGTTACTTGGTCTTTTTCCTTTGCGGCTCTTAATATTTTTTCTTTGTTCTGTGTGTTTAGTGTTTTGATTATTATGTGGCGAGGGGACTTTTTATTTGGATCCAGCCTATTCGGTGTTCTGTAAGCTTCTTGTATCTTCATAGGTATTTCTTTCTTTAGGTTAGGAAAGTTTTCTTCTATGATTTTGTTGAATATATTTTCTGTGCCTTTGAGTTGGTATTCTTCTCCTTCTTCTATCCCTATTATTCTTAGGTTTGGTCTTTTCATGGTGTCCCAAATTTCCTGGACGTTTTGTGTTACGACTTTTTTGTCTTTAGTGTTTTCTTTGACTGACAAATCTATTTTCTCTATCGTGTCTTCAGTGTCAGAGATTCTCTGTTCCATCTCTTGCAATCGGTTTGTTATGCTTGTTTCTGTAGTTCCTGTTCGTTTTGTCAGGATTTCTATTTCCAGCATTCCCTCAGCATGTGTTTTCTTTATTGTCTCAAATTCATTTTTCAGATCTTGGAATGTTTCTTTCATCTGTTTAATTGCTTTTTCTTGGCTTGATTTGATTTCTTCCCATTTTTTGTTCGTTTTTTCTTCCATTTCTTTAAGGGAGTTTTTTATTTCCTCTTTAATGGAGTTCTTCACTTCCTCTTTAAGGGAAGTTTTTATTTCCTCTTTAAGAGAGTTTTTCATTTCCTCTTTAAGGAAAGTTTATATTTCCTCTTTAAGGTAGTTTTTCATTTCCTCTTTAAGGAAAGTTTTTATTTCCTCATTGAGGGAATGTTTTATTTCTTCTTTAAGGGCCTCTATCATCTTCTTAAAGTCATTTTTAGGGTTGATTTCTTCTGTCATGGTATGTTTAGGTCTTGCAGGTATAGAATCACTAGGTTCTGATGTTGCCATATAGGTCTTTATGTTGCCTGTATTTTTGCGCTGGCGTCTACTCATCTTTTCCTCTGTGTTGTGCAGGTGGTGTCTGTGTCTGAGAGTGCCTCTCTTGTTCTAATTTTTAGTCTTGGTTTAGTAGGGGTTCTTGGTTAAATTGGTGCTATTGGGCTGTTTCTTCAGGGACAGCGGATTTCAGTCGGTGAATTATATACTTATGATTCTGGTGATCTGGTTTAGTGGCTGGGTAGCGCCTTCTTCTGTGTTCCCAGGTCACGTTTTGTTCATTTGTCAACTCCTCAGCTGATCTTGTTTCTTCAGACTTCAAACTGTAGGCATCTGAATCCTCTCCCAGATGGGTTTCAGCTGAGCAGGGTAGTCTCACCAACACCTCCAAGTTGTTGGGTTTCACAGTATCAGCAGTTGGGCCCTGGGTTGTCCCCAGACAGAGTGCCTAGACTCGCCCTGGTTCCAACCCACGGAGATAGCCTCTTCCCCAGGTGTTGGGGCTAGGGGTGTCCCCGGTCCAAGCTGCGTCCGCCCCTCTCCGTCCCCGGGCCTGTCCACCCCTGCAGCCCGCCACCACAGGCCCACCTGTGTCCGCCCGTCTCCACCGCTGGGCCTGTATGTCCCTGTCAGCTACCGCTGGGTCTGCCTGCCTCTGCGGGCCGCCAATGGGCCTGTATATCTCTGCCGGCTGCCGCCGCGGGCCTACCTACCTCTGCTTGTCACTGCTGCAGGGCCCATCCACCTCTATGGGCCACTACCGGGCCTGTATGTCTCTGCTGGTTGCCGCTGGGCCTGTATGTCCCTGTGGGCTGCTGCCACCAGGCCCGTCCACCTCCGCAGGTCGCCGACCTGCATCCGCCTGTCTCCGCCGCCTGGCTTGTCTACTTCTGTGGACCGCCGCCGAGCCTGAATGTCTCTGTCGGCGACCGCCGGGCTCGTCCACCTCCGACTGCTTATCTCTGCTGCAGCGCCTGTCCACCTCGGTGGGCCGCCACTGGTCCTGAATGTCTCCGCCGGCTGCTGCCGGGCCTGAATGTCCCTGTCGGCCGCTGCCGCCGGGCCCATCCACCTCCGCGGGCTGCTGCCACAGGCCTACCTGCGTCTGCTTGTCTCTGCCATCTTGTCTGCCCTTATTCTTCAGTCAACACATTTTTATTTAAACATTATTTACACAGCCTAGAAGCACTGGGCTTATGTATTCCTTCAACTTGCTAGCAGTCCAGATTTAGGGCTGAATTCAATCATGTGAAGTTTGTATGGTAGGGAAAAAGGCCATTTTCTTGGTGTCTTTGGCTTTTTTCTGTGAAACAAATTAGAATGATGAAAATGCATCTTTGCAAGAATGATTAATCTCCAATCACTATTGTTTTAGTTAATAAGCTAAGAGCAACTTCCGTTTTTTGAGCCTTGAATTCTGTGCTTTTGTCTCAATAGTACCCACAGCTTTATTTGCTTTAGAAGCAGCAACTTGTTGTGAATCACTTGTCTTCTGAAACATTTCTGAAAATCAAATGTAGATCCTGTTGCTCCATCCCCTTCATTGATTTGATAATGTCCAATCACTGTCATCTATTTTCTGTTGCTCAAAGGATCCAGATTGTTTTCTATTTCTGTAATCACATCACACAGAATGAGCAAATGAGGTCAGGTGATAGACCCTTAAAGGGCATAAGGGAAGAATAGTATTTATTCTAGAAGGACTTGCTAATAATGTCTGTATGGAGTAGGATGCAGATGAAGCTAACTTGATGTCTGTGCTGAGAAACATGGATGTGGTGTGAGGTGGGGCATCTGTCCTAATTGTTCAGTGTACAGATCTTCAGTTGATTTCATTGTTTTCAAATCCATACCCTATTCCAGCTCCTCCTTATAAGTGGTGTTTTTGTAGTTTTGTGGAAGCTCTGGCCATGTGGATCTTGAAATTATGCTTTTGTTTTTCTATTGTTCTACATTAATATAAATATTTTCCAGTATGCTCTTCATCCCCTAGAACCTTGTTCAATTTCTTGACCTATTGGAGACATTCTGTGTCCATATTCCTGATGAATAATTGTCAATTTTATTCATTGTATTCTATAGAGATAAATACCCAAATTTCCAGGTACAGTATTATCTGGACTGTCTGGTTTAGACTTAGATGCTAAGTTTGAACCATCTCTGTATCAGAAATGTTATATCTAGTCACTTAAAATTGTGAGAAACTTTTATATTTTATTAGTGTGACATGTTTAAAGATAATATTTAAAAGCAAAATTCAAAATTTATACCCTTTTCCCCTTAGATGACAATATTTTTGATTCTTGAAGGTTTTATTTCTGCCAAAGGGACAACAATTATGTTCTATTTAAATCTATCCATTAAATCTGAAAAGCTGAATTATTTGAGTTACAATAGAACTTAGATTTTACAGTTGTGGTTTATAAATCGAAGGTAGGAGAAGTTAGTTAACACCTCTGGGGTTAGTGCTCAGAAAAAAAATGTGAACAGGAGTATTTATTACATACAACTCAAGAAAAAATTGAACATTAAAATAGAGGAAAATTATGGTGCCTACTAGACTTATTCAATTAAAATGTTCATTTTTTTATGACTAGGCAGTGAATTTCTTAATTTTGATTCAGGAACATGAACATGCAAGTAAAATGTGCAGACACAGAGACATAGACACATAATATTATGGTGGTTTGAAAGAAAATGGCCTCCAAAGGGAATGGCACTATTAGGAACTATGATCTTGTTTGAGGAAGTATGTCACTGTGGGTACAGGCTTTGAGGTATCTTTTTCCCTCAGTGTGACAATCAGTTGACTTGAACTTCCTGCTGCCTTGTGGTCAAGGGGTAGTCAGCTCCATGTCTGCCTGCATACTGCCATGCTCCCTGTCATGCTGATAATGGACTGAACCTCTGAAACAGTAAGTGACTACAGCAATTAAATATTTGCTTTGGAAGAGTTGTTGTGGTCTATACTTAGTCACAAAGCAATTCTAAATATATACAAAAAATGGAATAACCTCCTGTATCTTATCAGATCACAATGACTTAAAGTTAGTATTCAACACCAACACAAATTATAGAAAGTTTACAAACTCATGGAAATTGAACAATGCTCAGCTTAATCACCACTGGGTCAAGGAAGAAATAAATAAAGAAATTAAAGACTTCCTAGAATTCAATGAAAATGAATGCTCAACATACCCAAACTTATGGGACACTATGAAAGCAGTGCTAAGTGGAAAATTCATAGCACTAAATGCACACATAAAGAAGTTGGGGAAATCTCACACTACAGACTTAATAGCACACCTGAAAGCTCTAGAACAAAAAGAGGCAAACTCACTGAGTAGATGACAGGAAATAATAAAACTGAGGGCAGAAATCAATAAAATAGGAACAGAATACAAAGAATTAATGAAACAAAGAGTTGTTTCTTGGAGGAAATCAACAAGATAGACAAACCCTTATCCAAACTAACCAAAAGGTAGAGAGGGACTATCCAAATTAAAAAAAAAATCAGAAATGAAAAGAGGGACATTATAACAGACACTGAGGAAATCAAGAGAATCATTAAGTCATACTTCAAAAGCCTGTACTCCACAAAATTGGAAAATCTAAAAGAAATGGACAATTTTCTGGATGGATACCAAACTTAAATCAATTTAAATAGACCTATATCCTCTGAGGAAATATAAACAGTCATTAAAAGTTTCCCAACCAAAAAAAAAAAAAAAGCCCAGGGCAAGATGATTTTAGTGCAGAATTCTACCAGACTTTCAAGGAAGAGTTAATATTAATAATAATAGTAATTATTATTATTATATATATTATATTAATAATTCAAATTATTCCATGAAATAGAAACAGAAGGAACAATGCAAAATTCTTTCTATGAGGCCACCCTGATATCCAATCCACACAAAGGCCCAACAAAGAAAGACAATTACAGACCAATTTTCTCATGAATATTGATGCAAAAATACCTAATAAAATACTGTCAGACTAAATCCAAGAACACATCCAAAAGATCATTCACCATGACCACATAGGCTTCAGCCCAGATTTGCAGGGATACTTCAACATATGAAAGTTTGTCAGTATAATCCACCATATAAACAAACTGAAAGAAAAAAAAGCACATGATCATCTCATTAGATGCTGAAAAAGCCTTTGACAAATCAACCACCCCTTGATGATAAAAGTCTTGGAGTGATCATGGATACAGGGAACATACCTAAACACAGTAAAAGCAATATACAGCAAACTGACAGCCAACATCAAATTAAGTGGAGTGAAACTCAAGGCAATTCCGCTAAAATCAGGAACAAGACAAAGCTGTCCATTCTCTCCATATCTATCAATATAGTACTTAAAGTTCTAGCTAGTGCAATCAACTAAAGGAGATTAAGTGGATACAAATTGGAAAGGAAGAAGTCAAACTTTTGCTATTTGCAGATGATATGATAATATACATAAGTGGCCTCAAAAATTCACTAGGGAGCTCCTACAGCTGATAAACACCTTCAGTAATGTGGTAGGATACAAGATTAACCCCCCAAATCAGTAGCCATCCTATATAAAAATGATAAATGGTCTGAGAAATAAATCAGAGAATCAACACCCTTTACAATAGCTTCAAAAAATATAAATTATCTTGGAGTAAGTCTAACCAAACAAGTGAAAGACATGTATGACAAGAACTTTATTTATTTTTTATTTTTTGGTTTTTCGAGACAGGGTTTCTCTGTGTAGCTTTGTGCCTTTCCTGGAACTCACTTGGTAGCCCAGGCTGGCCTTGAACTCACAGAGATCTGCCTGGCTCTGCCTCCTGAGTGCTGGGATTAAAGGCGTGCGCCACCACCTCCCGGCAACAAGAACTTTAAGTATTTGAAGAAAGAAATTGAAGAAGATATCAGAAAATAGAAAAGTCTCTCACACTCTTGGATTGGTGGGATTAACATAGTAAAAATGACAATCTTACCAAAAGCAATCTACAGATTCGATGCAATCCCCATCAAAATCCCAACACAATTCTTCACAGACCTGGAAAGAACAGTATCCAACTTCACATGGAAAAACCAAAAAACCCAGGATAGCCAAAACAGTCCTATACAATTAAGGAACTTTCAGGGGTACCACCATCCCTGACTTCAAGCTCTACTATAGAGCTATACTAATAAAAACAGTTTGATATTGGCATAAAACAGACGTGGATCAATGGACATGAATTAAAGACTCTAATGTAAGTCCACACACCTATAAACATTTGATTTTTGACAAAGACCCCAAAATTATACAACAGAGAAAAGAAAACATCTTCAGCAAATGGTACTGGAATAATTGGATGTTGACATGTAGAAAGGATGCAAATATATCCATACCTATGACCCTTCACAAAACTTAAGTCCAAGTGAATCAAAGACCTCAACATCAATCCAGATTGGTGTTACACTGAATTACACTGAATCTGACAGAAGAGAAAGTAGGATGTAGCCTTGAATGTATTGGCACAGGAGACTACTTCCTGAATATAACACCAATAGCACAGACAGTGGGATAAACAATTAATAAATGAAACCTCCTGAAACTGAGAAGTTTGTGTGAGGCAAAGGTCATGGTCAATAAGACAAAATGCTAGCCTACAGAATAGGAAAAGATCTTCACAAACCGACATCTGACAGTGGGCTGATTTCTAATATATATATAAAGAACTCAAGAAACTAGACATCAAAATACCAAACAATCCAATTAAAAAATGGGGTTCATATCTAAACAGAGAATTCTCCACAGAAGAATCTCAAATGGCCAAAAGATATTTAAGGAACTCTTCAACATCTTTTGTCATCAGGGAAATGCAAATCAAAATGACTTTGAGATACCATTTTACAGCTGTCAGAAGGCTAAGATCAAAAACACTAATGATAGCTTATGTTGGAGGGAATGTGAACTAAGGGGAACACTACTCCACTGCTGGTGGGATTGCAAACTTTTACAGCCACTCTGGAAATCAGTATGGCAGTTTCTCAGAAAACTGGGAATCAATCTACCTCAAGACTCAGCTATACCACTCTTAGACACACATACACACACACACACACACACACACACACACACACATATCCAAGGGATGCTCAATCAACCACAAGGACACTTGCTCAACTATGTTCATAGCAGCATTATTCATAATAGTCAGAACCTGGAAATAACCTAGATGCCCCTCAACCAAGGAATGGTTAAGGAAAATGTGGTACTATAACTGAATGTTTTCTGGTGTCCCACCCAGTCTACAGCTGCTCAGACCCAAGTAAACACACAGAGGCTTATATTAATTAAAACTGCTAAGCCATTAGCTCGAGCTTACTACTAACTAGCTTTTACACTTAAACTCAGCCCATTTCTGTTAATTTATATGTTGCCATGTGTTCTGTGGCTTTGCCTGTGTGCCATTACATACTGCTCCCTGGATGGTCAGCTGGCATCTCCTCATTCAACCTTCCTCTTCCCAGAATTATTCTTGTCTGTTTATCCTGCCTATATTTCCTGCCTGGCTACTGACCAATCAGCACTTTATTAAACCAGTGTACAAAAGCATTATCCCACAACATGGTACATTTACACAATGGGGTATTACTCAGCTGTTAAAAACAAGAACACTAGGAAATTTGAAGGCAAATGGATGGAACTAGAAAAAAATCACCCTGAGTGAAGTAACCCAGACCCAGAAAGACAAACATGGTATGTACTCACTCATAAGTGGATAGTGTATGGTAAAGCAAAGTATAATCAGGCTACAGTCCACAGTCGTAGAGAAACTAGGTAACAAGGAGGACTGTAAGAGGGATGCATGAATTGCCCTGGGAAGGGGAAATAGAAAAGATCACCTGGGTAAACTGGCGGTGGGGGAGGGGGTAGAAGAAAGGTGGTGGGGGATAGGAACATGAGGCATCTAGATGGTCAAGTTGAGGGATGGAGAGGGAGAGCAATGAAAGAAAGAAAGAGAGAGAGAGAGAGAGAGAGAGAGAGAGAGAGAGAGAGAGAGAGAGGGAGGGAGGGAGGGAGGGAGGGAGGGAGGGAGGGAGGAAGGAAGGAAGGAAGGAAGAAAGAAAGAAAGAAAGAAAGAAAGAAAGAAGGAAAGAAGGAAAGAAAGAAGGAAAGGAAGAAAGAAGGAAAGAAAGAAAGAAAGAAAGAAAGAAAGAAAGAAAGAAAGAAAGAAAGAAAGAAAGAAAGAAAGAAAGAAAAGAAAGAAAGAAAGATATCTTGATAGAGGAGGCCATTATGGGGTTAGGGAGAAACTGGGTGCCAGGGAAAATCCCAGGAACCCACAAGGATGACCCCAGCTAAGACTCATAGTAATAATGGAGAGGGTGCCTGAACTGGCCTTCTCCTGTGATCAGAGTGGTGACTACCCTATTGTCATCATAGAACTGGATAGCAACTGATAGAAGCCGATACAGAGATGCACAGTCAAGCATCAGGCTGAACTCTGGGAGTCCTGTTGAAGGGAGGGAGGAAGGATTATAGGATCCAGGGGGGTGGAGATCATGATGGGGAAACCCACAGAGACAGCTGAGTTCATGGGAGCTCATGGACTCTAGACTGACAGTTAGGGAGCCTGTGTGGGACTGACCTAGGCCCTCTGCATGTGGGTGACACTTGTGTAGCTTGGTCTGTTTATGAGGCCCCTAGCAGTGGAACCAGGATCTATCCTTGGTGTATGAGCCGGCTTTTTGGAACCTATTCCCTATGGTGGGATGCCTCATTCAGCCTTGATGCAAGGAGAGGAGCTTAGTCCTGCCTCAACTTGATATGCCATGTATTCTTGACTCCCACAGGAGGTCTTACCCTTTCTGGAGAGTGGATGGGGGATAGAAAGGGGGTAGGGGTAGGGAACAAGAGGAGAGAAGTGAAAGGAAACAGTGGTTGGTATAAATAAAATAAATTAATTAATAATTAAAAAAAAGAGTTGCTGTGGTCATGATGTCTTTTCACAGCAATAAGAACTGTAATTACGATATATATGTATATATAAAAAATTAGTAAAAAAAGGCTGTCCCCTGGTGCATTTGTGGGAAGGGTTTAGGGAGAGTAGATGAGAGGGCCTGAGAGAGGAACAAAAGTAGGGAAAGTGATGTGATTCTATTTCAACTAAACATATTTTTTTAAAAAAAAAAAATATCAGTAAAGGGGCTGGAGAGATGGCTCATAGGTTAAGAGCACTAATTGTTCTTCCAGAGGTTCTGAGTTCAATTCCCAGCAACCACATAGTGGTTCACAACCATCTGTAATGAGATCTGGTGCCCTCTTCTGCCCTGCAGGCATACGTGCTGTATACATAATAAATAAATAAATCTAAAAAAATATCAGTAAAGAATAAAGAAACTTAAGTCTACAGAAGACCCTGCACAAAACTGTGAAGGGATTATAGTTTATTATTTCACTCCTAAATATATAATAATGGTTTAATGTGGTTTAATGTCATTAAATTTTTCTTAATAATTGAACTACTCTGAATTAAGAGGACTAATTCAGACATGCAAAACTAAACTCAGTCCAAGAAAAATTTTTGTGAAATTTCAATTCCACTGATTAAACCTATTAATTCCAAAGACATGTCTAACCTACTCTGAACCTTTATCACACCCTTATGGCTTCTACGTACATGTATAAAATTAGTAGTTCGGGGGCATAATTGAGAAAAGTATTGTGCAAATAACATCTTAGATGGATTTCTAGGAAAAAATTTTATATTTTCTATTTCCTTTAAGGCCTTGTAGAACATTTCTTTTTGGGAAAAAAAAATGAGCATTGAAAGCTTAGTGTCATCTGCCAAGTTTAATAAATGGTTTAGGTTAGATTTTTGTTCCTCTCCAAGATCTGGTGATCTAATTAAAATATCTTTTCCAGTCTTACTATGCTTAATATCTCTATGTGCAATGAAAGATACAGTCCAAAACATAAAGATCTCTATCCTTCTGATTGGATTTTAGTATTGCATATGACAATGGGCATGAAAGTTCTATTCCTGAATTACTAAATTGGTGTGACATGAGACAAAACTTTGGGCCCTGGTTTTGATAGTGAGCAGTATAAATACAAGCAAGAAGCCTAATTGTATGTGATTTGACCTCAGTGGCTTCTTCCTTCCTTCCTTCCTTCCTTCCTTCCTTCCTTCCTTCCTTCCTTCCTTCCTTCCTTCCTTCCTTCCTTCCTTCCTTCCCTCACCTCCCTCCCTCCCTCCCTCCCTCCCTCCCTCCCTCCCTCCCTCCCTCCCTCCCTCCTTTCTTTCTCTCTCTCTCCCTCCCCCCCCCCTCCCTCCCTCCCTCCCTCCCTCCCTCCCTCCCTCCTTCCTTCCTTCCTTTTTCTATTTATTTTAAATCCTGGCCACAAATTTCTCCCCCATCCTCCCCTCCCAGTCCCTATTCCCCATTCCACCACCTCCACACCCAATCTCCTCCTCTTCCATCTCCATCCAGGAAAGGGCAGGTCTCCTATGAGTATCAACAAAACATGGCCTATCAAGTTTCAGTAAGACTAAGCACCTCCCCATGTATTAAGGCTGACAAGATGACCCAGTATGAGAAGTAGGGTCCCAAAAGCCAGTAAAAGAGTTGGAGACAGGCCCTGCTCCCACTGTTAAGAGTCCCATAAGAGGATCAAGCTATACAGCTGTAACATATATGCAGATTGCCTAGGTCAGTCTTATGCAGGCTCTCTGGGTGTATGTTCAGTCTCAGGAGCCCCTATGAGCCCATGTGTAAGCCTTCCATTACAGAGATGTCCTTGACACTTCTGGCTCCTACTCTTCTTTCTCTTCCTCAGCAGCATTCCTGAACTCCTCCTAATGTTTGGCTATGGATCTCTGCATCTGCCTCCATTGGTTGCTGGATGACACCTCTCTGGTTACAATTGGGCCAGGCATCAATGTGTTCACAGCAGACCAGCCAGTTCAGGCCACTTATGCATTATTGCTAGGAGTCTAAGATGGGATCCTCCCAACAGACTCCCAGAAGATTCCTCTGAGCCAGGCTTCTGCCATGACCTGAAATGCCCCTTCCCCAGCAGTCTCTCTCAGCACTCTCCTCTGTGGCCCCCAAACCTGATTGCTCATGTTCCCATCCCCACCTACCCTCAGTCCACTCACAAAATTTCTGGGTGTCCCCCATGAACTTCCTTGTTACCTAGTCTCTCTGGGATTGTAGCATGATTATCCTTTATTTTACAGCTAATATCCCCCTATGAGTAAGTGCATACCATGTTTAGCTTTATCATCTGGGTTACCTCACTCAGGTTGATTTTTTTTTTCTAGTTCTATCCATTTGCCTTCAAGTTTCCTAGTGTCCTTGTTCTTAACAGCTGAGTAATACTCCATTGTGTAAATGCACCACATTTTCTCTATCCATTCCTTGGTAGAGGACTCCTGTTTTTTTTCCAGGTCCTGGCTGTTACTAATAGGTATACGTACAAGAGCAGTACAGCTGGGTCTTGAAATAGATTGATTTCCAGTTTCCTGAGGAACCACCACACTGACTTTCAAAGTGGCTGTACAAGTTTGCACTCCTACCAGCAATGAAGGAGTGTTCTCCTTACTCCATATCCTTTACGGCACAAGCTATCGCTTGTGTTTTTGATCTTAGCCACTCTGAGAGGGGTAAGATGGAGTCTCAGAGTCATGTTTTTCCCATTTTGTGGGCTGCCATTTTGTCCTATTGACAATGCCCTTTGCCTTACAGAAACTTTTTAATTTCATGAGGTCTCATTTATTAATTGTCAATCTTAGTGCCTCTGCCATTGGTGTTCTGTTCAGGAAGTTGTTTCCTGTGACAATGTGTTCAAGATTCTTTCCCACTCTCTCTTCTATCAGGTTCAGTGTAATTGATTTTATGTTGATGTCTTTGATGTACTTGGACTTGAGTTTTGTGCATGGATTATATATGGATCTATTGCATTCTTCTACATGCCTATATTCACTTAATGCCAGCACCATTTGTTGAAGATGCTCTCTTTTTTTCCATTGTATAATTTTGGCTCA
The DNA here is from genome assembly GCF_049852395.1 of Peromyscus maniculatus bairdii. Classification (NCBI taxonomy): domain Eukaryota; kingdom Metazoa; phylum Chordata; class Mammalia; order Rodentia; family Cricetidae; genus Peromyscus; species Peromyscus maniculatus. The sequence goes on along the minus strand of NC_134854.1, from coordinate 27,163,884 downwards.
TTTGTAAAAAATCAGGTGTCCATAAGTGTATGGGTTTACACCTGGGTCTTTGATTCAATTCCATTGATCCACCTGTTTTTTAAATGCCAATACCATGCAGTTTTTATTATTACAGCTCTTTAGAGGATCTTAAAATCAAGGATGATGATACCTTTGGAAGTTCTCTTATTGTATAGGAATTTTTTGGCTATCCTGGATTTTTTGTTTCTCCTTATGAGGTCAAATATTGTTATTTTAAGTTCTGTAGAGAATAGTGTTGGGATTTTAATGAGGGTTGCATTTAATCTGTAGATTGGTTTTGGTAGGATTGCCATTTTCACAATGTTAATCCGCCCAATCCATGAGAAAGGGAGATCTTTCCATCTTCAGATATCTGCTTCAATTTCTTTTTTCAAAGACTTGAAATTCTTGTCATACAGGTCTTTCACTTATTTGGTTAGAGTTACACACCAAGATTTTTATATTATTTGAAGCTATTGTAAAGGGTGTTGATTTTCTGATTTATTTCTCAGACCATTTATCATTTTTATATAGGAGGGCTACTGATTTTTTTAAGTTAATCTTGTATCCTACCATATTACTGAAGGAGTTTATCAGCTGTAGGAGTTCTCTGGTAAAATTTTTGTGGTCATTTATGTATACTATCATATCATCTGCAAATAATGATACTTTGACTTCTTCCTTCAATTTGCATCCCCTTGATCTTCTTTTGTTGTCTTATTGAACAAACTACAGCTTCAAGTACTGTAGATGTAACCAACCGTCTTATTAAATAAGAAACACAAAACCAATGCAAAGAAGAAAGCCAAGAGATCAGAGCTAAGAGCCTTACCCACCTGTTGCAGCTAGCTTCTTCAGCCAAGAGATCTCTCCAAAAGAGAGCTACTTCCTGTCTGTTTGTTTTTATATAGACTATCTGTTTTGCCTTCTCATTGGTTGTAAACCCAACCACATGACTGCCTCATCACTGCCTGTATGTACAGCCCTCCAGGTCTTCTATGGTATTGAGATTAAAGGCATGTGTCTCCAATGCTGGCTGTATCCTTGACCACACAGAGATCTACCTAGCTCTGCCTATCAAGTGCTGGGATTAAAAGCATGTGCCATGAACTCCCAGCTCTGCTATGGCTTGCTATTAGCTCTGACCCCTAGGCAACTTTATTTATTAACATACGAATAAAATCACATTTCAGTACAATTAAAATATCACCATATTTCTCCTTTTCTATTTTAATAAAAAGAAAAAAGGTTATAACTAACATAAGAAAAACTATATACAAAAGTACAATAACTATATACAATATATACAAGTAATAAACACCTAAACAATATCTAGTCCATTTGTATTTGACAAATTCAGAGAAAATAATTCCATTATCTATCCTATTTTGGTAAGTCCAAAATGTACATAATTCACTTTCTATCCTAAATAGTCTTCAACTATAACTAACTAATCTTCAACTATAACTAACTAATCTTCAACTCCCTCAGATACCCAAGAAGGAGATAATATTACCTAACAAAAATAAAAACAGGAAGTGCATGCAGGCAACTCCAAAAAAATTGTGAGTTGACAGAAACAGCCAGCTGCCTGGAAAGTCACCTGAGGTTTCTCCTCAGTGTTGGGGCATCATCTTCAGCCTATAGGCTTAGCGTATCTGACAGACTCATTTGTGAAGTAGGATGTACACAAGGTCAACAGTTCAACCTCACATTGGGTGAGAGCAGTCCATGTACCAGTAACACCTGAATTCCACTAGTGTCATGTCATGATTCAGGATTTTAAATTCTGGAAATTGTTGATGGTTTTTTAATTCAGCTGTCCGTTCTTCTTGGATGTGTATATATGGCTTCATCTCAGCATCCCATTCTTCTCCACATCCCTCTATTAAATGCCAGTCTACTATTGAGAGGCGTGAGCTTAGTTACTCTTCAAGAATAACTGTTTCAGCTGCTGTTCCATTGCACATCAGAAGCCATCGGCCCACTGCCTGTTCAGCTGCCTTCAAAGAAAAGGGCACTTTACCTTTTCCAGATTGTGAAGGTCACTTCAGGGGTGGTGCCCTATTGTCCTAGCCTCAGAAGATGCCTTTTGATAAAGCCATAACCACACTTGATTTGGCAAGAATCAGTAGTCCTTTGTTTCGTGTCCTGTCTGTCCTGTTTGTCAACAGTTGATTCGAGGATACTTTGTTGTCCAGTGGTTAACTTTTGCCACAATGAAAGTTAACTCCATATTGCAGTTTCTTCAATGCCCATATTTTCTCTGAAGTAGATTGGTACTGCCAGGAGCCGACATGTTTCATAGTCATAACAAAAAAGAAAAATTTTCTAAGTTATTAAAACATTTTAAATGCCATATTTTGTAGATCTCTGAAGGGTTTGAAGATGACCTGTCTATCTAAAATATATCTGCTCAATTTTTAAAACATATCTAATATGACTACAAGTTCTATTGTAATGTCTAACTACTAACTTCATTTCTTTATATCCTAATAGTTGGTAATAATAACATTCAAGGATCAGAAAATTGCATTACATTGTTAAATGAACAGTATAAGTACAAGTAGAAATATACATATAGCATTTTCTAACAATATCAATTTCTAATTTGTATACAATATAAAACAATCCAATCCAATGTAAAGTATTTATAACTAGTAATTGTCTTTTTCTTATTTTCTTTTTTTTAAACCAAGAACCTTAAATCTAATTTTCTTTGCTTAGCCTTTTTCCTAACCCTTGACAACTTGTAACCAGCCCCCCTAAACAATGAAAATTATCCCAGACCCAAAACCCATTAAAAAGACCAAAAAACCACCTGCCCCACACCACCTCTTTGGGAATGTGGGCGTCGTATTCTTAAAATTGCTTCCTGCTGGGTATGGGCAAAGTTATCTTTATCTTGAAAGAAAAATTTTAGGTAGGAAAGGTAACTATGTCCTTCGTTATCCAGTCTGTGTATAATGTCAAAGTTCAGGGTTTATCTCAAGTCCTTATTCATGTAGTCTTTGAGATTGGATCATTTCAGCTAGCCCTCTCAAAATTGCTCTGAGCACTTTGTGGTTCAAAGCTGATTGTTGATGATGTTTGTCAGCTTAGTGATATTATTATTGTCCACATGGAATTGTTGTTGTTGTGGGGCCCCATCTTCTTTCTGGAGACTTCAGTTGATGTTAGGCCTGGTCGTGATTACCTGCAGAAAACTGATAAGAGACTCTAACATAAAGACATATATATGCAGCTAATCGAAGCCTTTTTCTAGAATTAGTTAGTACTCTATATGACCATTCATATCTTATCAAAGTTTAAAATGTATATATATATGTATATATATAAATCATAAATCTTGTAAATTTTGACAGAAAATTCATACTTTAAGAAAAGTTTAAAGAATCAGAATAGAATCAAAGAGTTGAGATTAGTAATAGAATAGTCCCTTAATTAATTTGGCTTTTCTCCTGTCCCATTGCAAAAGATGGTTCTTTTATTCTGGCATGATACAGGGAGTTTGCATTTTCCTTTTAACAACATGCTTGATTTTAAAGAGGGAGAGAGCCATTCTCCAACTCCAAAGTCAGCTTTAAATTTTAATTGAACTGGGACTATTAGAAGACCAATAGTGCTAGAGTAGAAACAAACATTTAGGAAGACATAAAATTTTTTAGATGATATACCCATACACCATTTCACTCTGTTTCCTGGGATAGATGATTTGTCCCTTTTCTTCAGTTGTTTCATTTGTCCAGTGTTCTTCAGATTCCTTAACCTTCATTCTCCTAAAAGACAAAAACAAAAACCTTTCCCCAAGACTAATTTTGGGGATGTTCCTTTTTGGCAAGTTATTATCTGATTAAATGAAAAGGCATGTGTTACTAGTACAAGTTAGTTTAAATTGGATGTTCATGCTGGTTGATGAACTATCACCTCCTCTAATTAAGAGGTCTCTTAATTATTGAATAGATATGGAGAGAGTGGACAGCGTTCCCTTGTTCCTGATTTTAATTGCTATGAGTTTCTCTCCATTTAATTTGATGTTGGCTGTTGGCTTGCTGTGTATTGCTTTAATATGTTTAGGTATGTTCCTAATATATGATCTCTCAAAGACTCTTATAATGAAGGGGTGTTTGATTTTGTCAAAGGCTTTTTCAGCATCTAATGAGATGATTATATGTTTTTTTTTCCCTTCAGTTTGTTTATATGGTGGATTATATTGACAGACTTTCATATGTTGAACCATCCCTGCATATCTGGGCTGAAGCCTACTTGGTCATTGTGGAGGATGAATTTTTGGATGTGTTTTTGGATTCAGTCTGCCAGTATTTTTATTAGGTATTTTTGCATCAATATTCATGAGTGAAACTGGTCTGTAATTGTTTTTCTTTGTTGGGCCTTTGTGTGGATTGGATATCAGGGTGATTTTGGCCTCATAGAAAGAATTTTGCACTGTTCCTTCTGTTTCTATTTTGTGGAATAATTTGAGGAATATTGATATTAACTCTTCTTTGAAAGTCTGGTGGAGCCGGGCTTTGGTGGCTCACACCTTGAATTCTAGCACTTGGGAGACAGAGGCAGGCAGATCTCTGTGAGTTTGTGGCCAGCATGGTCTATAGAGCGAGTTCCAGGACAGGCTCCAAAGCTACACAGAGAAACCCTATCTCAAAACAAACAAACAAACAAACAAACAAACAAACAAGTCTGTGGAATTCTGCACTAAAACCACCTGGCCCTAGGCTTTTTTTGGGCTGGGAGACTTCTAATGGCTGTTTCTATTTCCTTAGGATTATCAGTGTTTTTAAACTGTTTATCTGATCTTGATTTAACTTAGTTAAGTGATATCTAACAAGAGATTTGTCCATTTCTTTTAGATTTTCCATTTTGTGGAGTACAGATTTTCAAAATATGACCTAATAATAATCTGCATTTCCTTGGAGTCTGTCATTATGTCCCCCTTTTCTGATTTTGTTGATTTGGATATTCTTTCTCTGCTTTTTGTTAATTTGGATAAGGGTTTATCTATTTTGTTGATTTTCTTGAAGAACTAATTCTTTGTTTCATTGATTTTTGTATTGTTCTCTTTGTTTCTATTTTATTGATTTCAGCTCCCAGTTTGATTATTTTCTGCTGTCTATTCCTCTTAGGTGTGTCTGCTCCTGTTTTAGAGTTTTTAGGTATACTGTTGAGTTTCTGGTATGAAGGTCTCTCCAAATTCTTCACCTAGGCATTTTCTGCATTTTTTCTTTCTTTCTTTCTTTCTTTCTTTCTTTCTTTCTTTCTTTCTTTCTTTCTTTCTTTCTTTCTTTCTTTCTTTCTTTCTTTCTTTCTCTCTCTCTCTCTCTCTCTCTCTCTCTCTCTCTCTCTCTCTCTCTCCCTCTCTCTCTCTCTCTCCTTCCCTCCCTCCCTCCTTCCCTCCCTCCCTCCCTCCCTCCCTCCCTCCCTCCCTTCCTTCCTTCTTTCCTTCCTTCCTTGACCTAATGGTAACTCAGTAAAGAGTTGTTCAGTTTCCATGAACTTGTAGGCTTTCTGTTGTTTCTGTTTTTGTTAAAATTCATCTTTAATCCACAGTGGTCTGATAAGATACAGGGAGTTATTTCAAGTTTTTATTTTTGTTTTTGTTTTTGTTTTTTGTATCTGTTGAGACTTGCTTTGTGGCTGAGTATATGGTCAATTTTAGAGAAGGTTTCGTGTGGTGCTGAAAAGAAGGTAAATTCTTTTGTGTTTGGGTGAAATGTTCTGTAGATACCTATTAGATCCATTTGAATTATAATGTCTGTTAGTTCTGTTATTGCTTTGCTTAATTTCTATCTGGCAGACCTGTCCATTGATGAGAGCAGGGTGTTGAAGTCTCTCATTATTATTAAGTGTGGTTTTATGAGTGATTTAAGTTTTAATAATGTTTCCTTTACAAATGTGTATAGTTGTATGTTTTCTCTGGTCCACCCAGGCCCCTGCAGTCCTGTGACCCACTTATAAAATAATCACTCAGAAGCTTATATTAATTATAACTGGTTGGTTGTTAGCTTAGGCTTATTACTGACTAGCTCTTACACTTAAATTAACCCATAATTCTTATTTATATTTAGCCACATGGTTTGGTACCATTTCTCAGTTCTGCCTTGATATCTTGCTTCCTCTGTGTCTGGCTGGTGACTCCTGACTCTGCCCTTCCTCTCCCCAGAATTCTTATGCCTATACTTCCTGCCTGGCTACTGGCCAATCAGCATTTTATTAAACCAATGTACAAGAGCTTTATCCCACAGCAAATGTGGGTACCCTTACATTTGGAGCACAGATGTTCAGCACTGAGACATCATCTTGATCGATGAATATGAAATGCTCTTTTCCATCTCTTTTGTTTAATTTTGGTTTGAAGTCTGTTTTGTTAGATATTAGGATAGCTACACCAGCTTGCTTCTTAGGTCCATTTGATTGGAAAAATCTTTTTCCAACCCTTTACTCTGAGGTAATGTCTATCTTTGATGTTGTGGTATGTTTCTTTAATGCAGCAAAATTTTGGATCCCGTTTTCATATCCAATCTGTTAGCCTGTGTCTTTTTATTGGCAATTGAGTCCACTGATACTGAGGGATATTAATGACCAATGATGGTTAATTTCTATTGTTTTGTTGTTGTTGGTGGTAGTGTGTGTGTGTGTGTGTGTGTGTGTGTGTGTGTGTGTGTGTGTGTGTGTGTCTGTATGTCTTCGTGTTTCTCTTCTTTGGATTTTGCTGGTGTGAGATTATCTATTGCCTGTGTTGTTATGGGTATAGTTAACTTTCTGGAGTGAAAATTTTCCTTCTAGTTATTTCTGTAAGGCTGTGTTTGTGGATAGATTGTTTAAATTTGACTTTGATCTGAAATACCTTGTTTTCTGCATCTATGGTGATTGACATGATTGCTGGATATAATATTCTGGGCTGACATTTGTAATGCCTACCAGTCCATATTCTGATTTTTAGAACCTCCATTGAGAAATCATTTGTGATTCTAATAGGTCTGCCTTTATATGTTACTTGCCTTTTCCCCTTGCCGCATTTAATAGTCTTTCTTTGTTCCATATGTTTATTGCTTTGATTATTATGTGTCTAGTGGATTTTCTTTTCTGGTTCAATCTATTTAGTGTTCGGTAAACTTCTTGTACTTTTATAGACATGTCTTTATTTAGGTTGGGAAAATTTTCTTCCATGATTTTGTTAAATATATTCTCTCAGTTTTTGAGCTGGGTTTCTTCTTTTTTTATTCCTTTTATTCTTATGTTTGATCTTTTCATAGTGTCCCAGATTTCCTGGATGCTTTTTGTTGGGACTTTCTTAGATTTAACATTTTCTGTGGCCAATGAATCTATCCTCTGTTGTGTCTTCATTGACTGAGATTTTCTCTTCCATATCTTGTATTCTGTTGGTGATGCTTGTGTCTGTAGCTCCTGTTTGCTTACCCAGATTTTCCATTTCCAGGATTACCTCCATATGTGTTTTCTCTACTGCTTCTATTTCTATTTTCAGGTCTTGAACAGTTTCCTTTATCAGTTTGTTTTTTCTTGGTTTTCTTTTAGAAATTTATTGATTTTTTCCCCATTTTTGTTTGTCTTTTCCTTAATTTCTCTAAGGGATTTGTTTATACCTTCTTTAAGCACCTTCATTATCTCCATAAAGCAATTTTTAGGTCATTTTCTTGTGCTTCATCTGTGTTGCATTGTTCAGGTATTGCTCTTGTAGGATAGCTGGGGTCCAGTGATGCCATATTGCCTTTTCTGTTATTGATTGTACTCTTACACTGATGTTTAGGCATCTGGATTTGGGAGGATTTTAGGTCTAGTTGTTGATTCCTGCATTTGTCTTTGTTGGATAGGTGTTTTGTTCCTTGGTTTCTCTTTCCTCTGTGGTCTTCTTACCTAAATGGCTAAGGGTTTTGGTGACTAACATGTTTTCAGGTTCAGTAGGGTATCCCCTCAGGGTTTTTAGGGGTTAGGGGTCCCTAGATCTGGTCTGGCTTTTACTAAGGCCAAAGTCCTCTTCAAAATTTGTAGACCAGGGGAGGGGATGCAGTCTGTGGTACCTAGATCAATGGTCTGGTCTCTGGGGTCCCTAGAACTACCCTGGCCTCCAGTACTGCTGCCAGCACTTGGTTCCCTAGATCTAGCCTGGCCTTGGGTAAAACAGAAATCTTCTTCCAAAGTTGTAGATCAAGATCCAGAGCCAGAGGTGGAGGTACAGGGATAGGTGAGATGGTTGTACAGTCTGGGGTTTTGGGGCAGGATTAAAGCAGTTTAGTGGGCATGGGTAGTGTCTTGCCTGGGGTTTCTAGGACTGCTCTGGCCTGTACAGCTGCTGGGGAATGTGGTTCATCACTAGCTTCTTTCTTTAAGTATGTAAGCAATTGCATAGAGCTGAAATGGCTAAGTCATTGATAAGGTGGCTCATAGTATGTCATTGTCATCCCAGTAAGGACACATAAGTCATGAGGAGATTATGCATGCTCCCAAAGAGAAATAGACTATGATTCCTATGAAATATCAAGATCAGAATGAAATGGAAATTCTTAGCAGTTCTGAAAGATAGTTGTCTTTACATCTTTATGTAGAGAGACCAAATCATTAGGATTCCTGATGTGTTTGAATTCACCAAGTGAGGATTTATATAACAGGAACATTGCTCATAGTTTTCAAATATCTAAAAATTCTAAAACACAAATAGAGTGGATATATGCAGATCAATTGTATTTGCCTAATAGAGGGTAAAATGCTGGCCATATATCTATTAGGTTTGTATGTAATTTAAGTTTTCCAACAGGGATTACTTATAATTATTATTTTGAGATGCAAACATGATTTTTAGAGATGATAAGGTGGTGACAATTTTTTTAAAGAAGCTGAGTTATATACTGCATCAAGGAATTACATACACACACACACACACACACACACACACATACACACATACACACACATACACAATTTCTAGTAATTGAAACAATGTGAGTGACTTTTCCTGAATACAAAACAAATACCTGCTTCTTCTATAGAAATAATTTATTTTCAATAACAGTCAGTGCATTTCTATTTTATATAGACATAACATATTGCCATTTGCAAAGTCAGTTAGGGAGAGAAATTGCAAATAATATTTCTCTAGATATTAATATAGGTTTGGCAAGATCACTCGGTGGGTCACAGTGCCTATCACCAAGTATGATACACGTTGTGTGTTCAATCCCCAGGACCTACATGCTGGATGGAATGAGTAAACTGTCTTGTACACATTGCCATTTGTTTCTACATACATGATGTAGTATACACAGACCCTCTCTACAAGTAAGGAAAGAAATATAATGCTAAATATTTAAGGTAGCAATGAATACAAGACTTAGAAAATGGAAAGCTGATGAACAGATTACAGTGGACACAATCATTAGGCTTTGTGGCTAAAACAATGTAATCTTTAACAGGAAAGCTGCTGTCCTAATGCAAATTATTCTTTTTCTTCTGTTTTTTTTTTAACAAGATGCTTTTGACCATTTCTCTATAAAATATAGTGAATTAAAACAATAAAACAATAAAAACAAATTTAATCATGACAAAGTATCATCACTAAGTTCAAAATGCAAGTGGTCTATAGGCAAAAGACTATATTGGTAAATTGTTTTTTAAAACTTTCAATTTTGAAGTATCAAATACTATTTTTGACAAATACTAAAGGCTATTTACTGAAAGATGTGCAAAATCAGTGCATTTTTGAGTAATTACATACTTAATAACACTTGAACAAATAATGAAAAGAAAATGTAAGCATTTTTCTTTGCTTAAGGACTCAACTTTGGTATGAATGCATGAATATTTTCAAAACAAAAGTAGGAATATGCAAAAAAGTGTCATGTTTACTGTTGAAACACACATTTCCAGTGGTTTTGCCCTTAAGAAAATCTGGAAGCTGAAATGTAATTGATGTTTCTTTTTTCATAAACCATCCTACAAGAAGGACAAAATGGCATCTCAGCATGAAGCCAATATTTCAATCGCATAAGGTATATTTCAGATGCTTGGAAGCTATGGATTTTTCTCTTGCATAGGTTACAGTTTCGGCTTTATAACTGGCCAAGTGTGTGTGGGATTGGACAAGTATTTAACCCCTCCTTCCCTCCTTCAGCCAAGTTCTACCTGGCAACTGTAAAACTCTGTATGATAACCAGCTTTCCATCACTGTGACAAATTACCTTGGGATAAATGACTTAAAGGAGAAAGGTTCATTGTGGCTCACAGTTTTAGGAGTTTGAGTCCATCCTTTGTTGTTTCTGGACTTGTGATGACCCTGGGATCATAGTGATCACATGCTAAACTATCACTTTTGGATGCAGAAAAAGAAAAGTGAAAAAAGTCTCAATGTTCTGTTCAAAGTCACTTCTCAAATGGCTAAGTTATCCACCAAAGTCCCATCTTCTAAAGTCTTTATCATGTCCCCAAAATGCCCTAAACTGGTGACCAAGCCTTTAGCATGTGGCGTATAAAAATTATTTTAGATCACTGCCTGATTGGTGACAGTTTCTGTTTGTGGAGATCCTTATTAAAATGATTGGTGCTACCCCTTGGGTGGCTTGCTATCTAGCCACATCCACAGCCACCAACTCTATAGTTATTTTGTGCCAGGGTAGACTCCTGGTATTATATGTATAAAACTTCCAGCAGTCACGTTCACAAGGCAAGCGATTCTTTCAAGGGTTTTTAAGTCCATTCAAAAACTGACTACATGTATGAGAATTATCTTCAGCCACTTGACAGGTGAGGAGGACAACATTATGGTCCTCTTGATGATTGTTTGTATTCCTAATAACACTGATGCAGAAAATGACAATGGGTGATAACTGATTAGAATGGGAGTTTATTGTTTTCTACAATAATTTTCACTTGTTAACATATAGCCTGTATACTATATAGGCATAAAAATTATTATTTTGAAGATTATAGCTTGTAAAACCTGTGTTTTATAACTACTAGTGGGGTAAATTTACAATTATACATCTAAAAAAGTTATCTATGATAAAATTATGATTTTTCTAATTAAATAGCTAAATCAGATACATAGAAAAAACACCGTAAGGATTCATTTCCTCTAAGTCACAGGTGAAGCCTTTACCATTCCTAAAGATAATACTATTTTATATTAATAGATCAGGCAGTAATGTGCTCTACATGTTATAAACAATTTGGATTGACCTATGTAGAAATCAAAGTAAAAGAAGTCAACCTATCTGCTTTCATTGGAGTCTTTTAAAGATTGTATATATCTCATAGACTTATGCTTGTCATAGTAAATATGGCCTTATGAAATCATTATATATTTTCAGAAACATCAGGAAAGTATGGTTGATGTGAAAGCATTAGTGTCTTGTCAATTGATGCTGGCTTTGGAACAGGAAAAAAATTACATTGTGTTGACAATACTAATTTTGGAAGCACAGTTGCCTTTTGTAGCTCTCCTCAGAAGGATGGAAGTGCTGATTTGCTCTTTATGAATCTGAACATGAGAATTCTAATTATGTTTTCAGATTTTAGGTTGTCATGAAATCCAAATGTATCTTTAAGGCTCAATTTCCTACCGGGAATTATCTAGGAATATAAAAATGATAGTCAAGAAAGCATGCGTTTTGGAATAAGACAATTTATTCTTAAATATTCAGTAATGCATATATTAGCCTAAAATAAGCTATGCATTTTCCACAGTGCTTTCTTGCATCAGTACTGGCACTTTATTTCTAGGACAATAAACTTAAATTTTATTTTTTGTTAACTTCAGTTTTCTTCAGCTTTTCTTTGTTTTATACATGTATGGGTATTTTGTCTGAATGTTTATGTGTGCACCATATGTTGTAAGTAACTGTGAAGGCCAGAAGAAGGCATTGGATTCCCTGGAACTTGAGTTACAGATGGTTGTGAGCCGCCATGTTGGCGATGGTAATTGAACTGTTATCATCTAGAAGAGCAGTCAGTGCTCTTAACTACTGAGCCATCTTGCCGTACTAACAAACTGCTTTTTAGATAAGAAATTTTGTACGTACTTCTCCAACTTGCATGTATACCATACCCCACTTCTCTCCTCCTCCTCCTCCTCCTCTTCTTTTTACTTATTTATTTATTTGTAAAGGATGTTTTGCCTGTATGTATGTCTGTGTACCTCAGGCATGTAGTACTTACCTGTAGAGGCCAGAAGAAGGAATCAAATCCCTTGGAATTTGATTTATACATGATTATGATCTGCCATGTAGGTGCTGGGCCTTGAACTCTCATCATGTGGAAGAGCAGCCAGTAGTCTTTACCACTGAGCCACTTCTTGAGCCTTCCCACTCCATGCTTAAGTGTTACATTTTGTACTGTCAGAGTCTTTACTTGAAGTAGTAGTTGCCTCAAATTCTCAGACTTTGCATCAGCAAGTAATCAGAGGTAACTCTAATACTACAACTTCGATAAATTTTAGAGTGATTTTGCTTCCTGTTTTTATGCTTCAGAAGGTGCTGGCTGTTAACCTCAAGACTGGCTTCTGTCCAGCCTTGAGACTTGCAGCTTTCAATCTTGAACATTTTCTCTTTTATTGGCTTCTGAAACAGATGTGACTAATAAGGTTTTTATTTTTGCAAGATACCTTAGCTGAAAAATAGACTAAAATGTTTTTTCTTTAAAATAAAAATTAAACGTGATAATTACAGTTGATTAAGTGTGTGTGTGTGTGTGTGTGTGTGTGTGTGTGTGTGTGTGTGTGTGTGTGTGTGTGTGCGCGCGCGTGCACGTGTATGTGTGGATAACTTGTAGGAATCAGTTCTTTCCTTCTACCATGTGTGTCCTGAGAATCAAATTCAGGTCTTCGGGCTTGGCAGCAGATGCCTTTACCCACTCAGTCATTTTCCTGGTCTCTGGACATCATGTTGCTTTCTAAATACTTTCTCCATGGTCACCCGTTTGTTGTTCAGGATCTACTTACTGCTTACAAATTGTCTATTTCTTACTTGGGTGTAGATAGTGGGGAGAAGCTAAAAGAATTTTGGTTTCAGCAACTTAATAAATATTTTCTAGGCTTGAATTTAAGACTAGAACTAGGCCTTTCAATTTATTTTTTAATTTTAATGCTCAAAACAAACTTGGGTGTTAGGCAGGACTGATATCTCTAAGATGACTCCTTGGAAAGAACATGAACCATTCAAAGTCAACAGGCTGGTAACAGCTGTGTTCAGGAGTCTTAGTTCCTATACTAATGGCCCAGCATTTTGCAAAATTTCAGATTCATTTAATGCTAGAGAAGAGAATCTATCTCAATAAATATTCCATATATACTGTAAAGGAATGATATTTCATGGGTTAAAGTGTAATAATTGATACACAGTAAACAGGTTAACATGTTAGACAGTGTTTTTCAAACTACCGATGAATTAGTTTTATTATGCTATCAGTTTCTAAGAAGGATGGTGAAATGTCCTATGATGATTGTGCAATTACAGGTTTATTCTTGGAGTTCTTTTCTTTCAGGCTTCATTTATTTAGAAGCTTTATCAGTAAGTAATACATATAGATGATTGTTGTGTCTTCTTGATGTGTTGGTCATCCAATTTTTATGAACTGTTTTCAAATTCTTTTTAGCTGGTATGTACCAGCGTTCTTATGCTTAGTGTTTGCACTGCATATTTTTCTATGTTATCCTTCAGCCTGTCTGCATTTTTATTTTAAGGCATCTTTGTTATACATAATCTACACTTGAGTACTGTTCTATTCTTTAGTCCATTTTGATGTCTTCCATGTAATTGTTACATTTTGACATTTAATGAATTCTTCCTAGGGTCGACTTTGGGATTATTTTTTAAGTATATCATTTGCTTCTGTTTATTTCCTTGTTGTTGTTATTGTTGTTTTACTATTATTTTCTGGCTGTACTTTTGATAATTTAACATAATATTTTACTGTAACAGTTTACTTTTTTGATGAATGAGCTTTAATTATCTTCTAATCCTTAAACACTATAGATAGTTTCACTATTTGTATTTTTGTGTGTGATATCTCTAAAAACTGCTTTATGTTCTCAGAAGTAATATTAATCATTTGATGTAGTAGTAAGCTTATAAATATAAAGTTCTCATAGTCCTTCTCTTTCTATGTTATGGTTGTTGCGTTTATTACATTTGCATGCCTTATAGCCTGTTATGGTTAATATTAATTGGTAACTTGAAGAGATCTAGACCGTATCAAGAGACCATATCAAGCCTCTTGGAACACATACAATTATCTAGATCAGTTTACCTTCTAGGCAAGCATGTGAGTGATTTTCTTGATTAGGTAAATTGAAGTGGGAAGACCCAAGGTAAATGTGGACAGTCCAGACAGAAGGCTGTCCTGGGAAAAAGCTTTTTACTTTTTGCTTATTTGCCTTCACCTCTTGCAGATGAGTGCTGGTGCTTACATCTTTGCTTACATCAGAATCCAGCTTCTTCAGACTTCCAGTGTGCACTAAAGACCAGTGGAATCTCTGAGGGAATCTACTGAGACTTTTTTTGTGGTTGTTGTTAGATAGTAACTGCTATGCCATCCAGGCTCGTGACTGAGCATCAACTGGGGTCCTGGTCTCTCCAGAGTGAAGATAGACATTGTTAGACCACCTAGAATGTCCTTTAATGTATATTCATTCTGTTGAATCTGTTCTTCTACTAAAAGCTGACTGAAAGCAAAACCCTACATGATAATGACATACATATAATTGGCCTGCATTAAATAATAAGAAAGAGCACAAACAGCTTAAGATATACCTCAAGAGTTTTGAGAAACAAGAATAGACTAAACTGAAAGCCAATAGATGGAAAGAAATAATAAAAATGAGAGCAGTTAGTCATCAAATATGAAACGACAACCAATAGCAATTCAAAAAAAAAAATCAATGAATCTTAGAGCTGACTCTTTGAAAGGAAAAACAAGACTGACAGACACTTGGCTGAATTAAGCAAAGGAAAACAAGAAAAGATCCATATTAATAAAATTGGAGTACATTGCTACACATTCTTTTGGCTCTTATAGTTGTCATTGATAGTGTCCTTTGCTGTTTTAAAAACTTTTTTTTTGCTTCATGAGGCCCCATTTATTAACCATTGGTTTTAATACCTAGGCTATTTAAGTCCTGTTCAGAAAGTCTTTTCCTATGTCAATGAGTTCAAGCCTATTCTTTATTTTATCTTTTGTCATATTTAGTTTCTGTGCTCCCTGATCTGTATGGAGTTAAGATTTGTACAGGGTAATAGATATAACTCTGAGTTTTGTTATTTGTAGCCTTTATTAGGTTAAGATATGTTCCTGTCTGGAAGAATTTTTGGAAAATTTTAATTATCATGAAATACTTTGGATTTTAACACAATAGAGTGCTATTATAAAACTCTACATTATGGTGTCAAAATAATTTTTTATTTTATAATTTAATTTAATTTTACATATCAGCCATGGATTCCCTTGTTCTCCACGCCCCCCCCCCCCCGCTTTCCCCCCAGCCCACCCCCCATTCCCATCTCCTCCAGGGCAAAGACTCCCCTGAGAATTGAGTTTAACCTGGTAGATTCAGTCCAGGCAGGTTCAGTCCACTCCTCCCAGGCTGAGCCAAGTGTCCGTGCATAGGCCCCAGGTTTCAAACAGCCAACTCATGTACTGAATACAGGAGCCAGTCCCACTGCCTGGATGCTCAATCACACCACAAGGGCACTTGCTCAGCTATGTTCATATCAGCATTGTTTGTAATAGCCAGAACCTGGAAACAACCTAGATGCCCTTCAACTGAAGAATGGATAAATAAAATGTGGTACATATACACAATGGAATACTACGCAGCAGAGAAAAACAATGACATGAGGTTTGCAGGTAAATGGGTGGATCTAGAAAAAATCATCCTGAGTGAGGTAACCCAGACTCAGAAAGACAAACATTGTATGTACTCACTCATAGGAGGATACTAGATGTAAAACAAAGATGACTAGACTGCTACTCACAACTCCAGGGAGGCTACCTAGAAAATAGGACCCCAAGAAAGACACAGGGATCACCCAATGACAGAGAAATGGATGAGATCTACATGAACAACATGGACGTGAGTGGGAGTAATGAAGAGCAAGGGTCGAGGGAAAGAGAGCTTAGGGGAGCGGGAGATCCCAGCTGCATCAGGAACAGAGAGGGAGAACAAGGAATAAAAGACCATGGTAAATGAAGACCACATGAGAATAGGAAGAAGCAAAGTGCTAGAGAGGCCCACAGAAATCCACAAAGATATCCCCACAATAGACTACTGGCAATGTTCGAGAGACAGCCCTAACTGACCCTAATTGTCATGCTAGAAACCCTATCCAAGGACTGAGGGAACTGGATGCAAAGATCCATGGCCAGGCCCCAGGTGGAGGTCCAGGAGTCCAATTGGTGAGAAAGAGGAGGGTTTGTATGAGCGAGAATTGTTGAGACCAATGTTGGATAAAGCACAGGGACAAATAGCCAAACGAATGGAAACACATGAACTATGACCCAAAGGCTGAGGGGCCCCCAACTGTATCAGGCCCTCTGGATAAGTGAGACAAAATAATTTTTAAATCCATAGAATATTGGATAATGCTGTGAGTTACACTTACAAAATGGCAATACTTTCATAGGGCCAGAAATGAGTAGGAAGGAGCATATATTCAGCTTAAAAGTCTAGTCTTTAGACTTCTAGTCTAAAAGGGGATTCATTGACATCAACACTTTTACTAGCATTTCAAACTGTAACCGATAGTCTTTTCACAGGAGCAAATTATAGACTTAGGTTCAGATGTAGCACAGACATTCATAAATAGTGGTGGTATTGGAGACATGAGACCTTTGGAGATATGAGCCCCAGTTCGGCTTATGGACTGTTCATATATTCACCTGACTCCTGAAACTACGCATGCAAAATGAAAACTTGAAGTAGCCTATGTGTCTGTAGAAACACTGACAGGAGGTGTGGGCTGCCAGTCAGAAGGCATATGATTGATTTTCTATCCCCCCCCCAACTTCTGCTAGATACTACCCTCTCATCTACCTCTGCTAGATACTAACCATCAAAGTTCATATTCTCTCTCTGGTAAGGTTGACTCCAGCCCAGTTGGCAGAGGCAGGAGTTGTACCGCATGAAGTACACTCTTTCACGAGTCTGCTGCAGATCAGTGCTCCACACAGCCACTCCACACACAGGCCCAGCCATGAGCCACATTTGCATGTTTTCTTGATGAGTCTTCCCAGTCTCTTGCCACACATGGCTTGTCCATGGCCAAGCCTCACTGGGCACTGCACCAGGAGCTGTCTTAGGCCTCATAGAGGCAGTCTCATACCATCAACAAGACCTCTGCAACACAGATTATGACTGAATTGAAATCATCCCAGTCTCTATAACAAAAATAAAACAATAATAAAAACATTGAGTATCTAAAAGACTGCCCAAAAAACTCTTCCCACCTGATTTGAAATCAAGTTTTGTTAACAACCAAAACAGAACCAAGCTTCCAGAGGTTTTTGGGTATAATTCAAACCATATACATAACCAAAGAAATGAATCGACATGTCTGGATGCCATCACCAAAACTAAGTGTGGAAGGCCAAGATAATCTCTCCCCCACTCAAAGACTACCAGTATTGTAGAAATGTTCTTTCATGATAATTATCTAGATGAACCTCAGGACACATTATTTAAAAGAATGATTATAAACATGACCAAATAATTACAGAAATTTTAAAAAGACATGAACTAAATTAAAGGGATTAGGAATAAACTTCTGTTTGATGCCTAAAAAAATCCACAATATATATAGCTAAATGAAATAATGAAGATGTATAAACTATAGAAAGATATACAAAATACTGATAAAAACTTGAGCATAAATGAAGATGGAATTAAACAATTAAATAACCAGATTTGAAAATCCATGGGAAAATTTTAAAGGAAGTAATCTGTAGATTTAATGTAATTCCTATCAAAATTCTGATGATATTCTTCACAAAACCAAGGGAAAAAATCTTTAAATTTGTATGGAAATACAAAAGGCCTACAATAGTCAAAGTAATCCTAAGCATAAGCAGCAATGTAGTAGATATCACAATACCAGACTTCAAACTATGCTATAGTTTTTAATAGCAAAACAGTATGACAGTGGCACCAGAATAGGTATGCGTACCAATGGAATGTAAGGGAAGATAAAGGAATGAGCCTATAGAGCTTCAAATAAGTGTCAAAAATATGCATTGGGTATGATAATTCCTTTAACAAAATGGTTCTACCAACACTGGATATCTCCATGGAGAATCAAATTAGCTGTTATTCTACATAAAAATCAATTTAAAACGAATTTAAGAACTCAATATAAGATCTCAAACTGAAATTACTAGAGAGAAACATAGGAAAATATTTAAATAAATAGGACCACACAAAAACTCTTTGAAAAGGACTCCAATAGGAAGTAACCTAAGAAATTAAAATCTTCTGCACAACAATAACAAGACAATCATCAGAATAAAAAGATAGCTTACTGAGAGAAAAGGCATTGCTTGCAAAAGTTTCTCTCTCTCTCTCTCTCTCTCTCTCTCTCTCAATGTTTCAAACAATAAACAACCAGCATTTAAAAGAAGAAATACAAATGACCAGTAAATAATTTTTGATTACTTCTTTAGTTTTTTGGTATTATAATTACATAATTATCCCTTCTTTTTCTTCCTCCCCAAACACTTCCACATGCCCCACTTTTTCTCTTTCAAATTCATAGCCTCTTTTTTCACTAATTGTTGTTACAGACGTATATGTATATTCATATGTATTCCTAAATACACAAATACACCATGCACACTCTGAACAATGCTACTTGTATGTATGTTTTCAGGGCTGATCATTTGGTATTCAATAAGCAGTTGTGCTCTTCCTTGGAGAAAACTATTTCTCAAACTCCCAGCATTCCTTAGCTGCCTGTAGTTCTTTGTGCAGGGTTGAGGCCTGTTGGAATTTTCCAAGACCATGTTAATATGACTCTTGCTGTCTTTTTTCAGCTCATGCTTAAGCAGTCGTGTTATTGAGACTTATGAGTGTCTCTTCTGACATTCCCAGGAGACACAGCCTCACAGAAATCCCATAATCCTCTGACTCTTTCAATATTTCTGTCCCATCTTCTGCAGTGATCCCTCAGCTTGGGTCCTATGGGAGCTGTATGGGAGATACATCCTTGGGACTGGGCTCCACAATGATCAGTAAATATTTTTAAAAGTGCTAGATGTCTTTATCAGAGGAATACCAATTAAAACTACTTTGAAATTCCATTTCATTCCAATCATAATGGGTAGCATAATGAAAATAAAAACTAATGTTGATGACAGTGTAGGAAAACAGAGCCCTCAATCACTGCTGGTGGGAAGATTAACAGTTGCAGCTGCTCAGGAAATAAGTGTGGATATTTCTCCAAAACCTAAAGGTGGAATTACCATGCAATACTATACTGTATTAATTCTGGATATATATTCCCAAAGCAACAGTGCTTTCCCTTACCACAGTATTTGGACCAGACTAGATGTACATCCTCAGATGAATATATAAAGAAAATGTTGCACACAACACAATGGATTTTTGCATAGGGGAGAAGAAAAATGAAATTGTGGAATTTGTAGGAAAAATGGATGGATCTGGGACTTAATATAAGTGAGGTAGTACATTCTTAATGGAAAAATATTTCATGCTTTTGTTCATTTGTAAAGCTTAAATTTTAATTTAAAGATCTTTAAGGGGGAGATCTTCGAGAGAGGGGAATAAAAGTCTGAGAGTAAATGTAGCACAAAAGCAAAATTAGTGGTCTTGGGGGGAAGGGGGCAGTGCAGGGTGTGGCAGGAGGATTGGGAAGGGATATAAGAATATACTATAATAATGATCAACATTTAGGCAATGATGGAGGACAGGATGGAGGACCATCTACCGATCTACCCCTCACAGATGCACTGTTTCTATGGATAGATTCAGGGACAGGGAGAGTTGCTACCTTTGGCTGTGTACCAACCGATGATAACCCTGAAGAGCTCCAATGAGTAGTCCCAATGCAGTGGGTTGTGTAGAGGTGAAAAAAAATGAAATTTATATGAAAATGGACAGATCTGGTGTTTAATTTAAGTGACATAACATATCCTGAATGGAAAATATTTTATGCTTTTGTTCATACGTGGATCCTAAATTGTAATGTGTGTGTATTTGTTTATACAACACAACAAAAGTCATGAATCTTAGAAGGGATAGGTAGGATGGTTGCATAACAGAGAAGGAGATAGAGACTCAGGGAAGAAAGTAACAATTACATTCAGAACTGAAATTTTCAAAGAACTTACTGAATAAAAAATGCCATAATAAATTTCTTTGTTTGCTAATTAAAAAACTAATTAAATTTTCCTTAAGATACTTATTTAAATTAAGCCTTTCCAAATCACAGTCTGCAACTGATAGAGGATTTTACAAGTACCAAAAAGAGAATATTTTTCAATTTAGGCATTTCAATTAACCAGTTGTGTTATTAAACCCCTTTTATATGCTAAATATTCGAAGAAAACCAAAGGTTTACAAAGCAGGCCTCAGTACTCAGGGGGCTTCAGTGGAATTTTTGTCTCTGTAAAGACCAAAGATTTGTGATCTATGCTGGTGGTGACCTTAGAAGAAAAATCAAGGGAATAAATTATTGTGTCAAAATTACCTTTATAGGCAATGTTTTTGATGTCACAGGGCAATCTCTGCTTCCCTTTATTCTTATAATTGTATCAGTTTCTCATTGTTAAAGAATTCTTCACCCTAAGCTACTCTATTATTTCTGGAATTTGTTGAAAGGTCAGTGAGTCTCAGGAGCTGTGATTACTTTTTCTAGCTGACATTTATTGATCTCATTACCTTCATGCTCATATTTCAAAAACTCTTTTTTTTCATTCTGTTACCATTTCAAAGATGACAGAAGTGCTGCACGGCTCACTGTGTTAGAACTGTGTGTAATTAAAGCTGCACTCAGTTTCACCACAGTTTCTCTTTCAGGCTGCGGCAAGTGCTGTTTATACATTAGACTCTTATACTTAGGAACCACAATATGCATAAAATCAAGGCTGGATTTATATTCTCACATATACTTTCTATCTCCTCATAAAATTAGAGCTGCGGGATCACTGGACAATAAACCTTTGCTGGGAGTGAATAGCTTACTTGACTCTTACATCACTAACACTCCATTTTAATGATTTGCTTTTGAAAAGTTTCCATTTCCTCAAGATCAGTTGTTTCTTTGAAAATGTCTAAAGACAAAGAAGAGTACAGACATGCAAGTGAAGGTGATTAAGAAAATTACACTTGAACATCTTTCAAATCTCTTTAGTAATACCGAATCATAATTAGACAACTGTTTTAAAAAGTTGGACATAAATTCCCAAATATTTAACTCCACATTTTTTTGCTCAATTATAACTGCCTGCATTACAAACTTTAAAAGGGTAGCTACATTTTATTTACATGGTTATATTTGCATAAGGACAGATGAAGGGTCAGTCTTGTCCTTTGTCATTTTAAGCCACAATTACCTACACTGGATTTGTTCTTCCTGTTTGCCAAGAGACCATCCAACCAGAACAATTTAGGAGTTTCCTCTGTGAGAGTTAAGAATAGACACAGGACATAGATCTGTCAGGATGAATCAGAAATGTAATCTATAAATCATTTCCTGGAGGTTATCGTTTAGATGGAATGGTCTAAAGAGAACCTTTATTTATAGAAGCAATAAACTGTAGCTGATAGTTATGACCAGAGACCAGAAGTATTATTATATAGGGTTACTATTGCTTAGGTGTATTATTTCAGTCCTTATGAATTAATTTGAAAGTATTCATTTCTGTAGGCTTTCTTTTATTTTGAGAGATAAAATCAGAAAAGCATGAAGGTCTGTGAGTTTACAGTCCCATTGTAACCCCAGTCTGGCATTGTTTGTATGTCTGATAAATTTAAAAAGGCTTGCTTCATTCATATTTATTAGAAGTTTCCTGACATATGACATTCATCATTCATAGGAAAACTCTAATCTCATTGCTAAAAATCATAGGTTTATTGACCATTTTGACTTCCATATTAGGCTTAAAGAAAATATGCTGGATTTAGCTGAGCAGTGGTGGCACACGCCTTTAATCCTAGCACTCGGGAGGCAGAGGTAGGCAGATCTCTGAGTTCGAGGCCAGCCTGAGCTACAGAGTGAGTTCCAGGAAAAGCACAGAGCCACACAGAAAAACCCTGTCTCGAAAAACAAAAACAAACAAACAAACAAAAAATGCTAGATTTAAACATCTACTATCCTAATAGAATGTGCTAATTTCAAGAAGTATTTTCATGTACCATTTTATAGGCTCAGAATTGTATATCTGGAAGAAAGTATCACCCTGTATTTTATTGAATATTGTGAATTATTGTTTTGCTGACAAATATGTGGATAATATTTGCAAAGTTTAAAGATTTTCTTAATGGTAATTAAGTATTTCTGAGTCGGAGATAAACTGTTAAAATAGAAACAGTCTCCTTTTCTGGTGCTGGAGACTGAAGAAAGAGCTTCTCACTCATGCAAGGCAAGATCTCCACCACCAAGTTACATCCGGGCCACTGAAAAGCTCTGGGTTTTAGTAATGCCCACATTGTGTTTTCAGATGTTAGTCAGATACCTGGCCTCTCTTGTCATCCCAAGAAACTTCTGTGAATACCATCTTGATTATTTGAGGTGGAATTAATACGTTTTCTGGATGGCGCTATATAAACCAGGCACCATGCTACCTAGAGGAGAAGAAATGAAGTCACTGGCCAGACAGTAGGCTAATCAACGTTTAGAAGTTTTGCATTTATTCCCCAAAGTCTTGAAGGTGGTAGCCACATTATTTAGCCATTACAATCAGGTCTTAGTTCATAAGTAATAAAGAGATTATTAGGTTCCAGAAAAGCTGGAATTTGAAGCCCTTCATTTTTTGGATAGTCTTCAAACCTTTTTGAATAAATAATGAAAATGATGCATCTTCCCATACATGTTTAAGTTGGGATTCAAAATTCTTTCATTAATACTTTAAATAGTTTACAATGCAATTTTGACATATTGTAAATATTAACATTTTAAAAATTGATCTCCAAAATGCCTGGTTGAATCTTTGATGCTCAACATAATTTATTTTTTATAAAGCACTCAGACATTTATGTCATAAAAATGGTTGTATGTTATTGTTTTTATTAATCAGCTTACTTCAGAGAATCAGAACTGGGGAGTAGGGGGAGAGAAATAATATATTCCACAATTTGCTATCTGAATGATTAACAAGAACAAGATTAGTGTTACAATGATGTAAAGCCTGACTGGAACTGAGCAGGTCCAAGGACAGGAGAAACATGTCTCAGGTCAAATAGACACTGGGTTTATCTTCCTCTGACCTTTGTTCTATTCAGGACTTTAAAGCCACACACTGTAGTTTTCTTCTGAAGCCTTACACTTTGAATGGTAGTGTGCTGGATAGTTTTATGTCAGTTTGACACAAGCTGGAGTCATCTGAGTGGAGGAAACCTCAATTAAGAAAATGTCTCTATAAATTCGGGCTATAGGCAAGACTGTAGGGCATTTTCTTAATCAGTGATCAATGTGAGTGGAGATACCCATGGGCTGTTGATCTTGGGTTAGATAAGAAATCAGATTGAGAAAGTCAGTAAACAGTACTCCTTCGCTGCCTTTGCATCAACTCCTGCCTCCAGATTCCTCCCTGTGTGAGTTCCTGTTCTGACTTCTTTTGATGATGAACAGTGATATGGAAGTGTAAGCCAAATAAACCCTTTCCTCCTCAACTTGCTTTTTGGTCATGGTGTTTCCTTGCAGCATAAGAAACCCTAACCAAGGCAGGTAGGCAATCTTCTGCTAAGACCTTCATACATGTACACCAACATGTGCTTTTCCAGAGCTCTTGGACATTCCTTACCTTGTGACCGTGACACATAACGCAGATTTTAATCCTTGATCAGATATAAACAATCTTAGTTAACTGTACATATTTCCCTATTTACTTTGTTAATGGCGCTTTTTGTTTGGCAAACCATGTATTCTTATATATATTTTAAATCATCTTTCTAGCATTTTATTTTAGATTTACCTCTTCTAGGAAGAATTTATTTCTTTAATCATAAGCCAAATAAGAAATATCCTTTTCTTTTCCTGAATTAATTTAACTGAATTGAATTTATTGATGTAACTAAGATAATCACTATACTAGTTTTCTATCACTACAATAACAAATTACTATGAATATAATGGCTTATGAAATTGGCAGTTTATGCTCTAGCTGTTCTTTGCCATGAATCTGGGCTCCAAGTATCTAGATTGAGTTCAAGTATTTGGCTATCTAAGTTTTAATTTAGAGCTAAGGTGCTCATCCAAAGTGACTCAGGCTTGTGGCAAAATTCTCTTCCTGATAAATATGTACCCAGAAGGTCACTCTCAACCTTAGGTGGTGATTTCAGATGACCCTCTCCCCTGAAGCACAGAAACAGGATTTACTGCTCATTGAATATTCAATTTCAATTTTCTTTTTAAATTTATTTATTTATTTTACATCCTTACCACAGTTTCTACTACCTCCTTTCCTCCCAGTTCCTCCCCTGGACCTTCCCTCAGCTTCCCCCAAGTCCACTACTTCCCTGTTTCTATTCAGAAAAGGCAGGACTCCCATGGTATCAGCCAAATATGGCATCTCAAGTTGCAGTAAGACTAAGCACCTTCACTTGTATTAAGGCTGGGCAAGGCAATCCATTATGGGGAATAGCGAAAGTATTAGAGACAGCCCCTACCCCCACTATTAGGAAGCCTACAAGAAGACCAAGCTACACAACCATAACATATATGCAGGGAACCTAGGTCAGTTCCATGTGGGCTCCCTGGTTGTCAGTTCAGTCTCTGTGAGCTTCTATGAGCCTAGGTTAGTTGATTCTGTGGATTTTCTTGTGATGTTCTTGACCCCTTTGGCTCCTACAACCCTTCTTCCCACTCTTTGGCAGGATTCCAATGCTCTACCTAATGTTTGGCTGTGGGTCTCTGTATCTGTTTCCATCAGTTGCTGGATGAAGCCTCTCTATTGATAACTGGACTAGGCATCAATCTGTAAATATAGCAGAATATTGTTAGGCATCATTACACTGAAATTTCTTTCACTCTAGTTGTGTGTGGTTCTACCCTAGGTTTCTGGGCCATCTGGTCTCTGGTTCTTGGTGCTCAAGGCAGTGCCACATGTGGGCTCACTCTCATGGCATGGGTCTCATGTTAGACCAGTCATTGATTGACCACGCCCTCAAACTATGTGCCACTTTAAACTCAGCACATCCCATAGGCAGAACAGACTATCAGTTGAAGGTTATGTGGTTGGGTTGGTATCCCAATCCCTCCACTGGAAGTCTTGCCTGGTTACAGAGATAGCAAGTTCAGGCTACATATCCCTTATTGCTAGCTGTCTTAGCTAGGGTCATTCTTGTAGATTCCTGGGAGTTTCCATTGCATCAGGTTCCTACATGACCTGATATGTCTGCCTTTCCAGTCTTCTCTTTCAGTACTTTCACCCTGTATCCCTCCCCTACTTGATCTCTCATGTTCCAATCCCCATCTGCTCCTATTCTACCCACAAAACTCTTCTATTTCCCCTTCCCAGGGAGGTCTGGGTGTCCCCCATGAACAATCCCCCTGGGTCTGTGGATTGTAGCATGGTTATATTTATAGCTAATATCTATTTATAAGTGAGTATGTACAATGTCTTCTTGTGTCTTCATTACATCACTCAAGATGATTACATTGACAGATTTTCATATGTTGAACCACCCCTGTATCTCTGGATGAAGCCTACCTCATCATGGTAGATGGTCTTTTTGATGTGTTCTTTGATTTGGTTTGTGAGTATTTTATTGAGTATTTATTGCATAATGTTCATGAGAGAAATTAGTCTGTAATTCTCTTTCATTGTTGCATCTTTGTGTGGCTTGGGTATCAGGGTGACTGTGGCCTTATAAAATGAATTTTGCAATGTTCCTTCTGTTTCTGTTTTGTGGAATAATTTGAGGAATATTGGTATTAATTCTTCTGTGAAAGTCTAGTAGAATTCTGTATTAAAACTATCTGGCCCTGAGCTTTTTTTTGTTTATGAGATTTTTAATGACTGCTTCTATTTTCTTAGGGGTTATAGGTCTATTTAAACTGTTTATCTGATGTTAATTTAATTTTGGTAAGTGTTACCTATCAAGAAATTTGTCCATTTTTTTTTTGATTTTCCAATTTTGTGGAGTACAAGATTTTGAAGTGTAGCCTAAAGATTCTCTGGATTTCCTCACTGACTATTGTTATGTCCCCTTTCTCATTCTGATTTTGTTAATTTGGATATTCTCTCTCTTGCCTTTTAGTTAGTTTGGATAAGGGCTTGTCTATCTTGTTGATTTTCTCAAAGAATTAACTCTTTATTTCATTGATTCCTTCTGTTGTTCTCTTTGTTTCTCTTTTTATTGATGTCAGCCCTGAATTTGATTATTTCTTGCCAACTACTCCTTTTGTGTGTGTTTGCTTCTTTTTGTTCTAGAACTTTCACTATGCTGTTAAGTCACTAGTATATGAGATCTCTCCAAAGTTTAATGTAGGCACTTCGTGCTATGAACTTTCCTCTGAGCACCTCTTTCATTGTGTCTCATAAGTTTGGGTATGTTGTACATTCACGTTCATTGAATTCTTGGGAGTCTTTAATTTATTTCTTTATTTCTTCCTTGACCCTGTGGTAATTCATTAGAGAATGAATTTGTGTTCTTTCTGTTGTTGGTGAAATCCAGCTTTAATCTGTAGTGGTCTGATAGGATGCACAGGGTTAATTTTCTTGTATCCATTGAGACTTGCTTTGTGACCAAGTATGTCGTCAGTTTTGGAGAGTGTTCCATAAAGTCCTGAGTATTCTTTTCTGTATGCGTGAAATGTTCTATAGATATCTGTTAGGTCCATTTTAGTTATAACATCTGTTAACTCCACTATTTTCCTGTTTGATTTTTGTCTGCATGTTCTGTCCATTGGTGAGAGTAGGGTATTGAAGTCTCCCACTGTCAATGTATGAGGGTCAATGTGTGATTTAAGTTTTAGTGGTGTTTCCTTGACAAACATTGATGCCCTGTGTTTGGAGCATAGATGTTGAGAATTGAGATGTCATCTTGGTGAATATTTCCTTTGATGAGTATGAAGTGTCCTTCCATATCTCTTTTGATTAATTTTTATTTGAGTTATCTTTTTTAGATATTACAACAGCTATAGCTACATGTTTCTTGGAACCATTTGCTTGGAAAATATTTTTCCAACCCTTTACTCTGAGATAATGTCTATCTTTGATGTTGAGGAGTGTTTCTTGTATGCAACAGAGGGATCAATTATTTTACTCTATGTCTTTTTATTGGGGAATTGATTACATTGACATTGTTGTAGTTGTTGATGGTGGCTATGTGTGTGTGTGTGTGTGTGTGTGTGTGTGTGTGTGTGTGTGTGTGTGTGTTTTCCTGCTTTGGATTTTGTTGGTGTGAAATTATTTATTGCCTGTGTTTTTGTGGTTGTAATTAACCTACTTGTGTTGTAGAAGAATCCTTTCTATACTATGAATATGTATTACATTCATTGGTTAATAAAAATCTGACAGGCTGGTAGCTGAGCAGGAAGTTAGGCAGGAAAGCCAAACTGAGAATGATGGAAAAAAGGAGGGTGAAGCCATAAGACATGCCAGCCTGCCACTCAGGAAGCAAGATATTCTAGAGGACAGGTAAAAGCC
Source organism: Peromyscus maniculatus bairdii (assembly GCF_049852395.1). Lineage (NCBI taxonomy): Eukaryota > Metazoa > Chordata > Mammalia > Rodentia > Cricetidae > Peromyscus > Peromyscus maniculatus. The sequence goes on along the minus strand of NC_134854.1, from coordinate 27,136,041 downwards.
ATGAGCCATGTGTTGATACATAGATTAATAGAAATGGATTAATTTAAATATAAGAGTTAGCTAGTAACAAGCCTGAGCTAATATAGAGCACTTATAATTTATATTCAGTCAGTCTCTGAGTTGGTGATTTGGGACCAGGTGTTCAGGATAGGAGACATCTGTTTATACATGGCACCCAATATGGGGCTAAAATTTTCACATACAACCTGACAAAAGGATTCTTGACACACAAGAATGGATTCAACATGGCTTCTTGGTAGCTACCTTTTCTCTGGTGGCCTCTATTTGCTTGCAGTAAGCAGAGACATGGCTCCTTTGGGAGACAGCTTTCTGGATTGGGGCTAGCTGCAAAAATGGGCAGCTCTTCTAAGAGTTCCTACTTACAAACACTTAAATGATGTTTGTGAGCAGCTGGCAGCATGCTACTCAGTGGTGACATGGACCTAGAAACTTCTTAGAGTTGGGGTGGTAAACATGGATTTCTGATCCTCTGCCATTAGACTAGACTCTCAGGGAGCTAAGGGGGAGGAGCCAGCACCAGCATGCCATGATCTAAATTACACAGCAGTTCTTTTGTTCATGCAGACAGAAAAGGTTATTGTTGCTGGAGGGCTTCTCTCCAGGTTCCCCAAGCCGCGCAATCCCACAGTCCACTTATAAAATAATCACTCAGACGCTTATATCACTTATAAACTGTATGGCCATGGCAGGCTTCTTGCTAACTGTTCTTTTATCTTAAATTAACCCATTTTTATAAATCTATACCTTGCCACATGGCTGGTGGCACCTACTTCCTGCCTGGCAACCTACTTCCTGCCTGGTCACTGGCCATCAGTGTTTTATTTATATAGAGCGATATCCACAGCACTTCCCCCTTTTTTCTTTTTTTTTTTTTTTCGAAATAATAAATGCTATTTATTAAAACCCCCAATTATATCACACTCAATAAGAAAGTGTTGAAAGTTCTTCATCCTTTAAGATGAAGACTAAAGTGATAGTCACAGCAACTAGACAATTAAAATATGACAACTGAAAGTGAAACAACAGACCAACCAAGCCAGGAGAGAAGAAACAAAGCGACCTTTGTTCACATATTACATGATCTTCTATGTAAAAAATCCTAAAAGAAGGTTTTAACTTTAACATGGTAAAATTACATATAACAAAACAATTACCGAGCAAGAATTATAGTTACAATATTAAAGAAGATGTCCTATCTATCTTATATTTGTGAGTTTAAGGTTTTATATTTAACTTATCTTTTATCATAACTGAGGAAATTACAACTATCTAGTTTTTAACCACATCAAAGACCTGAGAAGGAACATAATGGTACCTGAGAAATGGTAGATGGATGCAAGCAACTTTCTGGAATCTTGCAAAAGTAGGCCAAGACAGCTGGCAGCCTGGACAGTCACCTAATGTTTCTCAGCATTGTTGGTGCATTTAAATTGGCTACAGGCCTAGAGTATCTGACATACCATTTTCAGAAGCAGGAATTCTGAGAGACCATCTTACCCTGTCTTGGCAGAGTACAGTGGTCGCTTTCCTTGTGTCCCGCTTGTCCAGAAAGGACAGCATTATATTTGTACTGTCAGCCATCAAGGCAAGGGCAGTTCTTTGCCCAGTAGGCCATTTTGTGCCAAAAAGACAAACTTCCAAATGGAAATGTCTTAGAAGCCCAACATTCTCTCGGGATCAATTGGCGCAGCCAGGAGCAATTGTGTCTCACGTCAACAGAATTTTAAGTTATTTAAATGCCATATTCTCTAGGTCTATGAAGTGTTTGAAGATTACCTATCTATCTGAAATATATCTATGTATACCTAGAAGACTTAACTAACATGGCTACAGATATGATTATCATAGATGACTAATTATTAATCTATTTTTTAATTATCCATTACAATTTTAAATGAGTTACATAAACATAATACCTCAAACAAGAATATATATATATATATATATACAGTATAACAAAATTAACTTCAAGTTTGTATCAATAAACTAAAATTAATACCAATGTAAAATATTTTAAACATAAACTAAAATCTATACCAATGTAAAATATTTTAAACAAGTTGTTCTTTAAAAGTAGGTTCATTACCGGGCGATGGTGGCGCACGCCTTTAATCCCAGCCCTCGGGAGGCAGAGCCAGGCAGATCTCTGTGAGTTCGAGGCCAGCCTGGGCTACCAAGTGAGCTCCAGGAAAGGCGCAAAGCTACGCAGAGAAACCCTGTCTCGAAAAAAAAACAAAAACAAACAAACAAAAAAAAGTAGGCTCATTAATCTACCCTTTTATCTTATTATCTCCATATCCTCCTATATATCTATATCATATCCCCTTTTCTTTTTTAGAAAGAGATTGCATTTATAATCAACCTGTTTTAAATAAAAATATTGGTTTTGCTCTGTCCCACACCAGAGGGCTCTTCTGATTTGGGACACAAGAATCTCTTAACCATTTTTTTTAAAGCAATATGTCTGGGTTTAGAGGGGGAGTGAGCCAATTCCACCTCTAAAGCCAGCTTGGTATATTTGGGAATTTGGGCGTAGCATGTCTTACTACTTCCTGCTGGAGGGGGGCGCTGTATCTTATGGGGACGCAAAGAAAATTTTAGGCCTATGGGGTAGTCCGTGAGGCTGTATTGTGTGAACCAGTTGCCTTGAAACTGCTCTGGATGTTGGATCATCTGGGCCATGGTGCCATCGGAGACCTTTCAGGGGGTCTTGGCTGGTGAAACCTGATGTATCTTAATCTGGAACAAATCCATAGCCTCTGGCTTTCTGTGGAAACAAAAGCAGAACCTCTTTTCCAAAGCAACATATCCTTAAATCCAAATTTTGAAGTCAAGGTACCTTTAAAATATACATTTTGGCATAACTCAACAGCTTTTGCAATCAAATGTTTTTCTTCAGTTAAGAATATCAAAGACAACATAATCCAGATTCTCTGTGTGGTAGCCATGTTTACGTGGCTTATTTTTTATATTACCTTGAGCCTATTGCTTTAAACTGCACCATTCTAAGACTGAAACGGGGCTGAGGCTGCTGGCTCCGCCCACTTCAGCTTCCCAACATGGCAGTGGTACATTTTCCGCCAGCTCTGGGAGTCATCAAGTCTCAGAAATAGTGGGTCTATGCTTTTATCAAAGCAGTGTATAGCCCAGAAACCTCTTTTTTTTTTTTTTTAAATACTAGTAAAGACTAAATCTACCACACAGCGTAATGTGCTGCTGGCAGATGCCTCATTTCCACCATACTGCTGGTCAAATGCAAATGCCAGGAACCTGCCAGTGTTCAAACCTGCATTTTGCGGCGTCTAGCTGCCCGTATGAGACAAGAAGCAGGAACCTGGTTTTGGCTCTGTTTAGAATTGGTTATTAAATATTCTCAGGTTTTAGGTGGAAACTCAAGCCGTTGGGCGCCATTTGTTGCTGGAGGGCTTCTCTCCAGGTCCCCCAAGCCCCGCAGTCCCACAATCCACTTATAAAATAATCACTCAGATGCTTATATCACTTATAAACTGTATGGCCATGGCAGGCTTCTTGCTAACTGTTCTTTTATCTTAAATTAACCCATTTTTATAAATCTATACCTTGCCACGTGGCTGGTGGCTTACCAGAGTCTTTACATGCTGCTTGTCCTGGCAGTGGCTGCAGTGTCTCTCTCTCTCAGCTTTCCACTTCCCAGAATTCTCCTCTCTCCTTGTCTCACCTACTTCCTGCCTGGCAACCTACTTTCTGCCTGGTCACTGGCCATCAGTGTTTTATTTATATAGAGCAATATCCACAGCAGGTTATAGATGCACAATAAGGACACATTCAGATAAAAAGAGACTATAAACAGGCCACAGTGTTTTAAAAAATATGCATAGGCTAGAGAGAAAAAAAAATATATACAGTCTTAGATTAAAAAATATAGTTTAAAAATAAAACATAAAAAGGAATAGAATAATAAAAATATAATAAGCCACATAAAGATGGAAAATACATAGATTCTGGATCCTGTATTTTATTGTGTTGTCTTTGAAATTTTTGACTGCTGAGGAAGCATCAATAGCTTCTAAGTGACATTTGCTTATAAATGCTGTTGAATTAAACCAACCTATATATTTAAAAATGTCTTGACTTCAAAATGGAAGTCAAAAGATGTTACTTTAGAAAGAGGGTCTGCTTTTATTTCTGTAGAAAATAAGACTGTGGGTTTGTTCAAAGTTAAAGATGATAAGGTTTGATCAAAGAAGACCATTTGAAAATTCTGTCAACAAACATAAAGATAACTACAAGATAAACTACAAGACACATGATGTATATTTTACCTGCTCAAACATAAAACAAAAAAATCAACTTTGGCTGACTTGTACAATGAACAGTCTATACTTGTATTAATGCAAATCTGTATGTTACCTTTAAAAGTTTATGTATTTCAGAACAAGGGGACCAGACACCAATGAAAACAAATGGTCCATGTGATCCAGCATCTCAAAATGTCTCTGTTGTAGTATCCTTGGAGTTCTTCATCCAGAACATCTTCAAGGCTACTAGCTGAGATGGTCCAGCCTCACAAACTGGACTAGCCAAGACTTAGCCATAATCTTAAATTTTCTCAGGGTCCCCCAAAGATTACCAGCACCCACAATCAACAGGAAGTAGTTTAGAGAACTAGGGCCACATTCCCAAAAGATGAGTCATTGATGTTTGTTATCATTTAAGGGGAGTTGTTTACAAGTTGTTATTAGTAATAGTCAAGAATAAAGCTGAACAAAAGAAATTAGATTCAGGGATCTTGATCTAAAAAGAAAAGGGGGGATATAAAAATGATAGGATAAAAGGGTAGATTATTGAATCTACTTTAATCCAAAAAACAACTATTAAAATTACATAGTTTACATTGGTATGGGTTTTGGTTTATTGATACAAATTTAAAGTTAATTTTGTTATATATATATATATATATATATATATATATATATATATATATTTCTACTCTTGTTTAGGGTATTATAGTTATGGAGCTCATTTACAAACATAATATATAATTAAGAGATACAGATTAGTAGTCATCTTTAATGTCAAACTTATAGTCATGTTAGATAGGTTTTCAAGGTCATACAGAGATATATTTCAAACACTTCAAAGACCTATAGCATATGGCACTTAAAATGATTTAAGAACTTAGACTTTTCTCAACAGTGAGACACATTTGTTCCTGGCAGCATCAATTACTTCAAAGAGGATCATGGGCATCAAAGAAACTCCATATGGAGTTTGTTTTCTTTATGGCAAAAGTTAGCCACTGGTCAAGAATCTGTTCTTGCCTCAACTGCTGACAGCTACTGTTCAAACTGGACCAGTGGGACACAAGAAAGGCAACTGCCAAACTTTGCCAAGACAAAATAGGACAGTCCTTCAAAATTCCCTTCTTCACAGGAAAGTCTGTCAGATATGCTAGGAGTGTAGGCCACAGTTAGATGCCCTAACATTACAGAGGAACTTTACATAACTCTCCAGGCAGCCTAATGTTCCTGTAATTAGGTAACATTTCACCCCTCTGGGGCCTTTGATGGAGTTGAAGACTAAATAGTAATAATTATAGTATTCCTTAGTTATAATAAGAAGTAAATTAGATACAAAACTTTAGACTCACTAAGGTAAGATAAATAATTATTTTCTCTAATTTTGTCAAATGCAAATGGAGTGGATATTATTATTATAATTTTTAATAACTGTTTTTGTTTTATATAGTTTTCCTATATTAAGGTTAAAACCTTCCTTTTTAATTAGACAAAAAGGGGAAAATGTTGTGAAGTAGTCTTTTTCTACACTGTGAATATATACTACTCTCACTGGTCAATAAAAAGCTGATAGGTTTCCTCTGTTGAGAATTCTCTGTTTAGTTCTAAAGCCCATTTTTTAATTGGACTGTTGGGCATTTTGATGTCTAATTTTTTGAGTTCCTTATATATTCTGGATATCAGTCCTCTGTCAGATGTGGGGTTGGTGAAGACCTTTTCTTATTCTGTAGGCTGTTGCTTTGCCTGGTTGACCATATCCTTTGCTCTACAAAAGCTTCTCAGTTTCAAGAGGTCCCATTGATTGATTGTTTCTCTCAGTGTCTGTGCTACTGTTGTTATATTTAGGAAGTGATCTCCTATGCCAATGCATTCAAGACTACTTCCTACTTTCTCTTCTAGCAGGTTCAGAGTAGCTGGATTTATGTTGAGGTCCTTGATCCACTTGGACTTAAGTATTGTGCACGGTGACAGATATGGATCTATTTGCAGCCTTCTACATGTTGATATCCAGTTATGCCAGCACCATTTGTTGAAGATGCTATTTTTTTTTCCATTGTACACTTTTGGCTTTGTTGCTGGAGAGCTTCTCTCCAGGTTCCACCAAGCCCCGCAGTCCCACAATCCAAGTATAAAATAATCACTCAGACGCTTATATTACTTATAAACTGTATGGCCATGGCAGGCTTCTTGCTAAGTGTTCATATATCTTAAATTAACCCATTTCTATAAATCTATACCTTGCCACGTGGCTCATGACTTACCGGCATCTTTACATGTTGCATGTCCTGGCTGTGGCTGCAGTGTCTCTCCCTCCTTCTTCCTGTTTCCCCAATTCTCCTCTCTCCTCATCCTGCCTATACTTCCTGTCTGGTCACTGGCCATCAGTGTTTTATTTATATAGAGCGATATCCACAGCACTTCCCTTTTTCTTCTTTTTTTAAAAAGGAGAGTTTTACCTTTAACATGGTAAAATTACATATAACAAAACAATTATCGAGCAAGAATTACAGTTACAATATTAAAGAAGATGTCCTATCTATCTTATATTTGTGAGTTTAAGGTTTTATATCTAACATCTTTTTTCATAATTGAGGAAATTACAACTATCTATTCTTTAACCACATCAAAGACCTCAGAAGGATATAATATTACCTGAGAAATGGGAGGATGTATGTAACTTTCGGGAGTCTTGCAGGGTAGACAGAGACAGCTGACAGCCTGAACAGTCACCTAATGTTCCTTTGTAAAGTTGGGGCATCTGTCTTTAGCTCACATGGCTAGAGTCTCTCCGTCATTTTTCTCAGTGTCCTGTAGAATGGCTGGCAGTTTTCTCTGCGAAGAAGGAACCTGAAGGACCATCTTGTCAAGCAAAGTTCAGTGGTCATCCTTCCATGGATCTTGCATGTCCAGTCGATCAAGCAGTTCTGGTAAGAACAGTTTCTTGCCCTAATGGCTATGTTTGCCAAGGTGAAGATAAACTCCATATGGAGTGTCTTCAATGCTCATCCTCCTCTCCAAAGTAAATCCAGTGCTGTCAGGAGCAGACATGTCTCACTGTCCAGAATGTCTAAATTTTTAAAACATTTTAAATGCCATATTCTGTAGGTCTTTGAAGTGTTTAAAGACTACCTATCTATCTGAAATATATCTATGTATACCTAAAAGACTTAACTAACATGGCTATAAATATGATTATCATAGATGACTAATTATTAATCTATTTCTTAATTATCCATTATAATTTTAAATGAGTTACATAAACATAATAACTCAAACAAGAATAGAAATATATATATACAGTATAACAAAATTAACTTCAAGTTTTATCAATAAACTAAAATTTATACCAATGTAAAACATTTTAAACATAAACTAAAATCTATACCAATGTAAAACATTTTAAACAAGTTGTTCTTTAAAAGTAGGTTCATTAATCTACCCTTTTATCTTATCATCTCTATATTCTATATATCTATATTATATCCCATTTTCTTTTTTAGAAAGAGATTGCATTTATAATCAACCTGTTTTAAATAAAAATATTGGTTTTGCTCTGTCCCACACCAGAGGGCTCTTCTGATTTGGGACACAAGAATCTCTTAACCATTTTTTTAAAAGCAGTATGTCTGGGTTTAGAGGGGGAGTGAGCCAATTCCACCTCTAAAGCCAGCTTGGTATATTTGGGAATTTGGGCGTAGCATCTTTTACTACTTCCTGCTGGAGGGGGGATGTTGTTTCTTATGGGGATGCAAAGAAAATTTTAGGCTTATGGGGTAGTCTATGAGGCTGTATTGTGTGAGCCAGTTGCCTTGAAACCATTCTGGATGATAGATTATCTGGGCCATGGTGTCATTGGTTCAGGGGGTCTTGGCTGGTGAAACCTGATCTATCTTAATCTGGAACAAATCCATAGCCTCTGGCTTTCTGTGGAAACAAAAGCAGAACTTCTTTTCCAAAGCAACATATCCTTACATCCAAATTTTGAATATTGGTTTAATTTAACATCTTTTTCGATCAAATTTTTTTTGCAGTTAAAAATCCCAAAGACAACACAATCCAGATTCTCTGTGTAATATTCATCTTTACGTGGCTTTTTTATATTAATTTATCTTTTTTGTCTCTTTCAAGCCTACATATATTTTACACACATTGTAAACTATTTTATCTGAATCAGTCTTATTGTGAGCCTATTGCTTTAATTTGCAGCATTCTAAGACTGAAACGGTGCTGTGGCTGTTGGCTCCGCCCACTCCAGCTTCCCAACATGGCAGTGGTATGTTTTCCACCAGTTCTGTGAGCCATCAAGTCTCAGAAATAGTGGGTCTATGCTTTTATCAAAGCAGCGTGTAGCCCAGAGGCTTCTTTGTCAAAAATTATATGTTCATAATTTTTGAGGATACTAGATGTGGAACAAGGATGACTAGACTGCTACTCACATCACCAGGGAGGCTACCTGAAAAATAGGACCCCAAGAAAGACATGGGGATCGGCCAATGATGGAGAATAGATGAGATCTACATGAACAGCCTGAACATGAGTGGGGGTAATGAAGGGAGAGGGTCGAGGGAAAGAGAGCTTGGGGGAGCGGGAGATGCCAGCTGGATCAAAAACAGAGAGGGAGAACAAGGAATAGGAGACCATGGTAAATGAAGACCACATGAGAATAGGAAGAAGCAAAGTGCTAGAGAGGCCCACAGAAATCCACAAAGATACCCCCACAATAGACTGCTGGCAATGGTCGAGAATCAGCCTGAACTGGCCTACTCTGGTGAAGGGATGGCCAAACACCCTAATTGTCATGCTAGAAACCCAATCCAATGACTGAGGGATCTGTATGCAGAGATCCACGGCTAGGTCCAGGGTGGAGCTCCAGGAGTCTAATTATCAAGAAAGAGGAGGGTTTATATTAGTGAGAATTGTTGAAACCAAGGTTGGATAAAGCACAAGGACAAATAGCCAAATGAATGGAAACACATGAACTATGAACCAATGGCTGAGGGGCCCCCAACTGGATCAGGCCCTCTGAATGGGTGAGACAGTTGATTGGCTTGAACAGTTTGGGCGGCATCCAGGCAGTGGGACCCAGTCCTGTGCTCATTGCTTGAGTTGGCTGTTTGAAACCTGGGGCTTTTGCAGGATCACTTGGCTCGGCCTGGGAGGAGGGGACTGGACCTGCCTGGACTGAGTCTACCAGGTTGATCTCAGTCCTTGGGGGAGGCTTTGCCCTGGAGGAGTTGGGAATGGGGGTTGACTAGGGGGAAGGGGAGAGGGGCGGGAGGGGAGAGAACAAGGGAATCTGTAGCTGATATGTAGAACTGAATTGTATTGTAAAATAAAAATAAATAAAAAGCTGATAGGCCAATAGCTGGGCAGGAAGTTAGATGAGAAAGCCAAACTAGGAATGACAGGAAGAAGGAGGGCAGAGTCAGGAGAGATGCCAGCTAGCCACCCAGGAAGCAAGACATCCTGGAGGACAGGTAAAGCCATGAGGCATGTGGCAATACATAGATGAATAGAAATGGGTTAATTTAAATGTAAGAATTAGCTAGTAACAAAACCTGAGCTATTGGCTGCACATTTATGTTTCATATTCAGCCTCTGAGTTGGTTATTTGAGACCAGGTGGTCAGGACAGGAAATGTCTGTTAACATACATGGGTTGCAGTTTTCCTTCTAGTGCCTTCTGCAGGGCTGGATTTGTTGATAGACATTGTTTAAATTTGACTTTATCATGGAATATCTTGTTTTCTCCTTCTATGGTGATTGAAAGTTTTGCTAGATACATAGTCTGGGATGGCATCCATGGTCTTGTAGAGTCTGCCGCACATCTGCCTATGCCCTTCTGGCTTTTAGAGTCCATTGAGAAGTTGGGTGTAATTCTAATATGTCTGCCTTCATATGTTATTTGACCTCTTTCTCTTACAGTTTCTAATAGTCTTTCTTTCTTTTGTGTATATATTGTTTTGATTATTATGTGGCAATGGATCTTTCTTTTCTTGTCTAATCTATTTGGTGTTCTGTGATCTTCTTTTACCTTTATAGGCATGTCCTTCTTTATGTTAGGAAAATTTTCTTCTATGATTCATGAAAAATATTTTCTGAGCATTTGAGCTGGCAATCTTTTTATTCTTCTATTCCTATTATTCTTAGGTTTGCTTTTTTCATAATGTTCAAAGCTTCCTGGATGTTTTGTGCCAGGGATTTTTTAGATTTAACGTTTTCTTTGATTGCTGTATCTCTTTCTTCTATCATGTCTATAACACTTGAAATTTTCTTTTCCATCTCTTGTATTCTGTTGATGCTTGTATCTGTAGTTTCTGTTCACTTACCTATATTTTTCATTTCCAGAATTCCCTCAGTTTGTTTTTTCTTTTTTGCTTCTTTTTCAATTTTCTGGTCTTGAACAGTTTTATTTGTTTCTGTCAACGATTTGTTTTTTCTTGACATTCTTAAAGAGATTTATTGGTTTATTCCAATTTTTGATGGTCTTTTTCTCAATTTCTTTAAGAGATTTATTCATTTCCTCTTTAAAGACATCTATCATCATCAAAAAGTTGGTCATTTTCTTGTGCTTAGGATGTGTTGGAATATTCAGGGCTTGCTGTAGTGGGATGGCTGGGCTGTGGTGGTGATATATTGCCCTGGCTATTGTTTGTGTTTTTACACTTGTTTAGGCATCTGGATTTGGAGTGATTATAGGTTTAGGTGCCAATTTCTGGATTTGCCTTTGTTGAATGCATTTTTTTTTTCTTGATTTCCATTTCCTGTCTGGTCTTCTGGTTGCTGTGGCCTGTGATTGAGTAGAGGGTCTCTCCCCAAGTTGGGGGCTAGAATTTTGATGGCCTGGATGGCCTTGGGTCAGTAGGAGGGTGATGCCTAACTGGAATTCTGGTCATGTGTGTGGTCTCTGATCTGTTTGAGGATCCTCTGGAGTTCAGGATGCTGGCCTGGCTTATGGTGGGGTAGAAGGCTTCTGCCAGAGGTATGGTCTGTGATATGGTGTCAAGGAGAGGAGAGGTGGTTGGGGTTCTGTTGAGCAGGCATAGGTGGGGCTTGGGTGCAGTCTTACCTGGGATTCAGGATACTCGCATGGCTTATGGTAGAGTAGGAGGCTTCTGCCAGAGGTGTGGGCTGGGATAAAGTGATAAGGAGAGGAAGAGCACTTGGGATCATGATGGACAGGTATAGGCAGGGGTGGGACTAGCGGTAGGGAATGGCTTACCTGGTTTTCAGAAAGGTGCCCTGGCCTTTGATGTAGTAGAAGGCTTCTGCCAGAAGTATGGACCAGAATATGTTGATGAGGAGAGGAGGGGTAGCTGGAGTTATAGGGGATGAGCATGGCCGGGGTGGGGGCTGTCTTACCTGAGGTTTGGGATGCTGGCCTTGTCTCTAGTGGAGTAGGAAGTAATTTTCAAATTTTAATTCTTTTCTCCAAGAGGACGACTCTTATAATTAGGTCAGTCCCACTGAAAATACTTTTTGCTTCTTAAGGTCAACTCAGCCAAGCAGCATAATCTAATCATAGAAGTGACCAACTCATCATATTTACAAACTGTATGGAGGGGCTTATACAGAGGTGTACATCAGCAGGCACAGTCATGACATCCTTGTGCCTATAATACTTTCTTATATATTCACTGTTATAATTTTATGATTGTCTAAGACCTCTCAATTCCCTTTTAAAGGAAAGAACAACAAATCTTACATATAGTGTGAATAGTGGTTAAGAATCAAGAGCATACAGAGTAATGATTTAGATTTATATCAGAGATCTTGTTGCCTCTGGGATTTGGGGTAAGTTACTTAACCTCTTTGTCTTAGTGTTGTATCTGTAAAATGTGGTAATAGTACCAGTTCCCAGAGGCTATCTTGATAATAAAGTGAATTAATACACACAATGAATATAGAACACAATCAAGGGAATATCATTAGGTGAATCTTAGTTCTAGTGTTTGTCTTTCATAGTTACTTGCAGATCCCTACTCTGTTTAGAAAATATTAGGTATCAATTATGCTTTGAAGTTATCTTTGTCTCATTTTCCATACATGTTAATGGTAAATGTAGGCACAAATTTATGATCATATATGAATATTAGTCTTTATTAGTACTATTTACTATTTATATTACAGAATTAATTAATATCAAGATACTTCTATGACCAGCTAATAGTGGAGAAAATGAGATAATTTGTAGAGTTGATCTATGTGGAAAGAAAGGGCAAAGAGAACATAAATGCTCAACAAGAGAGAGAACCAGATGTGTCCTAGAGCATGGCAAGCATATTCATGTGGCCATGAATGAAGAGTTAGGAGTGCTAAGGAACATCAGTAATACAACTTCCAGGACTACATTTTGGCAACCACTTTGGTTTTCACGCATAGGAAATGAGATAGCAACTGGAAGTGTTATAGTAGACATGATGTTATCTAACTTTGGTGGTCATTGATCTACCATGGCTGCTGAAGAAGACTACTACATTGACACAAAGCTGGAAGGAGCAAGCCCACATAGTTGAACTGGACCTAGAAAGTGGCTTGGACCAGTGTGTCAGCCATGAAAATAAAAATTAGAATCATATTATAGTGCTATTGGATTTGGAATATGTTTACAAAGGAAGTTGAGAATGTAGCTTGTGGTTATGAATGAAGAAAGAGAATTTAATTGTGTTCAAATACTTTGGTCTGATTAAACAGAAAAAACTCAAAGTGTTATTTACTAAGCTGTAGGATTATGACAGGAGAAGAAAAGGAGTGAGATAAGTAGTTTAGTTATGAATTAGTTAAAGATTTTCCCCAGTCTTCAGATACTAAGTAAATGATTTGATTATTGACTTAGAATTTAAGAGTGAGAAGTGCCTTGGAGAAGCGATAGGAATTTTCATATTTTAAAAAATACTGAGTTATGATTTTGTAGGATATCACCTCTACAGTGAATAGTAGGCCAAGGGAAGGCTCCAAGGACAGAGTTCCAGGGCATGTCCCTACTGCATACACTCTTGACAGTGGAAAATGAAGGGCATATCTAAAGTTGCTTTTGAGCAAACAACAGTTCAGAAGGCTTGATAATGGATAGAGGTTAATGTAGAGCATCCCAGTGAAAAAAGTCAGGATGTAGGCTGTATGATTGTCATCATGAAGCAGGATGGATTGGTCCACATGTCTTTTAAAATACAATATTTGAAAATTTAAAACATTATCTCAAAACTTGCCCCATGAAATTCAATATTCAAAATTTATAGAATAGTATATCATCAAGGTCATCATCTCATACCAATATAGTCTTCTTACAGAAAAATAAATTATACCTATTATGAATTTTTAAAATTAATATGTTATACAATATTCTGTGAAAATTCAAAAAATATTTTGTTTGAATGAACGTTTGTAAGGAAAATAGCACAAAATAAAATTAGAGCTTGTTAATTTTATTATTAATTGCTATCAATGATTATGGATAACCCACTCTACCGTCATGAAAAACATGATTTCTTACAGAGAAAGTATTTCTACATTTGGGTTATTTATGTATTTTTAAAAATTATTTCTTTTATTTTTTTAGATTTTAAGAGAATCACATCATTTCCAATTTTCTTTCCTCTCTCCAGACTCTCCCATTTTTAATTAGTTGTTATATATATGTGTGTGTGTATGTATATATAAATGTATATATATATGTAAGAATGTGTATGTATACACACACACACACACACACACACACACACACACACACACACATATTTATTCCTAAATGTGACATGCTCAGTCAGTATAATGTTACTTGTATGTTTTCATGACTGACTATTTGGTATTAAATGACCAGCTGGTATGCTTGTCATTACAGAGGACTATTTCACTCACAGCATTCTCCAGCAATGTCTGAAGACACACCCATAAAGTCTCATTAACCTGATTATCTACAGAGGAGCCAAACAGCAACAACAGACATGATAATTTGGCCACAAGGCCTCAACCCTACATAAAGAATGACAAGCAACTATGTTTGGCTATTGCAAGTAACACAGTGGTTGCATGTGTATCTTCAATATCCAGATTCCAATTTGTTTTGGGTGGTTGGATTACATAGTTATTCTATATTTTATGATTTCACATTGGAGTGTTGAATAAAATGATAAGAAACAAAAGCTGCCAGAGTATAAGAAAAGAGATTGTTGTTTATGGAATGTGATCAGAAAAAGGTCACATAGTCAAAATTTTGTTTATTGTGCTATGTAATTGGCCTGTCCTTTCCTGATCCACGCCACCTATTGAGAGATTAATTTCTTTACATAATCTTGCAAATTGTATATTCTAAAGTAGTCACTTTTCTTCTGAAATTATTGCCCTCCTTTGATTCATTTATTTTGCAATTAAATATTGTTCACTTGGCATTATGCAGCTCATTTCCTTGTCACAGAGGAATGGTAAACTAGACATAATCTCTCTTCCCAGAGGAGTTTGTGTTCTACATCAGAAATGATGTCCATTACTAAATTAAATTTTTTGCTAAAGGATTCTGAAATAATTATAAGCCTGCCTTCTAAGTTCTTCAACTCCCAATTATTTCTCTGTTAGAGAAGACAGCATGTACCCTGCTACTCATGGAGGGGCTCAGCTCTTGCATACCTGTGTGTTTCCTAGGGAGGATATCATGATTACCTGGTTGTACAAAGTCCTGGGAAAAGCCACCACATCTCTCTAGACCTGGAGGACTTGTTGAAATGTAAATAGGGATTCTTCATTGGAACATCTGGAAAGATCTTCAGTAGTGAATACCTGATCTGTAATTTTGATTCATCAATAATATTTCTATTATTCATCAAAAATATATTCTATTATTCTATTCATATGATTTCTAAATTATGTGCCCCATAGAAGATGCATGGAGAGAGTAGGGGGGAAGTAATTACACCAGAAATAAGTGAGGTGTTTAACAATGCAGCTACTGTATATAGGGATAACATCATTTCAAAGAGTACATGTAAAGAAATAAGTAACTAAGTCAAGATGTTATTTAAAGGAACTGTGTATGGAGCAATCAGGCATGTATATGTGACTGCAGATGGAATATTGGAAAAGTAATTGAATTTCAATGAGACTTGGGGAAAGTAATGTAATGAATTGTGTTTAGCTGAACAGAACCTTAAAATGACAATGATTTGAATAGAGTAAAATTAAATTGCATGATGAAAGCTCATGTGTATTATGCAAATGTCTCAATCTTGCACAATGTTATAGTGTTAGACTATTGTAGGTTACACAAACACATTTGCTTCATCCTTGACATTTGATTCTAATGATGCTTTTTCCACTGTCTTATATTACCAAATCAAGTAATGCAGATTTTAATCGTATAAATCACAATACACATGTGTATGTATACAGTCTAAAAAATTCACATTTACTTTTTTAGTCTTGCAATAAGGAGGCTTAGTCACTGCTGTGGAAACGTCCACCAAATAATAACGTTTTCCCTAGAGATCTTAGAAATAGGCCAATCTAATGAAAAAGGGAAGACACATTGAAATGCTGAACACGTTATTCTTGAAAAGATTGATGTATTAAATATTTATGCAAACACATTAAATTGGCAAGTGTATGAAAACATTATTACATATTCATCACCTTCACATTTCATCTTTTGGAAAGAACTGCCTTTCTATAAAAGTAAAATGGATAACTATAAGTTATCCAAAGATTCATTTTTCAAATTGCATAGCATTGATAGTTTTCCTTCAGATTATATTAATTCCCATAAATAACCAAATTGATGTTGGATTCAGAAAACTCTAATAATTTATTCAAAAAAGCAGCACCAAAGTGCTGTTTCATCATTGGCCTTTCTCTATAAAACCTGAGCTAGGGACTTGTGATATGAAAGCTATGCCCTGAGTGAATATTCCTGTTAGGAAATAAATGAGCTCTTTCAGGTCACAGAATTACTTAGCAAAAGAAAATATGGTTTTGTAACAAAAGTGAAATGTTATGAAAGAATCAATACGTTTGCTAACCACCTAACTTTTCTTGAAGTGAAGTAAATCCTTATTGACTCCAAATTTTTATGTTCTTTGAAAAGCATTACTTGAATTAAAATTTAAGTGGACTACACCTCTCATTAAAAGCCAGAAGTTTGACGTGATTCTATATATGTTCTAAAATTATTATATGAACTGCCTGATTATGTTAATACAGTTTATGTAAAGGTTTTTTTTTTTTTTTACTTTTCTTCTCGTTCCTTTTCATGATAAACCCATCCCTCCCAGATTGTTTGATTCTTACTATCACCATGTTATTCTCATGCCTATGTCTCTTTTCAGTCCCCACTGGTTTTCTAGGAGCTTGCTCTGATTCTTCCTTCCATCTCTATATTTTTTCACCCTATATCCTAGTTCCTTACATGACTATATTGCTCACTTTGAGTCTCTATCTGCATTAGATAAAGACTTAATTACTTATTTTCTGGTTTTGTATGCTTGTGTTTGTGTGTGTGTTTGTGTGTGTGTGTGTGTGTGTGTGTGTCTGTGTCTGTGTCTGTGTGTATATGAGAGAGAGACAGAGACAAAGACAGAGAGACAGAGACAGAAGTAGAGACAGAGACTATGTGTGCACTGTAGGCCTGAGAAGAATTTCAGGTATCTGTTTCTATCATTTTGCCTTATTCTTTGAGGCAGAGTCTCTTATCAAACATGGAGCTTGCGTTTTTCAGCTGGACTAATTGCCATCAAGTCCCTGAAATAATTTTCATTTCCACTCTGTCTTGCTGGTGACTTTGGCTTTGAGATTTGAACTCGGGCCCTCTTGCTTAACTTTGAACTTAAGCACTCTAAACTGCAAAAATATTTCCAAAACCCACTGACTCTTCATAATCTCTATTTTAATAGTTCATGTAGAACATCATCATTGTGTTGGATGGAGTAACTCTTTAGTGTTGACTCAGTTTAACTCAGCTATTCTAATTTACAGTGCAACATGATAAACACATATCAGGTCATGGGAGAGAGGAAGCAAAACAAAAACGAGGTAGAACTTTAGAGACAATTTCAATGGAACTTTAAGTTTCCCTCTACATAAGATTGGCCTCTGCACTGTCCCGGCCCAAGCTTTGATTTCTTGTTGTGTGGTTGAGTCTGGCAGTCTGTGGAGTCACTCTTCCTCCACTGTCCTGATGAACTCTCCAATCTGTCTTCTACTCTCTGAGTCCCTCTGGAGTTCATCTTACCTTGCTCGTTTTTTTTAAACTCTTTTTAGCCCACTACTGAATTCTGCCTCTCTTCTCTGTGTCTTGCTCTCTGTTCACTGTGTTTTCTTTTTCTCCTCTCACTGGCCCCAAACAGACTCATTATATAATCCCTGAAGCACTAGTCTCTTAAGAATAAACTTCTACAAAGAATGGGGCATTACAGGTGCATAACAAGTTCAGAAAAGCACAGCACAGCTAGCATAAAAGTAAAATGAAATCAATGGGTATGTCAGGAACTTGGTCACGCGCTGCTTGCTTGTGCTTGCCAACTGATACTAGGTAGTTTTCTTCCTAAGGACTGCCTTCCAAGCCTCTTCTCCCCATTAAAGAACCTTTTCCTAAGCATTGCTTAGTACTGACTGCTTATTTGGATGGGGAGTAATTTTCTAATGTCATGTAATCACCCTGCATTTTTACCAATAGCTACTCTAATAAGAATTTACTACAACAAGGTGGCTCAGTGCAGTAAAAATTTGTGTTTCAAAAATCCTGAGGTCAAAAGTATGAATTAAAGATGTCCATGACCCATGGCCCCTTTTAGAGATTCCAGGACAGTTTTCTTTCTCTGCATCTTTAATTCTGGCTCTACTTACATCCTGAAGCCTGTAACTTGTGGTTTTATCGCTCTGTCTTCTCACTCTGTCTCTGCATGGGCCTCCCTTTCTCAGTCAGTGTCTTCTTTGTTTTAAGGAAGGGCACACCACTGCATAAAGGACTAGCACAGTAGTTCAGGATGATCTCAGTTGAGGACACTTAACAAGATCTAGAAGGACTTATTTTACTCCCAAATAAGGTAATATTTACAGATTTCAAAATTAGGATTAAGTAAACCTCTTCTTTGGTCATCATTCAATCCATTACACAATTTTAACATACTCAATTTTTCCCCATTTTTCATAGCCAGACATAGTAAATATTTTTAAAAAGAAATCATAGTCATTCCTTTCCCCAAAATAATTCTAAATTCTTTAGAGCTTTTAGAATAAACTGCAGTAAAATTTAAAAAAATATTTTTTCATCACATTAGATATTTTCTTTGTAAAATTTTAAAGTAACATACATTAAAACAATAGAAAACTATTGATATTGGCAGAATGAACCAAATCAAAAGTTTCTACAACTATCTTTTTTGTGTATATTTTTGAATACACACATATACTTTTTTAGTGCTGTGGATTAACTCAGAGCCTTTGGTTTGTTTGGTGTTTTCTCTAATCATGGGAATATTCCTTTGGTCCTATATAGGTATTGTTTTTCATGCCTAGAGTGTAAAACTTTTAAAATTTTGAATTTGAAACGTGGGGATTGCCCTGCTGTATCTTCACCAATATTATGATGGCAATGAAAAGGTGAAATGTTTGCTGTCAATTTTAATATTTACTGGAAAATAATTAAGTGCATTTCAGAGATTGTCCTGCACTTAGCACTCAAGATGAACATTTGAAACATGCTCTAAATTTCCCTAAATCATGACAAAAGACTATTAAAGTTGTAATTGGTATAAAATTATTAGTTTAAGCATCATTCCATCATTAGGTTTTACATATACTTCCAATTATTTATTGCTTTGTTTCTCTGGTAAAGTTTTGTACAATAGATATCTGTGAAGCTGATTTATGTTCTCACATGAATTTTCCAAAATGTGGCTGTCCTGCTTAGCTTTTTCTATCAACTTGATACATCCTGGAGTCATCTGAGGGGAAAAACTCAAATGAGGAATTACCTATATCAGACTGTCCTGTGGGTATGTCTGTAGGGAGTTGCTTTGATTATTAGTTGATGTAGAAGTATCCAGCCCACTGTGGGCAGCATCATTCCCTAGGCATGTGGACCTGGACTAAATAAATAGCTAGGCAAGCATAAGCCTGTCTACTAGGCAGCAAGCAGAATTCTCTAAATTTCTACTTTACTTCTTTGGCTGTGATGTGTGAGTTCCTTGCTTGGAGAAAATGCTGTGGGAAATAGCAAGCAGGCCTGCCTTTAGTTCCTGTTTTTATTTCCTTCAATGATGAAGAAAGAAGTTTATAATCATTCATAAAGACTCAGTTTTCCTTTCTAAGTATATAAATGTATATAGAATGATATTCTCAGCAGAATTTAAAAGTGAATTGTTTGACAGCAAATTCATTTATAATTGTGTTTTGTAATTGACATTAGTCTTTTTAATATAAGGAAATAAAATGCTTCCTCAATAATAATATTTCAGTTGGATTTTCATCTGTATGAAAGTTAAAGTTCATGTGAGTTTGTACATACGGTTAGGTTCCCTTAATACGAATTACTTTATCCCCTTATTAAGATATTTATGCAGATATATTATTTTTTTGACAATCAGCAATTAATTTTCTATGATGCATTTTACTTAATTTATAAGTCTACCAGAAATTTAGATTAATGTGTGTATGAGGTATTAAATTATTTTCCAATGTATTACTAATTATCATTATTAATATTTTCTGTTTCTTTTAGATATTGCTTCCATCAAATACAATTTTTCTTAAAAATGTTTTATCACACATTTTATTGAATCCTATTTGTTGCTTTATTTATGTTCTAGTGGCTTATTATGTATTTTTGTTATCACTGCCTTAAAATGCAGGTTGATATCTGGCAGAGTTGGAAGCACTGCTTCATGAGCATTTGATAAATATATTTAGTAATGTCTCCTATTTTCACATTCATAAAAGGTTTTGTTAAATGTGAAGAAAATCATTAAAGGCTATTTAAGGGGGTATTGAACCATCCCTAAAAGGTTTCTGTGCAAAGGTAACCTTTTAAAATTATTAGCCGATGATTTTATGTTTTCATTATATATAAGGATATTCAATATTGTAGGAGTATTTTATATTAGGACAAGCGTTTTAAATGAGAAGTAATGTATGATTACTTATTGGTTAAATAAAATTTAAAAGCAAGATGCCATAAGAACAGGTTACTATTTTTTTTATTGTGTGTTTATTTATTTCGCATTTCTGGAGATTGACCACAGGGCTTTGTGCATACTAGGCAGCTGCTTTATCCTTTATTTAAAAAAAAAAAACATACAGATATTTTATGGGAATTTAGTCTTACTTGAAATTCTGCCAGGTATAAGCTCAGCAGCTCTTACTTGTTATTATATTTTTTTGTAAGATGCAACTTTGTGCTTGTGTGTGTGTGTGTATGTACATGCGTGCATGTATGTGTGTCTGTGCGTCTGTGTGCATGTGTGCATGCACACATGTGAATGCAGGTTCCTGTGGATGCACAATGCCCCATGGTGGTGAAGTTGCAGGCAGTTGCTACCCCTCTGGTGTGGGTGCTGGGAGCTGAATTCAGGTCCTTTGGAAGGGAAGTACACAGTCTTAGAAAAGGACCCCTGTTGTATTGGTTTTATATTTTGTGTTTAATATGTAAGTCTAGGCATTCTAGAAGATTAGACATAACATTTTACAAAGTTCATGAACTCAAAGGAAATGTTCTATATTGTAAAAGTCATGAAATGTAGTTTTACTGTAGAGTAGTGGATCTATATTTACATCTGGAAGTTAATTCAATTTTATGATGTATAATCAATACAGGCTAATTTATGAAAATACTCTGTGAAGAAATATTTAAATTTTTATTAGGAATTTTTCATTTGGTCATTTGCCTGTCCAGTTGTTTTTCATGAAGCATGATTAATTGAGTCTTGCCAGATGGAAGATAAAATTTATCATCATAAAAATAATGTTCATAGAAAAAACATTTCAATACTAAAAGGTAATCACAGAAATTCTGTGACATGAATCAACTGTGTGAAATAGTAATAAGATGAATGACCTAGCTTGTGTTTCATGGCTAATTGTTTAGCCTACGTTTGGGCTAAAATCTGTGATAAAGGCTAAAATCTCCACTTTCTAGAAACTGCACAAGACCATGAGACAACAAGTTGAGCACAACTAGACAAGCCTGCAAACTGAGAACCAGTCTAGGTCTAAATATTAAGCTATGAAAGCAATTATAGGAAAATCTTATGTTGTAGTATTATGAATGGCTCTGTTAAGTTCTTGGCTTTCTTTGTTTTGAAATCATGAATACATTTTGATTTTGAAGCTTGTACAGTGCATGTGTTGATACTGTGACTATTTTTATATACCTCTCTTATAATGTAAAATACATGGTTCTTGGGCCATGTGATATGAAGGGTAAGTATATGTTTACACATAATAAAAAGGTAGCATAAATACTAAATGCAAAATTTCTAAATTTATAAAAGCTATATGTAAAATCATAAATTATAATGTTCATTTATTTCAACTTTGGTTCCTGACACATTGTATCCTAAATTAGTTTCATCCTTATTTTGGTTGAGTGAGTAGATTTTTTTAATAATTATGATAAAGAGAATGACACATATTTTTAAATGTTTACTTGTAATAAAGACTTACATAGCATGATACTCACATGACTTCAAAGACTCCCGTACTATGAAAGACAGGCATTGTAAGTCAGGGACTCCATGGTCAAGGGGCCCACATTTAGTTAACTAACTTGCTAGAGAAAGTAAACCAAAAGGGAAATCTCTCATGGTTCCTTAAGAAACTGCATTTCTCCATGTTTTATGATACAAGCATGTGGTGTCTTCAGCAGTATGGTATTACCATAATATTCTGGTGGTAACTGAGAGCAGAAGCAGTAGTCTTTGGTGTTTGTGTGTCTATGGGACACTTTTGACTGCCATCTCAAAAAGTGATAAGCCATTCCTAGCTCTGAGAATTTTATCTGATAGCCTATGTCATCTGAGACAGTTATCGTCCCCCTGTTGTATGGTAAATGCCTTTCAAACTTTTAATATATAAACATTATATATATATATACACACGTGTGTGTGTGTGTGTGTGTTTGTGTGTGTGTGTGTGTGTGTGTGTGTGTGTATTGAGAAGCTTCTACAGTAGTAGACTTATATATGGCTTTTATGAAGGTTTTTTTTTCTTTTATTGCCCCAGACTCATTCCTCTATCCTGCCCTCCTATGCCAAAACCTACTTATCAGCCAGCACATGCACTGAGGACAGGTCCTGGTCCCACTGCCTGGATGCTCCCCAAACAGATCAAGCTAATCAACTGTCTCACTTATCCAGAGGGCCTGATCCAGTTTGGGGCTCCTCAGCTATTGGTTCATAGTTCATGTGTTTCCATTCGTTTGGCTATTTGTCCCTGTGCTTTTTCCAACCTTGGCCTCAACAGTTCTCGCTCATACAAACCCTCCTCTTTCTTGCCAATTGGACTCCTGGAGCTCCACCTGGGGCCTGGCCATGGATCTCTGCATCTGGTTCCCTCAGTCATTGGATGAGGTTTCTAGCATGACAATTAGGGTGTTTGGCCATCCAATCAACAGAGTAGATCAGTTTGGGCTGTCTCTCGACCATTGCCAGTAGTCTATTGTGGAGGTATCTTTGTGGATTTCTGTGGGCCTCTCTAGCACTTTGCTTCTTCCTATTCTCATGCGGTCTTCATTTATCATGGTCTCTTATTCCTTGTACTCCCTCTCTGTTCTTGAACCTGGGGCTTACATAGGGACACTTGGCTCAGTCTGGGAGGAGGGGACTGGACCTGCCTGGACTGAATCTACCAAGTTGAACTCAATCCTCAGTGGAGTCTTTGCCCTAGAGGAGATGGGAAGGGGGGGTAGGCTCAGGGAAGGAAGAGGGGGCAGGAAGGGGGAGAACAAGGGAATCCGTGGCTGATATGTAAAATTAAATTCAATTATAAAATAAAATTTTAAAAAAGGTAAAACACACACACACATACACACACACACAAAAAAAAAAAACCCTACTTATCTGTTCTTGTTCCATTATTGCCTTTCAGTGCTTCCTATCACCTATGTTCTTTCCTCACTCCCTTCAAGTCTACCCCATGGCTTCTTACTAGTTCATCCTATGAGTACTCCAATTTAAACATATATCTAGAGATTAAAAGCTGATATATACATATTAAAAAGAGCATGTGGCATTTGTTTCTGTGTCTGGGTTACCTCACTAAGAATGATTATTTCTAGCTCCATCCATTTACCTGTTGATTTCTTGACTTCATTTCCATTTAATTCTGAAAAAAATCAACTGTTTAAATGTACTGTATTTTTTATTATCAATTCATCATTTGATTAAACTTTCTGGCTATGGTGGGTGATTAGAAAGACAGTGAACATGGATGAGTAAGGTCCTCTGTATTAATGTAGAGTACTTTGGGTGTAGACTCAGTAGCGGTATAACTGGATCATGAGGTAGTTAAGAAATGCACTATATATGGGAATAAATAAAAGAATTTAGGGAGCTTTCTAACTTTTTAAGGAAACTCCACACTGATTTCCATAGCGGCTACCTATGGTGGTTTGAATAACAGTCTCCTACCAACTCACCCCTCACATGCTTCTCCTACAGTTGGTGGGACTGTTTGGGAAGGATTATGAGGTATGGCCAGGTTGGAGGATGTGTGTCACTGGGTGTGAGCTTTGACATTTAAAAAGCCCACTCCAGTCCAGTTGGCATTCATTCTCTCTCTCTCTCTCTCTCTCTCTCTCTCTCTCTCTCTCTCTCTCTCTCTCTCTCTCTCATTTACGACTGTGGATCATATGTTGCTCTCAGACAGTGCTCTAGTGCCATGCCTGCTTGTCTGCTTCCTTGCTCTCCACCATGATGATCATGGACAACCATCCTCTGAAAGTGTAAGCCCCCATTAAATGCTTTCTTCTGTTAAGTTGTCTTGGTCATGATTCTTTATTACCACAGTAGACAAATAACTTAATCACTTCCCAAGTTTTTTATTCCTCTGACAGTGAATTAGTTTCTTTTCCTTTCTCTACATCTATGACAGCATTTGTTCTCACTTTTTGTTTTTAATCTTAGCCATTCTGACTAAGGTAAGATGAAATCTCAATAGTTTTGATTTGTATTTCCCTCATAGGTAAGGCTATTTAAAACTATTTTGCAGCTATTTGTGTTTTTTCTTTTGAGAAATTTGTTTTATTCCATGTCCTGACTTTTATTGTGTTATTTGATATCTTGGTTTTTACTTTTTTGAGTTCTTTGTATATTTTAGACATAACCTTCTGCAGATGTCTAGCTGATAAAGACGTTTCACCCTTATTAGTTATGTTTTATAGTGACTAGTAGAGAAATGTAATTAATAGTCTTACCCATCTGTAAACCCTTGGAGCTACAATACTGACTGACTTTACTATGTATGCTCATGTATGACACACATATTACAGAATAACAAACCATTTTCTAATTGGACTTAAGGCCTTCCTCACACGATGTAACATATCCAGAACATCCTTAACTGGACCACATCTTCTGTCTTGGAGGAGACCCTAATAGTATTATTCTGCTAAATGAGCACAGTAAGGAACTGCTCCCTAAATTCTTTTATTTATTCCCATGTATAGTGCATTTCTTAACTCTCATCAGAGAAGTTTATTTTTGCTGTAGAGGGTGATTGACACAGAGATGCTCAACTGGTCAATGTGCAGAGAAAAAGAGATTGAGGAGTGTTTATCTTTAAATGGGACATGTGTCTCACACACCCCTAAGTCCCAGAGAGCATCCTGGGAAAGGGAGCAGAAAGATTGTAGGAACTAGAAGCAGTGGACACCTACAGAAAAACAGTGTTTAGGGAGGTAGAGACAACCTAAATGTCCTTCAGCTGCTGAATGGATAGTGAAATGTGGTATACATACACGATGGAACACTATTCATCTGCAAAGAAAAATGAAAGCACAAAGTTTGCAAGTGAATAGAAAAAATCATATTGAGTGAGGTAACCCAGACCCAGAAAGACAAATATCACATGGGCTTTTGCATTGGAGGCTCCTAACTCTAAATCTTCAGATATAGGTACATATTCTGGAGTAACTGCAGAACCAGGAAAGTAAAAAGGGAGCTTTGCTAAGGTATAGAATGAGGTGGGGAAGAAGTAGGGAGGGGAGTAGAGGTACAAGTGATCTGATTGGGCAAATGGGAAAGGGGATGCTTTTCAAGGAGGAGGGAGATAGATTAATAGAAAATGAGAGACAAAGGTAAAAGAATAAGGTGTTGGGAAAAGTCATAAAAATTCATACTATTAACTATCGACCTATTAACTATTGAGCCAAAAAAACTAATGCATGTAAGTCTATATAAACAGACACACACAGAGAGAGACAGAGAGACAGAGACAGGAGAGAGAGAGAGAGAGAGAGAGAGAGAGAGAGAGAGAGAGAGAGAGAGAGAGAGAGAGAAAGTAGAAATTGAGATTTTGACATCTGGGCTGACAATACTCCCACCAAAACCCAAAGACCACCTAACAGAAACTCCAATGCCAGGTATGACAAGTCATGATTTTGAGTTGCTGGTCAGGATTGTTCAAGAGACTTCCCAAACCTACAGCCTATTGGTATCTTATTGGTTGCTCCAAGAAGTGAAAGGTAAGTCTTTATTGCCAAAAACACCATGCTTTTTAGACACAGGATACATAGAAGTAGAACAGAACTGAAAGCCTTCTACCTGATGACTAGCTTTCCTGGTACCAGAAGGTATTATGTGAATTCCCAAAGGAGGGAAGCAGCTAACAGTCTTATGCAGCTTTTGTATAGGAAGTGGCAAAGTTTTATGAAATACAGAAGAGTTCAAGTCATGATGAAGTACATTGTGTTCACACCAGACTCTAAGATTCTGTGAGCCATGAGACACAATGATGAGCATATTTCTCAGCATGTTATGGCAGCATGTCTTTCTTTTCTCTCCATAGATATTCCAACTGGCACCAGAACTTTGCAAAAAGAGAAATAGGATGAAAAAAAAGTTGTGTAAACAGGCCCAACTCCAGCTTTTCTGTCCTTATGACTAGCATCAAAAATCCCTCTCCATGCTGTGATTCTGAGACTCATATTTGAGAAACTGTAAGGATATGAAATGACATTGGGTGTTCTCCAACTGGAGTTAGTGATTTATTTAATTAGTTTGTGAATCTGAATTATTGTGGTAGGTGATACCTTTATCTCAATAATTTAGAACAACAGTCAGTGTCAGTTTCTTTGTGACATAGGTTTTTAATTGCTACAAGTCCTTTTTTCCTCCCTCCCTCCCTTCTTCCTTACTGTCTTTGGGTTTCTATTGCTGTGAAGAGACACAATGACCACAGCAACTCGTATAAGGAAAGCATTTAATTCAGGTGACTTACAGTTGTAGAAGTTTAGTCTATTCCATCAATGAGTGGACATGGTGGTGTGCAGGCAGCCATGGTGCTGGAGAAGGAGCCGACAGTTCCACATCTAGATCATCAGGCAACAGGAAGTGAGCTATGTGCTACACTGAGCCTATCTTGAGCAAAGGAGACCTCAAAGCCCACCCCCACAGTGACACACTTCCTCCAACAAGACCACACCTACTCCAAAAATGTCACATCTAATAGTGCTACTCTCTTTGGGGGCCCTTTTCTTTCAAACCACCACACTTACCTTCATTCCTTCCCATCAAAGTGTATCTCGAGAAATACTTTAAAATCAATCCATTTACATAGGTTGTTTTTTTTTTTTTCTTTATCTTGTCCTCTCAGATTAAGTACAATTTGAGCTATCTGGCTTAACTGGTGTTTTTGTACAATTAGTTACTGAAATGAAGTCTGAAGAAACATTATCCTAAATTATTGTCTTGACTTCGAAAAAATCATCAACCTGTCTGAATTTGATCTCTTAGGAGACAGTACTTACAATACTGAACCTTTTGCCTAGCGATAGGAACTTAAGGAGGGCAGGAACCTGGAAGCAGGAGTTGATGCGGAGGCCATGGAGAGGATTACAGGCTTGCTCCTCGTGGCTTGCTCAGCCTGATTTCTTGTAGAACTCAGAACCACCAGCCCAGGGATGGCACCCCCCACAATGGTCTGGGCTCTTCCCCATCAATCACTAATTAAGAAAATACCTTTCAGGATTGCCTACAGTCCAATCTTATGGAGGCATTTTCTCAAATGAGGCTCCCTTTGCTCTGAGGACTCTAGTTTGTGTCAAGTTAACATGAAACTATCCAGCTCAGGGACCAAAGTCCACTCCATCCCCTCACATGTATCTTCCTGTGAGAGTGGGAATTAATGTGGTAGTTTTTCTTTACATGGACTAGCAAAGCATGTGAGAACCTGGTCTCATATTTCTTTTCTGTATTAAATGAAAACCATTATCTTGATTTTTCCATCCTTTGCTTGAACCAAGAGATATACATACAAACAACAAACAATGTCAGTGTGGTATGGAGAAATTAAAGGAATCTTAGTAAGCCAGTGAGGAACCAGAGGTTGACTCTAGTCTTAGTTTACATGTCTTAAACTATATTTGTATGGTTTTTGTGTCATGATGTAAACTTTAAAAAATATACTTTGAAAATTGCTTTGTATGTAAGTATGTGTTAGGTCCAGAGTGGCTTTCCAAAATGACAGTGCTGTAGACAACATCATAAAGAGAATCACTCTGACTTGGTAAACAGAAGCCTAAATTCAACATTCATTAGGAATCTCATAAGCTGGGTTTCTGTTTACCAGGACCTCCCTTAATCTGCCCTCAAAGGTCAACTACTTTGTGCAAGGGTATCTAGTTTCTAGTTAATCCAAACAGGCTGTGTCAGCTAAAGCTCCCATCTTGTTGACTGTTATGTAGAATCTGCTCGCTTTCCTACTCTTTTGCTTCTCTCTGGGCTCCCCAAAGAGATAACCTTGGCAGTCTGATCCCCAGTAAACCTTTCTGCTTTCTTCCTAATCATAGAGCAATTTAATTCAGTGGTTTCACTGTTCTCTTACTTTCATTTGGTGCCCAAACCAAGAGGGAACCACTGGGTCTCCTAGGGCCCTGCCATTCCTTGCAGAACCAAATGGCCACTTTGACCCTCCTATGTATGGGTCATTTGCCTATGTTGGATTCTGCTGTCTACCACATTTGACTCCAAAACTGAGAGTTCATCTCGTCAGGTGCTTCTCTCTTCCACCTGCTCTACCTACTTATCTTTTCTTGCCTACCTAGGTAAGTGACCTCCCAGAGCTCTTGGCTCCCTCTCTCCTTCTGTAGCTGGCTCACTGGAGCCTGCTGTCTCTCGGCTTGCTGGGGCCTGTTCACCAAATTCAAGCAGATGGGTGATGGCAGCCTCACTACATCCTCCTGGGTGCCCATCATGTGGAAAAAGATGCCTCTCTACTATGATTCCAGGCATTTCTCTGATGAGTCTCTTTTCCTTTGGTGGTGCCTTCAGACTCTTGTCCCAAGGTCCCCAACACTCACCAAGTCACCCTTCCTGTTTCTCTGTTCCTACGCTATTGGACCCTCCTTCTTGTAGAATTTCTATTTAGGGTCCTGTGGTGTTTTGAATAGGAATGGCCCTCATAGCCTCAAGGTTATTAGAGAGTGGTGCTACTTGAGAAGGATTAGAAGGTGTGGCCTTGGGGTGGGTGTGACCTTGTTAGAGAAAGTGTGTTACTTGGGGTGGGCTTTGGGGTTTCAGAAGCTGCCTCTGGCTCTGGATGCAGAACTCTCAAGCTACTTCTCCAGCACCATGTCTGTCTACATGCCGCCATGTTTCCTGCTGTGCTGATACTAGACTAAACCTTTAGAAATGTAAGCAAGTCCCAGTTAACTGTTTTCCTTCATAAGAGTAGCCATGATCATGGTGTCTCTTCACAACAATAGAGCACTGACTAAGACAGGCCCCTTTTCTAAGTCTTTCCCAATTCCTCCTTGTTCTGTTCCTGGATGCCTCCCTTCCTCTCTGAGGTCTCTCTTGCTAGCTTGCTTGAGACTGAACTAACCATGGGCCTTATTAACTCATCAACTCCTCTCATTTGCCTCTCTAATCTCTTTCCCTCATTGGATTCAGAGATTCCATTAATCCATGCTGGCTTACTATAAATGGCTTGGCCTCAGTATAAACTAGATAATCAGCATCAATGGCCAGAAAATGGCACTCTCTATTTCCAAATTTCCATAGATTGCCACAACGTCTGCCACTGCACAATCAAATGATCTGAATATCCTTTTATTTCTAAGTGTTCTCTACTTTCTGCTCTAGAAAACTTCTTATCTCTAAGCCTTCTTTGTTCTCTCCTCCCTCTATTCCCTCCTTCTGATCACTGGGGTTAGAGATTCAAATGTCTTTTGGGTGTGGATAGCATTAAAATATCATCATATGCTCTTATACTCTACTGAAAAACTAGCTCTGAGATGGAATTTGGCTTGCCCACTCTGTACCCAAGTGTATTTATTTCAAAGCTTCCTGTAAAGCCTCTGCCCTGGGTTAGTCTGGCCACCTGACTTTATTACAGGGAAAAAGAGAACAAAACAAAGCAGCCCAGGAAGAAGACACTGTAGGCTTGAGAGCAGTAGAGGTTAACAAGGGCTAAGTGTAATTGCAGATGTTTAATTCTCTGAATACCCTCCTTCCGCTTCTTGATTTTGTTTCCTATCTTTCAAACTTTTGATGAAATTTAAACTTCCTTTAATTTAGGATTTATAAGACTGTTAGGTCATGGTTTAAGAGGGGGATCTTTGATTGGTCTATAAGAGGAATGAAAAATTTTTCTTAATTAAAAAATAAATAAAAAAGAGAAATATTCTGTGAAGTGCTTAACAGTAAAAGTTAGCTTAAAACTTATAACAAAGAGAGTTGATGGTTAAAAATCTCTCTACAGGTAACCTTCACCATTCCTTCACACCCAGACTCACATGACCTCTTTCCCTCCCCCTGGGGGGACACTGACACTAGAAATGCATCTCAGTTTACTGGGACTGTAACCCCAGGGGTTCTGAGATAGCCCTGATTTCTTTAGCCAGGCACCGATTTCTGGCACTGACCTCTTTTCTCCTGACCGGTCTCCCAGTCATCTAATCCAATGTGTAAATGACTTCTACTGTGTTCACTCACTCTCCTTGTCACAGCAACACTGCTCAACTTCTTAACTTTCTAGGAAACAGTGGCTACAGAGTTTCGTCTTCCAAAGCTCAGCTTTCTGTCCTTCAGGTCAAGCATCTAGGCTTTCTGTTATCTCCTAGCAGTCAGGAGCTCACTCTCAAGAGCAGTCAGTATTTGTAGTCCCTCACACCTCCAACCACAAGAAAGAGTTGGAGGTGGCTGGACACCTCTGAACCTAGATGCCCAACTTCATCATTCTTACTCACCCCCTCTATGAAGCAGCTAAAGGCCCCCCCTAACTGAACCACTAGATCTTATCAAGCCTGTCACACCTGCTTTCTCTCACCTCACAGAGGCACTCCAATGGGTGCTCCTAAAGGCCCTTGCATTGGCTCTCCCAGAGCATGATCAACCCTTTATCCTGTGCACCATTGAAAACTGGGGAATGGCTCTGGGGATTTTAGGCAACTGAGAGGATTTACCTTTGTCTCCATTGCCTATCTTTCTAAACGACCAGATTCAACAGTCAGGGATGACAGCCTTGCTACAGGTATAAGCAGCAGTCTTCCTATCAGCCCAGGAGGCCGCTAAGCTCCCTCTGACTACCCCTTCCCCATGCCTTCCTCTCACCACACTTCCTGGAGAATCTCCTATCACACAAGAGCCTCTCCACTCTGTCCCCTTCTACGCTTCCACATTTCCACATCACCTTCCTAGAAAATTCTGACACCTCCCTTGATTCCTGCCTTCCTCTCGACCTTGCTTCACTCCTTCCCAAGGACACTACCCTCACCAATTCCTTCCTAGAATCACCAGAAACCATTCTTAGATAAAGACCCACAACTTTCTATCCCCTTCTGTCACATCCTGACTGTCCTTGGTTCACAGATGGAAGCTCCTCTCTCAGCTCCACTGGCTTCCACCAAGTGTTTAACAGCTCTGCCACCTGCTGCTGCAGGCCTCAGAGCTCTTCCAGGAAGGTTGCCTGGTCAGTTCTGGCTTTACAATAACTCTGGATGCAAACGATGGACATGCTGCTTGCTGATGATACACATTGAGAGCCTCGTAGGGAAATTTAAATTACCTGAGTCTCATAAATGAAAAGGCATCAGAACTGAAGCTCAATTATCTGCCAGGCTAAATTTGTTTCCAGTATAAAAGTCAGGGCTTGCCTTTTCTTAGAGCTAATAGGGCTGCCACTGAGATAGGTAAATTCACAAAACAGGTTTCAGTGCCAAGCAAACTACGAACTACCATGCCATTATTTACTTAACGGCCTTGCCTTTTCAATAACTGCTCTCAATAATCACGTTCCTGTGTCCCATGGTAAATGATTGGATATTTCCAGATGGAAAGACAAAATCAAAAGTTTATGAAAGTTGTGAGGATCTGAGAAGGTGATTTAAGGTATGTGAAAAATCAGACTTAACGATGACACATTATGCTAGAACTTCCAATTTAACATTAATCAATGGAGTTCCAGGAAGGTATTAATTGAGTCTCAGTAATAGTTATCAGCAATGGCTACTAAGGCTTTAATAAAAATAATAATTATCATAGTCTCAGGCTCAAAATTGTATTTTCCTTTGGTTGTTTGCTTTTCTAAATACAAACTTGCTGATCCTTATCAAATTTCTCTTATTCAGTTTTGTGTCCATGAAGTTAATCCATGTTCTTCTGTGAAATACATGATTGTTTTTATGATTGTACCCCACAATATAAAAATATCCTAATTTTGATCCATTCTACAATCAAGTATTTTGTGTTGTTTTCATTTTGGGACTGTTATAAATCATTTTTAATAATTATTTTAATCCAAACAGCTTTATTTGAGGATCCAAGTCAGTGAGGGTGTGTGGACAGATGATAGAGAGGTATGTAGAGGAGAGGCACAACTCAGTCTCTGTGGACGTGAATAAAAAAGGAAGAGAAAGTCCTGACATAAAGGACCCCAAAAGGCTTGGTGTGGGGGCAGGATTGCCCTCACCCAATGTCAGAGGCTGATACAGCAGGCATTCTTTTCTCCTGCAGCAGGCTCTTGCTCAGTTCAGACCTTACCTAGGGCTATGGAGTTGGTCCAGGTGCTATTCTGCCTTGGTGTGGACATATTTGCAAAGATTTCCTTGAGAGCAGTGTCAAAGGCCAGATCTCCAGGAATAGAAGACCATCTAGTCAAATGTAAGTGGTATCTTTGGGACTTCCAGGCACAGTGGCTCATGCTTTTAATCCTAGCACTTAGTAGGCAGAGGCAGTGAATCTCTGAGTTCAAGGCCAGCTTCATCTACAGAGCCAGTTCAGAACAGCCAAGACTACATAGAGAAACTTCATCTTGGGAAACTAAAAAAACCAAGAAACAAACAAATCCTAGCATCATTCTGTGCTGCAGAACTCATGCATGCTGACCTGTAACACCAGGGCTGCCCTCACTGCTTCCTGATCTCTCCCACTGAAGGCAGAGTTACTGCCCTCCTCTGTTCCATTCTTGTCTTGGCTCTGCATAGAGCATGAAGGTGGTTTTAGTGGAATAATGCCTTAGTCTAAATTGGTTCAATGTTTCTAATCCCCAGTGATTAAGAGACCTGGAACCAGCTTTCCTTTCACTGTGGTTAAGGATAGAAGATCCAGTTGAGGTCCAGAAGGACACAGAGGCTCAGTACTAAGGGTAGGGTTGCTTTGTGGAAGTCCAAAGGACAGATGTTGAGAACAGCTGTTATTAATAATTTTAAGAAAACCTATTTTTTGTAGTTTGATGTACACACATGTGGCTATGGGTATGTGATGCTCAGCTCTAGGAGATGATGAGGCAGTTTTCTAGAACTCATAGACTGGTTGCCCTATAGAGTGTCCATGGAGGATGTGTTCTATAAACCCCCAGTGGATGTTGAGGAGTTGATAATAACAGATGCAATACACATTGTTTGTTCTCATATAGCCTATGATACAGTTTACTTCATATTACTTTGCTTTGAGAGAAACAAACAAAACAACTATAAAGTTGCTTTGTTCAGTTTCACAGAGAGAATTCTTACAGATATCAGCAACTTTAGCACATGATTTGTCTTTTAAGTCATAGACTTACACCTTTGCACTTAAACTGAGCAATTTCTGGCTTCTCTTCATCATGTCTCAATTTTTAGCATCAACTGTGTGCTTTGTGGCTCTTATTACACGTAATGAAGGTTGTACAAACACGATTGATGTGTGCTGTAAAGCTATTCTGACAATAAAGACAGCTACAAGCTAAGGAGAGCATGTTGTATGAGCAGTACAGAGGTGCTAGACCAAGATGTTCACGCACAATTTAAAACTTAGAAATCATTTCTAGATTTTTCAACAATTTTTTATTTCTTGAATGCCTTTGAAAACAGTTCTTTAAATACTCAAGGTTCAAGATCTTTGTTGTATTTATATTGTTCCACAGACTTATTTTATTTTGTACATATGTTATGTTTGCATGTATGTGTGTATACCACATGCATACATGGCCGGCAGAGGACAAAGAGGGAGCTGGATCTCCTGGAACTGGACTTAAAGTTGTGAGTCATCATGTGGTTGCTGGGAACGAAACCTGGAAGAATAATTAGTGCTCTTAACTGCTGAGGCACTTTCCCAGGCCCTGTATTTATGTGCTACTTGTATGTCTTCTCAGGACCTTTTCCTTTTTCATTAATAATATGGTGGGTTTCAGAAATATTTTGATTCATTAAAAATACAGTTACCGATATTTGAATAGTGGTAGATTTTATATAAAGGCCTGAATTATTGCTAGGAGGATCCATCAAGACCCAACTTGTTTCAGTCAATTTTTTGTCATTGGACAAAATCTCAGCATGGAAGAGATTTTAGAGAGGAAAGGCCTATTTTGGCTCATAGTTTGAGGCTCCAATTCATGGTGAGTTGGCTCTGTTGTTTTTAAGCTATGAGGTCCTGACAGGAATGTGTGTCAGATGAAACATATTTTACAGAGACCAGGAAGCAAAGAGGAACAGGAAGTAGCTGAGGTCTTAATATTCCAAGGACATGTACACAATTAATCAATTTATTCTCATTAGGCTCATCCCTTAAAGGTTTACCACTCTCTGATGGCCTCACAGGCTGAGGCCCATTCCTTTGGAGGTCATTCAGGACCTAGAGAAGAGCATTGCTTGGAATTCCATTTCTCAAGGCTGAATAGCTGTGGCTTATATGGGGTGCCCACATGTTTCTTGCTGTTCCTGTGCCGTCTGTTTTACAGGTTCATAGTATAGCCTGGTGCCTAATATGAGAACATGTTTCAAAGCTTTTTCTGTCCTCAAACGTCTAAGTTCTACTAGCCAGTTCTGTTATGTTATTGGCCCATTAAGTTCAAAGAACAAGAAATTTGTACCATTTCTAAGACCACATTAAGAATGCACAATCTCAAGCCGGGCGTTGGTGGCGCACGCCTTTAATCCCAGCACTCGGGAGGCAGAGCCAGGCGGATCTCTGTGAGTTCGAGGCCAGCCTGGGCTACCAAGTGAGCTCCAGGAAAGGCGCAAAGCTACACAGAGAAACCCTGTCTCGAAAAACCAAAAAAAAAAAAAAAAAAAAAAAAAAAAAAAAAAAAAAAAAAAAGAATGCACAATCTCCAGCAACCATTTAGTAAAGATATAAAGATTGGTATAATTGGACACCCTTCCTTTCTCCCTCCCTCCCTCCTCCCTCCTTCCCTCCCTTCCTCCCTCCCTCCTCTCCTTCCTTCCCTCACCCCCTTTTTTGAGGTAATGTCTCTCTACATAGGCCTGGCTGTCCTGGAACTCACTATATAGAGAGCACACTGGTATGGAACTCACAGAAATCTCTCTGCATCTGATTCCTGGGTGCTGAGATTAAGGGTTCATGCCACCACACTGGGTTCTAAAATATGTTTTCAAGAGGCTAAATATAAAGTATAGGTTGGAAGGAGAGGTTGAAAGCTTAAATAAAAGAGGAGGTAAATTAAATATAGTGATTTTTATAATTAAAAGTGTAAGTTTTTTATATAAATGAAAAAACCCACAATAATATATGTTAAGATACACAATGAGTTTTCTCTATGAAATTGTGAAGAAAGAAAGGATTTATGTAAATGATATATTTAGTGGAATTTGACAGATGTTTCTTAGGATTCATATGTTAAAACAAAACACTTGAATTCATATTTATTATATTTGTGTGTGTGTATATAATGAACACATATAATCATACAGAATAATTTAACCATGTAAGTAACTTAAAATATAAAACTTTATTCACCACCTTAATATCAATTGAATTCCTCATTGCAAAGGTATTCCTAATATTAGATATTAAGACCACACAAATGTACAAAAATAAAAAAATATATTCCTAATGTTATAATTAATATTATAATTAATAGTCAATACATAAAAGTGTCAGAAACATTAAAATAAATACTAATTTGAAGTGCTTAAAAGGTTATTATATATGTTGAGCAATAGAGCATGATGTTGATGAAATAGCACATAAATCAAGAGATTGAACTACAAATCTCAGAAATAACTCACACAATTATTGTCAACTGATTTTGATAAAGAGCAAAGGCAGTTTAATGGAAGGACAGTCATTTCAATAAAATGTGCTCTGTAATTGGATCTTAACATCTCCTAAATCGTATCTAGACATGGAGCTTACCCTTTCCATAAATATTAACTCAAAGTGACGCACAGGCTTAACTCAAAAGGCAAAGCTATAGAAGAAAAGCTAGGTGATTTGGTGTTTATGAATAACTTAGTAGATGTAACACCGAAAGCATAATCCATAAAAACTGATAAATTATAGACCTCATTAAAATTAAAAACACCTGCTCAGCAAGATGCACAGCTAAGATATGAAAATGCAAGCTTTGGAAGAGGACACAATTCAACATTTGATAAAGGATCAGTATGCAGCATAGACAAATGATTCTTAAACGAAACTTAACAGTAAAGGAACAAATGATGTCTTAGTTAGGGTTTCTACTGTGAAGAGACACCATGACCACAGCAACTCTTGTAAAGGAAAAACATTTAATTGGGATGGCTTACATTCTCAGAGTTTCATCCATTATCATCATGGTGACCTGCAAGCAGACATGAGGCTAGAGAAGGAGCTGAGAGTTCTACATCTTTACTCACAAGCAACAGGAAGTGGTCTGACACACTGGGCATGGCTTGAGCATATATGAGATTTTTAAGCCCACCTCCCACAGTAACACACTTCCTCCAACAAGCCCATACCCACTCCAAAAAAGCCACACCTTCTAATAGTGCCACTCCCCATGTGCTTATGGGAGCCAGTCACACCCAAACTACCACAAATGGCTTAATTTAAAAACTGAGCAAAGGTAATAACAAAAAAAAAAGCCAGCAAAGAAGAAATATGGCAAGTAATTATATGAAAAGATGTTTGACATCCCAAGTCACTGGAGAATTGGTATTTGAAACAATGAGATACAGCAAAGAGTCATTTAGATGATTAAACATCAAAATTTTGACAACAAATGCTGGTGAAGATAGAGATTTAAAAAGAAACCTTTCACTCATTGCTGATGAACACAAAGTCAAGAGCTCCATTGGAACACCTCTAGACAGATTCTTACAAAACTAAATACCAGACCTAGTGATCGATTTTTTTTAGGTTTTAGCCAAAAGATTTAGAAACTTCCATCAAAACATGAATGCTTCTATCAGCTTTAATCCCAAGTGTCAAAATTAGGAAGACCAAGATGTCCTTCAACAGTTTAAGAAACAAACACAGAGTAGTGCTTCCATGTGATGGGAACTTACTTCTTAGGGGCTGCCATGACAAAGCATCACAGACTGGGTAGGTCAATGGCAGGAATTCATTTTCACACTACTCTTGAGTCTGGGAGTCTGCATTTGAGGTCTTGGTAGTTTAAAGTCCTTCTGAGAGCTACAAGGGAGAATCAACTCATGTCTCTTCCCTAGGGTCTGATGATTTGCTGGTAAACTTTGGCATCTATGGAAGCATTGCATAGTAACTGCAGTCTCCAAATGGATTTCATTCTCCATGTGCTTATGTCTCTGCATTTGTCTGTTCCCTTCTTAGAACATAGTCAGATTAAGGTCCATCATAATGATCATCTTAACTTGTCAGCCTGCAAAGACCCCATTTCCAAACCAAGTAATATTCAAGGTGATTAAAACTTTATCATATTTTGCACAGAAGAAGCAATTTAAACGATAACACAGTGGACCATTATTCAGCAATAAAATTTAAATGAGATATTAAGTCACTAAAATATTCATACATTATAACAATATGGCATTCTTGAAAAGTTAATACTACAGAGAGTTAAAAGGAGCAAGAAGGATGGATGTACAGATGGAGCACAGAGGACTTATTACAGCATTGGAATTATTATGTATTATATATACGGCAGTGGATTATACATACCCAAACCTGTAGGTTGGATAACACAAAGGTTGAATCCTAATGTAATCCGGAGATCTATGGAATCCTGTCTAATATTGGCTTGACAGTTGTGGCAAATTTGCTAAATTGATGCAAAAGATAATTTGTGAAGGATTTAAGAGAGTACACGCTAAAATTTCTGTTCAATTTTCATGCAAATCTAAAACCTGTATGAAAAAGAATGTCCATGACTTTGCTTAAAAACAATTTTTAAAATCCTCCAGGTCACAGATAGCTTCTTTAGCTTGGGTGGCCAGGAAGAAGCCCTTTGAATCCATTTCCTTTAAATGTGGCCTGAAGGAGGAGGCTCTTCCTTGTGAGGCGCAGGTAGGAGAGTTTCTAGTGTCGTGGACAGCTGAACAGTGAGAGGGCGTAGAAAGATACTGGTGGTATGCAGGGAACACCATGAGGAGCAAGGGTGAGAGGCACGGTACAGGAGTGAGGAGGCTGTGGGAAGGAGAGCGCAGTGGTTAGATCGAGCAAGTCTCTTCGTTGCTTTTAGATCAGTGCTGTGTAGTTTGACCCATTTTTAAAGACAATACAAAGCACAACCTGGCTTAGTTGGGATGGTCCAGGATTTGATCTGAGTGAGTGTGTAAAATATCACTGATGGTTGGATTCGGAGAACAAATTGTAAATGGATGCACAACCAGAGTAAGGGACACTAGGGAGTGGGGAAGTGTCATACTTGCTCAAGAGGGAAGTCATAATGATTCAGACTTAGGTGGGGTCCGAGGGTGAGAGATAAAGAGGGTATATGAGACACTTTGTTGAAAACAATGTAAGGGAGGACTGCTTGTTACGTCAATCATCTAAATACATAGGATTGTCAAATTGCTTGTGGCCTGAAGTCCTTTTTTTTTTTCTGTTCATATTCCTTTCCACGGAATGAAAATGCTTAGATCAAACATTGCTTAAAATAAATGGACCATGTAAATTTGTGCATAATATTTGCTTTTCATAGTGTTTGTTGTAATGGGGTTTGACTCATGACTAAAATTGACTTTGTAGGCATATTTTAAAATTCTTTCCTTTCCTTTCATTTTCCCCACAAATTTTAATTGTTAGACTGTCTTCTTTTGTAAAGAGACAATTAACACAACTGAGAAACCTTCTGTTTGTAACAAATGAATATATATATATATTTTTGTTATGGACATTTAATAGACCATGTCTTAAATACGGGCTGACATTGGTATAAGTTATCAAATATGGTACTATACCAAGAGGTATCAATCACAAGCAGACAAGGAAAGGAAGATTTATTATTATTATTGTTGTTGTTGTTGTTGTTGTTGTCTAATACCAAGTGTGTCATGTTTTGTCTCAATATTTTAAGGTATGTAGCAAAACACTTGAAAGCAAAGACAAAGCTATTTTTTAACCTAAAATAACATGACATAGTGGTACCATTTATTTGCAAAGAAGAAAAACCTCAAAAAATTAACAAGTTTTGAGAAATTTAGCTAAATAATTTTAATCTTTGAAAAGCAAATACTTTGTTTCCTCTTGGGAAAAAATCTAATGTGCAAAGGATGATGTTCTAATGGACAAGAATGCCTGAGAAATAACAAGTACTTTGAATAAAACATAATATAATATGATGGGATATTTGATTTTATATTCTATAGCTCACTAGTACTTTTAGAAAATATGTTTTATTCTTAAACTCGTTACAGATTATTAGGAAGTATATTTGCTTAATAAATAAGACACTGTCTCCTTGGAATGTGTTCACAGAGGTGACATTGTTTATCTGTGCAATTCAGTTTAGAATGCTTACACTTTGCTCCTCAAGGCTGTTTGTGGTTTCCATTTATCAAGAGCAAAACCTAGCTGCAAACTAAGTCATGTTGTATCATTTAAAACTTCCAATGAGGATTAAAGCTTTTACCTGTTTCTGTAGTTTCAGTATTTGCATATACACTTTTATATGAAAAGTATGTGTTCATAAAACATTTTACACTTTTAAGTTGAATCAGTATCATGGAGTTAAAACGCTTTTGGGGTTATGGTAAATATGTCCAAAGGGGAAAGTGGATGAATGTGTTGAGTTCATTTTGATGTTCAAAGTTTTTACCAAGATAGTTAAAAGCTAACTATACCTTTCCTGGAAAGTTTACACTGAATTACCTAAGTTTTAGTCATTTTTCAGTTCAAGGGTTAAGAGGAAATGGATTCCTCCCACCCCTTAAAGAACTCTCAGTGCATCCCCCAAAGCTACCAAAATACCCAACTAAAATTTGTCTAAAGGTTTTAAGATGACACATACTTCTAACTGTTCTTTAATAAAATATTCATGATAGTAAATCATGTGATAATATAAACAAAAGTCAGTCTTTAATTAGTAAGCTACAAAAGTTAAAATAGAACTCTCCCTCCTTAATTTATGAGCTGCCTTAACTGGAAAAATTCAAATACCATTTTATTTTTATATATTTCTGTCATGTGTGAGAGGTCCTAAATGTCAGCTGAGCGTGATTACTCACTTAGAGAGGAGAGAGACCTCTAGGAGAAACCCTAGATAAAACCCGGAGCTAGAACTAGCAACAGTAGCGGTGTTTCAAGGAATCCAGAGCAGAAGGAGCAAGGCTGGAAGGGACTCCCATGCTCTGATCGCGGAATGGGGCAGAGAGGGACTGCACACTCCATTGAGCTAGCTTGTGGTACAGGAGAGGGCATTTGCCTTTCCCTACCCCTGAAAGGATTCTTCTTTTTTCAGCGTTGTTGTTGTTTTGTTTTGTTTTGAATTTGCACAGATGTTTTATTTCAGTCCAGTTCGCTCCCTGGTGGCTTAATTTACACTTAACCAAAAGACCTTCAAGATGGGTGGTTATTAGGGATTGGTAAAACAAAGATCTCTACCAACCAAAACATCTGCGTCTTAATCGGCAGAGAATGGTTTTGGTTTTTCGTAAGTGAACCTTTGTAGCTAGATGTGTGCATACGTATATATGCACATAAACCTCAGTATTGGTTTCTATACCTTCCGTAAGTTTGCCACCTAAAAGTTCCTTTCTCCGCCACGCACTGGCTGCCTAGCGCATCTGATGGACTCTGGGCTGAACCTCTCACCCCTACAGGCGGCTGGGAAGCTGTTGCTTCTGCCATTGAGGCCTCTATACAGGGAGCTCTAGAGGTGAGCAGGCAGCAAGCGACGAAAGGAAATGCTATCTTGCTGCTCCTTCGGTCCTCCCCAGCCATCCTGGGTATCCGCCCCCTAAGCCCCTTAGAAAGTTGGTTCAGAAGCCCGGCAGAAGAACCAAAAGATTGGTGCTGTGGGTTCCAGAAGGCGGAGCAGTGAGTCCGGTGTGGCAGCTGTCATCTCGCCTTCCTTCCCGTGTATTCAGATCCTACAAAGCCCACAGCTCCTAGCTGGGCGCTCACTGTCCCCTGGCCTTAGTCACCACATCTCCAACTCCTAGCGCTCGCCCTCTCCCGGACACTGCAGAGGGGAAGCTCCTGGGCGCTCGGAGGAACCGCGCCACGCTCTTTTGCACAGGCTGCAATCGCTGCAACCCGGGTTCCGCAGCCTGCAGCTCAGCCTGGGGACTCCGTGGCTGGAGGATGCCGACTTGCACCTGAGCGTCCCCACCCCACTCCGCCTGCACCCAGAGCGACAGCAGGGGGCGGGGGAAAGGGGCGGAGGACTCCGATTCCCTGGTGGACTCAGGAAGTTGTCCTTTAAAAAGCACATCTTCAGCCCGCCTTTGAGCGCCGCCTCGTCAGAGCAGCATGTGGACTGGTTCGCCAGGCCCCCTAAGTGTTCTGGGCTGCCACCGTCACCTCAGTCTGAGCCACTGTGGGCAGCGAGAGCCACGCGCAGGTCCAGGAGCAGGGGCGCACGGGCTCTGCATCTCCGATTGCTGCTGGCCTCTTCTACTCGGGAGGTGGCAGTCACTGTTGCTGCTGAGAAGCCAGCCTGCATTTCCCAGCCTGTTGGTCGCCCAGTGAGGAGTTGAGACTGCACCTCCAGCCCGGATGCACATGGCTTGTTACCTGGTCATCAGTTCGAGACATCTCAGCAATGGGCACTACAGGAGCATTAAGGGAGTCTTCAGAGGTCCCCTCTGCAAGAATGGATCTCCATCTCCGGTAATGTGCACACAGACGCGCACACACCTATCCTCACATGTTCAAAACCAAATGAAAACAAAATGAGACATTGAGAGATGCCGTCCT
Source organism: Peromyscus maniculatus bairdii (assembly GCF_049852395.1). Lineage (NCBI taxonomy): Eukaryota > Metazoa > Chordata > Mammalia > Rodentia > Cricetidae > Peromyscus > Peromyscus maniculatus. Next base: position 27,094,005 of record NC_134854.1, on the reverse strand, counting down.
GCCTGATAGAGTGGGTTAGACTTTTAGGGCATAAACACTATCCTTAGCTATGTCAGCAGATATACTTTGTGACAATTATAGGGAGGGGTGTGTGTTTACATGTTTCTTGTCATTTCGATCTGTAGTCTTTTGCATGCAAATATTTACTGAGCACAGTTAACTGCAGGGATGAAGGTAGACCCTGTGGCTGAGTCTACTTAGGAATCTGCTGATTTGGGTAGTGTAGAAAGTTTGAGTGACATTTTATAATGTGCTTTTGTGAAGCCATACTTTCAGATTAGTTTAATCATTTTACAGCTGCTTTATAAAAAAATAAACTCCTCAAGGGGTTTGTCTTGGCAAGATGAAAAGGTGTTGTTTTACAAAGCAATGTCAAGTCCAAGGCTCAATTAGATTCTTTAGTTTAGAAGGAAGTGGATGAGTACCTTCCAAATGGGCTTGTTTGTTGTGATACCTAAAAATACCTTAACCTGCAATTTGACTGCTTTTTATTTAACTTAGTAAACTGTTCAAATACTGTTTTGCAGAATCAAGGCCTTACTATATTTACCAATTAATTCACAGTAGTACTATAAACTAACTAATGCTTTAAGGGTTCAAATGTGTTTAGAGAAAATGTGTGTATATTTGTGTGTGTGCATGCATAGTTTGAATATGTACACATATATAATCAGTTTTAGACCACAGTAAATGACCAAGTACCCAAACTTAATGAACAACTTTTCTATTCTGATATTAAGAGAGTATTTTTAGTCTGCAGGACATAGAGAGGAAGGGCTTAATTTGCCTGAGTATTTTGTACCTCATACTTTCCATTACAGCTTAATACTTCATTAGTGTGAATTATTTACAACTGCTGTGTATTAGGAACACCTTTGGTTAACAGCATCTGTGATTTGCATAAGGAATCTGGAATCCGGAGGTACATGTACTGAGATGCATCAAGATTCCCAGTGACAAACTCTTCCTTCATATTTTCATGTACTTTAAAATGTGTGTTGCTGTAACAGCCCCGACTAAATGTAGGGAGCCAGAAATGTTACATGGAAAACACTGTTTGCATTAACAGTTACAATTAAACTCACAGGGCTAGAAAAGGACTTGGCAGTTCCGGCTGACTGAAAAATACAGCCCACAGTCAGCCTGAGCAGCAGGTCTGAATCTTGCCTTCTTTAAAGATTCCAAGGATTGGAGTTTCTGCAGCCTCAGCAAACCCTTACAGTGTCCAACAACTCACCGTGTCAGGAGCATTTTCCTCAGGGCCAGCAATTCCTCCTCTCTTCTTCCTTAAGCACATGTTGTCTTGTAAACCTATAATGCTCCAGTTTTCTTACAGGCATTTTTTTTATAGTGTGTTGATAATCTCTGTGGCTTTCTGCAAAACCTTCCTGAGTTGGATTATTGTGTGGCAGTATATATACCTCAATACTTGGGATCAAAGGAGACAGATCTCATCATTATTACACAGTTTAATTCTATTCAAGGAGATTAGAATGTGACATCCAACTAAAATCTCTAGTGTTTAAAGAGGAAGTTTCTACCATTTGGTCAAGAATAGCCCTGTGTCTCTTCTGGTTGCCCCAAAGCCTGGGTGAACTCATAGAAACTGAGTGTGCAAATGTGGATGGCAGACACCAGCCTTCCATCCACATGGTAGCGCTGGTTGTCCAAGGTACAGCTGCACACCTATGGATACTATTTTTATAGTTTACTTGGCTAATTCCATTATGTGCGTTAATTTACTTACTTTGTTTTCAATCAGTTCGCTTCACTGGATAATGCTCACTAAAATGATGTAGGACCTATTTAGAAATGGGTAAAGTAGCTTTAATGTGTACTCCACAAACCCATTTTCTTTCTTTCTTTTTTCTGTTCGCATTTTACCATGAAATTTGTATCTTTTTCAAGGTTTGACCACTCTCTCACACAAGCTGGGCTGCATGAGAAACTGATACTCATCCCTCTCTGTCACTATAGGTTGTTGAAATATGCCTTCGTTTTGGTTGAAATTCTCTTTCCATGACAGGATGTCTTTCTCTCTAAGGCAAATTAAGCCACTACTTTCTAGACCCTAGACTCCTTGCCTTTGAATAGCTCACTTGTCTCCAGGAATGGGTGCTTACCCTCATGATCAACAGGTTTCAAAGCATCACGTTGAAAATAATATGTGTATATATTTTCATATTCAGCAATAGCTCTCAAGTTATACCTGGATTAACATTAGTTTATTCATATGCCCTCAATGTAAATATCAAACTCATTGATCATATACTTATTAGACACAATCATTTATAGTATTTGAAATAGGTATCTTTTATGGTAACATATTTTCAAATCTAGTGTCTAGAATAAGGTAAAATTGGCTGATGCCTATTATTTCAGCATCCCAAGTTTCCATTTCCCTAGAACTATAGACTGGGGTGTTAGTCTTCCTCTTTTAACCCCTGTCTCTCTGTTTATCCCACGTTTGTTGTTAGTAGAGCTATGTAAATGTTGGACATTGCCTTAACATTCAATAAAATACAATTGCAGAATAATAATATTTTGTATTCTGTTGTTGAAAGGAGACAATTACTTTTTAGCTTAATAAACTTTATCTTTAATTTTTTGCTGTAACTCTGCCTGTATAGTGTAGGTTAGACATTTCACTTTCTAATATATAATATACTTAAGTCTCAACATATTTAAAAATAATTATACAGATTTCTTATGTTCCAGTCATGTCTGTTTAATGGCAACATGAGATATTAACCTAAAAGTACAAAAGAGAATTAGGTATAAAGATGTGTATACATACATACATATATATAATTCCAAGAAATTTCATGCAGAAAATATTGAGTCTTTATATGTATTTCTCATAATAAATATGAAATAAATGACTGATTGATAAATGAAGCAATAAAGTATTTTATCCCCTAACAATACTCACAAATTAGTAAACTGAAAATCCTAGAGTGAAATTTTACTTCTATCTTCAAAATTAACACACAGAAATATCTTATGATTATCTCTTTGTTCTGCATGAAAAACAGAAAATTTGTTTCATTCTAATGAGCATGTGAATAATTGATTTGAGATGGCTTATGTTCCTCTAAATCCAAGATAGGTTAAGAAAAATAAAAGTATTTCTTAATGTTTAATGTAAAAGTCTATTTAAAACATAAATACATTTTTCTAAATTTTAGTATGTTTATTTTGTATGTTTTCTCAACTCTAAAATAATATGATTGACTCATGCCTCTAAGAGTCAGTATTAGGTGGACATGACATACACATAGCTTTAATAGGTAGGTAGCTAGATACACATGGCTAACTGTGCTCAAGATACGTTACCTTTATAATTATAGTTCCCTTTAGCCACCAAACACATAAAACTTTCTTACAACAATTTAAGTATTCATTAAGGAAATCTTAAAGCCTTATTACCACATTTGAATTCTAGGAAATAGGTAATGTCCTCTCAGTAAAATAAACATATTCTTCAGTTGATTCTTAGTTACTTTTATGTACTCTGAAATATCATCTCAACTTTAGATTAACTTCAGTGTCTTCTTATATACTGCTTAATCTATGTGTGATTAACAGTAAGACATTCATTCCCAGCACTTAATCCATTAGTTACTTAATCATAGCTGTATGTTTAAACTATGGTACATACTTCATCATCACTCTTCAGAAATTTAGACAAGATTGGAAGTCTCATTTTCTTCCTGGGCATAATATAGGTAAAAATCCAAGAATAACTGTAAAGCTTGCCTTACTTCCCTAAAGAACTGCATGTGGAGGAGACCTTTCGACTGCCAATTGCATCTACCATGCTCCTTAGATTGTTTTGTGTCTGGTAATCTTATCCAGGGTTGTATGTTTGTCTAAATCACCTAATTGGTAGAATATACATATATGCATATATGGTTATAGTTATGTGTGCATATATACAAATACACATATACATATATGTACACAAGCATCTTAAACACATCCAAATCCTGTAACTTCCTTTATAAAATTAGAAATGTATATCCAGAAATGATAAACATTGTTCTAGACATAATGGATAACCTTGAAGTTCCCCAGCAGGTAATTTTCTAAATAAGGAACTGAGCACTTACACCCTTGTTTCTTTTTATTAATGCTTATCCTATTCCATCATGTGCATTTTCAAGATACTTATAAATAAGTACATATTAATTACATTATAATGCCCCCAAACAGATGTATTTTTCCTGTGTCAAGTATAATTGTGAAGACACATCTCCTTTTCTTGAATTCATGACTACATACCACTTTCATATACTTCCAATAAAGACTTGACTATACATTCAACTAATGTTTTCTTTTTATATCAAATACCATTTCAAGCAAACTCCTTTCTTTCCTTGTCTTTTCATTGCCTCTTCTCTTTCCAAATTCACACAAAAATCTTGTGCTTAGAATTTATCTGAAAGAAAGAGTGTCACCATTCTGATCTAAATGAACCTGTGTTTATTTAACTTCAGGAAATTTCCATAAGAATTAAGTCAGTATTCAAGTGATTTAATTTGTGACTTTTGTTAACTTACTTGGCATTTGTCTTCTATCTTAACTTACTTATTTTAGCTACCAAATTAAGACAAATTTGAGTTTCTGCTTTGGATTTTGGGAAATAAACATAAATAATTTTAGCGTCATGTGTTAGGCAGATTGGATGGTGTTTAACATAGAACTTAACTATTTCCAATTTAAAAATTAGTAGTAATTGTAGTTAAAATGCTTGTTGTACAGTACATGTGCACTAAACTACATATTTTTTTTTTTTTTTTTTTTTTGGTTTTTTGAGACAGGGTTTCTCTGTGTAGTTTTGCGCCTTTCCTGGGACTCACTTGGTAGCCCAGGCTGGCCTCGAACTCACAGAGATTCGCCTGCCTCTGCCTCCCGAGTGCTGGGATTAAAGGCGTGCGCCACCACCGCCCGGCTAAACTACATATTTTTTATGGGAAAACAAGAACATAGCTTGAAAGGGTGTCAGTTTAAGCCAGTAATCAGACCCAAGAGCAAGAAGAATCCAGCATATGCTCAATCACTCCACCAAGTTTCCTTTGAGTGTGAAGTTAACTGGTTATGTCACATACCCCGTTAGCATACACTCCTGTATTCTAAGAAAATAATTTGAATAAAAATTTAAAGTTCTGTTTTGAAAGTATCTTTTGCTTGTAACAATCTCATAACAAATTCAAAACTTAGGCAATACATACAAACACACACACAGACACACTCTTAGTGGATAGGTCTATATGGAAAGAGCAAATATTTGGTAAGTCGTCATAAAGAAGTGTAGTTGTGGTGCTAATAGGGATATAACAATCCCTAATATATGATCTTACATATTTGAAGGACTTCCTAAAGTTGAGATTCTGAAGAGATGAGTTACTTCTTAACTTAGACAGCATCCCGGGATGTAATAATATAGAAACAGCTTACTGAAGAAAAAACAAAACAAAAGAATACACTTTTGAAATGAAGATGGGATTTGAAATGTTGATTTTGTGAATATTTACTAATGTTTTCAATTTTGTAGAGATTGACTCCTGATATATTGAAATTATTAAATTAAAATTAATATTTTCTGTTATTTAAAAATGAGATCTAAAATCTGACCATTTCTGAAGGAAATGTTTATTTAATTTTTCCACAAAAAAGAGATGCTCATATAGCAAACTCTTGTTTATATATTCCCTTGGTTGATAGGAAGCCCAGAGATAAATCTGGGGCTTATAACATGATAGGGATTAAAGGTTGTCTTCAAAACCATATGGTTCACCTGTGCTTATCACTTATTTCCAGTCTGAGTTTTATTTTATTCCCTGTGGTGCTTATTCTTTTCAAATTTATGCTTTGTTGTTTTAATGCATGAAATTTCTTTCAGGAGACTTAGATTTATTGTCAAAACAAGTTATAAATAACAAAATACAGACTGTTCCTATGCAGGGACACCCTTGGGGACTCCATGCTAGCCAGTTCTGAGTTTTCATTTTCTTCATTTCTAGCAAGGACAATTAAGGCTGATAATTTGGGGCCTTGGCAATGGTGAATTCTTTTTGGCAGATTTTATTTCACATTTCCATGCCTTTGCTTTAACAACAAATGTTGCATCTTAGTTTGAAACAATATCCATACTCCTCTCATTTTCCTTACCATTGGTTCTTAATCATTCATTTCCTCATTTTCGGCATTTTCTCTCTCTCTCTCTCTCTCTTTTTTTTAAATCTCAAGTAATTGATGGTACACTGTCTGTAATTCCAGAGACACTGACTTCTGAAAACAGTGAGCACACACTGTCTGGTCCCTGTAGTTACCGTTCACACATAACCTTTATTTCTAGACCAGAATTTAGAATTTCCTCCCACTTCATTCAGGGAACTCAACTAATAGTGTTCCTTTATGCCCACGTTCCCTACTGTGTTTATATTGAATACTTCACTTGCCCTAAGTATCTCTGTGGTGGCAGAAAGGTATTCAGTTTCTACTGCCCACTCACATGCTCTGTTCTTTCCAGACATCCATTTTGAAATGAATAACTAGATTTCCCAACATCCACCTGTAACACACACACAGAGCACATTTCTTTTCCCTGCTGTATGTCATACATAGATACATTTCTCTTCATGGTTGGACCCCACAGCAGGAGTGTTACCAGGAGAGCTAAACAAAGAAGGGTTTGGAGTCAAACTCCATAATTTTAAATGTTAGCAATTAAATAACAGTCATAAAGTTATCTTATGTTCAGCTTCCACTTTGAAATGAGGGAGGCTGCTCCTAGTGTGGTCTCTGAGAGTAACACTTGACATTCATTGAGTATCCAGTAAATGTTAGCAGTTACTCCCTCCCGACATGTTGATATGTATGTATCATATCAACTCCTGATGTTGCAAAGTGGAGGGTCTTTGAAAAATCTTACACATCTTCAATTTGGATAATTTTCTTTATCACAATTAATGCTGTTTATGGAAGAGATGTCAATAATACCACAACTTTAGCAGAATGAATATGTTCCCTTTCGTTCTGGCGGGAGCTCTAGGGAGGAAATCATTTTGGGGACTTGTCTCCTCTTACAATCTTGTAATGCTGACTTTTCTACTGGTAGAGTGCTCCCTGTGTCCGTGATAATCTTTCTCACTTTATTATCTACTAAGATCACTTGGTCAGTTGCTTCAGGTAAAACTTAACTTTCCCTATTAGTGCAGGTTGTAGGTTGCTTTAGTTCCTGTGGTCATTTTAGAACAGCTCTTGCAGAAGGCCCCGAGACACAACAGATTGACCATGTACACACATGACTGAGCCGAACACATGAGGGGGTGAAGACTTTACTTGTCATTGCCACATATGAAAAAGCTCCTGAGAAATTAATCACAAGATAGGAGCTTGATCATCCTCTGCTTCCAGAAAGTAGCGATAGGGTATTTACATTATTTCATTTTATTTATTTATTTATTTATTTATTTATTTATTTATTTATTTTTGTGATGAAACTTACAATAATTCCCCAACCAATGATCACTGTAGCCCTTTAGAAAACAAAGCCCAGAGCAGCCACAGGGTACTGGACATATAATTATCAACCACCTCCAGTTGCCTAGAGAGGCATGTGCTTGCCAAAGGGGCTTTCTTAGTACTTGCCTTTTAGGATCAGTCAGGGTGTGATCACAGGACCTTGGACTTCTTCTAAATGCTGCATTCTGTATAGAACGTCTAATCTTCAAGGCTCAATAAACAGACCTCCAGAGAGGATTCAGGTTTATTTTGTGACTGATTTCTTAATGTTAATACTTCTGTTGTATTTTAATACATATTTTATTTATTTGACTTATTAAATAGAGTCTAAACACTCTAAAAACCTTATTAATCAAATTATCCAAACTCTATATGCTTCTAATATTTTATTATGGTGGGCAGAATAATAGTGCCTGAATTATACCCACATTCTAATCTCATAGATGTATGATAAAACTAATACCTTAAAAGATTAGAAGAGTTTTGCAGATGAAATTAAAACATTGAAAGATAATCCTGAACCGGGAAAGTGAGCTTCATGTCTAAGGAACAGGCAGATGTGGGTGTGAGGGAGAATTTCAAGCTACCTTGCATCTGCTACTGAAGTTAAAGTAAGGCTCATAAGCCAAGGCACGTAGGTGACCATTTAAAACTAGGTCAAGTAGGTAGATACCCATTTGGTATTTCTAGAAATGTCACATCCCTACTCATATCGTGATTTTTATTCCAGAGAGGCTTCTGATTTAAAGAAATAGAAGATAATTAATTTATATTAAGGCAGTAGATGTGTGGTAATTTGTTAGAGCAACAATAGAAAACTAATATGATCATACCTACAACAGAGTAACATTTAAATGATAGGGGTCTCTAGACCAACAAAAGAATGCTGTTTTCTTCTGTGTTAATTCAAAGGTCTGTGCTTCTTCCTTCCTTCCTACCACTGATACTTGGTATGTCCTCTTAAAACAGGAGTATAGGGAACCAAGAACATCTCCATCTCCATTTTTTTTTCTTTAAATCTTCAGAGACAGCTGGCAATATTGTGTTGTTTAATCATATGAGGGACAAAAATGTTCATGAGGAAAATTTTCATGCATATAATGCATTATTTTGTTATATATGAATTGCATGCAAACTTTGCAACTCTACGTGTTTATTGCATTTGTTTTTCATGTAATGAATCTCCGAGGTAGATTAGTGGTTCTGTCATTTGCAGTAGGGTGGTAAACTCAGCAAGATGCTGTGACATATTGAGGATACTAGTGTTCATATTTTAAGGACTGTCTTCTTTTCCCAGATGTTCTCCTTCTACACTATACATTTATCATAGTTGGAGAATAAATTTAATAACCCAAATATCAAATCATTTAAAAGGCATATTTAAGACTTTTTTACTTTAGTCTTTGATTTAATCATGGTTACATTCCTATGGGAAAATGCATTCATTTAAAAAAAGGAGATGATATTAATGGAAGAATTACAATTCTATAAATAATCTCAAAATTTCAATAGATAGTGGTATCTATAGAAATTAAAAATTAAATATAAAATAATATGTGAAATATGAAGATATAATGTGAAATTGATTATGTAAAATATAAATATATTAAATATAAAAAGTAATATAAAAATGAAATTCAATATAAAATTTAAAATCCTATGGTAGGTTTTTATATTGAAGAATAACATAAAATAGAAGTTGCTGTGTTGCAAGCATGCAGGGTTTGTTGTTTTGGGTTTTTTAATGTCCATATATTTAGATGGAACTTTAGAGAAACCTGGAAGCTTCAGTTGCATCTTTGGTTTACCCAAAGGAAAACATTGTTCTAACAAAAGATTATACAATGTCTTATTAAGAAAATTCAGGTGAATTCAGTGAGGTGAAGTCATTCCAATCAATCCTAATGATAACTTGAATTCAGTCTTGGGAACCCATATTGTAGGAGAAGAGGACTAGCGCCTGCCATCAGGTTGTCAAGACCACCATTAGGTGCACACACAAACACACACAATAAACGAAAGTGTAAAATAAAAATGAAAATGTTAAGGTGAGCTCAGCTGACAGCAGTTGAGGGAGTGGCGGCTGCCAGTGTGTCGTAGGGATCGGGAGCCACACTGAATTTCTGTTGCTTCTACTTCACTTTGATGACTAAAACAATCTTGTTATTTAAAATAAATGAACAAGAGAATACTGATTAGGTAAGAACAAATGGATTTATGCTAATAAAATACATAGATTAGATCCAGGGTAACATCTGTGAAACATCTCATTATCTTTTGCTTAATATTCCGTGTTGAAATTCAAAGATACAACCATCTTGTGGATTTAGAAATTTTAGGCAAATGGATAAGAATGGCCCTGGTGGGTTTTCATTATTTGAGAGGAAATACAAATTATATACTTACTGACAAGTTAACAATAAGTGATTAAAAGACAGACATATCAATATTGGACTTTTCACAAAAATGACATTTATGTGCAAATGATAGATAAATGTTACTAGAAAAGTTATAATTTCATAAGCATGCATGAGGATAAAAGTTAGCTTTTGTTAACTCAGCAAACAGTACTATTGCCAAGAAGATTATACAAAGATGAAAAATGCTTAATTCTAATTTGAATGACTTTATCTGTGAATATGGAACTCTTCTTGTATATTATGGCTTGGAGGTGATATACACCTTCCCAATCCCTGTTGAAATTGATTACCATTGTAATGGTATTAGGGCATAAAGTTTCCAAGAGGAGTTGATGCTTTTAGGAAAGGTTAATGCCTTTCTCTAGGAAGCAGTTCTGTCCTTACCTGCAGAGTGAGTTGTTATAAGCAAGCCACTCTCATGTCTGGCTTCTTTACGTGCATTTTCCTGCCTTTCTGCTTTTTGTCATGAGTTGAGGCAGAACAAAGTTCTCCCCAGAGGCCTTCAAGATCCTGGAATGGTGCTCTTAGGCTTCTAGTCTTTAAGGCTATGGGACAAAATAAACCTCTATTTAAGTGAGATTGTGTGTGTGTGTGTGTGTGTGTGTGTGTGTGTGTGTGTGTGTGTGTGAACTTCTTATGTGTATCTAAATCATTCCTGCCCCTCCTACACTACCCCGACTTATCCTGTGTCCCTGGAATCCATCATCTCTTGTTATTGTTACATGTATACACATGTGTGCAGATATACACGTGTATATGTACATCTGTAGACAACCTGCTGAATCTGTATTATGTTGTTGATATGTACATGTTCCCAAGGCTGACTTGAAAATGAACAGCCAATGTAAGGATCTCATCCCTAGAGGAAACTCACTCTCCCTTTCTCAAGCAGCCATTGACTGCTTTCCACTGTAGAGGCTGATTTAGGATAGGACCTTGTAGAATTTCCTCTGTGTATGCATATTAACTGGTGTCATTATGAGCGTCTTATTCAGGCAATCACACTGTTGAAATTTCATGGGCACATTTTCCCTGTCGTGTTTAGGGTACATTATCTTACAGCAGGCATCTTAAGTCTGGCTCTTACAACTTTTCTAGCATTTCTACTATGATTTTTCTCTGAGCTTCAGATGCAAGGGTTTCATTGTAGATTATCAGTCAGGGCTGGGCATGAAACAGTCACTTGTTCTCTATGTTTTAACAGTTGTGGATCTCTGTAATGGTCTCCAGATGTTGTAAAGTAAGGAGCTTCTTGACAAGGTTGAGAGTGAGAGCTAAACTTCTCTATGGGTATAAGTGTAGTTATTTAGGAAACAGAAATTACGTTTGTTTAGGAAAATGGCAGTAGTAGGGTCTCTGAGCACTGCAGCTATGAATATTGCCTAGTTTTACAGTAACAGGTATGGATTTCCCCCTACTGACAGAGACTTAAGTCCAATTAGAAAGCTCTTGTTTACCCACAAGATGAAAGTGAGCAATCGGTAGTCCCACATAGCTGTAAAAGTCTATGAAGCGCAGTGATGACTGGAGTGGCAGGATAGAATAGTCTTTCAAAATAACGCAGTTCAAAAGTCTATTGGGGCAGCAGAAAAATAAGTAAGAGAACTCATCTTAAATCAAATTTAATGTTCTTGTCCGAATATCGATATGCTATGTATAAATTCACCAGTTCTAGGAGAGATTTCTGGGAGAGTCCTTGGTGACAGCCACTTTATGACTTGATATTTTTTTTGTCACCATAGAAGTAAGATTTGAGGGACTGTGATATAAAAGAAAGTAATAAAAAGTAATAAGCCTTAAGTTTCCTTCCAATCACAGGTCATTTTTCTGTGAATTTTAAAAAAAAAGTTACATCCATTCTAGTCTCTGTGATCATTAGGATGTACAGTGTATGGAAAACTGATATAATCAGTTCTCTGTAGAGCAGGTTAAAGTGCAAAGGAGGATGGAAATGATAATTGATGTAAACATATTCATACTGACGAAGCTGGGGTGGATTTATATAGCACATTCAGATCACTTAATTTGAAGGATTTATACTGAATGCACTTACTGGAATTCAACGTGGCATCTGATTTTTAAGAAGTTATATGTTCAGTGCATCAACAATGAAGCTAGTTCTAGAATGCTGATCTTAATGAGTGCTGTGGTTGATGAAGCAGGGAAAAAAAGGCCTGAAAATGGCTAGGTAATATTTGACTAACTTTTTCTAGTGTTTCTAAAGCTTTAATATCCTTTTCAAAGGAAATTCTAGAAGCCTGGCAAAATGATGTAAGCAGAACCACTTCCTCTCAAGGGAAGTTTTGAACAGTGAAAGGTCATCCCTTAAAAACAAAGCAAAATAAAACAAAACAAAACAAAACGAAAAACAACAACCATCTGGATGGAGAAAGTGCCTTTGACATAAGCTCCTTATGTTCTGATTTGAATGCTACTTAGGCTATGAAAGATAAACCCCTGCTATGTGTAAAAAATAGTTAAAATGTGCACATTTCACCTCAGTGTGTCCCATTAACTACCAGATATATTGATGTCAGTAGGCCTTTATTAACATATTTGGAGCTTTTGTGAAAAATGTTGTGTCTTTTGGAATTAAGCTCTTAGGAATACTTTCTTTTGCTTAAGGAAACAGGAAAGGGTTTCCTTTAAGATAAGTAGCCAAGGAGAGGGGCTGGCCTACTTTAAACTGAGTTAAGTAGGAAGTATCCATCACGAGGGGCAGAAGTTCAGACAAAGAAGGCTGGTCTGGAATCAAAAACAGTAGAGCATTCCAGTTAGGAGTAAAAGTCATTCCTTCACTTAGTCAATCTGATGTTCATATAGTTGCTAAAGGTGTATGTGGGAGATAATCATTGGCCATGTAGCAAAACTAGAAGATAAACCAGACCGTAGGGATTTCCCATGAACCAAGTACCTTGAGTAGTAGTATTTTCTATAAACATTGTTAAGGACTAACATCCTTTGGATAAAAGTGAAAAAAAAAAAGCCTAAAAACAGTCAAAACTTGAAATGGACACCCTGAGGTAGCAGCACCTGTAGTAATTCAGTTGATCCCTCAATTAGATCCAAGTTAAAATTTTAGAACTTGACAGTTCAATCATCTGTATCCTTTTCAATCTTGTCCTTTTTTTTCCTGTGGAATTCTTAGGATTATTTTTTTGAAACTCTAGCTACTTGCAAGGGACCAGGGGAGTGGCAGCAGTTGGGGGCAAGGTTCCTGGAATCCTCTTGGTCTGGCTATGAGGGCTAGCCTCTAACTAGCACCAGAAACATGATCAGCTGATGGCAGAAGTAATATGGTAGAAACTGAACTTGGAAGAGAGAGCATCACCAGCCACCAGCCAGTGAGATAATATACTACTTCTTTCCCTCTAGGAGACTTTAAAAGGTCTGGGGAAAAGCAATCAATGGTCCATAGATAAAATTCTGCCACTTTTGCAAAGAATCATCCAGGACCAGCAATGTGCAGCATTTCAATTCAGATATCACTAAATATGAATCTGTACAAGAAGCACATCCTCATACTGTGATTTGCTTTTCAACATTAATAAAGGAATTGGGAAAGCTCCTTCTCTTTGCCTTGTACTTTAGCTGTCAGGGCCATGAAACAAAAGGAGGCCATTTGAGAAGGATAATGATTGCCTGGGAATACTGGATGTAAGGTAAATTAGGGCACCCTGGAGAATGGACACCACAAAGATGAAACCCATACAGAAGACTGAAAAGTGAGGTCACTGGCTGGGAGAGCTCTGTGCTGCCCTACTTGGAAGATGTAGATGTGCCACCCATGCACAGGGCAGAATTTGCAGAACAGATATGGCTCTGCTTCAAAGCTGGTGGAATTTAGATCTTAAGCTGTCATGGACTATTTGGGGATCCTTAATACATGTCAGACACAGGAGATGGCAAAGTAGGAATGGAGCTAACTGAAAAATGTGTTCCACAGTATCCTAGAAATGTACAAGAAAAGGTAACTGATGTGTGTGTATGTGTGTGTGTGAGAGAGAGAGAGACAGAGAGAGAGACAGAGACAGAGGAGACAAAGAGACAGAGAGATAGAGACAGAGAGAGACAGAGACAGAGACACAGAGAGAGAGGGAGAGAGAGAGGAAGAGAGAGAGGGAGAGAGAGAGGGAGAGAGAGAGAGAGAGAGAGGGAGGGAGGGAGAGAGAGAGAGAGAGAGAGAGAGAGAGAGAGAGAGAGAGAGAGAGAGAGAGAGAGAGAGAGAGAGAGATTTCCTCATTCTAGAATTGCAGAAGCTTTTCTAGTGTAAATTGTGGGTGACCTGAGATATGAAGAATCTGAGGCAGGACCTAATCCTAAAATCCTAATAATAATTCCCGGGTATGGGGCTTGGAAATGGCCTATGAATTGAGTGAAGGTATATTCAGAGTGACAACCATCCAAGACCCTATAGGCTGTGTAATAAGCAAATGAATCATGTCATGTGAACAGACATATGAGTTTAAATCTCATGACAGAAATAAATATCATCATTCTGTTGTCCCAACTTTAGGTCTTGTTGATTACTTTGGCTGTGCCAAATGATCTAGGTACCAATGAAGTTTTATGAACACTAACAAAATTATAATGGAAGTAGTTCGAAAACAAGAAAATAGAGTCCAGAGTTGCAATATCATTAATCTAGTTGCTTGTGTAGTATATTCATGATGAATGGTCTCTTTCTTGCAAGAAGGAAGAACTGCAAATTAATTTTGTAGACCTCTGCACAGATGCATGCTAATCTTAAGGAACACCACTTCTTCTGTAGTTGCCTCAACCAAAATGTCAGTAGTTTGTATGTGGCTGTATTTTGCCCTGCTTTATGAACTTACCCTGTACTCTTGAAGTGGGAACATGAAACATCTTCCTTCTTACCAAGTCTACAGAAATGCTTATGGGCATTAATTTCAGAGTTGTATTGAATATCTAGTTTTGTCTCTAACTAACTCTGTGACAGCACTGCTTTGCCATTGAGATTCTCATGTTATTTACTTGAGATACCCCTTGTCAAATATGGCCACTGTAAGGGCTAGGTTGACAGCTGGAAGTACATAATGAAAGGGAGCCAGTGGTAACTTCTTGAACTATATGTCAGGCCTGTTAAAAGCAGTTTTCTGTGACCTGTTAGCATGTTCATTATAGTGACAGGAAATTTGGCACATTTACATGAATAACTTGGAATTGTGTCTCTTCGTGATGGTCTGGTAAGATTGCTGGCACTATATTGTGTTGGGGACAGAAGTGCAAGCATGGTGAAGGAGGGTAGCATTCTGTTTCACACAATTGCTCCAAATAGCAGCCCAGTGTCTGTACAGCTTTCCTAATGAAAATGCTTAGTGTGGCCTGCTTCTCTGACACAGCTTTAATTCAAGGCGATGATACATGCGATGTGGCTTTTCTGTTTCTCTTCGTGTTTTTATCAGAGCAAATTGGGAGAAGTAGAAGTGTTTGTTTTTATGATCTCACTGCCTTGGAGAAGGAATCCTTCTGTTTTTGTAGGGATAGATTTTTAATTTAAAACTATTGTCTTTTCTGGTAAGCATCCAACCTCATTATTTTGTCTTAAAGTCTTCTACTGCCTCTGGAATTTCTAACAGCAATCATACTACCTTATCACTTTCCAAAAAAAGCCAAAAAAACCAAAAAAAAAAAAACCCTTATTTTTCCAGTAAATTATTTGAAATAAGGAAATGTTACACAACCAAGCACTATATAGTTATACACACACTCACACTATGAGCAAGGATTATATTGGTATGTAGGTATAAGCTTTTATGAAGCACATTCTGTTGTTATGACATTCAAAAAAAACCTCAATGTATATCATTTGCTACTTCATGTTGAAATAAATGTTTACATCGATGTATAGCCAGGGTAACAGAAGCCATTCTCAGCCTTTCAAATAGAGGGCTCTACAGACTGTTGAAGAGGCCGAGGGAGAGAAAGCCAGAGGCCCTGTTACCCATCAAGAGTGGCACTTGCTGGGGAGTACAATGGCCCCTAGGCTAGAGGAGGAAAGGCGAGTGACCTCACGTGAACTTGCAGGTGTCTGACTTGACACTGGTGGCTGAGAGGTTCAGATGAAGATTCTGAGGCCACAGACTTGCGTTGCAGTCACACGGGAGTCCCAATACAGCTGGTGGGAGCTGATACCCTGCCCAGCAGGTGGTGTCTACGACTTCGGTCACTGCTTGGGCCAGCCCTGCCTGCTGCTGCCACCACATCAGAACTCTTGATGATTAACATGGGAAGGCAGTCCTCAGACTCAGAAGCTAAAGGAAAAAAAGGCTTCCTCCCCCACCCCCTTCTCCTAGCTTGCATTCCCCCCTAGTGCTTCCCATTGGCAGATCTAACTGGAAACCAGCTGGCAAGGCACTCTGAGCAATGCACTTTGTAGGCTTCCAGCCAGTAGTTTCATCCCAGGAGAGTAGAAAAGTGAGAATAGGACTGATTGCCAGCAGATAAACACTTAGCACTGCGTATATATCGTTTACTATAGGAATGCAGAAACAGAGCGAGGAGCATTCATTAGGCAGGAAATCATATATGTGTACATAAATGCATGATTTCATGTGCTTTGCCTGCACACACATGAATGTTCTATTTCTAGAAATGTTTGTATCTATAGAAATGTGATAATTGAGTAGAAATAATTGTGTTCAAGGATCAAAACCTGCAGGCTTCAGAAGGAAAGGTAATAGGTAGCCACGAACCAGAGAATGTAAGAGAGTTCAACAAAGTTGGACAAGTAAGGAAAGCTTTTGGAATTTATGGTAGCCAGCTTTACTTACACATTGATTGCAGCCCCGACACTGCCATTGTTGAAACTCTTTGCTGTGGGAACAATCTCTTTGTTAAAGGATTATACAAGGCCTACCGGTTATAATCGAAGATGGCTGTCCCTTTTAAGGTAATTTGCTAGTATAGTTAGGAAATGCAATGCCCCGTCCCCAAAAGGCTCTTGTATTGAGTGCTCGGATTTGAGCTACAGGTGGTGCTATTTTGAGAGGCTCTGAAGCATTTCAGAGGTGGAGCCAAATGGGAGTAAGTAGGTCACTGGAAGTGTGACTTCGAAGGCTGTGTTAGTTTCCTGGTTCTGGTGTCTACTCTTTATTACCTGTCCTTCATGAGGGCAACCGCCTCTGCTATGTGCTGCTGTTGTCTTCATGGTCTGTCCACAGAATCAAGGGAGCGAAGGAGTATGGCATGAACAGTCTAAAACTGTTGATCTAAAATTAGTGGTTGCTCCTTTTAAGATGTTTGTGTCTGGTACACAAAAATAACTAATATGCTTGCTTGGTCATATCTGTAAATTCTTTTGTAATGCACAGCTTTATAGGTTCTAAGAACCAGATGATGAGCATCTATGAGTCTGAGTCCACTTACCCTATCTCAGATGTTTTGATTCATTGACATGAATAAATATTTACTTGTTATTGTTTCTCATAGACATCTTAAAAGCATAATCTCCAAAATTCAACCAGTCTTCCCCCAAATGTGCTTCCTTCTTGGTGGGGGACTTTGTTTTTATCTAATAACCTAAGGCTGAAGTTTAAGAATATTCTGCAACTTCTTTCCAGGTTAATCAACCTTTTCATTGCTAAATACTTCCCTAGCCTGTCTTTGCCCTGAACCCCTCCCCAGACTTCTAAACCCTGTCTAGGAAATCAGTCGTCTTCCTAAGAAGAGAGACTATGCCATGACTATTGGTGTCTGGCATTGTGCTGCTGATGGGGCTTCTGATGTATATATCCGGTAGCCCATGTTGTCTGCCGTGATGTAATTTAAAGTCTAGAATGGAGAGTGTACATTAAAAATATATGTAAATGTAATAATGGACATTTATTACATGTATAAGTTCAGTTTTCAATTACAATTTAAAATTTGTAAATATTTTAGAGAGAGAACAAGCTGGCTGATTTAACTATAATAAATGCAAATATTCCCTGTGTGTGTCACTTTTCTCTGACTATAGAAATACAGGTAGAAATAAGACTGGTATATTAATTACCCATTATGACAACTTAGTTACTTTTTAAGAAAGTGATCTATTTGTTTTTACTTATGAGTGTTTTGTCTGCAGGTATGCATGTGTATGTGATGCTCAGAGAAGCCAGTAGAGGGCGTCAGATCCCCTGGAACTGGAGTTAGAGATCCGAGAAACCCCTTGCAGGCTGGAAATTGAACACAGGACCTCTAGCAAGAGCAGAGAGTGCTCATAACCACTGAGCCATCTCTCCAGGCCCCAATGTAGCTACTTTTAAGAAAGTTAAAGTAGAAAGGCCTTTAGCACTCATTAGTCATCTAAATTTGGATATATTGCAAGTTTTCAGCACTTGAATGATCTAATGAATCAAAGGCCTGGATCTGGGCCTGGAACTTCAAACAAGAAGCCTGTGAATATATTGCTCACATTAACACTGCAAAACCATGGAACCAATCTCAACTCTATATTGTTGAGATAGACACTGAATGATATCTTATTATTTGCTTGCTTGCTTTCCACTTCCTTTTCTTTTATTAACTCTTGAGGGTATCCTCTGTGGTCCTCAGTGACTACTCATCCTTCAAAACACAGTTCCCAACCGTAATAAAGGTAAAGAGCACCTATTTTATTTCAGATAAATCGTGCTAATTCTAGATGTTCATACACAGGTTAGTAGATGCTCAATAAAATGGTGCTAATTCACTTACCCATTCAATCATAATTTATTAGAGTGTTCACAATGTAATCATTAAGTTAAAAGTCAAAGTTGTGTGTATATATATATGTACAATGTACAATGGGATTAATAAAACCCGTAGAAATGTATATATATATATATATATATGCATATATATGTATACTCACTTCCTGTTTTGATTTTTCATTTAGTAAAATTACAAGGCTCATGTTATTTAATAAATAATACAAATATAAGAAAATATTCTAAGAACCAAATGATACTAAAAATGCACAAGGATTCAAAAGTAAATATATTGAATAAATAATTTTTGTCATGTAAGCTACAAATGTCAGTTTGAAAATCCCAAATGATCCACCCATCTTAGTAAGAAGAAAGACAATGCAAATTTTGCCTCCTTTATCACTATGCACATTTTCTTATCATGTCATATATTAACTCTCTTCATAGGGGTGAATATTAAAAATCAATTTATGTATTTCAGATGACAAGGCATAATGGGTTTATTTCCTAATTCCTTTGAGTATATGTAATTAACCAAACAGTTTGTTCTTAGAAACATATAATGGAAACAAAACCCCTTAAAACTGACATAAGCCCATTTTCATCCTTTTTTGGATTTTAAGGTCTTTGAAATAATAATAAAAATTCTTTCATAAGTATATTAAGCCATTTCATTAGAATGGTGATATAATTTTATAACATTCACATTACTATTGAGTAATTTAAGTGGAGTTTCCATAATGCAAACTAATAAAAGTTAATTAACAGATCAGGATCTGGTTGTCTCCATTGGCATTTAGACATTTATCAAAGGGTCTCAGACTTTTCCAGAGACGATTAGAACAACGGTGAAGATCTGCTCAGGCAGGGATTCATTCTGCGTTTCATACTTCTAAGATACACTATAATATGCCACGCTCCAGGACTGGTGATGCATTGTATAGCAGCAGCTTGACTAATTGGCATGGTGTTCCTGAAGTAACCCTGGGCTACTGGTCCAAATTCAAACCATCCTGTGTTATAACTGTGCTGTGGAAAGTGCAAACAAGCACACCATACTCCAAATGCAGTTTAATTAAAAATGTTTATGCAGTCATTGGTTATTTTCTCATATGAGTTACCATGCTGAAGGTTCAATATTCAATTTAGAGGCAAGAGAACTGAAGCTTGTTGATTAAACAGCTTTCTTAAAGTCTAGATCGCCAGCAGAAATTCCAAGATAGGAATTTTTCTAATGTGAAAATGAGAATTCATTCTATTATATGTGACAATGTTGTTTTAAAGAATGTTAGTTTGCTTAGGAATCATTTAGGGGGTAAAAGAGAAAACAGAAAATGCATGCACATTAGTTTACCTTACTTAAACGAAACAGAAAAATTGACTGGATAAATTCAGAAGTAGACCCTAGCTAGGACTGGGAAATAAAACCAGGAGCTGAGGTAACAGGTTTTTTTTTTATTATTGTTCCTGGGGGTTTCACCTCTTTGTACTTTTGCTTCATACTTTCCTTTATTAATATATTTACATGTATATATAAAATTCTCTAAATCGACATGGAAAAAAAGTTGTTCCCAAGCAAGTGGGAAAATTGGCTTTAACTACTGAAATTAACAGCACGCATGACTAGGCATTGTATAAATGACGAGATCACCCTGTCAATTGTGTCTTTCCCACTTCCATTCTGAGCCTTATTTGACAGGCGTTGCTCACCTACCACCCTAAGAGAACGCTTTTCCCAGCTCCCTGTGTGGGCCACAGACTGGGACCATATCATTAGGTGTTTCCAGCCTTCCTTTCTCCTTCCTCCTACTCTGCAAAAGGAGAGAAGACATGGAGACTGAACCCTGCATAGCCATTGATGACCACAAGTTTCAAATTCATGAAGTGTATGATGTATATGAAATAATTAGCATAATGAATGAGTGTCCTAAACAGTGTTATGTAGATGTAACCAATTGTCTTATTAAAATAAGAAACACAGAGCCAATGTAAAAGAGAAAGCAGAGAGGTCAGAGCTCAGAGCTAAAATCTTACCTCCTGCAGTGCTCCTAGCTTCCCCGAGAGAGCTTCTTCCTGTTTGTCTGTCTTTAAATAGTCTTTCTGTTCTGCCTTCTCATTGGTTGTAAACCCAACCACATGACTGCCTCGTCACTGCTTGTAAGTACCGCCCTCCAGGTCTTAAAGGCGTATGTCTCCAATACTGGCTGTATCCCTGAACACACAGAAATCTACCTAGCTCTTCTAACCACCATGCTCTTGCTATGGCTCTAATAGCTCTGACCCCAGGGCAACTTTATTTATTAACATAAAATTAAAATCACATTTTAGTACAAATAAAATATCACCATAGTGTTAGGTTACAGAAATATTTGCAAAGTGTGTATGTCAGATTCATAATTGCCTCCCTTTATGTGATATATATATATATATATATATATATATATATATATATATGCAGCCCTCTGGGACTGATGCTTTTTACCACCTTTCTGGCCCTCTCCCTCAGTGCTCCATGAGCCTTAGAAAAGGGGATGCGGTTTGATTTTCTCATCTGAGAATGAGCACTACATAGTCACTTACCATATAAGAACTTTTTGGCATTTTACAGCTTACTACTCAACATCCCCATTACTGAAAGTACAATCTGATGACCATGTGACTTAGACGCCAGCTTTTAAAAACTTTTAATGTTTGTGTTTTGTGTTCTAGAAGACTGGGGGAAGTTACTGGTAACAGGACGTTTTAAAAATAATTCTAAATAACAAATAAGGCAGCATAAGTTCAGATCTAGTTTCATCAGAGAGAATAAGAATGATGCAGGCTTTGGTTGTCTTTCTCCTTTATACCGGTGAGCACTCACTATGATGTGGGCAAAGATTCTGCTCATTTCGTGTGGCTCACAGAAGACTCAGGCTTCAGTAGACCAGTCTCAAGCCTGCTTAGTTTTAACATGTGCTTGCTATCTCAATATGAAATGTCTTAGAGAGGAAATACTTATGTTTCTTAACAGAGAGTAAATGTTGGAAAGAGATTCTGGCTGTTTTTAATGAAGGATGTTGGATACTACTTTCATAACTTTTGTTAATGAAACTTTTCAGAGGGTTTTGAGGATTTTACAATAATAAGGAAATACTCCAGGAGTAGATGGAACTTGATTACCTCTTTTTTTCTAAAAATTATATAGTATATTAGTTGATTGTAAGGTGTTACATTGACTTAAAGTATGACATAAACACAAGGTACAATAGAAAACTGTAGCAGAGATGTTGGAAAACTTTCTGGGTCTTTTTGAGTCATTTCAGTTGAAATGCCTTTTCATTTTGCTATAAATTACATATAAGATCTACTTACATTCAAATTAAGGATATACATCACAGAGATAAATGGTTCATAAATTTACCATCATTTTGATTATGCATTATTGCTCTTTAAAGTCATCAGTTTGGAAAATTGATATTTTACTGTAATTTGTAATTTACTAGCATGTCTTGACTGGGTAAAGAAGGAGGTGATCTGGAAAAGAACCAGATCTCAGAGCAAAATCTGCTAGTGTGGTATCATTGATCCATGAAGAGAGAGCATGTGACTCAATGTCTCTCTGTGGACTTCCACCACCTCCTTTACTAACTGGTCTCACAGTCCCTAAACTGCTACATCTCTAGTCTAATTACTGAGTTCCCGCTCAGTCTCTTCTCCAAAATTCAAAATGGTTCGGCTATAATACACCTCTAACCATATCACATGTAAAAATGAAACTCCGTCCTATTTGTTTTGAGGAAAAAGTCATGGCACTCACCTGCTTTCTGCGACTAAGTTGGCTCCACATCTACTTCTCCAGTCTCATCTCTCATAAGCCCCATTTTACTTCAGGCCCTGCCTTATCTGCTTTTTTGAAATATTTTCAGCCTTTTCTTCTTTCTTTAGATACATTCCTCTACTCTTCAAATTGGATGTATTAGGACATCATAGCAATTTGTGTATCTACTAATATAATAATTATTGTGTCTGTCTAATATTTCTGTTTCTGGGATGAAAAGAGGCTGAGTATATGGGAAGGTAAAATTATGTTGTATCTTATGCTTACAGCTCTGCTCATCCATGCCTAACAATGTCTTGATATAGCTTTCCAGTCCATGATTGCTGTGTTAGTAAAGTTAGGAAAGGTAAAGTGAAGGTTAATAAAGTTAGTAAAGGCAATCCTGTGTTGGATCACCTCACCTAGCTTTGATGCATGGGGAGGAGCTCTTCCCTGCCTCAACTTGATGTGGCATGCTTTGTTCAAGCCCATAGGAGGCCTGCCCCTTTCTGAATGGAGAAGAGGAGTGGTTAGGGAAGGGGGTAGATAGAAGGTAGTGGGGAATGGGAAGAGAGGAAGGAGAGGATACTGTGGTCAGTGTGTAAAATAAATGAGAAAAATGTTAATAAAATAAAATCTGTGACTTGCCAAAGCAATGGGCAGTTTATTACAAAACATATCTTTTCATGCAAATATTCATTGAAAATGGAGTGGATACTATTGGGGGATGTCATGTGTAGACTTTCATGTACTTTTCTAATTCATGCACTCTGTACATATTTTAAGTGGTCAGCACAAAATTTTTAATGTTTTTTATTTTATTTTACTAGTGGAAGGAATTAAACTCATTAAGCCTGATGTATGCTCCCATGGAATGTGGATAAAGATTATGTAGAGATGTTCATGTAGAAATATGGGAATAGGGAAACCAGGGTCTAAGGGAAGGGTTTATCAAAATGAAGTGTACACGAAGAAGCTACCAGAGACCTATGATCTCAAAACACAATTGAAAATGTGGTAGGAGAAGATAGTAGGATGTATATTACATGAAATAAAAAGGAGAAACACTGGCAGCTAAAAATATATGCAGGGATGGAGTCCGGGGGTTGTGTGGAGGATTGCAGTGGGTTAACCCAAACTAGGGACAGAGAAAGAAGCTTTGAGAAACCTCACCAGTTTGTAAAAGAACTAAAATACAATTTAAAAATGGAGGTTGAACATAGGTATCCAACATTAGTGAACAACATCTATCCCAGGAGATGTGCCATAACTAGATGACCAGACACTATTGCTGGAGACCACATACTTTGCTTGCAGGGTACAGGTAAATCCATTTGAACTGCTAAGGAAACTCTTTCCCTTCTAGGTAGTTTTCAGAGTATTGGCAGATGCTATGTGTGGTGATATTTTATTTGTGCTGAAATGTGGTGATATTTTATTTGTATGTTAATAAATAAAGTTTGTCTGGAGGTCAGAGGAAACAGCAAACCATTTGAAGTAAACACAGAAGTCAGGCAGTGG
This sequence comes from Peromyscus maniculatus bairdii, assembly GCF_049852395.1. Classification (NCBI taxonomy): domain Eukaryota; kingdom Metazoa; phylum Chordata; class Mammalia; order Rodentia; family Cricetidae; genus Peromyscus; species Peromyscus maniculatus. Next base: position 27,070,048 of record NC_134854.1, on the reverse strand, counting down.
TAGCACAAGCCCTTAATCCTATCACTTAGCAGGCAGGGCCTCTGTGTGTTCAAGGCCACACTAGGAAACAGAACCAAGTGTGGTGACATATGCCTTTAATCCCAGTACCAACCATAGAGACCTGGAGGTCTGTGCAGACATAGAGAAAGTGACAGCTGTGTAGGAAGAGGAAGTTAGGTACCTGGGCTAAAATAGCCAATGAGAGGGGCAGAACAGCAAGACAATAAAAGCCTGGGTATACAGGAAGTTGTGGCACTTGGAAGCTGCAGAGATGGTGAGGTAAGGTTGGCTGGTGGCTATTCCTATTTCCCTGATCTCTAAGGCTTTCACCCCTATATTTGGCTCTGTGTTTTTTATTTAATAAGACCATTTAGAAATTTGTCTACAGCTATGCACTCTGCCAGTGGGATAAAGATGCCAATGGCCTCATATAGTAGTCTATTTTGTATGTTAAAAATATCAGTCTTCCATGCAAAATCTGCTTGCTAGTGCAATGGTGGCAATACTGTTTATAGGGGTAACCAGCTGCTCTATTGATAGATTTGGATTCTGCTTCACAGGAAGGAACTTATGCCTGGTACTGTAAATGCAATAAAAATCTATTGGTAGGTAATCTACACACACTTGGGGGAGACATACTGTTGTTTGTAAGTATTCATGTTGTCACACTGTCTTCTAAATATTTGTGCTTTTGTTTGTAGATTTGTGTTTCCCTCACCCTTGGTCAGAGATGATTTTTAGCGAATAGTGGGTATTGCTTAATACTTGTAGCTATTCAAAATGCTTAGAATAAGTAACTATGTGTGCTCAGTTATAGATTATACACCTGCATCACTACTCCCTACAGAAATGGGAATGAAAAAAATGTAAGAGCTAGAGAATATAGGGAGGCTGTGAAAAATGCTGTCCTTTGGACATGACATGACTGTTGTACATGTAAACCTGCAGTGGTTGTGGTTACCTAAATAAGACAAAGCCAGTTAAAATTCTAGCATGGAGGGAAGAGGGCTTCCCAAGGCCTCACCTATAGCTGGAGAGCTATTGGCAATTGATGGATTCTGGGCAGAGGAAGTCAGTTTTTGTTGGGAGGTTGGTCAATGGTATTTTATCCATATCCCAGTGAATGACCCAGCACCCATGAACCTATGGACAACACAGAGTTAGTGACTAAATAAATCAATCCATAAATAAATATCAAAGGACATGAATGTGGGTGGGAAATGTGATAATAGTTGAGTACCTGTGTGGTGTGGTTTGTGTGTGTGTGTGTGTGTGTGTGTGTGTGCATGTTAGGGGTGACAATCAATATGATGAAGATACATTTTATACTCTTTTGATTCCATGGTACTACCAAACCATGTGTAGGTGTAATAGTAATATATATATATTAGATATTGTAGTTTCCTATATTATTTTGCACCAAAACAAATGTTTTTCATTTTTTTTTCTGATGCTGGAGATTGAACTCAGGGTTTTAATCCATGCACTGAACCCTAGCCTTAGCCCAGAATGCATGTTTTCTACCTCCCCTTTATCATTCACACTATGGTTTTTAGCAAGCAAAGACAATGTATTACTGCTTTACATTGAAGTTTCTATAATAATAATAATACATGATATCTTGTAGTATTTTAATTGATTCATACACATTGAGAAAAAATTTAATTTTCTGACAAACACTGTCCATAGGTGGGTTAAGCCATTATTTCAGACTCTGGGTTAAAGATTTTATTGGAAACATTTTAATTCTAGCCTCTGACTTCTTAATTGTTTAAATATGCATAGTATTAACTTTCAAACACAGTACAACTGATACCTCTTGGGCTTTGTGGCCTTCTTTATGACATTCATGAATTTTACAATGTCAGTGACCAGAGGCCCCCAAAAGGAATAAATTGTCTGTCTAAGGACAAATAATGAGGTAGTAACAGAGATGATAGAAAATAGTGGTCATTCATGTGACTTCGATGTTTTTTTATGACTTTATAAAAAATTTTGCTGCATAGAGTAGGTGGTCAAGAAATGATATTCTCCGGATAAGATCAAATGTGTAGGAATCAATTAAAATACTACAAGATATCATGTATTATTAGTAGAGAAACTTCAGTGTAAAGCAGTAATGCATTGTCTCTGCTTGCTAAAATGCAAGTGTGAATGATAAAGGGGAGGAAGAAGAAGACTGATAAGTTATTTAGGAGGGGATTTCAGAAAAGCCAATTTCAGAAAAAAAAATGCTGATACTTTTTAACATTTAGGAATTTCTTCCTCCATAAACAGCTTTATGTTTAATGATCTTGAAATATTGTTCTTATATTGGACCAGTATTTTATAAACAGATCAGAGATATGAACTACTTGCTTTACATGTATAAAAATTGTTGCACACTGGTAGAGTATGGCATTGTCTTCTGGAGGTGAAGAGAGACTGCTAAAGGATTTTGAATATCAGAGTTATAACATTTCTTGAGAACTTCACACCATTATTAGTATAATACTTATGATCAGTCCTAAAATGTAGACTCACCCCCATCTGCTCCTCAAAGAAGGTGAAGCCTCCCATCCTTCCCTTAACTTTTACTGATGAATGATGTAGGTGGCATGGGGGGGGTGAGGAAAGGAAGAAGAGATTGGAGTTATGAAGAGCCCAAAGTGGGGCATGGAAATAAGTCCAGCAACTAAAGATATTGTGAAAGATGGGTGAAGCTTTTATTAAGTGTCTATCAAAGACAAAAAGGAAGATTCTAGGGTGATTTTTGGAATTCTGGTTAGCAACCATTTTGAGACTTTCATACCAAGAATGAGCAGAAGTGGAGTCGAGTGGCAGACTGAAGGGACAGTGGTGGAAGTGGAGTCGAGTGGCAGACTGAAGGGACAGTGGTGGAATTGGAGGCGAGTGGCAGACTGAAGGGACCGTGGTGGTAAAGAGTGATGGGTTTCACTGGGGTCCTGGGGGAGATGCACGTGGCCTTTAAATATAGTACATCGGGAAGGCCCTACACAAAGAATGGAGCACAGGAGAGGTCTGTTATAGTAATGGGTGAAAGAGAGTTCAACCCCGACCATGATGGTAAATCCTCACATCCTTTAGTTCTAGCCACATTCTCCATCCATGTTTGTCTTGTCTCAGTACTCCAGACACTCTGATCTTCTATTCTTCAAAGGGACAGCACTTATTCTTAGCCAAGAGCTTTTCCACTTTCTGCTCTCATTTCTAGTATTCTTTATTAGCCAATCTTAATATACATAGCAAGGCTGCTAATCTCCTGTTCTTTCTCTTCCTTATCTCCTGGAAAAGTTACTTTCTATCTCGTGCAAGAAATGATAATGTATAAAAAAAATCAATTTAGCTCCTATTGCCAGAGGAGGCTTTGAATTCTAGAAAGAACCATATGGAAGGAACTGGACTGTGCAATACCCATCCAGAGATTCTGAAAGTTAATCCAAGGTGGGGCAAGAAATAGTTTTAATTTCTACTTCTAGAAGACATAGTCATTAGAACTATGATTCTCATGCATACACACACACACACACACACACACACACACACACACACACGCACGCACACGCACATGCACACGCACATGCACACGCACACACACACATACCATAAAGACCATAAAGTCCAGGTCCTAACAGCAATGAAAACTATAGTTTATGCAATGAGTACATAGTAAGTGAACAAAGACATCAACGCACATTTGGAGTCATTAGCTCTTATATGGGAGTTGAGGTCACAGCCGAGATTGGATTGGAAAAGAATATAGCTATAGTGAGCAGAGGCAGAAAAGAAAGAATCAAAAATGCTATTAATTACTTCATAATCATTTTGTGGATAAAATTTAAGCTTTTTAACTGAAAAATTCAGGTGATATTCTCATTCGGTTAAATCAAATGCAGTTGATCTAAGTTATAAGACATATCTCTCCTGAATTTGTATCTATATAGGAACATACTAGCAAGAATATATTAATTGGCCAACAGGTTAGCCATTATTATAAATTAATAATGAGACAAATAGCTAAATAATAAATACTGAAATTGTATTAAAATTAAAGAACAGAATTAGGATTATTTTTTGTAGTAAGTTATCAATCAAACTAATATAAAACTTACTTTGACATTAAATCACAACACAATTAACAATTCTAAAACAAGAAAATTGAGATGAAAAATAATTTTCTTAAAGATTTGTAAAAGAATAAAGATTTGTATACTTAATATTTTGAAATGAAATGAGACTATCTTTTATCAATACTTGCCCTTGCTTCAAGAAAAACAATTTAGTGTCTTTAAGTTTCTGAATCCTTATTTCCAGGACAATGTCTTAAAGTATTTGAAAGATACTTTTGGTCTTTTTGTCTCTGTTTTCTTAAAAATCTATATATTATATTTATCATGTAAATCTTTCCAGATATCTTCCAGTTATCTGGAAATTTAATAACTGACCCCAAGAGGAAGAACTCTAATTCTACATTAAGTCAATTAATGTAATATGTAGTAATCTGGAAGTATTTTGCTATGTGAATTTGGCAATAGGCTGACATATTTTCACTTCTCCAGGAAGCTGGAGGGGGTTTTCACCTGCTAGAGCTGTTTACCTTATTTGAAATGCATATATATTGCTAAACTTATTGAAATCTCTTTGGGACTTGAGAGACCACCCATCCTCACGTCACTAGGTAGATCTGTTCCTTTGTCTTCTATAGGCCTGCTTAGCTCCTTAGGGACTTCCCTTCCCCTTGCAGCCAGCTGGGTTCCCTCTGAATCAACCCATAAACCTGCCAAGATCTTCCAAGACTTCCCTATGTCATTAGGCCACCATAGTCCACTAGGCTAGGCTCTTCTGGGACCTCTCTTCCTGACATATCAGCTAGGCTCTGTTCTTTTGTAGCATGCAGTTCACTTCCCTCATAATCACCTTTCTCTGAGACACCGGGTAAGCATTTTTCTGCCACACCATATAAATGTCACAACTCCTGTGGGATCACATTACCAAGTGTGGTCAGAATGCCTGGATCCTCTGGAATCTGCCATCCACCCCTCACACCAAATAAGCCAAATCCCATCCATCCTATAAGGTTTCTGTTACCCCAAAATCTCACTTTTCAGCTTTCTCAGGTAGGCTCTGCTTTCCATGAATTGATATACAAGGCCTAAGTATACATCTAGTTTAACAAAATCTACCTACCGCTGCTGGTCGACCAAAGCCTACTCAAAGCACCGCAACTGGACTAGGTGAGCCACACCAGAAGACAGCAGAGGAGAGGGCCAGCAAAGTACATGCTGACTCTTGAATAATGTCTGTTCAGTCATGCAGTAGAATCTTTAGCATTCAATACAAATCCAACAAAAGAAAACAATATCTAAATCCTCTTGCAGCTTCATACTCTGCTGAGCATTGCTCACACCTACACCAGAAAAAGAAAGGTTATTTAAGCAAAAGTAAGAAAGATTTTACTGACAAAGGCCTTCAGATATTCAGGTCCCAGTTCAGAAACAAAGTAACACAGAGAACTGAGACAATTATTGTCAACCCAGAATAGTGTACTCTATAGAATATCTGCTAAAACTGAAGGAGAAATAAAATATTCAAGTGATAAAAACAGTTTAAGGGAATTTATGACTCCTAATTCAGCTCTACAGAAGATACTGGAATAACTACTTCAGTTTGAAGAGACGTATAAACACATGCAAGAAGTCATAGGGATAAAATAATTCCAGGGTAGGCATGGAAACCTAGTGCAGTAGAAACTTGCTGAAATATAAAAAGGTGATCCTAATGAAGTTTCCAAATAATTAGGTGGACACAATCCCAACTGACCATCTCTTGTCATCAAATGAAGATGTCAGAAAATGGAAAGATCTCCCATGCTCATGGATAGGCAGGACCAACATAGTAAAAATGGCAGTTTTACCAAAAGCAATCTACAGATTCAATGCAATTCCCATCAAAACACCAACAGAATCCTGTTCTTTTTAAATGTGAGGCAGAAAGGGAGTTGATCAGGATAAAATGGGAAGTGGGATGGAGCTTGGGGTTAAAGGGAGGGGAAACTGTAGTCAGGATATATTGTATGAGAAAAGAATCTACTTTCAAAAAGAGATAGAAAACAAAAACAACCACACAAAACAGAGAGACAGACAGGCAGACAAAAAGAAAGACAGACCTATACTTACCAGGACCTTCATTCAGTTTTCTTAAAGCTTCTCAAGAATCCACAATTCTTCCACAGATCCCTGGCTTTGTTAATTAGAGAATGATACTAAATACCCTAATCTGAATATTATCTCAACACAATCAGTGTAACATAGAACAAACCCACAGCGAACATGACACTAAATCGAGAAAATCATTTGCTCTAGAATCAGGAACATGATAAAGATGTCCACTCTCTCCTTTTCTCTGTAATGAAGTCCTTGCAATATCAGAGTAGTAAAACAAGAGGAGATAACGGGAAGATAACTAAGAAAAGAGGAAATCTAAGTTTCCTTGTTTATGGATATGATTCTATACATTAAAGTCTGTAAAGACTCTAACAGAAGACTCCTCGACCTGATAACCACATTCAGTAAGTAGCGGTTTATAAAATTATCACACAAAAGTCATTAACTGATGAAGTCAGTGAAACAGTATCATTCACAATTGCATTAAAAAAAAAACAAAACCCAAAAACCAGGCAAGTAAAAGATTCATACAATGAAAATTTTAGGCACGGAAGAACTTGAAGATGGTATCAGAAGGTGGAAGGATCTCCTAATGTTCACAGATTGGTAGGATTAATACTGTGAAATGGCCATCCTATCTAAAGCAATGAATATATCCAATGCAATATCCACTTAACTTCCAATGCAATTCTTCATAGAAATGGAAAAAATCTCAAATTTAATATGAAAACAGAAAGACCCAAGATATTCAAAGAAATTCCTAACAATTCATCATTGCCAGAGGTACCACCCCTCTTGATTTCAATTATACTATAAAGCAATGAAAATAAACAAAGATATTGATAAATGGAATAGAATTCAGAACCCAGATATAAGCCCACACTCCTACATACACTTGATTTTTGACAATTAGTTCTAAAATACACATTAGATAAAGGGCAGGATCTTCAACAAATATTGCTTGTCAAGCTGGATAGTCACATAATAGAAGAATGAAACCAGATGCTTATCTCTCACCATGCATAAAACTGAGCTCCAAATGGGTTAAGGACCTAAACATAAAACCTGATACTCTGAATCTTATTGAAGAGATATTATGAAACACACTTGAAATTATAGGTGTGTAAAGGGCTTTCTGAATGGAACCAATTGAGTATATTTTCTTTGACGATCAAAAATTAGATATACCTAAAATATTTATATTTACCTTGGTTTTAAACTTTATCTGATATAAGAGTTACAAAACGTTTTAGTAATGACGTTGTTGTTGGGGTGATGATAATAAATTCTCCTAAAGTGACTACTATAACGAGTGAATTTCATTTGAATAAATTCATTATAGTCTACTTACTATAATGAATGTATAATTGAGTTATGTATTTGTGTTTTTTCTTTTATTGAAAACAGATTTTATTTGCATACAATATATTCTGATTTCATGAATCTTAAAATTTACAGTATGTTAAGTAAATGAGCAATATTATCATTTAGATATGTCTATAACTTTCTCTAGAAATTAAGATTACTAATGATTTTCATTAGTCTAATGAATTTGTTTTCTATCAGTATTTCTTATATAAGGAAATGATAGAGACTGATAAATGACATAGGGTAGGCAATATGGTGGAGACACATTTTATCACTGTTGAGGTATCCATCCAACAATAATGATTGGGTGCCTAGTAAGTGCTTACTTGTAGACATTTAGTAATGTACATAAATGAATGACTGGTAACTGATGAAAATCATTTACATACATATATGTTACAGTTCCAGACAACTGCACAATCATCTCACGTCTGTAATTTGGGCAGGATTCCTAGGAAGAGTCCATCTCTATTCCATACAGTGTCAACCGGTCTTTCTTGCAGTTATGGAAACAGATAATCAGGAACCATCAAGTCTTACTCAGCATCTGGTACTTGATTGTGGCTGTCATCTGGGCCCTTGCTGAAGATGTCATCTGGAAGCTGCTTTAAGTATTCATAGCATAGTGCCTGGATTCTGAGAGCTCAGGTTCAAGTGAGCAAAGCAAGACTCTTGGAATCTTGACTTAGCCTTGGAGGTTGCACAGCATTGTTCCTGTCGTACTCTATTGGTTAAAGAAGACACAAAGGCTGTCTGATTTTAAACATAATGCCTGTCATATAAAATAGGAGGAATCTGAAGGTCACACTGTAAGAGGAGCATGTTAGATTGGATGTAAGTATTAGACATTTTTGTGTAATATTATGTGTTACAATTTTATGTTTAATTTAAATGTTTAAAATTAATTTGATGTTTAATTTTTAACCATACACTGCACTTACGGTCACTATCTAACTTTAGAAAATACTTTTTTTTTTCAAATATATTCATCCTGTCAATAAGATGCCATCTGACACAACAACGAGGATTATTCACATCCTATAATATTGCTTATATGTAATCAATAAGTTTTTTAAGTGGGCAAGAGCCTTGTGTGAACATTGCTGCATCTCTGGAAACTGAAAAATGTCTGTCATACAGAGGAGTGCTCAATTAATCAATGTTGCATAAGATTATATTGAAATTTGATAGTGTTTTCTAGTTGTTTCAAAAATTCTTGTGTCTTTCAGATATATAATAGCTTCAGTATTACTGATTATATAGGCCAGGATATGGGTACTTTAGGATTATTTTCAGAGGTTATGTTTTATTTTCTCTGATGCGTAGATTGTGCATTAATGATTTATTCACTTATGTTCTCCAAGTTCGTTCTACCTCTTCCTACTATTCTATTTGCATTATAGCATATCTTATTATATATTACTTATATATATTATGGTTGCTTGTCACTTTAAGTTACAAGTTTCTTAAGAAGAACATCTTTCTTCTACCACATGATAAAGACCTTTTGCTAATTGTTGAGAGAATGCATGAGAACCTAAATGCCTAAATGGTGTTAAATCCCTTTCAATTATACTTTTCTTAAAAGAAAAAAAAAGTTATCCCATGAAAATGATGAAACTCAAATTTATTAAACCCAATTACCTGAAAAAAATTATTCAACTTTGGATCAGAGTAAGCAAATATATTCTGATGTTTAGCTTTAGATGTTTTAACATTCTGTGTGCTTATTTAAATGTTATGCTCCTTTTCTTTTGAAAGAGTAACTTTAAATATTTGTTTTTAAAGTTGTACAAAAATCTTAATGAGATATACACACACTATCTCTCCTCATCCTAAAAACGGGAAGGAGCTGGCCACACAATCTCAGAATCCAGGGTAATGTGTATGGGTCTGTTATACATGTTTAAGAATGTTGCTGGATCCATGAATTCTTCAGCTTTGCATAAGTACTCAATAGTTTGTTCTGGGAGGAGGAGGTCAGGGGCAACTTGGTGCAAGTTGTCACCTGGTCCTTTCGTGCCCACTTTCACGGTCTTGAAAAGGTGGAGTGCCAGTTTGTGAGTCATGGAAAGAAAATCTGTGGTGACCTCTGCTAGAGACTGTGATTGTGTCACATCCTCTAGATACAAAACGGGGACTTTGATGACAGAAACATGCCACTGCATGAACAGCCTCGTGGGGATGTTATGAGAAGCAACTATAATTTTCACATTTTGTATCATATATTCTTTGTCTTCCTTCTCATGGGCAACATAATCTAGAAGAATTCGGAAAAGTGTGCCGTTGGAGGTCTCAAGGATGTGCATAAAAGTTCTTGAGTATACGAGCAATAATCCTGTAACTGCTTCTCCTAAGTGATTCTTCAGAATTGACTGGAACAATTTCTCATAATATTCAGTAATCTCTTTTTTCTCTAAGTTGGCTTGTACGTAGCCCACAAGAAACATCCTGTGAAGGAGGAATTTCTTTAGCTGTAGTCTGTGTTTCTCTTCCTGAAGGTGCAAGTAATTGGTTCGAGGAACTTTGGGCATCAGAAGAGGATCGACCTGAAAATGCTTTTTGCTGGTCCTCCGATTATGGACATTTAAAGACATGATGAATCTTATTTTTTCTTCTAGATGACTATAAGTCTTCCTGGTGATGAACTCTTGTTTTATTATTTCTGAAAAAACAGCAACAGCAACAAAACAGACAAACGAACAAACAAAACCAGGAGTTAACCGTTTGTCAGGTGTTAATGAATAGCAATATTCCTACTCAGTGCTACAAACACTGTTTTTGAAACAGAAGTGAATCTGGAAGCAAGACTGAAGTCCAGTGATCGTTTCTGAGTTTACCGAGAAACAGCTGTCATGCTTTAATAAAAGCCCCTTCCTGTAATGGTGATTACAGATTATACTTGAGGCTTTTTTAATGGTGTTTCTATGGCAAGTAATTTATCTAACATTTAAAATAAATTTAACTGGCCTGTAAAGTAAAAATAAATCAGGTATACTCTGGCTATTATTAGGTTATTTAACATTTACTATCAATATTAAAAGTCAATAATCTTACTTTAAAGATAACAGTAAACTTTTGAGAGAAAAAGTTGTTTGGTTTATCCTTTTATCAGTAAATCTCTTCTTTTTTGCTGTTTTATTAAGGTTTAAATAAAAGCAGACTTTTGCTTTGACTGAAACCAAGTCTCCGCCCCACTCCCAGACTACCTTAACTTCCTTCACATACCATGTACATGTACTTGTCTTTGAGTTCCCTGGGCTTGACCTCTGTCATGCTTCCAACTGCCAGTGCCCCAATCCCTCAACTGTCCTAGCTGGGGTTCTAAACCCATAGAACATGAAAGGAGTTAGAATGTCTTTGGGACCAACGAGTCAGAGTGCACACCAGTCCTAGGTCTACCTTAATGAGAATATCCCAACAAACACCTCAACAGCACTGTGGGTTGTGGAGGAAATGAGGGCTTCTTTTTCAGAATGCCTTTTGCTCCTTTTTTTTTTTTTTTTTTTTTGGTTTTTCGAGAAAGGGTTTCTCTGCGTAGCTTTGCGCCTTTCCTGGAGCTCACTTGGTAGCCCAGGCTGGCCTCGAACTCACAGAGATCCACCTGGCTCTGCCTCCCGAGTGCTGGGATTAAAGGCGTGCGCCACCACCGCCCGGCAGGTTTTGTTTGTTTTGACAAACACCCTTGCCCGTCAGACAGGTGGCAGATGTGAGTACATCTCAGCTATGGTGGTAGAGCTAGTACCTATACTTACACACTAGTTAAAGACTATACGAACACATATCTGAATTTCTCTAATAATGAATCTGTTGTAAAAATGTTTTACAATACCATTTGGGATACTTAATGTGAATTCAAGTTAATTTTTAGAAGTCAAAATAAAATCTCCATTTAATATTATACTCACATGAGCTCTAAACAATAATTTTAATGTGACAAGGCTAGAAAAAACTTCTTTTTAATTAAAAAAAATGAACCTTAGCGAACTTTTTTCTCCTGAGATTTTCATTATTCAAACTAATGATCTGATTTTAATAATTTGTAGTGATTAATTATTCCAGAAAGTGAAGGCTGAGAGGTGATTTAATAAATCTTTAATTGTGTGATACATAACAATCGACCATAATTTCTCACTCACTATGATTCACCTCATCACTCACTGAATCTTCCCCAAGTGGTTCACTTAGTCAATGCCTTGTCTGGGGGCTGGAACTCTCTCTGTTCTCCTTATTGGTTTGTGAAACAGCACAGTTTTGACCACAGTCTCCAACAGCCCCCTTTCCTACCCTGGTTTCTTGAAACTGGATGCCCCTAATTTTTTTCCAAATCCCTATCTGTGACCTAGTGGAATTCTTTTGGCATCAAGCTCTGGACAATGCTGATTATCATAAAGATAATTTATTACCATAAAGATATCATTATCATATGCTGTTATCATAAAGACCTTACACTCTGCTTCCTTGAAGTAACTCACTGGTCTCTGTATTCACTTTTATGAAGACATCGGAAAGGTCCTCAATGTTCCTCCTGCCTCCTGACTGCATAATTGATGCCGTACCTTGATCCCTCTGAACTCATCTATGGACTGGGAATCTTCTCTCTCAAAAACTTCAAAGTGGATGCAGCTAGTTGACATTGACAAAAAAGAAACTGAACCCATTCAAGTATCTCCTCTTCACACAAGATTCTTGACCATTCTTTCCAGTCACTGATGCACAACTCTTCTTCCCACTGACATTAAGTTAAATCTACTCTTTCAAAATCTAGGTACCAAGATTATAATTTTCTTTTACTGAGTTCTTTTCCTTTGCAAAAATTGTCTAGTGCTAAATGGTCAGCACCCCCCCCGAAAACATACATAGAAGTAACATTATACAAATCTAACAGGTTATATTTAGGAATATATATATATATATATATATATATATATATATATATATATACACATATATATATGGAATAATAATTAGTAAAAAAAAACTTAGTGAATTTGAAGATGAGCATGGAATGTATATGGGTGGGTTTGGAGGGAGGAAAGATAAGGGTGAAATGTTGTAATTATATTAGAATCTTAAAAAATAAAGTAACTCTAAACAATGAAAAGAAATTCCTTACTAATATCTGGACTAATTTTTGTCTCTTAGTTTCTAGATCAAACCCATTTGTCTTGTCTTTTTATATGTCTTAAAAGTTAATCCTAAATTATATGCCTTACCTTCTTTTAAAAATTCATATTTTTCTAGAGGTGGTAGCTCACATCTTTAATCCCAGCATATAGAAGCAGGGGCAGGTGAATGGATCTCTGAGTTCAAGGCCAGCCTAGTCTACAAATCAGATTCTAGGGCAGCCAGGGCGACATAGATAAATGCTGCCCTGAAAAAAACAAACAAACAAAATCCTTATTTCAAAATGCATTTGAAATTTCACTGTCTCCTTCACACTCCTCTAGATTTTTCCACCCCAAACATTAATCTCAGAGTACAAAATAAGAGCCTGTATAATAATTCATACTTATGTTTGTATTTCTTAATGATTTTACAAAGTCTTTGCTGTACTTGAATACTAGAAAAGAAAGATCTACATTTAATGGGCACAGAATCATCTATGGTATTACCAACTTCCAATGGTGAATTAGACCAGAGTGAACATAGGGACATATAGCAGAATGTCTGCTACCTAATACTAGTACTGCTCATAGTTGTCAGGAACTACCAAGAACCCCTTTCTGAATCCACAAAGTCAAACAAACCTTTTAGATGCAGGTGTGATTCTTTTTCATCAGACATTCTTTGTTTCCATCACAGTTTCCTCCCAAACTTAGCCCAAGGCCAACCTTCACAATAAGGTTAACTATGGGATTACTATCCTACTTTACATTTCTGCTGTCATTCATATATCTTTTTCTGATTATAAATACGTCCTCAGAAAGAACAAATAAGAAGAGAAGATAATCTGTATGTGGGCTTTGAATGAGATTTTAACTCACTTTCCACATTGCCACTATCTTTTGGGGCTCCATAAATCTTGTGGTAAATAATGAAAAGTATATTTTAGTTCTTATTCCCTCTCCTGTCTCTGCTTCCCTCCCATAAAGCCTGGTTACCCCCGCATCGCTTTGGCTGAATTGCTTCCTTAAGATTTCTGTCTCTATTAGCATCACACCTAATAGCTCCCCTGCTTCTCTGGGGAATGCAACCTCTCCGTGAGACTCTATGTGCCTTTCTCATTCATACTCCTATAAGACGGAGTTCAGTGGTGGTCTCCTCCCTTCCAAGGCGTGGATTCTATTGCCCTTCTCTTTTACATATCTTTTTATTTCTAATATAAACCTAATAGAAAAATGGTTTTCCACCATTTAAATAGATAAGTGATGTAATGTTTCAATTAAATCCATCATGTTTCAAAACATACTAATCTCTGAATAAAGCCTAATTGGTGTTAGATTTAAAAACACAAATTATCATTTCTTTAATTTAAAAATTATCTGACTGTGACAATTTTGTGTGGTTTAATTTAATGCATCTAAAACAATAGCTTTACTACCCTAGATGGTTATATGGTTTGATTCTATTTCCCCAGTGGATTTTTTTCTCCATTTCTCAAATGTTAGGTTGTTCACCTGAACTTTGGTACTATTGCCACATGACTGTCTAAAAAGTTTAAGTCGTATATATCCTGTTTTCTTGCTTTTTTTTCAGTCATACTAAAATGGCATCAGTAAAGAGAGGAAAGCAACACCATGCAGTTTGACAGTTTCTGATTGATTGTAATGTATAACTACAGTTGCAAACTTCTTAGTAGACACTCATTATCTGAGCTCCCGAGCACCACAATCCTCGTTGTCCATCACAGATGGTGACTCCAACAGAATTCTTCTCCGTATCAAGCTGGCTTAAGAGGCATTTGCTTTATTTTATCCAGAGTGATAGTTAGAGTGGCTGCCCAAGTTCAACTTTTAAGCATTTTTTAGTAAATAGGAACTTGTGGTGTTAATCCTTTTCAATTATTCTACATATGCACCCTATTATTTCATACCAGCTTAGTTCTTATAACATGTTCATAACACATATCAAAAAGTACATCTTGTGATATCTTACAGACTTCATACTTTGGGTCAATTGTCCAGATTCGTGTTTTGTCCTTTGTTTGTGTAGGACACATAGGCCAGAGACAGAGAAGATTAAACATCATTTATGGCCTGCACTAGGTACCTTTTCACATACTCATTTAATATTCATAATAAGCCCTCTTAGCATGTTTATTATATTATAGGCTTGCCTTATGTAGATAGACATTCTTTTCACAATTTATAGAGGAAGATGTTAAAATAGAGGATAGTTAAATAATTTACACATTATTTAAGTGTACTCTCGTCAGCTTTCTTGTCATGCTTGCATTAAAACCCCACCTACCCCAGTAATGCTGTTTATATGGACATGGATCAGTTCCACACAGAAGTCAATACATCCTGTTATAGCAAATTCTATTACAAAGGCATAGCAGTCTCCTGGAATTCTCTACTATCAGGTTTGGTACATCTTTTAACTAACATACCAGAGTCCTTAACAAATTGCCAACTTGGCTCAATACAGTGCATTAGCTGATTTGTTATTGCTTGCTGGATGGCTACTATAGAAGACAGAGATCCTATAGCACCTGAATGAAATAAATGTAAGGAAAATATCTACATAATAACTGTGAATCAACAAAATTATCCTCCTCTCATTGGCTGGTCATTTATCCCAGATTTATTGACAGTTTGAGCACTGTGCAAGATGTAAACACATAAACTCTTCCTAATTTCAGGGAAGTAGAGTCCAGTGGGGGTTATGAAATGTTCATGAGTCTCAGATGTTCTTAGAAAGGTCAGGTATGTAGAGGACGAAGTTCCCTACTTCAGGAATATTGAAATAGAAAGGATAGATGGGTTTTCCTAATGCCAGTTCTTATATTAGCATCATCTTAAGAAGAACAGGTCTGTCTTAGTCACTGTTCTTTTGCTGTGAAGACAAGACAGTGTAACCAAAGCAACTTATAGAAGAAAAGCATTTAATCGGATGCTTGCTAACTGTTTCAGAGGGTAAGTCCATGACCATTATGGCAGGAAGCATGACATCAAGCAGACATGAATGGGGCTAGACCAGTAGCTCAGAGCTTACACTTGATCCAGAAGTGGGAAGCAGAGAGATGGAGAGACTGGGCCTGGAGTGGGCTTTTTAAACCTTAAAGCCCATCCCTAGTGGTACACTCCTCCAAGAAGACTACACCTCTTAATCCTTCATAAACAGTTCACCAACTGGGAACCAACTCTTCAAATATACCAGTCTATGGGTGCTATTCTCATTTAAACCACTACAGAAGTATGGGGTGCCTTTGAGGATATCTCTTGAATTTTTGCTTTTAGAATGTATGGTTGTGAATAACTAGACCTGATTCCACAGAGAACAGCAGCTCTACTTTAAACTTTCATCTCTGCTTCAGATTAGAGGAAATGAGGACTATTTCCTTTAACTTCATTATGTTTCAACACAACTGAACCACCAGTCTAACAGAAGAAATGGTCTATGTAACTTAGCAAACACTTTGGTAAAGCCTTCCACTAAAAGGTCATGCTCTTGTGCTGTGGATGATTGATTGATAAATAAAACACTGATTGGCCAGTAGCCAGCCAGGAAATATAGGTGGGACTAGCAGAGAAGAGAATTGAGAGAACAGGAAGGTGGAGAAGAGGGAGACACCAGCCTGCCATCCAGGGAGCATCATGTAAAGGCAGCAGGTAAAGCCACAGAACATGTGGCGACATATAGATTAACAGAAATGGGCTGAGTATAAGAGTAAGAGCTAGACAATGGTAGGCCTGAACCATTAGGCCAACAGTTTAAATAATATAAGCGAATGTATATTTATTTTATAATTGGTCTACAGGACTGCCCGGGCTTGGTGAGACCTGGAGAGAAAACTCTAGCTACACTCTTGTCAGACTAAGTATACAGTTTCATAGAACACACCAGAAAAAAATTTGTTACCAAATCACTAGAGTTAAAACTTTACTAAGAAATAATGTTATACTGCTTTCTTCAGCATGTTATACTGTCCCTTCCCTTCCTTCCTTCCTTCCTTCCTTCCTTCCTTCCTTCCTTCCTTCCTTCCTTCCTTCTTTCTTTCTTTCTTTCTTTCTTTCTTTCTTTCTTTCTTTCTTTCCTTCTTTCTTTTTCTTTCTCTTTCTTTCCCTTCCTTCCTTCCTTCTTTCCTTCTTTCCTTCCTTCCTTCCTTCCTTCCTTCCTTCCTTCCTTCCTTCCTTCCTTCCTTCCTTCCTTTCTTTCTTTCTTTCTTTCTTTCTTTCTTTCTTTCTTTCTTTCTTTCTTGTTTCTTCCAAAAGCAGTGTGAAATAATCGTTGGAAGTTATTTGTCAAAGAAAGCACAGGGTTACTTCTTAAATTCAAATATTTAATATATGTCTACTGTCTGTTTAAAATGGGTCTGAACATTGGACACATTCTTGAAAATCTGTTCATATATTCTCACAGGAAAATTTTTATTTAGTTATTGGGTCTGAAGGCCCCATGACTAGTTAATATAGGAGGGAAGTATCATGGTAAATGATATAAACAATGAACATTGAGAGAAAAGAGTCCTGGAACCTGCCTCAAGAATAAGCATTTAGATAGGTGTCAATGATACACGTGGCATGGGTAAAGGTGATGAAATCAAAGAAGGCAGGGGAAGACACTAAACTTGAAGTGTGAGCACATGTTGAGAGTTATGGAATGAGACACTTCTTTGAAAAAAAGGCAATAGTGTGTTATGGCAGCTACAACAATCTACAGGTCATAGGATCTCCAGGCTGGGTAAATGCCTGGATCCCAGTCAATAGCACTAAAATGTGTGGCTTATCTTTGAAGTGAAGCCCATGCCATAATTTAGACCTGGAACATCCCCTTGGTCTTCATGTGCTCTACAGTCTCTGGTATTTTGTGAATGGTGAAATATTTCAAGGTTAGAAATCATTGGTTGTTGAAAGCGATCATAGAACTCTGGCCCTCCTCTGACCTCATTCATTGTTTGCTGGCTGCCCTGACGTGAGTGTCTTATTCTTCTACCACATATTCCAGATCTCAGACGAGGGCTGCTCTGCCATAGAAATCAAGGCAACTGAGCCAGATGACTGTAGCCAGAAGTTTTCTGGTCCTGCCTGGTCCCACAGCTGCTATTATTATAATCACTCAGAAGCTTATATTAATTATAAACTGCTTGGTCTATGGCTCAGGCTTCTTGCTAGCTAGCTCTTTGATCTTAAATTATCTATTTCTATTAATCTATGTTTTGCCACATGGCTGTGGCATTACTGGTGGGTTGACATGTTGCTCCTTGGGTGCCAGGTTGGTGTTTGCCTTGATTCTGCCCTCTTCTCTCTGTATCTCTCTTGAATTTCCCTCCTGGCTCTTTTCCTGCCTTACCACAGGCCAAAACAGCTTTTTTACTAACCAATAGTAGCAACACATATTCACAGCATACAGAAAGACCATCCCACAGTAGAGGAGCACAGGCTGAAACCTTTAAACTGTGAGACAAATGACCATTGCATCTCTGTGTATTTTCTTACCCTAACAGGAAGCTGATCAGCATAGCTCATCCATTTGTGTTTGGCCAACGTTCTTCTAGCATTTAGACCTAATTTACTTTAAGAGAGAAGAGGCTAACTAACAGTGTTTAAATCTGGCGTGTCTTTAAATATGTGGTGGAGAACTGCTTGTAAAACCTAGTTCATCACTTAGTCCTAACTGGGAGATCTTCATCAAATCCCTCGCCTCGGCGATCAGAGAACTTTGCAGAAGAGGAGGCAAAAAGATTATACCAGCCAGGGGATGGAGGACACCAAGGAAACAAAGAATTTAGACAGAACATGACTGATACACATATGAACTCACAGTGACTGTGGCAGCATGCACAGGGCCTAGATAGGTTTAAGCCAGATGGGGTCCCAATGCTGAGAGGGGAAGTGGACACAGACTCCTGCTCCTAATCAAGAAGCTATCTCCAAGTGTCAACTGTTCACAAAGGAAAAATTAGTTTTCTCCAAAGGAGAATCTCCGGGTACACAAACCACCTGAAGGGCAGGCTCCATGGCCAGCAGTAGATGGCCGACACAAAAAGAAAGAACTCAATGGTATTTTTGGAGGGTTCTTATTCCATAATGCTTAGTCTGACTGCTTTTTTTTTTCTTTGCCTTACAAGTGTTTTGCTTACACATTATGGTTTCGATTTGTGCTTAGGTCTCCTCTCTAGGTGAATGTATGTGTAGCCAGGAGGTAAGTTGTTGGCCTGGGTTATAGAGTGACTGGAAGGGTGTGAAAGAGGAGAAAGTGAAGTCAGAATGAGTTCATAGAGACTCAAATGCCACACCAGAGTTTAGATTTTAGTCTCTCACTAAAAGCAATTGAGTATATGTAATTATATCTACTTTCAGAAGTTGTCTCTGAAAACAAAAAATTCAAGGTGGGAAATACTAGTAGCACTCAGAACCCTTTGTCGTTGGCACTGAAAGTCTTATCTTCAGTCAATTGAATAATAGATTGACTTAACTTTTCTAGAAAGTAATTTGTCAATTTGAATCATAAGTTAATTTTTTTTTTTTTGCATTTTGTCCAGTAGTGCCTTCCCTAGGCACTGAAAATAAAGAAGAGAAGAAACAAGCAATAACCATTGTAGTGGAGAGACAAGTTATATTATATTGGAGTTGACATGGGTGAATCCACATATAAACGAAGATGGGAATGTGAGGATTCTGAACTTGTGATGACACTTAACCTTTGTCTGCACTGAGGGAAGAACTGAGCACGTAGGAAGCTGTGTGGCCATGCCATTCAAATGGTGGTAAGAGCATCTGTGGAACATGTTCATTGAGGAAGCATAGAAAGAGCCAACAAAAGAGCAGAAAGAGATGGAAAATAAAGGCAGGTTCTGAAGGTCAATACAGAAGGGAGGTTTCAAAGAAAGGGGCAAGGTATTTAAGGTTTGCTATGACCTTAATATGTCAATTCCAGTTTCTCTGGGACATTTTAGATAGAATATTTTTTAAAGTAAATGTTTCAGAGGAGTCCAGTTAAGTGAAGCACAGCAGAATGCATGGTCAGAGGGTAGGCACTTCTCTCAAGCATTTGTCAGAAAAGTAAGCAAGTGTTTGGATAGCAAATCATAGAGGAGGACGATTATAAGGTAACTACGCAGTAGAGATCCCAGGCTCCTCTGTACTGAAAACAAGCATTCTAGTCCCTCCCCCAACTGCTACTGTGATTTGTGGGAAAGGTGGAATCTAAAACCATGATGCATTATATGCCTGGAAATATCTTAAGGTAACAGGCTGTACCGCCATCTTCTAGACTATAAATAATACTAAACTCTGAAGTATACTCATGTTTCCTTTATTATCTAGTTTGTTTTCTGTTTCTGTGGAAGATAGTACACGACTTGGTAATATACTTGTTGGATATTATGTCAGGTGATCTATTCAGAGGCAACTTTACCATGACATAAAATCTTTGAGGGACATGGATGTTTTATATATCCAAAAGGCAGTATGCATGGGATAACATCTTTGCAATTCTAATACTAATATCTACTATGTATATTATCAATTATGGTAAAACACCTTCAAAAAGTGAGTATCTTTTTCAAGCTTGCTTTTGGTTTATCTTTCTTGAATTGTTGCATTATATGGAGAAAATTGGGCTACTCTACTTTTAGATCTGGAAGGAGCTTAGCACCAATACAAATCATACCCCAGTTAAGGGAAATGCAGTACAAGGAAGCTTAGTGCCCTTACACCTCCAAGTTGTTTACCTTATAACAGTGTTGACAAAATATTTACATGAAAGTCTCAACAGGGACATGATTCCAGATAGATGATAGATGTTTTGATGACAACAGAGTGCCAGGACTCTCCCAAAATTAATCATTTAAATTCAAATGATGTAGTACTCAGTAGACATTAAACATTATTTTAGGAAAAGAAGTAATATAATGAGGTTCTATGCTTATTGGTGAATAGTTTAATGAATATTTCTGGGCTATTTGGCAAGGCAAAAAAATCTTATAGTCAGAAACATCTACTAAAATATTATTACATCCTGAACATAAAATGAGAATTTTTATTAGAATTTAGAACTTTAACAATTATTTACTTAAAGAGTAATGTCTATCAAACTCCATGTAACCATATTATTTTTACTTTATGTAACCAGGAGATTAGTAAAAGGAACATGAAATATTTGTGCAGATTGACTCTTTCCTAGATCCCTAAACAGTTTCCCAAATTTATTTAACAACTACTTTTATCCTGAAACTGTTCTTAGTCATACTAAATTCAAAGACATATTCCCATTCAAATTCAGGGAACCAACACATATTTTCAGAAACTAAGTTTACTAACATTAGCAACAATGTGGACATTAAAAAAAAAACTAATGCAGTAGTAGATCAGTCTTTAATACATATACTTAAAGGTACAACCTATATGGGGGCTGGGCATGTATTTTTTAAAAGTAGAGTCGTGGAAGGAGGCAAGATAGGGGTGGTGTTGTTAAGTCCAGAGTGTGGGTCTCCATGGGTGATGAGCACCTCAATGGTGGACATGGTAAAGATGCCTGTGATTAGATCACCTGACATAATATCCAACAAGTGTAGTACTAAGTCGTGTACTGCCCTTCATCTTGCATTGCTGGCCTGGCCTGGGGCTGCATAAATAACTGTGAAGTGCATACCACTTCTTTTATTCTTTGTCTCAATAAAACAGGCACCTTCTGCCCTTCACGGAGGCCACAATTGGCCTCTTGGAAATCATTTCAAAATGGATTCCTGTTTCACAAGAGATTTTCCAGGCAAAGTAGCCTCGTTCACTATGTGCCTTGTGTTCTAAAATCCAATCACTTTGTGCTTCTTTTAACTGTGGGAGATTTTAAATAATCCATTATATAGGCTACTGTTTGAACTAAATAAGGACTTAACTCCTAGCCCAATGACCTAATTACTAGAAATATAATCTCTATGTGAATATTTTACATTCTCTGTGTGATTTTCTATTTTTATTTGACTGCATAACTTCTGCTGTTTAATTATGGCATACCAGAGAAATACATAATCAGACAAAGCAAATAAAAACACAACTATCAATGCAAAATTCTCCAAATCATGTTAGGGTCAAATATTAAAATCATTCAATTTTTAGACTCTTTAGAATCATTAACTCTTTCAATCAAGTAATTATATATATGTACACACACACACACACACACACACACACACACACACACACACACACACACACACACACAGATAGATTTTCAAGTACCTGCTGAAGTATCTGACCCCCTGGTACTGGAATTACAGGCCAATGCGAGCAGCCTGATGTGGAAATAGTAACAGAACCCATTTCCTCTTGAGAACAGCAGGGGCTTCTTTCTGCTGAGTCATCTCTCTAGCCCCACTGAACATTAATTTACTTTCTGTGGTGACAGTTACTTAAAATTGATATTAAGTCCCTTCATGGTGAATTACATCCTTCATATATTGCTCAAAATACTGTACTTATTTGTTAAGGACTTATATCAGTCTCTCTCTTTATCTCTGTCTCTGTGTTTCTGCCTCTGTCTCTATGTATCTGTCTCTATCTCTGAGTCCCTATCTCTCTCTGTCTCTGTCTCTCTTTATTTCTGGATTTTTTTTCTTACCAGTAAGCCACAACAGAGTAGAAGAAAACATAATTTTACAGCTTTGGCTTTTGACCAAACTGGACATCTACCTTGGGTCCCGGGGTCAAAGGGCTGTGGGAGGAGCTTCTAAGGAGGTGGTAGAGGTTAAGACCCATGGTGCAACTTGTGTTTAGTGAATCATTCTTAGATGGTAGATTTGCCTCCAGTGATCTATTTTGGAGCCAAGCTAGTTTTGCATTTTTTATAAGCTCATTTTCTAAGACCCATGTCGCAAACTAGCAAGGAAATTTCCGTTGGTCATGTTTTCCAATACTGAAATCAGGTGGGGGTCCCTGGCCTCTTGAATACCTTCTTTGGTTTCAAAAAGACATTTGTTGTTTTTGTTTTGTTTTGTTTGTTTGTTTGTTTATGTTTTTTTAAAATAAAGAATTGACACTTTTTGGACTAAGCACAATTTTATACTTTTCGTCTTTATTTTAGAGGGTCACTTTCAGGGGAAAAGATCTTTTTAGGGAAAAGAAAAGTATAGTTATACTCTGCAAATTCTGACAAGCAAATCCGGCTATCATTGCCTTTCTCTAGTTACTAATTTTCAAGACATAATTTTCTTACTACATTTATAGTTAAGGGGTTTTCTGGCACTTTATATAAAAACAAGTAACAAAAAGTTTATGTTATGAAAAACTCAAAAAGGATGAACACCATCCCAGCAGGTGATAGAAGAAGGAAATAAAACTCAACTAGAATTTTCCTGTCCAGGGGCTCCAGATTCAGTCTCCAAGACATTGTGTGACTTGAGGAGGAGACAATGGCCTCTCCGAATACTTTATGACTGTGGACAGGGAGAGTTGCTGAGGCAGTAGCCAGGAAATGCAATCAACGTGTGTGAAGCCAGCACCTATTTATCTTAAATTAATCATTTCTCCTGAGCAGGCAGATGATAATCCTGGGGCTGATGTCAATGTCTTTTTATTCATGATACAGATAAAATTGCAGCTTTGCTGTTTCTGTGTTTCTGTGAGAGTTACATGGTGTGAAAGACCTCAAACTATAGTTCTTACATCATTACAAATTGCTTGTTAGTTTTTTTTTTTTTTAATTTTTGGGATTGACATCAGTAAATAATTATTTCAGAAATAAATCACTGGTGTATTAAGCCCATTTCACCTTTCTGCTGCTTCACTCTGTAAGTTAAAAGTCCACGTTGTTAATGCAGCCTGGAGGATGAGAGCAACATGGAGGCTCTGATACAGGCATCCCCAGAGCATAGCCTTAGGAGGTCAGCCACTGAATCAGTAGGTACTGTAGACTTTCTTTCCCTCTGCTGGAAGGAAAAGCGGTGGAATGAGAGATAAAGAGAGAGATAGGAAGCATGTATTTACACCCCAGGTTCCACTAGAAAGTATCATTGTGTTTCCTGGAGTTGAGGTAGGATATAAGAATGCCATGACCTCTTTTGACTTCTAAAGTGACATTTTGAAGGTTTAACCATCTTTCTTACTCTTGTTTTTATCTGCATAATAAATGTGGAGACATGAATATGCCTGGGTAAAGAAAGTTTAGACATTGGGGTTAAAATCTATAAATGATATTCAGTTTAATTTAATCAATATTCTATACATATGTGCATACATATACATATGCGTTTTATATCTATATATGCATTCGCTTGTATATATACAGTTTATTTTCCCAGTGGAAGGGGAGAATCTAAATAGAAGTTAAAGCTAAATGAAATAGTGTCCTAACAGGCTGGCTTTTATCAAGCAGTACACTTAGAAGGATGAAAATCAACTTATGTTTAAAATTGGTCAAAGCTATAGTTTTGGGCTATGCCACTTTGGGTGAGAAGCCCAGCCCTTCCAAGTTACTAAATTCCTCTTACAGACTGAGGGTACAGGATGGGGTGTCCCTTGTAGCCCTGACAACTGCAGTGCAGCTGAGGTCCTGCAGATCCATGCCAGCTAAGCTGGCAACATCCTGTTTCCTTCTCAGAGAACAAGCTTTTAACCTTGAAAGAGTTGTAATTTGTAGGGTAACGTTCTGAAAGAATAAGTTTTGGCAGCAATATCTTGGCATTAAGAATAGATTTGTGATACTGGTTATTTTAGTGCTATCTAGTGTGTCATGAAAACCTGGCTTTCTGAACTAACAAATTAGCCTTTTAATTCCATCTTCAAATGTGTGGCTGAGTAATTGATTTAGATCTGTTATTTTAAGATTTAATCTTGCCAGATTTTTAAATAATGTTAGAATATTTAGTAATTTTATGTATGTATAAGTAATCAATTATTATCTATCTCCCTGTCTGCCTAAAATATTTGGCTTGTTAGAAAGGCAACTTATTTTGAAATTACTTGAATTTTAAGAATTTTTAACATCTGGGCCAATGATAAGTTGAAAATTTCTGAGAGGGTACAATTAAATATTTCAGTCTAGTAATTTGTGAATGGGTACTACAAACTTGAGGGTAAATTAAGTTTTTTAATTTGAAACTTTAAAAAAATTAAACTAACCATAGTGGTACCCGTTTGTCATCCAGGACGCAGGAGGCTGATGCAGGAAGTTTGTCAAGAATTCAAGCCTAGCCTGGCCTGTTTGGTGAACATCAAGATAATTGAAGTACAGAGGAAGATCCTACTTCAAACACAAATAACTAAAATGAAATTTAATATTAAGCTTCATAGACAAAATAAACTTATACCTGGTCTTTTCTGTGCATAAAACATCCTCTCATCGACAACATTGATTCGTTTTCCCATCACCAGTATGAGAGGAGATAGAGTCAATGCACAGTTTGTTAGAAGGGAAGCTTCCTGCAAGGGTGCACCAGTCTGTCAGCATGGTGGTGTCCACTGGGGATGGAAGGCAGCTCTCTGCAAACGCTCTCCTGCCTTTGGCTCTCAGAGGCTGGGCTACTTAGCTGTAAATCCCCCTGAAAAAGGGCTACCATGTATCCCTGCCTCATTTTCCTCCCTTATCATTTTATAAGATTCAGGTTGTTTACATCTAGAGGATAAAGATAAATGAGATGATATTCACACCAATCTTCTAATTCAGAGAAATCATTGACCACAGATATCCTATGATCCTCCCCAGTAGTTGCAGCTAAGTAAGTTTTGTTTTTATGTATAGTGAATTTTATTTGACAAGCAACATTGTTATTACACCACAGAGACTTGTACTTTTTCTGGACTTACATCATCTATCTTGCTTTTGCCACTTAATATTATATTTTGAATGCCTTTATTATTAATAAAAATAAACATATACAAAAGTATATGAAACTGTCATTAACATGCTATATACTACATAAACCATTAATAAAGCATCAGCCATAACACAAAAGCATTGTGCTTACTGGTTGCATAGTTTTCATTATACAGATGAATTTAATATCAGCCAAGCCATTTTGAATTGCCTACAATTTTTTTTGTTAAAATAAGCAACAGCATATGAATAGCTTTAAATCTCAATTTTTATTAATCCACTTCATAATTAGGATAATACACAGATGATAACATGAAAAAGTGATCATTTTGTAAGTGTTTGAAACATACTGCAAGGTATTCCACAGAGCGATGAAACATTTGCCTAATGATTACATTCTATACATATGAAACTCAAGGCCAAGTTACAGACAGACATTACACTCACTGTGATAACTGAGAACTACCCTTTCCTGAAGTTAGAATAAAAGGTTTTAAGGATTTTAAAAAAGTATTTTGTTATCAGCCGTGCTTGAATATGAAATAAAAGATGCTCTAATGTGAATTCTCAGAAAATCTAGTACAGAAACTCCCACAGGGCAGAACACTGCATTCATGTTTTTAAGAATATCAGTTTGAAAAGTCTTTGATGGTCACATACTGCATGATATGCTGGGTGAAACATTCTTATAGAACATAGACAGTTTCTCCTCTTCACTGCAGCTGGTGCAGTCACTCTTGCCAGAGTAACTCACAACAGATAAGAGGGCTACAGACTTCTTGAACTGAATACAGTTTGGATGTAGTAGTTGGGTTGTTGGAGAGCTAGACAATCACCCTCCCTTCTGAACCTAGGGAAGATCAAAAATTCCTCTATTCCAAAAGAAATTCAGCTTTATTCATGCCAAGAAATGTTTAATGCTTTGTATAAAATTTCAACTACATTCACTTGTGGTGATATATTGTGTCCCCTCAATGTATTGGGCACCCTAATAAAGCTTATCTGAGGATCAGAGGAAAAAGCCAGTCACTATATTAAACATAGAAGTCAGGCATAGGTAGCACACACCTTTAATCCTAGCATTTGGGAGGAAGAGACTCATCTGATCTCTGTGAGTTCAAGGCCACACTGGGAACAGAGTCAGGTGTGGGGGCACACGCCTTAAATTCCAACACTAGTTAATCAAAAGGTCTGGATGTCTGCATAGAAAGATAGGAAATGATGTAGCTTGGTGGAGAGAGGAAGTGAGATGCAGAACAGAAAGACATATAGGTGTGGGTATACAGGAAGTAGCCCTCTTTGGCTGAGGATTTCGAAGTGGTAAGAACATGGCTGGCTTCCTTCTGCTTTTCTGATCTCTCAGATTTTACCCCAATATCTGGCTCCAGGTTTTTTTTTTTTATTAATAAGACCGTTTAGCAATTCAAGTTATATTCACTAGCTACATTAGGCATAGTTTATACTGATTAGAACAGTTATTAAAACAACACAGGGAAAATTTGTCAAGATACATAAAAGAACCCTTGTGTGTTATTAGTAAGATTTTAAAATGACACAGCAATGGGAAACATCATGAAGGTTCTTCAAAACTAAAAATGGAATTGAAATATGATCGAGTAATCCCAGTTCTGGGATATGTAAAAAACAGTGGAAAGCTACATCTCAAAGAAATGTTTGCTCATTCATGTCCACAGTAGTCCCAGTCATAGTACTAAGAAATGGAAGCAATAAAAATGTCCTTTGATAGGTGGCTTTTGGATTAAAATAATGGTGCATGTACATCTTTAAAAAAGATGGGAACCATTTACATGGTCCAAAATTAGTGGACACTAAGAACAGTAGAATAAATAAGTTAGTCACAGAATGAAAACTAATGTTTGATTCCCTTTAGTGAGCTATCTAAAACATCAAAATTATATGCACAGAAAATAAAATGGTGGTCACCAAGGTCTGAGAAAAAAGGATAAATGAAGATTTGTCATTTAGCAGGTACATAGTTGCAACTCTGAAAGGCAAAATGATCCGTAGCTTTCACAACAGTGATTATCCTGCACTCTGTGGCCACATGCAGTAGAAATGGTTAGGATGGAAGATCTTATGCTCTATTCTTTTAGCCATGATAAAAATGGTAACTTGATTGTGATATATTTCAATAAATATCAGAATCCAAGTATAAGATTTTATATCCTATCCTCTCTTATTTTTACTGAAAGTTGAAGATGTTATATTCTCTTGACTGCTATGAACTTTCTTAGAGATGGTGAATGGCTTATGTAATTGCTGTGACCATATCCACTCTAAGATGGAGAAAGTGTGTGTAATTATTTATGGTCTTAAATGCTGAAGAGAAATGGTGAATTTGTACTTACAGACTTTGCCCTAAACTTCTTGACACAGTTCATATGCCATCAGACAGACTAGTGTTTAGAAAAAGTAAAAAAGAAGAGATTTCTGCAATTGTGAAGATTTGGGTATATGTCTTGGCATTAATCTCTACTTTCAAGAACTGGCTAATATCAAGTTACTAAATGTAGCTGGGAAATCCTTTGTCAAATTAGTTGGGCTTTTCATAATCTGCTAAAAAATTAGGGTATGTATCTTTGTTTTGCTAAGATCCAACAGCTTTGGAACTCTTATCTAACCAGACTGAATTAGCACATGAAGGAATATAGCATCTTTGGGATAATGTATCATTTTATTTCTTATATGACTCAGTTACAGAAGAAATTTATTTTTATTCTGAGGTCTGACATATAATCTACTTTATAATATGTAAAGTAGCTCCCCTGTCTATATCTCTTCTCTCCTCTTCTCTCTCTCTCCCTCATCTGCTACACATGCACATACAAAATCATGTTAATGCTGAGAGCTTCCAAATATTCCACAGATAAGATTTTGGCCAGAGTCCTTGAAGCCCAGAATGCAGCTTTTATGAAAACATAGTCTGAGGTACAAGTTTGTTCTTCGTTTTATTATTGTTGTAGTCTTAACCCATGAATCAAATCCTTGCAGCAATTTTTACAATTTCAAATAAAAACAGGTATAAATCCCACCTCTGGTGTTGTATAGAGCAAACTATGTTGATACATCTAAATTCCTCATGTGATGACTGACACCTAATAAGATTTAATTAATTTCTTTATTCCTCGCAGGGGTACTTCCTTTTTTATTTTGAATTTTGTTTCCTTAATTTTATTTTCATGTTGTATGGAATCAAATTTATTTTTTCCTTGCATTTTATTAATATTATTAAAACACTGAAATTTATTAGTTTTTGGAGAAAACTGAGGAAAATTTCCATAGAACATAGTGTAAAAAGTTAATAATAAAGAGTTCTGTGGTTCTCTGGTTTGTTTTCCATTGTTTACTTGTCCTTAACATGATGTGAAAATTGGTCTGAGACATTTCAGACAGACTAAGGCTGTGTATATATGAGCCCGGGTAAGTTCTGCAGTGTGTTTACACTCTGAACCAACTGACATGTACAGGCTGCATGAAGCATCCTGCGCATTGACTTGGCAGTCTCTAGCTGTGATGATTACATACTCATTTTAAGACACATAAGGGCTATTTATGGAAGTACATTCTCTTGCTTTTACAACATAATTCTACTTTAGAAGTAATGGCAATTTTTATATAAAATTAATTTCTATAGTATAAAGTTCTACTTTTTGTCTAGCCTTAACTTACTTTAGTAAGCAAGTTTTCAGTGTTAATTGATTTTGAAAACTGAAAGTCTTAAATGAGAAAAAGATGAGCAAAGATTTGAGCAGTTCGTTGCCTATTCTTTATCCTTAGCGATTAATACATAGCTTCTGGTTTTCCACTTGAGAATTAATAATGTCCTGATATTTTCAGAAATTAAAATAAAATAGAAAACAAAAAACTATGAGTGAGTGGTGGTGCCTCACACCTTTAAGCCCAGCACTCCGGAAGCAGAGCCAGAAGGTTCTCTGATTTGAAGGTCAGCTTGGTGGACAGAGCAAGTTCCAGGACAGTCAGGACTGCACAAAGAAACCCTATCTTGAATGCTCCCTCCAAAAGGCACCCCCAAACCAACCAAACAAGCAAAAAACAAAATAAGACAGCAACCACAAAAATCATACAAATGTAATCACATTAAAAACATTTAAAGGGAATATCATCTTCCAGACACAGCAGGGTGAATGCACATATGAACTTAGAGCCAGCAGCAGCACGTAAAATAACTGCAGATGCTCAAGCCAGACAAAGTTCCGTTATGAAGGAGAGGAACCAGAAGTAAAGTCTACCCCTAGCCAAGAAGCTACTTGCAATTAATACCTGCTGGGCTAGGGAAATCAGTTATCTCCAGTGAAGTGACACTGTGTGTGTGTGTGTGTGTGTGTGTGTGTGTGTGTGTGTGTGTGTGTGTGTGTATGGTATGTGGCAGTCCATGGGAGGCCCCATGCTCAGTAGCTGTTCAACACAACTAGGACAGTATAAATAGATTTATTTAAATCTATTTATTGTGTGTGTTTGTGTACTTCATTGGGTTTTGGTTTTGATTTTGACTTTTAGGAGAGAGAAAGAGCAGGAAGTTGGGTGGTGGGAAGGAAGGGGAGATCTGGAAGGAATGGAAGGAGGGAAAGAATATGATCAAAATAATGATATGACTTCTCTAAAGATAAAATGTATTTAAAAGGTCACTCTATTATCTTAATGTTATCTTTTTATTCTTGTTATTGTGCTTTTCATTACAAAATAAGTATAGACAAAAGTTGGATGCAGAAAAAATACCTGTGGTAAATGCTGGAAACCATTTTAGACGTTTTCAATTAAGGCTCTTCTCAAGTTAGGAAACCATCAACTCATGCGTCAGTAGGATATGTACGTACGTTAATGAAGTCAGATACATTACCAAGAATACACACACACACACACACACACACACACACACACACACACACACACACCATACACACATATATGAAACAAGCTCAAGATGACAGAAAAGT
Source organism: Peromyscus maniculatus bairdii (assembly GCF_049852395.1). NCBI lineage: Eukaryota > Metazoa > Chordata > Mammalia > Rodentia > Cricetidae > Peromyscus > Peromyscus maniculatus. Next base: position 27,039,621 of record NC_134854.1, on the reverse strand, counting down.
TGTGCGTCCTCTGGCCACTCCAAGAACTTTCCGGGCCACTAACTCTCAGAGCAACTAGGAACTATGTCCTTTTTACGTTATAATCTCTCTGAATTAATCTCTCTGAATTCCCTATGCAGGAAACTCAGGATACTCTCCCAATTTTTAAGAAAACAATTATAAAATTTTAAAAGTTTATTTCAGTTAAGCGAGTATAATTAAATCTGATAAGGCACTTTACCTTGCCATGTAGCATATTCCTAAAATTGAATATGCAGTTCCGTCATTTGAGAAGATGTTGTGTGGGCACATTCTGCCTTATCCCAAGAGGTCCTATGAAACTATGCACGTCTTGGATTTAAGCTTATATATTCATTTATACCTTTATGGACTAGTAGATCCTCTTTCGGCGTTTTACGACTCCATCATTTCTCACCACCTCTTTCTGTTTTTGAGACTTTCAGTGTCTACGGGAGGAGCCCTTTGGAGCTGTGCCCCACAGCCTTTGACGTCCTTTGTCATTCTCTGAATTCTATCACACATTTGGTTAGAGCAGATCTTTAAGTTCAGTCCTGTACTGTCCTTGATCTTACCCTGTGACAGCTGTCCTTCTAAAGAGCTCTACTTTCATTTAGTCAGACTGATATTTGAAAAGTAATATTTGAGCAGTAGCTGCTATTGAGAAAAGACTACTCCTAACTTTTCTTAGTGGGAAGTGCACATACACACGTATTTACAAAGTCACGTCTACATTTATGTACATTGAAGACAATCAGTTCTTGCTGACTCTTGCAACTGAAATCTACCACCTCAGGATGCATCCCTGTGTGCTGTTTTCCATGATGGTAGCTCCTCTTTTCAACTGCAAACATCTTCCTCTTATCCTTCCTGTGCTTATTTAACAGTGCAATATACCAAGACTCATACTGATGCCATTGCTTTTCCTTCACAAGTATCCTCTTCCACATGGACCACACTCTCACAACCAACAGTGGATGAATCATCTTTGCACATGCATTTATTCACCTTCTCAGACTCTGAAAAGGGTGTTGTGCTGGTCAGTTCAACACACTGAGTGACCCCATATCACCTGCTTAGATTCTCAGAAATTACACCCAGCTTTCCTGTTTTGTACATGCAGTTAGTCCATTATATGACATGCCTTCTAACAACCCTCTTCACTCTTCTCCAGCTCTGAAATCTCATGCAAAACACTTCTCAAAATGTCTAGTTTCCTTCATGCTTCTTGGTCTCCTCTCTCAGGTTGGCCTCAGCATCCCCATGGAGCTTCTTCCTATCTTGCGGAGCCTCTGGTGTTGCTCATACACCACTCCTTCACCCTACTTCAGCACTTCTCACACAGCTTCCCTCTTGCACAAATGACCTCCTCACCCTGTAAATATTATTGATCTCCCAGGCTAAGCAGTGGCCCCCAGTTGTGAATTTCTTCACTGACATACTGGGGTCTGATTCCTTGTGTTGCTCCTCCTCTGTGTGTACATGCCTCTTGACCTTCCAGGCCTTGCATGATCACTATGGCTCCTCAAGGAAGGACTTGTTCTTTGCATTTGCTTGGAACTGCCCCAAGTAATGGCTCTATGAGTGACATTCATTAAAGGGAGAGAGGAAAGGGGAGAAAATTAGTAGTAATTTGTTTCCTATTTTAATTGCTTTTGTTGTATTTGCATTGCAAAAATTACCCTTTATTTTAGAATCATTTCGGGTTTAGAGAAAAGTTTCAAACACAGTACCAAGTTCTGGAATAGCTGCACCCAATTTGTCTGTTGCTAATTTCTTACATTCACCTAGTAAGTTCATCATAACTAATGCACCAACACTGGCACATTAAAAAATGTTAAATCTTTGATTAGGATTTCTAGCAATACTTGGAAGAAACTTTTCCATTTGAACTTTGTAATTTACCCTTTATCTTCAATACATTCCCTTCACCCTTGACCTCAATTACTATTCAAATAGGGAAACTGAAATAGCTGATGTCTTGAAAATTCCCCCAGGAAATAACCTCCTTATTTACAAATTATCTGGGAGTTTTATATGCTAACCTGTGTAGTCCTGCCTGCAGTTTTTGCTGGACAGACTGCTCATGAGATAAAATTGGTAAAGTGCCTGGCATTGTGGCCAGTTTATTTTATTATTTTGGCACTGGAGAAGAGGGTTAGTGAGCTACAGATTTTTTGGTAGTTTTCAAAAAATGGAAATATAAAATAAGACCCAGAAAAGATAATTCATTCTCTGGAAAACTGGGAAAGGAAAATGGTAGCTTCTAGATGAAGGATTATCTTAATAAATGACTATGAGGCATATTTTTATGTCAACTACATGAGTTATTAAATATATTATTCATAAAAATTTATGTTTGGGGCTCTAGAGGGAGTGAGCTCAGTTGGTAGAATGCTTGCTGTATAAGCATGAGCTCCTGAGTTTAAGGCCTGGAACCATTATAAATAGCCGGCCGTGGAGGTTCACACTGTAACCTCAGTGCTGGAGAGGCAGATACGGGAGGATCCTCAGGACTCACTGGGTCACAAGCCCTGTCTAACATGTGAGTTCCAGGGTATCATTTAGAGACCCTAACACATGGTACATGACTCCTGAGTAATGATACCTGAGTTTTCCTTTCAGCTTTTACATGCACATATACCTATGCGTACACATGAACATTCATGCGTCAGGTGCCCTGCATAATTTTAAATGTAAAATTTATAGAACTACAGACTACTGCAGCAAATAACATCAAGAGATAGTACACTGTGTGGCCCTGTTCTTTTTATTGCATATTATGGTTTCTTATAAAAATACACCACTGTTTTCAACATTTTTTTAAAAAAATTACTTTGGTTCTAATAGAGTGCAAAGCACCTGGAATATTTTGAAGTATACCTCATGATAGACCCCAACAACTTCTACTTTCTTGGAAGAAATTTATCTTGAATGTTTCCTCCTTATTAATTTGTCCAAGAGGCACAAGTGTACTTTGGTTATATATGTTTCCCTTGTTTTAAAAATTGACAAGATGAGGGAAAATTAATTTTTCCTTACTACAACCATATGAGGTCCATGACTTTTTAGTAAAGAAGTCATAAAAGCAAATAAGTAAAAAAGTCAAAATTTCCTCTAGTAAGTTTAGCAAAATTATTCTGAAGTCAGAAAGAAATTAAAATTCTACAAAGTTTGACATGTATTGATGATTACTCAAAACAATTGACCCCTGTGTTTGGCAAGGTCAGGAAACTGATCCAAGTTTTACTGAGGAAGTAGAGCTTGTTCTATGAGGCACTATAACAGCAAGTTGTAAGCAGACTGTAGATATTTTAAATCAGTTTGCTGACCTTTGTGTCATCAAAGTTGAAATGAAAACTTGAATCCAAATGCTGTGCTATGGAAGGACAAGGTCACAAATAAAGGATACATTTTTTTGCACTTTTTTTTATCAAATATAAGACATTTTAATTACAAAATAATTTAAGCACTATAAGGAGGGCATAACTGGCAGCATACTTTGCTGGATACAGGCATTTTGTCTTTTTCAAGTAGTAAGTTCCTTTTAAGTGTTGTAAAATTAATTATCTGAAGACATGGACATCTATTTTTTTCTTTAATCGAGTAGGCTTGAAGGTTCATCTTTGGAGACCCTATAATAAAGACTGCTCAATAACCCTCTGTCAGTACTGCCTCTTTCTCCTGGGGTTTGGGTGATCCAGTGGGTAGATACAGACCTCCAAAGCCATCAGAAAGGCCAATCTTACTGTAGTGTAAGATCCTGACAGTTTTTTCCTCCAAATGAGAAAAGTCACTCCATGTGCTTTGTTCTCTAACAGAGGAGATGAATTCTGCATATATTGCTTTTGTCTAATCTCTTTCTCAGGTCTACAATCTGAACATTGGCTGGTTTTAAGTCTTTGCTACAACTAGACTAGATGCTTATAGTGTTGGAGAAAAATAATGGAAAGGTAGGATAGGGCAAACAGCCCTTTCTTGTGTACACTACCACTTGGGATTAGAGGCTATGCAGTTAACCTCCAGGGCAACACTGTGAGTTGGTTGTCATTGACATCTGCATAGCCAGGAACTGAAGGAGGACTGAGAATTTCAGAGAACTTGTAGAGACACAGATGACTGTAATTGTATCAAGTAAAGGCACATTGCCAGTGGATGGCGTAAAAATATGAACAGGTGCCCTGTGTTTATGGTAATATTCCTACACATGAGCCTGCATCACAGCAGAGGAGAGGAGAGAAAAAACAGGATAAGCTATGTTGAGAATGGTCAGAGAGCACTTTTCTATCTTTCTTTTCTTTTACTTGGCTGGTACGGCTACAGATAATAATGTGCAAATGTCATAGTCACATCATGAAGGTTGAACTTCTCACCCTTGTCCAAACCTCCACAGCATCTCTAAATCATGCCCGATCAATCTGGCATAAACATTTGAATCTGGCTTGTGAAAGGTGAATTGGGGCATGATTTATAATGCACAAAAAGTATCTATTGTGTAAATGTCAAGGATCACCTTTGTAGATTAAGTTTATTTGTAAAGAAACCAAAATAAACCATAATCCCCTGGTCACAATAGCTCATAGAAAAGTCAAATCCGGTCAAGTCCAGGTGCAGTGGGAACTGCTATCTGCACATATGAATTCCAAGGTGTAACTTATGCTTCCCGAAATCTCACTTCAATTGAAAGAATTATACTTAAAGAATGATCAGATTTAAAAAATTAGTATGTGATGCTACCCACTATATCTAGTTATTTTACTTTGAATTTCCAATGACCATAAATAATTTTCCTACATTCTCAGTACAAAATTAAATCACTTTGACCCTTCTTTTTCCTGCCTTCAGCTTCTCTCATGTCCCCTCCTTCCAGCCATTCCCATTTTTTCTTCTCATTCCCTTTTTAATTGATGGTTCTTTTTTCTTTGATTATTATTGATATAACTGTATATGTATATATACAGCTTGCCTACTCTGCTTAGTGTTGCTTACATGTATATGAATTCAGGGTCCACAGATAAGTGCGGCTTTCACCCTTCACAAAAGAAACTCTGCATCACATGGAAACCACTGGAGAAAACCACAACTGGTCTTAATGCAGAGATCAACTGACTGTGAGGAGCCAGCCTCAGTGGACACATCCAAAACACAGTTGCTGCCCCAAAGGCTCAGGGAACACTGGAGAGAAGGGACCAGAAAGACTAGAGGAGCCAGAGGACCAGGAAGTCTGCTGTAAGATGTGTCTTCTAGAAATTACAGGAAAGTTGTACTCAGACCTTAACAATATTGCTGCTGAGACAAGACCTGAACAATGAAAAGAGCAATGGACTCCACAGCTGTCAGTCCGAAGTTTTGTGAGTTCCCACTAGCTTGGTTTGGTTGTATCTGTAAGTTTTCCCATCATGGGCTTGATGCCCCTTACTCATAGAATCCCTCTTCTCTTTCTTCAACTGGACTTCTGGAGCTTGGCCTGGTGCTTGGCCATGGCTCTCTGCATCTATTTCCATCAGTTACTGGATGAAGGCACTATGATGACAGTTAGGGCATTCACGAATCTGATCACCGGGGTAAGCCAGCTCAGGTACCTCCTCCACTACTACTAGTAGTCTAATCTGGGTTTATCCCTGTGGATTCCTGGAAACTTTCCTTATACCAAGTTTCTCCCTATTCCCATGATGTCTCCCTCTATCAAGATAGCTCCCTCATTGCTCTCACACCCCACCCCTCTTCCAGCTTGAATGTCCCATTCCCCCATGCGCCCATTCCCCATCCCCTACCCTCCATTGCCCCTCATCCCCAGTTTACAGTCTCATCTATTTCCCCTTCCCAGGGATGAGGGGGGTGGAAATCTGTGATGGGTATGTGGAATGAATAAAAAATTTCTTAATTAAAAAAAGAAAAAAAAAAAGAACTTCAGAATGTACACAAAATTAAAAAAAGAAAATAGCAATAGATATACTAATGCAGAATTGGGAAATCTCATGGGGTCTTATGCCCAGGGAAAGAACTGCTAGCAGCCACTGGCTTCTGGGAGAAGGAGAATTAGTCTCTACCAGGGATGAGCTACTAACTGTTTATCTAATAATACTATTTAATAAAAGTGGGTAAAATATCTATAAACCTTATAGTAAATATTTTGGTCAGTTTAGGAAAGGGATTAGCTACTGTTTAACATACAGAACATAACTAATACTATGTTTGTAGAATTTAGATTATTGCCATAACATTTATTTTAACGGCTCATAATTTGTATGGCTGTGACTTACTTTAAAGTTCTTTCTCCTGTAGGGAGAAATGCTGATGCAGCTTTGTCTTTTGGGAGAGTAAATATTTTGATTACATTCTGATATTATAGTAAAATCACTTTTTGAACATGGATATACAAAATTTCTATTTCTGTTGTATAGAACTGTTTTTTTTTTAATCAAAAGAAGAAAAGAAAACTTCATTTTCAGTAGAAATAAAGATAGAACCCAAACTTGGGTAAACCTCAGGATAGTTCAGGAATAGCCACAATTAATCCTGATTTCCTATTTATCTAGTTTTCTCCTTGGCTTAAATTTCATTAACATTATTTCTCTTCCATGGATAGTTATTCCTAAGCCCAGCCAATAATCCAGTTCAGGCTAAAAAGGCAGATCTATAAAAATTATGTTTAATTATTTCTGTTAGCTTAGGAATGGGTAAGTCACAAGACAGTGAGATTTAGCGTAAGAACAATTGAACACAGTTCTATTTAGTCTGATGCTTTCCCTCAATTGCAAAATTGATTCTTTTGATCAATACTGTGGAGAGAAAAAGGTAATCTTGCAGAGAAGTGGGATGGAAAATGGTCAATCAATAGGGCTTGACAGTACCACCAGGAATTCGAAGTGACATAGATTCCAAGAGGAGTTCTGATAATGGCCCTTGTAAATACCAATAAAATAAGCTGATATAATCTAAATGACTTTCATTTGATTAGTCACATCACTGGTTCTGTCTGCTATCTTGATTGGCCACATGTTCTCATTTGAATGAAAAGTTTCCATAAAGGTTTATCTGTTGAAGACTTCACTTACAGCTTGTGGCTGGAAAAATGTCCAAGAGGTGATTAAAACTTGACAGCACTCATTTAATCAATAGGTTAATGGATTGATGAGTTCATACTGAATTGGCTATTAGAAGGCAAAGGCTGGTATGCGGTGGCGGTGGGTAGGTGCGGATCCTTGGGGTGTTCCTTTGAAGGATGAATTGTGTCTCTGTCCCTCTGTTGTTTCATTCCTAGCCATCTTGAGGTCAACAGCTTGCTCTGCTATGATCTCCAGACTGCTGTGGTGTTCTGCTTCACCACAACCTGGGAATAACAGAGCCAACTGGCCAAACACCGAAACCAGTGAACCCAAGATCAAAGAAATTCCTTTATCCTTTAAGTTGTTTCTGTCAGGCATTTTATCAGGCATTATCTAACATCTCAGAGTTACCCAATCAAGCATTTACTTGGTAGAAAAAAATGGATCAAAGATGCCAAGGTACTTTGTTAGGGTGACCTGTGTGAGTTAATTTGTAAAAATGTTCAATAGGGACATAGTACATATCCACACAGACTTTATGTAAGAGCACGACATAGTCAAAACACAAAATTCCCATGATGTGTCTCATGATGGCTGGTGTACAGTTATGCACACATTTAGAACCTGGGAACTACATCAGTTTCTAAAGCAGTGAGTGTGATGTGCTTGTACACCACCTTCCCAGAGGCATCATAATCATGTAGCAAACTAGCTGGGCAAGGTTGATTTCTGCTACTAGACCCTAAGGATGTATTTTCTAAGAGCAGGGCAGTGCATGAAAAAGGCTTTAGCTTTCTGTTCTTTTCCCCTCAAATTGTTGAGCAAGTAGTTATTTAGGAATCTATCTATCTATCTATCTATCTATCTATCTATCTATCTATCTATCTATCTATCTATCTATCATCTATCTATATCTATATATAGACACACATGTAACAGCATAATTAATGAAAAAAGAGGCTACAGATCTAAAAGAGTAAGGAAGGATATATGGGAAGGTGTGAAGGAAGGGGAAATGATGGAATTATAATTTCCAAAAATGAAACAAGTATTTTTAATGGAGTATAGAACTAAACAGAGTTCTCAAAAGATGAAACAAACATCTAAGAAACACTTTAAAAAAGCGTTTAATGTTTGTTTAGTCATGAGAGAAATACAAATTAAAATTACTTTGTCCCAGTCAGACTGGCTAAGATTAATAAAACAAATGGTAATAGGTGCTGCCAAGGATGCTGTGAAAGTGGAGCAATTACTCACTGGTGGTGGGTGTGCAAACTGGGGTAGTCACTATCAAAATAATGTGGAGACTCCTCAAAATGCTGACAATGATCTACCACAAGATACAGCTATCTGTACCACTCTTGGGCATGTACCCAAATGACTCTACATTTTACACCAGAGACTTGCTCATCTGTGTTTGTTACTGCTCTATTCACAATAGTCAGACACCAGAAACAAACTACAAGTCCATCAGATGATGAACAAATAATGAAAATATTGTGCATTTATACAATGGAATATTATTCATCTCTTAAGAAAATTGAAACTATGAAATTCCAGGAGAGATGGAGCTAGAAACAATCATCGTAAGTGAGGAAGCCCAGTTACAGAAAGATAAACATATATATTTTCTCTTAATATGTAAATTTATTGTTTAACCTTTAGGTGTATGTGTTTCAATTAGAATATCCACTAAGTTAGGTAGCTACTGAGGGACCAGGTTGGTGAAGGAAATGTGGAATAGATAGAGTGTTGTAAGGAGACTTAGAGGAAACTGGAATGCCAGGATTAACTGGGGGAGAGGATGGGAGGACAGAGTAAAATTCAGAAGATGAGGAGTGATAACTAATACTAAAAAGCTTTTAAAAAGACATGATAAAATCTACCGCTGTTCAAGATTCTTAAACTACATGCCTGTATAAAGAAATTTAAAGGGAGTGAATTCATGTCTTGTGAAGAAATCTCTTTTAGTCCCCCTCTGTTCCTATATGGCAATGCTTTTACCTTAAAACCTGCCTCTGTTTTGTCCAATAGCTACCAGTATTTTTCTGACTCAATTTCCTATTTGTATAAACATGGATCTGTCCTATGACAGCCTCAACTGACACAAAGCATAACAGGAAGAGCTCTTATTTTGTTTAAATATTTCCCTCCTGTGTAGTCAGTATTTACCTGAGAAGGTCATAAACTTCCCTGTTTTTCGATAAAACATGAAGATTCCTCACAAAGTAGATAAGACAAGATTCCTAAAAGGTTTAGTAATCTCTTCCTTTAAAGACATTTTCAGCTAATATTTTTTCTTTTCCATTTTAAACAAACAGACAAACAAAAAACTATTTAGAAATGAATTATTTGATGTAGGCAGAAAAAGACTACAATCTCCGTAGTGATACTTGGAGATGATATATTTAGCATACACATTTATTCCTTTATTTTACACATTTTTTTTGTATTTAATTGGAGGAAATATTTTGTTATATACCTGAAGCTTTTAGTTTACATTACATATTCTAGATACAGATATCAAATTTTGATTGTAAACTGATTTCCATAGTTTAACTCAATTGATGTCATTTTTCTGTGTTGAAAGAGATGTAATAGCTAATCTCTAAGGTACATTCCATTTTGAATATGTTGTAATTTGATGTGCTTTTCATTATTGTACATAATAATAACCGTATCAGCAGCCAGACACTGTGAATCCTAGAGATATTACCTTAGAGTAGTCTAATTAGATCTAATTCATTGCACACTAAGGTCTTTCTGGAGGGCCTTAGTTGTATGGTGGCTTTAAGGAATAGCACTACACTTGGACAGATTCCAGAATATTTTTATATTATAGATCCAGTATCTTTACTTCCCAGTAAAGTCATACTGACTTACAAGTTCTTAAGAAAAGATTTTGGCAATAGAAAAATAGTAACTACCCACCATAGAGAGTCACAACATTTTAGAGCCAGAAGAGGTCCTAGGAAACTCGTTCAGGCTTACTAGCATGCAAAATACTAAAAATAAGGCAACACATGTGAACCTAGCTTGTTAATTGAGAGATTCAAATGGAGCATTTTCTAGCATGTGGAAATATTTGGGGATTAAATAGTAAAAGTTAATCAATTTCTAAGTTGAAAATGGTTTCAATTATTCCTGCCAGATGACATGTAGAGAAATACACAGGAAAACAGAAAACAATTTTGAAAATTATGCAGATTCATATTGTTCAAATTATATTCTATGAATATTAAGTCTACCAAGACTTCTCCATCAGTAGTAGACATTGTACTCAAATAAACTTGGGAAACATTGCTTCAAACCAAATTAAGTTCTATTCTGATTAATGCACATTTTCTTAAATGGTTGATATTTTATTGTGTGGTGTGTATTGTCAGTCTATGAGAGAACAACTTAGCCTATAGAACTATTTTAAATAAGTGCATTAACCACTGAACTTTTAGATATTTACGTACAGATTAAAGCACAATACTGAGGAAAGAGGAGATCAGAGTGAAGCAGAAGCTGGACAAAAGTCAGGATGTTTTGAGAGTGATGCTGTGTTACAATAACTCCTGGCTCCTGTCCTCCATTGTTCAGGTTTGACTCTCACTTGAGGTTTCTATCTTTGTTTTCATGGCCTTCTTTTTCATCAGGGTCTTGCTACCTCATTTTGTTGTTTCACTATTGAAGCCTAAATGTGGTCCTTTATCTGATCTCTACCTTCCTTCCCCTACTCTTGCAAATCATCTAAGAAATTTTGGTGGCATAGAGAGCAAGGTTTAAAGTGTGATTTTATCTCCACTGCCCATAAAAATCATTCCATTCTTCCTATTTTTGCTGTCAAACTCTTAAGTAACTGCCCACTTTCTCTTTCAGTTTTAATATGTTCCTAATCATCTCTCATATAACCTTCTACAAACTCGTCCTACTGTCTCACAAATAAACATATAAACACATATGTAGAAAATATAGTTCTGACTGTGCGTTTTCATTCCATATCCTCCATTATCTTCTTCCTTACAAGCAAAATAACAACAATCTTAATGTGATCTATAGGCTCTTCCACAGCATTTGACACATTAGCTTTTTCTGATTCTACATTTCCTTTTAGTTTTCCAATCAAGCATATTCAACATAATAAATGCATAGTGAAAATAGAAGCATTTAAAATGCATACTTTGCTAAGTTTTGAGCTTCATATGATACATATGTTTGTGTGCGTGTGCATGTGCGTGTGTGTGTGTGTGTGTGTGTGTGTGTGTGTGTGTGTGTGTGTATGTGTGTGGGTGTGGTGTGGTGTATATGTACCACAGGGTGTGTCAGAGGTCAGAGGATAACCTCAGTTGACAGTCTTGATTTCTACCTTGTTGGGATATGGTGAGGCATTCTTTTTTTTGCCTCAGTGTATACCAGCCTGGCTCAAGAGTTTCTGGGGAATCAAATGTCTTTGCTTCTCATCTTGTTGTAATCCACTGGAGATTGTACAGAGATGCTACCACTCCCACCTTGATTTGATTCAGGGGATTCAAATTTAAGTATTCATATTTTTGTGTCCAGCATTTTTTCCAGTGAACCCTCTCCCTATCTCATTGCATAATATTTCTATCATCCTGGAAAATTCTATTTGGCCCCATTTCAAAAACTGTATACCACAACTAAACACTTTTTATTTCTGTCATTGGGGTTTTGTTTGTTTGTTTAATGCTTTGTTTTGTTTTTCAATTCAAATGGAGGATACTCTGACCTATTGAAGGAGTTGCAGGTTGCTGATTCCTTTGTGTGGGGAACTCCTCTGTACAAGTAGAGAAGTTTCATAGCACATGCCCAAATGTCTGCGAATTCTTAGTCTTTAGCACAGTGTCTGGCCACAGAAAATACACTCAATGTACAAAGTTAATCGTTTAGAGATGGGGCTGTGTTCTGAGAATGCAGCATCAGGAGGATTCATTAATGTTTAAATATTGTACCGTGCATTTCACACACAGTAAGAAAGGTGCAATATCACTAGGTGATACAATCTCATGGAACCATCATTGGGTATATGAATCACCACTGGCTAAAGTGTTGTTATTCATGAATATATTAGCCATGAATATATTAGCCATTATTTTAATAAGTTATAAAACTTCATCCCAAAGAATAAGATTTTGTAGTAAAAATATACAAAATGGACAATGGATCATATCCAGGAAGAAAAAGAAAACACTTTCTGAATCTAACCAGATGGACATATGACAGAGCATAAGACAGTTTTGAAGGGGATACACTGATTATTCTACATTTCCTTGATACCTAAACAGCTTTGTGTTTTCAACTAGTTTACAGTTAATTTTTTCTTTTATTGAAAACTTTTTTCATACAATATATTTTCATCATCGTTTCTCCTCCCCTAGATCTTCCCAGATCCTTCTAAGCACTTCATCCACCCAACTTCCTACAATTTCTCTTTTATAATAAAATAAAAAGATAAAACAAAAACCAATAAATCAGAATGGGAGAAAATAAACAAATAGAAGAGCCCAAGACAAAGCATAAGGAACAGAGACCCACTCATTTGCCCAGTCAGGAATCCCATAAAAACACTAAACTGGAAGACTATAAATATACAAAGTACCCGTAATGTAAAAAGAGAGAAGAAAAAATATAAATAAAATAAAAGTAAGATGGTCTTTTTTTTTTTTAAAGGAAAAGCCTCGACATGTCATTGTGAAACAAGGTACCTCCAAATATGCCACTGTTTGTTTTCTGTTGGCCTTCCACTGCTGGACATGCAGCCCTCCCTTAAGAGTAGCTTGTTTCCAAAGTGAGACTCCATTGGAGAAAACTAAACTTTTAATTCACAAGTGGTTATCAGTTGGAGATTGTTTCTGGGTTAGGGAAGGGGGCGTGTGTCCACTTGTGCTTTCTGTTTGCGGCCCCCACTGGTGCAGACCTGTGCAGGCCCTGTGCATGCTGCCCCAGTCTTTATCAGCTCATGTGTGCATTGATATTCTTGCTGTAGAAGGCCCTGTTTTATTGGTTTCCTCTCTCCTGTCTAGCTCTTGCACTCTTTCTGCTTCCTCTTCCATGGGATACCCTGAGCTCTTAGAGGAGGGGTTTGATAGAGACATCACCTTTAGTGATGGGTCTCTGCATAATGCCTGGCTGTTGGTCTCTGTACATGTTCCCATCTGCTGCAGGAGGAAGCTTCTATGATGATGGCTAAGCAAGGCATTGATCTATGAATATAAGCACAATGTCATTAGGAGCTGTTTTATTGCTAATTTTTTTTTTAATGCTTGTTAGAACAGTAAAATTTAGATTTACTCTAGGTCCTGGGCTATCTAGTCTCAGTTTTTTGGTTACTCAAGCAGTGTCCAGTATGGGTTTCATCTCATGGAGTGGGCCTCAAATCAAATAGGATATTGCTTGGTTACTCCAACCAAATTGTGCCACCATTTCACTAGCATAATTTACATGCAGGACACCATTTCCAATAAAATGGTTTGTAGTTGTATTGGCATTATATTTCTTCTTTGGTAGAGTGCAGAGTACCTTCCTGTACCAATGTTGCTGTCACAGGGGTGAATCTTCTTTGTAGTCACCAGCTCAACTTTTCTGTGTTCAGTGAGTTGTGTAGGCGTGTTATCTTCAGAAATGGGACTTTGCTGTACGTTTTTGGAGAACAAGCTATAGTCTTGACAACAGCCTGGGTTATTTGGGGGCAGTTCTCATGGGACCACTTTGGCCAAAAACTCAATTAGGTGTAACACAATTCGGTTGCTGGAAGCTTCATTTGGTGGCAAGAGATGGCCAGCTGAGTCTCTATTTCCCCCATTATTTGGTAACTTCATTTAGAACTTTTTCATACACACACACACACACACACACACACACACACACACACACACACACACACATTTTAGGAAGCTTCTACTGTTTTAAGTTCCCCTACTACCCCTCAAATGACCCTTAATTTTAGATATCTTCCTCCATATTCCCTTTTCTGTCTCTTCTTCACTCTCTCTCCACTTGATCCTTCTGTTCCAGTGCCCCCGCATTCATCTTCAAATAGCTATTCTCTTTTCTTTTTCTAGGGAGCTCTATCTGCCCCCCACCCATTCAGTTACTCTATACATAATCTCTGAGGTTCTATGGCTTATAGATTAGTTTTAATTGACTTAACAGCTAATATCCACATATAAGAAAATACATACTATATTGGTCTTTCTGGATGTTCCTACTTTATTCAGAATGACTTGTTTTCTAGTCTCATCTGTATACCTGTAAATTTCATGAATTCATTATTTTAACTACTGAATAATACTACATTGTATAAATACAATACATTTTCTTTATTCATTCTGCTGTTGAGGGGCATCTAAGTTGTTTTGAATTTTTGGATATTATGAATAAAGTATCTGTGAACATGGCTTTATCACTATCTCTGTAGTAGGATGAAGCATCATTTGGGTATATTCCCAAGAGCTGTATACCTGGATATTGAGGAAGATTGTTTCTCATTTCCCCAAGGAACTGCCATATTGATTTCCATAGCGGCTGTACAAGTTTGCACTCTCACCAGCAAATGGAGAAGTGTTCCCCTTGTTCCACATTCTCACCAGCATGAGCTGTCACTTGTTTTATTGATCTTAATCATTCTGATTGGTGCAGAATGAAACCTCATAGAAGTTTTGATTTGTATTTCCCTCATGACTAAAGTTGTTAAACATTTTTTTTAATAAAGAGAACGACTGTTGTATTTCAAGGCAAAAATGCAATTACAATATTTTAATAAAACAGTGCATTAAGCCAAACTTTTATATAACAAACATAAGAAAACTAGTACTAAAATAATTTCTATTTCACCTTAATTGAATTTTTACATCAAAATGCAGAATTCGTTAATCATATTTATTTCTTTTTTAAAAACTTTCATTGATTCTTTGCAGATTTCACATCTTGCAGTTTGATCCCACTTATCTCCCCATTTCCTTGCATCTGCCCTTGCTAGCTCCCCCTCCCAGATCAAACCCAAAAGTCAAACAAAACAAAATGAAACAAAAGAAGAATCTTGTTGTGGAAGCTGTAGTGTGGCTAGTTGAGACACACAGTTTACCCTTTAGTCCATTTATGTATACTTGCAAGTATTCATTGCTATGAGTCATTGGTCTTGCTGGAGACCTCTGGTTTCTGCTATACCACCCATAATGGGCTCTCACTGGGGCTTCTCATGGATATGTCCTGTTGTTGTCCTGTGTCATGAAAATCCTGTTTGGGATCTGTAGGTTCTTTGCCTTCACATGCTCCAACAATTCATAGATTGAGTGGATGTTGGGGTGGACCAACTCATAGCCCTTGTTCTGAGCCTGGGTGGTAGCTTGGTAGTTTTCCCTCATGTTCACTACCCAGATGAACTCTCCTTGGCTAGCTCACCCAATGCAGCCTACAGCAAGGAGAGGGGCCAATTCTACTGCTCTGGGGCCCTCAAATGCAGGTCCCCCTCACTCACTTCACCTGGAGTCAGCTCTACTGTTTTGTCTAGGCAAAGTTCTACCTACTCTTCTAATTACTGTAGGGGGCATAAGAGGAAGGCAAGGACAGCTCTCCTGCTCTCATGTCCTCAGATCTGGCTCACCTGCATTCCTGACAACAGGGCCAGCTCTAATATACTGTCCAGGGAGAGTGTAGGACCAGCTATCCCATGTGTTGTAGCTAGTGTGGGGCAGGGCTAGTTCTCTCACTTTTGTGATGGGAGGGCCAACTCTCTTGTCTGCCACAGGTAGCAAAAGGCAGAGGAGAGAAGGCATCTTTCCTTCACTCATGACATGAAATGGTTGATGAGGCAAGGGCGTGGGGGTCAGTTCTGTTGCTCTCATGTCCTCAGGGCTGGCTCACCTGTGCCTTGACAACAGGATCAGCTCTAGTGTAGTGTGCTGCTCAGACAAGAAACAGAGGATGCTCTCTCATGCACTACAGCATGTGAGGGTCAGGGCTAGCTCTCCCACTCTTGTGATCCCAGGACCAGCTCTCTCACCTGTCACAGGTGATAATGGGTGAGGGGGGAGGGCATCTTTCCCTCACCCATTCCATCACATGGCAGACAAGGTGTTTTTCAGCCATTTGAGTTTCTTCTTTTTATGTTTAGATTTTTACCCCATTTTAATTGGGTTATTTATTTGATATCTAGGTTTTTTTTGAGTTCTTTATGTATTTTGGATGTTAGCCCTCTATTAGATATGTAGTTGGTAAAAATCTTTTCCCATTCTGTAGGTTGCTGCATTGTCCAAATGATAATGTCCTTTGCCATGCAGAAGCTTTTCAGTTTCATGAAGTCTCACATTTTGTTGATCTTAGTGCCTGCACTATAGGTGTTCTGTTCAGGAAGCTGTTTCCTATGCCAATGAGTTCAAGAATATTCTTCACTTTTTCTCCTATTGGATTCTGCTTATGTTGAAGTCTTTGATCCATTTGGAGTTGAGTTTTATACAGGCTTGAAAGTATGGATCTATTTAGATTCTTTTACATGAAATAGTTCAATTTGACCAACAGTATTTGTTGAGATGTCTTTTTGTCTGGTGTGTATTTTTGGATTCTTTATCTAAAATCAGGTGTCCATAGTGTGTGGAATTATATGTAGGTTTTCAATTCGATTCCATTGATCAACATGTCTTTTTTTATGCCAATACCATGCTGTTTTTATTACTATAGCTCTATAGTACAACTTAAAATTGGGAAGAGTGATTTCCCCAGCAGTTCTTTTTTTATTTAGGATTCTTTCAGCTATACTGATTATTTTGTGTTTCAATATGATGCTATTATTAAAAGTAAGATTTTGGGTACAAAATTTTGACATCTGACAGATAAAATTCTGAGTTATAGAGTACCTGACACCAAGTATCTATTTTCCCTGGCTGAAAAACCCTTTTTCTTTATTCAGCTACTGAACTGTTATGTGGGAATAGAGATGAGAAAGATGAAGTAGTAGTTTCTGGGCTTTTTTTCAGTACCCTTTGTCTATGATCACACATGCAATTTTGAGTTGCTTTTTTTTTATTTATGATCAATGAATTCACTATCATGATTGTGTTGACCAGATCATAATGTACAATTCATTCTTTCAGAGATTCATAGACTTAAGATTGTCCTCTAATTAAATATTAGTCATTATTTTACAAATTCTAGGTGTAATAAATCATAAAGCTCAAATGATACAGTTGAGTAGCTTGCAAACCAAGATGACTATATTCCAGGGAAATCAAGAACATTTTGTAGTCCATGATTTTTAGATTAAACTTTCAATCAATAAAAAAATTTAACTGGGCACTGGTGTTTGTCTGTAATCTCAGCATTTGTGAAGTTGAGAAAGATAACTGTGAATTTGAGGACAGTTTGCATTACAATAGGAAATTCTAGGTAGTCCTGAGTTACTCAGGAAAACCCTGCCTTAAAATAAAATCAATTGCAAAGCAAGAAATGAGGGATTCTGTTCCCAGCACAGTAGTTTTTAACCTGAAGTCAAAACAAAATTATTATTGAAAGAAGTGGTATATAATGTCATATAATTGGATATGCTTTTATATTTAATTATGGGATAGAGAGATGATTTAGTGGTTAAGAGCCTCTCTGCTCTTGA
Source organism: Peromyscus maniculatus bairdii (assembly GCF_049852395.1). NCBI lineage: Eukaryota > Metazoa > Chordata > Mammalia > Rodentia > Cricetidae > Peromyscus > Peromyscus maniculatus. Next base: position 27,021,969 of record NC_134854.1, on the reverse strand, counting down.
GTTGATTCTTAGCAGCCACATGGTGACTTACAATTAATTGGAAAATAAAAGGAAATAAAGGTAACTTAAAAGTGTGTTATTTTAATAACTTAAATGATTTTGATTAAAACACTGACAAATACCTCCTGTTTTCAGCTGGATTGTTAAAATTTGAAGGGTGGGCGAGAGGGGGAGAACAGGGGATTCTGTGGCTATTATGTTGAACTGAATGGTGTTGTAAAATAATAATAATAATAATAATAAAAAAAATAAAATAAAATATAAAAAAAAAAAAAAAGAATATTTTAGCTGATCTATGACAATAAGAACTCGGGGTAATAGATATTTGAAATCTTGTCTTCTTTCAGTTGTTCTACACTTTATTCTAAGGGTAACTGACAGAATGCTGTATCTCATACCCCACTCACCATTCAAATTCATTTGTTGAAGCTTTCTATGAAATCAGTATGATCTGAAGGTATAGAGACCATATACTAGAGTTTAATCCCCACTATGTTGCATTGAAAAACTAGAAACTTAATCTGACTATTGCATGTAGAGGTGGACATTTGGGAGATGGTGTCATTGTATATGCTTATCAGGGTATAGTTCTATGATTGAGTAGTGGGGGTTAGACATAAAGACAGAAACCAGAACTGTGACATGGGATTTTTCCTGTCTCTTTTCATAAGATTCCCTGTACTACCAATCCAGGCCTCTCCCAACAAGTAATGTATTACCAGATAAAGGCCGCAAACCATAATTGTTAACTAAATAAATTTATTTATTTATTTATAAATTTATGTAGCTTAAGACATTTCATTATAGAAATACAAACTGAACTAATACAAAACTCAAAGTTGTTACAGTTAAACTTATTCAGAAGTAAAATTAAATTCAAGGGTATTCTAGTTTGCTTACTGTTTGCTGTGATAAAACACTGACCAAAAGTGACTTAAGGAAAAGAGTATTAATCTGGAGTCAGGAACCTGGAAGCAGGAAGTGAAACAGAGACCAGGGAGGAATCATGCTTACCAACTTGCTCCTGGATCAGGTCAGCTACCTTATGTTATAACTCCAGACAACATTTCTGGGGTGACACTGCCCACAGTGGCCTGGGCCCTCTCATATCAACTAGCAATCAATAAAATGCCTCACGCATCTAGGCAGTGGTACCAGGTCCTGGGCTCATTGCATGAGTTTGCTGTTTGAAACCTGGGACTTATAAAGGGACGCTTGGCTCAATCTGGGAGGAGGGAACTGGACCTGCCTGGACTGAGTCTATCAGGTCGATCTCAGTCCTCAGGGGAGGCTTTGCCCTGGAGGAGGTGGGAATGGGGATGGGCTGGGGGGAAGGGGAGAGGGGCAGGAAGGGGGAAAACAAGGGAATCTGTGGCTGTTATGTAGAACTGAATGGTATTGTAAAATAAAATAAAATTTAAATAAAAAAAAAAAGATATTTATGTAAAATCCTCTGTGAGAAGAAAAGGGTACATTTTAATGACATGCAGTATAATATTTTACTGGATGTATGTTTTAATGCGGTGTCATTGAATATGTTGCTCATTATTATCTTCTTAACTTTGCAACTTCCAAGTTTTTCACAAATCAAATATATTACTAAATTCATTTTTGTTTTTGGACAGAAATTAGGTACACTTGAGTTCATCACCCGATTTATGTTTTAGTAATCTTTCTCTTTTCTCTGTTTTAAACTCAATTCTGATGTTTCCAATGACATTTTGGCCCAGTTTTGTCCTTGGAGATTGTGATGGACATTCTTGATTTTCGACTGGACAACATCATGAGTTTATTAAGACCCTAATAGCTGGTTACACTACTGAGGTATTTTTTTTTAATTCAATAATTTGAAATGGGAAGACCCACTTTTAGTCTAGATCTTTTGAGGTAAGTAGATCCACCTTTAATCTGGGCCACACCCTCCAGCAGCAGTCAGTATAAAGAACACATTAGAGGGAGATCTCATTCTGCTAGCTTGTTTTCTTCCTTGCTATTAAGTCTATCCCTTCCTGCCATTAGGGATTCATGATTTTGGCATACACTGAAGACCAGCTAAGATATCCAGACTTAAGGACTGAACAACTACTGAATTCTTGTACTTACTGTTGGACTAGCTGAACCACAGCCTATAAACCCCTCTAATCAATCTACTTTCTCTATTATCTATCTATCTATCTATCTATCTATCTATCTATCTATCTATCTATCTATCTATCTATCTATCTATCTGCCAGCCCACCCATCCATCCATCTTTTTATCTGTCTATCTATCTATCTATCTATCTATCTATCTATCTATCTATCTAATTCATTTGATAAGTTCTGTTCCTCAAGAGAACCCCAATTAATATAGATTTTCTTTAATGAGTGTGCCCAAATCAAGCTAAAAGGAAAGGGCAGAAACACTCTTGGTTAATTTCGTACAAACAAAATCATATGTGATTACTAAAAATAATTAGACTAAGACTTACATTGCCAAGTGGCATTAATTCTGTAATTAAGGTGTTTATGTTGATGAAATTAACCAGAGCACAAGTGGTTCATGAAAAGTTACTCAGGCCCATTCAAAAGTTAGTCATGTGTGTAAGATAAATATTTTATATTTAGAAACATTTTCCCATGAAACATACACACTAGTACAAGTCACTTCAAATTCTATTAGAAGACAAAGACATACGTTTTTTAATCTCATTCCCTTGACCTGAACTTCATATTTTTGAAGATGTTGAGGTCCCATATACAAGCTATTTTAAAATTTTTATATACAGTATTCTAAATCACCCTTACATCTGAAAACAAAACAAAGGTGAAAGCATTTGCGTAGAACAAAGTCCTTTACTCTATGGTGACAGATATGTTGATACTGTGGAGACAAATGAGTGACACAGCCTTAACCAGACTGCATGACAAGAGTGCAATTATTAGCGTCAGTAGTACTCATAACATTACAGTAACTTCAATGCTATCTTGTTCATCCTGCACGAAGAGTGAGAAATTTCCCTCTCCTGACAGTGGCAGAGTGTAAACAGTGCAAAAATACGATTTAGCATTGGACAGTGACTAATACATTTTTATATTGTAAAAACAAAATGTGTTTGGTAACATCTTAAGTATTACTGCCTGTATGCATTATTTTGAAATTTTCCCTGAAGTGGGGCCCAGTCTCGCTCCCTATTGAAGCTCTTACCTTATGGAGAAAGCAAAGCAGAACAGCGTGATTCTGGAAACAACTTTCGATCATAGTGGCCTCAAGTACAGACCCGAGAGCCACACGGAAAAGCACAGTTGCTTTCTGTGTGGTGCAGCAATTTCTTTTCGAAATTTCCTCTTCCCTCCCTCCCTCCCTCCCTCTCTCCCTCCCTCTATTTTCTCTCTTTCTTGTTTAGTTTAGTTTTGAGACTGTAATTTAATCACACATTTCTCCCTTCCCAGTCCTGCCATGTACCACTCCCGGCTCTCCTAATTTGTGGCTTCTTTTTCATTGATTGTTAGTGCATGCAAATATGTTTTTGTATATAAATATATATTCCTACATATACCCTGCAGACTCCATATAATGCTATATGTTCATTTGGCACTGAACAACCCATTATTGTGTTCTTTACTGGGGGAACTGCTTCTCCGGTGTTTAGTTTTACGCAGTTGTTTGTATAGGATTTCCGTTTCTTTTTTTTTTCTTTTTTTTTTTAAGTAAATTTATTTTACAACATCATTTAGTTCAACATAATAGCCACAGATTCCCCTGTTCTCCCACTCTCGCCCCCCTCCTCCCCCCACCCCACCCCCCCATTCCCACCTCCTCCAAATCAAGGTTTCCCCCGAGGACCGGGATCGATCTGGTAGACTCAGTCCAGCCAGGTCCGTTTCTTATGAGCAGGTGTTTTAGAACCCACTACCTATGATGGGACACTTCGCACATCCTTGAGGCATGGGGAGGGGCTTGGACCTGCCTCTCATAAATGTACCAGGCTCTGCTGACTCCCAATGGGAGGCCTTACCTTCTTGTAGGAGGGAACAGGGTGTGGGTGGACTGACAGGGAGGCTGGAGGGGCGGGAGGAGTGAAAAGGGGGATCTTTGATTGGTATGTAAAATGAATAAAAATGTTTTTTCTTAATTAAATAAATAAATAAAAAGATTTATTTGGGAAGGAGGAGTCAAGGAGAGTGGCTGCCTCTGCCAGGGTGGAAAGCTGACTTTTCCTGCTCAGGGATCATAAGAGCTAGAGAATCAAGGAGTTTGCTGTGAGACTGTGCTTTCTGATGAGATCAGAAGCGAAACACAGAAGTCTCACTAACATGACTATCCAAATGTGAGCTGAACAAGGATTTTACTAACAAATATGCCAAACTGGACAGGAAAAGGCCCATGATACCTCAACTCTATAACAAAGAAACTGCCGCACCCCACAGACGGCAGCTGTGCTTTTCAGTGTGGCTCTCAGGTCTGGACTTGAGGCTAATATGATCGAAAGTTGGTTTCAGAATAATGCTGTTCTGCTTTGCTTTTCCGTAAGGTAAAAGTTTAAATAGGGAGACTAGACTGGGCTTAAGGTCTTCGGCTTGGTGGCTGCATTGTCTATTTGAAGCATCTTAATATTTAGTGAAAAGGGCTAGGTGAATTTGTGTTGTCTATTTAGTGCTAAACACTGATCACTTTTGTTAAATTTTTTTTTAACTTATGAACTTGCATTTATGTAATACAAATATAAAGTTTCTGTCTTTTAACACTCTCTGCTTTTTATTTGCTCTCCAGTTGTCTGCCTTAAAAATAGCTTACTTTTATTTATGTGAACTTAAATGTCCATTTCAAAGATTATGAGGAAAAATCCTTTGCCTTCTTGTGTACAGATGTCTTTTTTCAACTTTACAAAGATTCAGGACACAATCTGGTCTCTCATTTTTCTTATGTTCAAGACTCTTTTGTACAATTTTTATGTACAAGAGGAGATAGCTTATGCTTTCCAACTTTCTTTTCATTATCAATAACATGGATTGAAAATTAACTTTTCTAAATGCAGTCATAGGGTTACCTGATGCACTTGATTTAAATTATAACTGACTCATTGTGAGAAAATTATAGTATTAAAATGAGGTAGCTTCATTTTAGCTCTTAAGAAAGAGATGTGAAGATTTCGTCTGTATCTTTAACAAAGCTGTGTGGCACACGAGCATTATACTTTCAACTTGATTTTTTCTGCTAATGGCTTTGGGAAAAAAATCAGTGGAAATTGTATTTGAATGTCTGCTTCTTTATTATCTTAATGTAGAGCCTATTTTCTATTGATCTTATGGAGAAATATGAGCTTCTCAGATGTTCTGTGTTATTTCTAAAATAACCACCAAAAAATAAAAACATTACCATAAATCATCTGTTTACTATATATCCTATAGTTAGGAAAATGAAAACTTGTGACTTCACGTGACATGCTCCAGGCTTCAGTGACAAGATCCATGTTCCTTGGATATTTATATAACACAATCCATTTTGAGTCTAATGCTAAAATTACTGATTGTTTTTTAAAAAATTCAGGATCATTATTGTAAAAATGAGATTAGGTTTTATGCAGATAAAAGTCATAATAAGAAAGAAGTCATAGACAGTGCCCTTCTTCAGGAATGGGTCTGGTTCTCAGCACCTGTGTAGTTTTTGAACACACATGACATCTACTTGAAATATGTGTTCAAATAAGAGGCTGTAACCAGGATGAATTAGAATTCCAGAAATGAAAGTCATCTTCTAAGTAAGCAGCAGTTATGTGTGGGGACAATTCTTCCGTGTTAAGAAAAATTGTATCCAAAAGAGCCCTTCATAGATACCTATTATTATTTTTTTTTTTTGGTTTTTTTATTATTATTATTATTATTATTTTACAACACCATTCAGTTCAACATAATAGCCACAGAATCCCCTGTTCTCCCCCTCTCGCCCACCCCTCCCCCCAGCCCACCCCCCATTCCCACCTCCTCCAGATCAAGGTCTCCCCCGAGGACCGGGGTTGACCTGGTAGACTCAGTCCAGGCAGGTCCATTCCCCCCTCCCAGACCGAGCCAAGTGTCCCTGCATAAGTCCCAGGATTCAAACAGCCAACTCATGCAACGAGCCCAGGACCTGGCACCAATGCACAGCTGCCTCCCAAACAGATCAAGCCAACTGACTGTCTCACCCGTTCAGGTGGCCTGATCCAGTTGGGGGCCCCTCAGCCTTTGGTTCATAGATCCTGTGCTTCCATTCATTTGGTTATTTATCCCGGTGCTTTATCCAACCTTGGCTTCAACAATTCTCGCTCATATAAATCCTCTTCATACTCACTAATTAGACTCCCAGTGCTCCACCAGGGGCCCAGCCGTGGATGTCTGCCTTCAGATTCCTCAGTCCTTGGATGGGGTTTATGGCATCACTATTTGGGTGTCTGGCCATTCCATCACCAGAGTAGGTCAGTTCCTGCCGTCTCGCGACCATTGCCAGCAGTCTTTTGAGGGGGTATCTTTGTGGATCTCCGTGGGCCTCCCTAGCTCTCTGCTTCCTCCCCTTCTCACCTTCCCATGTGGTCTTCATTTACCATGGTCTCCTATTCCTTGTTCTCCCTCTCTTTTCTTGATCCAGCTAGGATCTCAGACTCTTTCCCTCGACTGTCGCCCTTCATTGTTCCCACTCATGACCAGGCTATTCATGTAGATCTTGTCCATTTCTCCGTTTCTTTTTTGGGGTCCCGTTTTCCAGGTAGCCTCACTGGTGATGTGAGTAGCAGTCTAGTCATCCTTGTTCCACATTTTTTTTTTTTTTTAAATAATTTATTTTTATTTTGTGTGCATTGGTATTTGGCCTACCTGCCTGCCTGTCTTTCTGAGGGTGTCAGATCCTCTGGAATCGGAGTTATAGACAGTTATGAGCTGCCAGGTGGGTGCTGGGAATTGAACCGGGGTCCTCTGGAAGAGCAGCCGATGCTCTTAACCACTGAGCCATCTCTCTAATCCCGATACCTATTATTTTAACTAAATACAATTGTGATAATGCACAAATGTCACAGAAGAATGCAGCTATTGTTTTGCATTCATTTGGAATTGTAGTGATTATAGATATTATAGTCCAAGAATAAACTAAAGACCTGAAATTACATATTCAGACAACACTCATCCCTGGGTGCTTTTGTATTCTAACACAGACTTATGGGAGAAGGATACACTAGATCTTCCCAAGTGACTGAAAAGCCAAGTCATTTTAAGAATCATGTGACTGCATGTACATGACAATGGAGGTACCTGGGAAATTTTGTCAGGAACTTACAATCCCCTGTGGCATTTTCTTCACAGTCTCCTGACAATAGTAACATATTGTTATATTTGTCAGAATTATACACTTAAAATGTGTTTGTTTGATTGCATGTGAGTTATGCCCTGCAAAGTGTATTGAACAAAGTGTTTGCTGGGGTGGAAACTGGACACGATATTGATGACAAATGCTGTTTTCCACTGTTTCCACATTTGGTCTGATAGCTCCTCATACTTTAGTCAGTCCATGTGTAACTCATCGGAAATAAAGACATGTAAATTATTGTGTTTGTGTGTGTGTGGTGTGCATCTGTATTTGTGTTTACATGTGTGTGGGGGCTCCAGAATTGACAATGGGTGTCTTTCTCAATTTATCCCTACCTTTTTTTTTTTTTTTCAAGACAGGGTTTCTCTGGGTAGTTTTGGTGCCTGTTCTGAATCTCACTCTGTAGAACAGGCTGGCCTGGAACTCACTGAGATCCTCCTGGCTCTGCCTCCTGAGTGCTGGGATTAAAGGCATGTGCCACCTCCTCCTGGGTAGTTTCTCCCTACTTTATTTATTGAGGCCAGATCTCTCCTGAACACAGGGCTTGCCTATTCTTGCAAATTTAGGTAGCCAGCTTGCCCAACCTATCCCCTATGCTGACCTCCAGAGTGCTAGGGTTACATATGAGCTGCTATTTCTTCCTGGCATTTACATGGAGCCTAGGGACCTCTGGGGCTCTCAGGCCAGAGTTCAGGTAAGTGCTTTATCCATTAAACAAAATCTCTAGCCCAAAAGTAATACATAAAAATAAAAGTAGTGAAATACTTATTTGAAAAATGTGTAGCATAACATCATGACTGATGTTTGCTATCTTCAGAGGCTCCAGCATTTAGCACAGGATGCCTAAGAAGAAAGCACCAGCCATCTACTGCACAGTTACTCGTGGACAGAGCTTCAGTGTGACCAACTGAATCAACTGGGGTTTTCTTCATTTTTCAGGTTAAGATTGGACTTTATAGATTTGTTATGGTAGTAACTTCAGTGGTGATAAAATAAAATGTCACAGAAAAACAAGATACAGTTGGTATATTGCTTTAGTTCTGGAAAATTAGCATGAACTCAAGATTATGAAAAGACACAACTTTTCTAACTCCTATTGTTGAAAACTCCAAAGACAGGTACCTCTGTGTCCCACCTACCCTTACAGGGGCTATGCTCCCTTGTGTTAAGATTTTGATTTTTAATTCCAGGCATTGCTAAGGAAACTGGCATTCTTAAACAAAATTGAATCTATTTTTAGGGCATTGATCACTGAGATTGGACATACAATTTTTTATTATTACTAAAGGCTAAGATTACTTAAAAATTTAAACCCTATTATTGAATAGGACAAAGAGCTGAATTGAAGAAGGCTTTCAATGGCTAAGAGACACAAGTAGAAGCTTGAAATGCAGTTGCAGTGACAAGTCTGTGAAAGGACATCGATTCAAAATGAAATACAAAGGAAAATGGAAAATTCGATGTGCAGTGAGGTGGTTGTGAGCTAACAAAGACACTTTTAGAAACAGATGCTCATTTTCTTAAAATATAAGTAGGGTAGATACAGATACATATATAGCCTGGGTAAACACACATGTATTATTTCTATGGCAAAATTTAAGATTAATGTATGTACAGGTGTTTTTTGAAAAGCAAGGTTCAAGTGTGTTTTAAAGCAGAAAATAGAAACATGTTAGGCTCATTTTTTCTGCACATGCAAAGAAAAATGCACATCTGTTAGTGTGTAACAAGTGTATAGGAAAGTGGATTCATTTTGACTTAGCCAATATTTTCTATGATCAGTCTAGAGCAGAAGAGAATATCATGGCATGTTTCTGTTCAAAAGTTTTCAGAACATCAGCATTATCACCAAGTAGAATGGTATTCCACCTATTGATCATATTCGATGGTCATATACATTAACTAGTTAATGCCATATTTTGGTATGATCGTCTCTTTCCCAGTATGTTGTCCTATAAGCATGTGGTCCCTTGTAGTCTACCAGTTCTGTTGCAGTTCCCTTCTCTTCTGCTTTGCCCTGGCAGTATTAACGAGCGGCCAGTGGGCAGTACTGGAGATTGCTTTGTTTGTTTATAGTTCAGTGTTAGAAAACCCTGCAAAGTTAAAACCCACTCAAAGGAAAACTTACAACACTAAGTGAAACAGAGTACAATGTAGCAGGATGTAACATTGTTCAGTGACTTATATTTAGGTTGTCTTTGTTTTGAAGCTTCAATAAATGACACTTAGCAAGTTTTGGTGTAATATCAAGAAAAAATACCTGGTTACTCAGGAAGTCTAAATAGTGTCTGTCCTCTTTCCTCACATATCATAATATCTCACATGCATATCTATGAGCTGCATTTTTCACATACTTCAATATAAGGAGCACGTGGCAGCACCCTGCATACAGAAATTGTTGGAAAATCCAGCAGTCTTCCTTAGGCCCAGGATTAAAAAAATGCACCAGTGTCCATTTCATCCACCCTCTTGGCTAACAATTATGGGAAAATAGTTATCTTTATTGAGATGCAATATTCATCTTACCATGCATACCATTATATAACATATAAACAATCACAAAGCCAGTGTTTATGATTGTTATTTTAGAAAAAAATTAATAAAAGCTTTAATTTTTATTTTCCTTTTTTCATGAGTAATCTTAATGAAAGAAATGGGGCTTTTTAAATGATCTTTAGAATTCTCAATCTCTTTTAGAGCTATAATAGGATTGAGAGATGAAAAAATTTTAAATTGTTTTTATAATCACTGTCATGCATATAACTCTGAAGGCAAAGCTAATATGTGTTTTTTTTTTCAAAGCAAGCAATCTACCCATTAGCCATATCCTCTAGGCTTCAGACCTACCATGTTTTTAAGCATTTAGCATACATACATACACACACACACACACACACACACACACACACACACACACACACACACATATATATATATGTACTTCCTCCAGATTCCTCTGTCTAACTCTAAATATAACTGACTTGGTCCTTTGTACACACTCTAACACTCCTGAAAATTGTCAATGCTATTGTTACCCTGAACTTTTGTACCATAACTCAAGCCTTTTCTTTCTTAATTTTAAAGATTAAATGGTGTCTCAACTCAGAATTAAATTTATTTGGAAGGGGCTTAAAGGTCATTATTTTTTATTTTATTTTATTTTTTTGTGTTTAAATAGTGGAATGGCTACTTATGCTAAGTAGGTATTACCTTACAATTTCTATTGTACACTTTTCCTGGCCCCTCCTAATATGAAGCTGGTAATTACTTTGGCAGAAGCAACAGCTCAGATTTCTCTGGTTTTGACAGAGGGTAGGCCCTTGGCCAAGCCACTTAAACCCAGTGTCTGTTTCTTAATCCAAACAACTGAAAGAAATTGACTTCACTTTGTAAGACATGTATGAATTCCTTGAATTAGTCATATAATAATATCAGCACTACTGACAGCATCATTAACTTTAACAAGTTGTAGCCATTTTTCTCATAATAATTAAATATTGCTAAGTAGTCACTAATGTAATGGACATTAGTAATTTGGTGAGTTATGAACTGAAGTACATCTTGAGCTTTCTGAGTTCAGAATTCCCATTAAACACTCAACTGGACGTTGCAAAATTCATTTCATGTTTTTGGTCGATTCCATCTTCGTTTTGATAGCTAGATTTATTTTTAGAGCTGGTGTCATCATCGCTCTCAGCTTATTTGTTACCTGCATAAATACAGTTGAGTGGTGCATCATCGCAGGCCTGAACCATGCCCAATCAGCTACATCAGGTTGCTGGCATCATATTTTTGATCAATCCTAGTGATGACTTTTTTATACTTGGTTCATTGAGAAGATGTTCAGCTGTTCACAACCTAATATCAACCACAATGTTAAGTAAATTATATTAAATTTCTTCTTTAATCCATATAAAAAGTTACAAAATAGATTCTTATACCTTCTCTACCTTTGAGGAAGACTGAACAAAGCTAGTAGTGGCAGATTGGATGTTTAAGGTAGCTGCATTTGAGAGTCTTAATCCTAGTTAGCATTAAGTAAAAGACATTGAAATGGAAACTTGATATTATGATTCAGGAACACAGTCTTTGGAATAATATACAGTGAGGATTGAATCCTTTACCTGTCAGGTTAGCGTCTGAACCTGGAAGCAAGCTCTTACACTATTTAGCTCTTTGGCCAATTTGCAAACAAAATATAGTCATACTGACCTCTGTCTTTGAGGCTAATGAGAATACTGAAGCAAATAATCTACACATAGTCCATGGTTTATTGTATAAATTGTTATCATGTGACATCGCACCTCTCACCAACTGGTATTACCCCTGGTTTAGTTACCGGGATGCTGAGAAAGAAGAAGCACAATACAAGTTGATAGTCACGTAGAAGATGCATTTTAAAGTATGGTTAATATATCATGCACCCCAACAAACTTTTCTGAGGGTCAGAGAACAGAACAGCCCCTATGTTAAACATAGAGGTCAGGCAGTTAAGGTAGCACATGCCTTAAATCCTAGCATTCCAGAGGCAAAGATCCACCCTGATCTCTGTGAGTTCAAAGCTACATTGGAAACAGCCAGGCATTGTGACACACATCTTTAATGCCAGCACTTAATATTTCATGTCTTGTTTGGAAAGGACACACGCCTTTAATCCCAGGAAGTGATGGCAGGAAGCAGATAGATATATAAGGCGAGAGGACCAGGAACTAGAGGCTTTTAAGCTTTTAGGCTTTTTAGCAGCAGTTCATCTGACATCCATTCCAGTGAGGATTCGGAGGCTTTCAGTCTTAGGAAACAAGATCAGCTGAGGAGCTGGCAAGGTGAGGTTGGCTGTGGCTTCTTCTGCTTCTCTGACCTTTCAGAATTCACCCCAATATCTGGTTCCTGGTTTGTTTTTTATTAATAAGACCATTAACATTCATGTTACATTAAAAAACATTCATTCTGGTGCAGAAACACAGCCCCTGCAGCCCTCCAAAGACACAGCTGTGCATTTTAACCATAGTGAATTGAGGAGCTCTGCTCTGGCCCTATCACCCAGCAGTTGACTGTTCATTTAAAGTATTTCCTTCCTAATGATCATTGTCATTAAGGTAATTTGCTTGATTGGCAGTTTACTCTTTCTTATTACTGGGTCCTTTGTTAAAGACAGTTTCCCATCTGGACAAATATGTTGTAAATGAAACATCTTTTCTAGAATAATAATATCTACTTTTGTTTATTGAGCAACTATTTATGAGATAAAGTGCCTTGCATTTCATTTTAAGTCACCCTTGATAATCCTATTGTTTTAAAAATGTTGAGCTTTTTCTGCATTCTTTAGAAGAGGAAATATTAGTAAATATATATTATAATGGATCAGATTTAGTAACCAGTATTCCTAACATATTCCATTCAGTTTCATTTGATGGGGATTTATTAAATTGCTATCAGATCAAATTAACTTCTCAGGGATAGTTTTGAACTGAAATGAGACTGAACTGAATAAATTAAATGAAAAGTCACTGGATTGAACATAGAAAGATTCAACAATTAGTACAATTATATTTGAAGTAGAGAAGGCAGAAGAAAATAATAAGGGGTGTTAATGAAAGCTGTGTTAATGAATCAGAACATATTCCATAGTATGCATGAACCTATAAACAAAGTTGATTAACTATAAATAACAATATTAAAATTCTTTAGAAGTTCCAAATGCAGAAGTCTTATACTTCAGATAGTAACAATACAATGCTCATTGACTTTTAAAAAATAAAATTTAACAGTGAATGGTTATACTGCCTTAAAAAATCACATGGGTAATTTTAGGGCTATCATAGCACATTTAAGTCATCATTTTCAACATTTAGATATAAAATTTTATTAATGTTCATTATGTAAATTTACCCCTGATCAAAGGATCATCTGCCCTTTGCCTTGCACTTCTGGGATGTACCTTATGTCACAGTTAATGGGGATATATTTGTAGGGTAAAGTCATTCAAAATAGATCTTTGGATGGGGCTAACCCCACTCCAACCTTGTAATGAGTTGTCTATTTCAAAATGACTAGCAATGCAACTTAGGGTGGGAGTTATATTTTTTATTTATGTTTTTCGTTTTTGTCTTTCTATGGTGTATATTGGTGTGGTGCATAGCTGTGTGTGCATGTGTATGTGCAGGTCCATGTATTTGTGGAGGTCAGAGGACATCAGGTGCCCTACTCTGGTGTAAGTCTTCCACCTTTTTCTCTTGAGATATGTTTTCTCAATGACCTTGGAGCTTGCTGTTTTTCAGCTAAGCCAGTGAAAAACAAGCCTCAGCTAGTCTCCTACATCTACATTGGCAGCACTGAGATCACAGCCACACAATGCTCTTACCCACTGAACAATTATATGTTATTGCTGGAAAATTAATGCGTCTTGACTAACTGTGGGTAAGAGTGAATATGTCATAGCTGGACCCTCCTAGACCCTGCTTTATGTGTCTCTTCCTTTGGTGGGTTTTAATGTGAATCATTTCCTTGTAATAAAATATAACCATGGTTACAAAAGCTTTAGGGAGTATGTAAACCTTTTAGATCGTGACTCAAACTAAGAGTGTGTTGGGGATTTCCCCTCTGAATTTTCTGAAAATTCAGGAGGTACTATGGACTACATATTTGGGCATTACAGTGGCTGACACTAGGCCTTCATGATAAACATTATAAGCATTAACTTATAAACACCAAACTGCCTTCAGAATTTTCCCAGCCTAACTTACATTCATCAGAATTTTACTATTATTTTAGGCATGTTCTATTTCTTAAGAAGAGACAATTAAACACTGAAGATAGCTACCACTGAGACAAAACAAATACAACACTATCAATTTTCTTGTACATAAGATTACCTGACATCTATTATTTTATTACTCTGGACTGTTCATTAGTAATATGCCATGGTTTCAGTGGTGCACTGTATTCTGTTTGTACTATACAACGTAGTTTACTGTTTCTTCTGTGACACAACATAAATAGTTTGGGTGAATAAATATCCTATTTCAAATCTGTCACAATTTTTCTATTTTTAGCAGGGAACAAATGAAGCACAACTTTGGATTTCTTTTCCTATGTGTTTTTCCCCAAGGTTGTCTTAATAAGCTGTGCCTAGCAGGGCTAATTATTTGTTATGTTCTCATCAATTGCACAATCGAATCAGACAGCTACGTTGGTTCCGTTTGCTTAGCTTCCACTCACTCTGTTTCAGCCATTGTCATCTGTTAGGCAGTCAGATTGCAGCTACCAGGTCTCCCATGAAGTGGAACACTGACAACTCTGTGGGGAAAACATAAATTCTATCACAGTCCTACAGCACAACCATTATTAATAAAACCCTGCACCATGGGCTCCAGCCTGCAGCACACGTCTATGAACAGGTCTGAAAATGAAAAGTGTAAATTAAAACACTGGGCCTTTAATTACAGTTGCACAAATGGTAGCACTATAGTTACAGAATTGTTAAAAATCAATTAAGGAGGGTTGCCACCTGATCTCCCTGCATATCCTGTTTAATTAGGTAATCTGTTTGGGAAATCTTAATGTTTCTGCAAATTGAGACTTTTCGGCAGAGTGTTATTTTCCTCAGAAGGGATAGTTCAGAGATTTCTTGGCTCTGCTGCTTCTTAAGAATGTACATGAGAAACAATCCCACTGCTCTGAACAAACTAAACACTAGTTCTGGCTTACTTACACCTCACTCAATAACACAAGCCTCCCCCCAGCTGAATAACCCAAGTCCCCCCACCCCCAACCCAGTGGGCATCTGAAAACATAAATGAATGGCATTGAACTCGAAAATTTTGTTTTTCCCCTGGTAGTTGCATGACTATTATAAAGTTTAATTTATAAATTAGTCACAGCAAGATATTAACAGCATAAGTTTTCACACACTTTAGCAAACGCAGCAATAGAATTTATCTTACCAAAAGAGTGGCTTTTGCTATAGAAGTTGAAACAGGTGCTTTATGGCTTTACTTTGACACATCTGAATTTCTAGTCATACCATTCGTGTTTGGGGGCTATTGTTAAATAAATAAAGATTATTTATATGCAAGCACTGCAATATTCTGCAACACTGTGACAGCCTGTTAACCAAAATAACTCCTGAGTGTTGGATAAGTGAAGAAAGGCTGGGCTAAGTGGGGAACGGAGGAGCCAGAGACAAGGTTCTCTGGCAAAACTCAGGGAGGTGTGCACTGTAAACAAAATGCATTGTTTATTTACATAATTCCCATTGAATTTTTTTTGGAGGGGGCTTAAGGGCAGTTAACTAAAATAGTGGAAGAGAAACTCATGGACAAGGGGAACCCGTGACCATTTCTAACTCAAACTTCTTAAAACTCTCATTTAAAACTGTAAGATGGTTTTCTTCTCAGTTCTGAAACCTCTTGACCACTTTATAATTTGTATTTTACATGGTCCCTATCAGAAGGAAAATGTCATAATTTTTTCTAGCATAGAATAATTCTACCACTGACATGGATCCATACTTATAATTTCCTAGAATTATAGGAAGAATTTGGGATTTGAATTCTATCATTTTATTGTGTTTGTTTTTAGAAAAGGTCTTGTTATGTAGACCTGGCTGGTCTTATTGTGGGCATCTGTGAGAGTCCAGCTCCGACCTGCTCCTCCCACCTTTCAAAGAGTTCTTGGGTGAGGAGAGAGGAATGAGGAAATATTGGGTAGAAAGATAGACCCAGATGATGAGGAGAAAGACAGAGACACAGGACAGCTTTGGGGAGACCTGGGTAAATACACAGCCACCCAGAGGTTTATTCAAAAGGGTGTTTTATAATATGCTGAGGGGAGAGGAAAAAGGCCTCCCCCTTGTAAGATAAAAGCATACCCTACAGCCAAATGTAGAGCCTTCCTGGTAAACACATCTGTGGTCAAATCATTTTGTTATGCAGCCCTGCTTGGTAAAGCAAGCTCAGATTTTCTGACCCTGAGTAAGGTCTCACTAGGAAGCTTCTGTGGGCTCCCATATCCTATATTAGCTATGTGTTCCAGGCTGGTTTTTAACTCATTACAACTCTTTTGTGTTGGTAGCTTGAGTGCCTGGATAGCAAACACATACCGCTATGGCCTAGTTTTACTTCTATGAGAACAACTCATATCACATATGTAATAAATTTGCTGTGATTTTTTCCAGAGATAACTGCTGTTAGTATAGGACTGGCAGCATTCTGAAGCAGGAAGCATGATTTAGCAAATACACTAGAATGGCTTGTTTTATTTTTATATTGTATATCAGAAACTCCTCTACTCAGCTCCATGTGTTCATTCGCTATCACTCAGCTCTAACACATTTTATTTATTAGCTTATTTATTCCTCACCAGATCATGAGGAATGTATTAGTATTTTATTTTCTAGATGATCAAATTGAGAATCAGGTGGCTTTGGTACCTAGAATGAGATGATCTATTTTGAGCATATAAAAATTTAAAAATCTAGGAAGCTAATAAGACTGATTTTTCTGTGTTGGCATTATAAATATTTTGGTTAAGTATCAGAAAAAATGAATAACAAACAAAGTTAAGGTCAAATTCATTGTATATGACTTTTAAGTTTCATTGGAAATTATAAGTTTCTAGGTATCTCACAAACATTTTCTATAAAAACAGCCCTATGGATGCCATTGATCTCTCTAGGAAAAAATGTGAACTCTATAAAATACTCAGAAAACATCATCAAAGTTAGTCTACTTCATATTACATACATTTTTTTAAATAATTATTTTTATTTAAAAATTTCAAGTAGTAAAAAGTACAATAACATGACTTCCACACACCCATTACATAGATTTGACAAACACTAACACTTTATTGTTTACCTCTACCAAATTAGTTGAGTTAAAGTATTTGCAATATGATTTTTTTCAAAACCAAATATTTTTATGTCAACTCTAAAATGAAATGTTGTTTTCATAAATGTAGTACCAAATTGTATTATTATTGATCCCAAGAAAATTAACAAAACTTATTTAATATTATCTAATGTCTTGTGTGTGTGCATGCGTGTGTGTGTGTGTGTGTGTGTGTGTGTGTGTGTGTATCACATGTGAGTGCCTGTGGAGGGCAGAATTGGGCATTCGATCTCCTGGAACTGAGGTTAAGACAGTTGTGGGCTGCTTGATCTGGTGCTGGGAACTGAACTCATAACCTCTGGAAGAGCGGTATGCACTCTAAACCTTTGAGCCATCTCTCCAGCCCTTCTTTCCCATTTAACCATAAATATCATAGCTTGTAATGATGATGAATGTCTGTAATAGCAGAACCAGGGAAACAGAGGCAGGAGGAGTCTGCTGCAGGTTAAAAGCTAGTCTGGGCTACACAACAACTTGGTTCAAAGAAGCCCAAACAAATAAATACACACAATTAATAACCGCATAACTATCTTTTAAAGCTAATTAGTTTGAATCACTGATCCAGTGAGGATAAGACATCGCCTCTGTTGGTGTGTCTTTGATTTATGTAGTCCATGAGCTCACAACTTTTTTGTTACAGCATTGAATCATTGAAGAAAGGGTTCTATTTGTTTAATTCTTTCTCTTCTCTTTATGATCATCTGTGGATTTGTAATGGTTAATAAATGTTATCTAGAACCTTATAAGCACCTCTGTGACTGTAAAGGATTACTATATTGTATTAGCCTTGGGGCTTGTCCTGTGATGAATTATTTAAATAGGTTAATTAGGAGGTGGAAAAATGCACCCTAAATGTGGGCAGTCAGCAACATTCCCTGGCCTAGAGTCCTAGACCATATACCAAGGGTGAAGGGTTCTAAGTATCAATATGCATTTCCCTCTATTTTCTGACTATGGATGCAGTATGATCAGCTATCTCAAGCTTCTGCCACCATCACTGCACCATCAGGAAAGACTGTGCCCTCAACCTGTGAGCAGAAATAAACCTTCCTATCTGCTGCAGGTGGAAGCTTCTCTGATAGTGGCTGAATAAAGTACTCATCTATGAGTACAGCTAAATAGCATTAGGAATCATTCTCTCTCTCTCTCTCTCTCTCTCTCTCTCTCTCTCTCTCTCTCTCTCTCTCTCTCTCTCTCTCTCTCTCTAAGAGCAGCAATGTTTGGTTTTACCATAGGGCTCTGAGCTATTAAGTTTCTGGGTCTTGGTCACCTAAGCAGCAGTGTAAGGTATAAGTTTCCTCTCATGGGGAAGTCAAATTAGTCATTGGTTGGCTACTTCAATAAGAGATCCACATCCAGACATTACTGGAAGACAGAGAGAGAGAGAGAGAGAGAGAGAGAGAGAGAGAGAGATAGAGATAGATAGAGAGAGAGAGAGAGAGAGAGAGAGAGAGAGAGAGAGAGAGATCTTAGAATATTCTGCTCTAATTGGCATGTATCTATCAACTGAGCTCAGGGAACCCTGTGGAAGAGGAGGCAGAAAGAATATAAGACCCAGAGAGGATGGAGAATACCAAGAGAACAAGGCCCCCTAAATCAACTGAGCAAAGCTTATACACACACAAAAACGTGAAGTAGCAAGCATAGAGACTGCACACGGCCTGCTCACTTCTGCACCAGGTCCTCTGCACATATATAATGACTTCCAATTCAGTGTTTTTATGAAACTCCTGAGTGTGGAGAACAAGTGGGTCTCTCATTCTTGTGCCTTCTCTTGGGCTCTTTTACTCCTCTTGGGTTGCCATGTTCAACTTGATATTATAGCTTTTGCTTCATCTTGTTATATTTCCTTTTGTCATGTCTGGTTGTTATCTCTTAGAAATCTGTTCTTTTCTAATGATAAAGCAAAAGACAGTGGATCCAGGTAGGAGGAGGGAGTAGTAGAGGGATGGGAAACTGTAATCAGGATACATTGTATGAGTAAATATCTTATTTTCAATAAAAAGTCAGTTCAACAACAACAAAAAGCTTCCTTAAGTTACTTTCATCAGGGTATATTGTTACATCAATGAGTAAAATAATGCACCAGACACTTCCCCCTCTCACCCTCAGGAAATTAGTTTTCACAGCTTGGTTAGATGTGAGCTGAGGGATCTGGGAAGGAATCCATCACTGCTTATGCTGCAGATTCTCTGCATACTATCTGGTGCAAGTTATCTCCAATCATCCCATTTTTTATATTGCTAAGTATCTGTGGATTCAGGTGACTAGAATCTGATATCTTCATGACAGATTTGTGATTTTTCCTTTCACACCTGGATCTTGCTATAAAAATTGCAGTTGAGGGGTATTCAATCTTAAAATTTATTTTTATGCCAATCTTTCCAAGCCACACAACAGTCATCTGATTTTAAATGTTTCCTAAATTGACACCTAAATTGAGGTTTATAAGAGAATATATGGGGAAATAAAACAACAATTAATTGTATGTTCCAGTCCCCTGAATAGTCTTATGATGAAAAAAATCATTATATTTGTAGTTCTACAAGAAGCAATTCTCATCTATACAAAGACATCTCAGGAGTCTTTTTTTATCTCCTTACATTTGATAAAGTAATGTTCTTATTCTCTTTCTTCTTTCTCACCCTATAGATTAGGTAGAGTGGGTTTGCTTCTGGGAAATCACAAGGGGTAATGATATTTTTATTTAGACAAATGGTAGTACAATAGCAAAGCATCAAACCATAGCTCCAACCTCAGCCACAGCAGGTAGATCTTAATCTGTTGCATAATAAATTTTTAATCTCATGTATGTATGTATGTATGTATGTATGTATATGTCTCTATGTGTTTGATATATGCATGTAGAATTCCAAATGACTGTGTATACTGTACAAAAAGCTTCACCTCTTGTTTACCTTTATGGTCTAGGCCATAAAGATCACCCAGGTGGCTTTGCTGTTGGAGAGGAAGCTTGAGGCCTTCATCAACAGGGTATGAGGTGGGTTGCCATGGCGGCTTGTGAGAGTAGCTTGTCAATTTTTTTCTCTTATCATTTTTCAAAAGAGACTTTCTATCTTAAGAGAGTGGTTTTTGCTTATGCTGTTTTGCTTTCTCCTCCTCCTCTCCCTTGTTTACCTATCAGGAAAAATTTTAATTATTTTTAGAAAGCACAATACAAGTCATTGCATCTTTATAAATTTCTCTGAGCCTCTGTTTTGTCTTTTTATGATGGTGTTTACCATTTTGCAATCAATTTTTGTTGTAAATTTTTCTCTCCCTAAATTAAGAGGCCTTTAAGGTTAGGTGCCATGTCTTTTTATGTCTCTAGAAAGTTTTGAGAATATTGGAAGCAATAAGTATTTGCTTATTTCATATAGGAAGAGTATTGTAAGCCATTTGCAAATCTGGGAAAGAGGAAAGAGAACAAGAGAAGTAATCACTATAGAGAACTGAGATCAAATTTTAATCTATTTGAGTTTGGATTGCCTCCAACTATTAGCACAAAAAGGCACTGGTGGCCAAAGATATGCTGACACTGGCATAATATTTTACATTAAGTTGAAAATTTAATTTATCCATTTATGACATTAACTTAATAGTGTCCATAATGTGGATGTTCGGTAAATTCATAATTGTTTTAAAATTTCAAATGGGCATCTTTAGCGACTGATTAGTGAAGCTGAGTGCAATGCATTTTGGTATTTGTCAGACATCGCACCGAGTCAATAGAAGGCACTAGATGTGCTTGCTGAGCTGGGCAGAAATAATGCTAGAAAAGAAAATTTACAAGGTTAATCTGAGAAAAAGACAGTGTTTCCAGCTTGCTGGGAATCTAAGGCACACTCACAAAGTAGGATAACTGTGTGCTGAAGATGGAACTCATTGATAGAGTACTTTCTCTGAGTAGATATGTGCTGAGTGGTTCGATCATCAGTACTTAATAAAAATGCTTATGAAATAAAAGCACAAACAGTGGTTAAGGATAACAGTCCCCTCATGAAATATTATTTCATAGCTCCTCATTATTTCCAGACATGTACTAGTCAAGGTTGGAAAACAAAACCTTCAGACCTATTCAATGG
The DNA here is from genome assembly GCF_049852395.1 of Peromyscus maniculatus bairdii. Taxonomy (NCBI): domain Eukaryota; kingdom Metazoa; phylum Chordata; class Mammalia; order Rodentia; family Cricetidae; genus Peromyscus; species Peromyscus maniculatus. The sequence goes on along the minus strand of NC_134854.1, from coordinate 27,000,679 downwards.
ATGTTTGAGCTTTAGTATAATCAGAGATTAACTGGAACCCAAAACCAAGGACTGGAGCTCTGCTTCATGTCACTCTTCTCTTCCAGGGCCAAGGGTAAGCAAAAAAAAAAAAAATAAATAAATAAAAAAAAATGAGGCTCTACTCCACATTTTTGTGCTTTGTGGTTTCACAAAGATTGTTCCAGCTTAAATGTGAAATAACCCCCATTGTGGACATGTGTTTGAACAGTTGGTCCCCATCTGTGGCTCTGTTGTGGAGGTTGTAGAACTTTCTGGATGTGGGGCCTAGCTGGCACATTTGTGCCACTCACTTGGAGTTAGAGGTTTATTAATAGGCCCCCAGTCCATCTGAGGTCTTTCTTCCTGGTTGGTCAGTGAAAGACCCCCACCAAAGGCCCAGACACAGTTCCCCGCCAAAATCCAGAAGAGCTAAGGTAAGAGATATCTTAAAATAAACAGAACTGAGTCAGTTCCCCCTTCCTGGAGAGGGTAAAGTCAGGTGTTTTCCAAAGAACAAAGTCAGGATGTCTGGTGGTGACCGATTAACCACGAGATGCCCCTCTCTGGAGATAACATGACCAGACCCTGGAGATGGGTTGTAAAACTCCTGACAGGGCAAACAGATGAGCTGAAATAAGACAAAGTCCAGGCCTAGGAAAAGCTGGACCAATCAAGGATGGACCCGCACTAACCCCCTTCCCTCTAAGAAATTTTGTGGGTTTTGACTATAAAAAATAACTTCCCCAAGTAAGAGTAACTCTTCCCTGCCTCACTGCGCTGCAGCCAGTGAGTGCTTGAGATGAGTTCCCTGTTGTGACTTGTAACAGAAATAAACCTTGCTTTTGCATTCTGGTATGCTCATCCTCGGTGGTCTCTCTGGGGGTCATGATCTGGGCACAACAGTCAGAGATGAGAACCAGTTTTCTTACACTCCTGCTGGCTTATCTTTGAGCAGCCCTTGATGTGACTCATCTTCATCACCACAGTGTACTGTCTTCCCTCAGGCTGTAATCCAAAGCAAGTACTTCTCATGTTTCATAGTGAATAGAAAAGCTAACCAATGCAAAAATGCAACAGAGTGTATTTTTATATGTGAGAATGCTGTCAGTATCAGTCATCTATCTATCTATCTATCTATCTATCTATCTATCTATCTATCTATCTATCTATCATCTATCTATTTATCTATCTATCTATCATTCTATCATCATTATCAGTCAGTTATCTGTCTTTCATCCATTTGATATCTACTTTTTTAAAGGATTTGTAGCTTGATATCCATTACCAGAGGAACTTAAAGAAAAGAAAATGGTAGCAAAATTGAAAATAATCATTAGTATAGAATATTTGTAGTATAGAATATATAACATATACTGTTATATGCAATGTATAACACATATTATATGTAATATGCAACACATACTATGTAACTTTTACATATAATAACATTGATTATGTTACATATAATATACATAACATACATAACAAATTTTAGTATAGAATATGTAACATGAATGTTTATAATTTGAAAATAGTTCTGAAATACTGGAAGATTCTTTTACCCTAAAGTGAAGTTTATTAAATTCTGCAAAAGATGACCTTGCTTTCATAAAAGACAGTAAAGTGGTCTTGATATGTTGATTCCTATGTTGATTATTAACTTGCAAAAGATCTAGAATTATCTAGAAGACAAGCTTCCTAGCATACCTATGGGGAGTTAGCTTTGTTAGGTTGCACACTGGACATGGCTTGAAGGATCGTCTTGATTTGGTGAATCGAGGTGGGAAGACCCACTTGAAAAGCAGATGGCATCATTTCCTGAGCTTGCTCTTGGACTGCCTACAGAGAAGGATAGCTTGCAGTGATCATCTTGCTCTGCTTCCTGACTGTGAATACAAGTGACTAGCTGCCGCCATGAGCTCCTGCTGCTGTGAATTCCCAGACATGCTGCGTTGCAACCTTGAACTGGGAAGCACAATAAACTCTTCCTTACCTTGCTCTTGTCACAGCAACCAGAAAAGCAATTCACAAACGTGATATTATTTGAGTGAATTAATATAGAAACTTTTTAGCATAATTTGATTCACTTTGATATTATATCTCCTTGCAAGACAATTTCCTCATTCATTTAAGCAAACAACATGTCTTGAAATAAAGCTGTTATTTCCAATACTGTGTTAAGAAGTAAAAAGATTCTGTCTCCAATAAGAATTCTTTGTTAGAAAAGATATTTAGGTTTGAATTTTAATTTTTAACTATTTCAAAGAATCTTGTTTTAAAACCTTAATTTCTTGCTGGGCGGTGGTGGCGCACACCTTTAATCCCAGCACTCGGGAGGCAGAGGCAGGCGGATCTCTGTGAGTTCGAGGCCAGCCTGGTCTCCAAAGCAAGTTCCAGGAAAGGCACAAAGCTACACAGAGAAACCCTGTCTCAAAAAACCAAAAAAAAAAAAAAAAAAAAAAAAGAAAAACCAAAAAAAAACCCTTAATTTCTTAAATCTCATATTTTAAAATATAAAATAAGTAACATTTTAGAAGTTTATAGCAATATGTACATATGCTGTTTGATTGGGAGAGTCAGTGGAATGTTTACATTAGTAGCTGCCTAATGCTGACAAACTAAGCATGAGGTTACAAGGTTGGTTTAGATCCACATTATATAGATAGTGCTTGTATTCCATTAAGTAACATAGATTTTAATACAATAAGTTGTCAGGAAGTAGGATATGAAAACCAGTGGGAAATTAGCAACATCTAAATGTACAATAGCATGGAGAAAAGCAGATCTTTGACTCAGGGAGTGAATGTTCTTCCTAAAGGTGGTTAATATGTACATCGATTTGTCTTTACTATAGTTGTTTTATTTAGTGTGCCCATGTTTCCTAAGTAGCTATATAAGTCCTTCAAGCATTCATATGCAGGAAGCATATAAAAGGGGGAAGCAACCATGCTGATAAATCACAGACTCACAAATCAGCATTGTTATTTGGGAAATTATGACGAATCTGGTATGATTAAAATGCTTTTTTAGAAAAGAAGTAAACCTCAGGCATTTGCAGTGGAGATAGTACTGTAGCATCTGGCAGGGAGATGTCTGGGATGCTCCTGAATAATACAAGCAAGATATTCCCAAAAGCAAAAGAAATTGTCTAGCTCCAAATAAAAACAATGCCAAGACTAAAAAACTATAGTTTAGGTCGTGAAAGGTTTGTTGATAGAGAAAAGGGCATGAAGCCAGGAAGGAAGAGGGTGAGCATATTATTAAGGGTAAAGGAATTAGGGTGCCATTGGATACCATATTCTGGAGTAAATGGAGAGCATGAGTTTCGTCCTTGATTAAGAAGCTCAACATGGTGGTGCATGACTACAATATCAACAGTCTGAAAGCTGACACAGAGAGATGGGGAGTTCATGGCTAGCCAGGCTACATAGTTTGAGGTAAACCTGGGGAGCATAGACTCTTTCAGGGTAAACATGCAGTTAGATAACTGGTCTTCTGACCACACCACAAATCTGGAGAATATATCTTACACACACACACACACACACACACACACACACACACACACACACACACACATACACACACTGTGCATTCACGTGGGTAACCGTGCCTACAGTTTCCCTTGAAATTGAGTTTAACATACAGAATCCATTGCACTGAAGAAATCTGTATATCAGTGTAAAATATAAAGTGGTGATGACTAAATGGTTTTAAAATAGGTGATGGTTAAGATAAAAGGAATTTTTAAAAATGTTTGTATCTAATTTTAAAGATCATGGATCTGGTCCAGAGAAAAGAGTGATCAGGTTAACATTGGTGGATGAAAACAGTGGGAAAAATCTTGGCGACAAGAGAGGTCAAGGTTACATATTGGAGAATCACGGCAGAAGTGGAAGGGGTGTCAAGGGAAGTACTGGGCCATGACTTGAAAAGTGTATTACTGCTTGATGCAGGATTTTGAGTCACGGAGTTGGAAGTTTAGATTTGATGCAGTGGTTTAGAAAGAGTCCTTGTAAGTTCTTGAATAGCATAGATGGATGAAAATGTCCTTCGTGTAATGCTATTTTTACAGCCCTGTGTTTGATAGATCATAGCATGAAGAAAATGAGGCATGTGACAGGGCTATCAGCTAGGAGACTATTGAAGTTCTGCCCTCAATTTACAAACAAAATATCTGCTCACAGCCACCCATAAAATTTCCCTCATACACACAAAATGTGCCATTAAGTTTCCTTTCAATTTTCTTGGTTATGTACACTTAATCCTTTAGCTTTTCCTCATCAGGCACATTGCACAGCACTTGACTGATTTATTTTGTTCTTGCCTCTGTAATCTCTCTAATTTTGTCTTCTTATATCTCACTTCATTTACCATGATTCAAATTGATCAGAGTAGCCTAAAAAAACAAAATAAAACAATCAGATCGAACCTCCACAGAAATGATCTTGTCCATTCAGAATGAAACAGTTGATATTTTAAATCTTTTTTTTTTACTTTAAAGTTATTTTTTTTTTACATTTTACATACCAACCACTTTCTCTTCCCACCCATCCTCCTGCTTACCCCCCACTTCTCCCCCCATCCACTCTTCAGAGAGCATAATGCCTCCCATGGGGAGTCAACAAAGTCTGGCATATCAAGTGGAGGCAGAACCAAGCCCCTCTTCCCTGTATTGAGCTCATCAAGGAATCCCTCCACAGGGAATGGGCTCCAAAAAGCCAGTTCATGTATTAGGGATAAATCCTGGTCCCAAGGCACACAACTGTCACCCGCATTCAGTGGGTCTAGTTCCATCCCATGCAGGTTCCCTAGCTGTCAGTTCAGAGTCAGTGAGCTCCAGATAGCTCGGGTCAGCTGTCTCTGTGGGTTTCCCCTTCATGATCTTGGCCCCTTTGCTCACATAATCCCTCCTCCCTCTCCTGGACTGGACTCCGGGAGCTCCACCCAGTGCATCTGCTTCCATCAGTTACTGAATGAAGATTCTATGATGACAATTAGGGTAATCATCGATCTGATTACAGGGGAAGGCCAGTTCAGGACCCTCTCCACTATTGCTAGGAAAAAAGGATTTAAAGCTCAAAGAAAATAAGAAGGATGTCCTTAGTCCACCTTTTATTATTTGATTATAAAGACTGAATAATTAAGAAGATGCAGATAACAGATTAACAAATGTGAGAACAAGAAAAACACTCCATTAAAATTATTTCTTTAAGATAGCCTGCATGGAACCGACCTAGGCCCTCTGCATGCCTGTGTGACAGCTGTGTAGTTTGGTCTTTGTAAGACTCCTTTCAGTGTGATCAGGACTTGTCCCTGGTGCTTAGGAACTCCATGCTGGGTTACCTTGCCCAGCTTTGATGCAGGGGGAGGAGCTCTGCCCTGTCTCAGCTTGAACAAGTGCTTTGTTCAAGCCCTTGGGAGGCCTGCCCCTTTCTGAATGAAGCCCTAGGAGAGTGGATGGGGAGAAGGGTACGTGGGATGTGGGGGAGGGAATGGAAGGAGAGGAGGGAGCGAAATTGTGGTCAGTGTGCAAAATAAGTAAAAAAATGTTAATTAAATAAAATAAAAAAGATTCACGTTTATTGTTAGTCTATATTGAAAGACATTTCCATGCAAGGATCGCTTTATAAAACAATTTTAAAATAATATTTGATTAAAGCAAGGTTATTTTTGACTTAATAGAGTTGAGCTCTCCTTATTCTGATGCTTAGTGGAAAGAACTAATCCGCCCTTGCTTTCATTATGAATATAATAGAAACACACCAATAAAATGGCTGAGAAGCCTAAAAGCAATTTCTTAAAAGGAACAAACTATTTCCAAGAAATTTAACCACACTGCAAAGCAAGGATAAAAAACACTGGTAGAAATATATCAACACAGAGAATTTTTTTCCCTCAAGCCTAAGAGTATGAAAGGATTAAAGCAATAGGGAGCCTCCCCGGAAAACAACAGATGAGGTTAAGTCTCCTATTGGAAAGGATATTTTACAAATTCAAAATGCCAAAATAAAGACATTGTAAAACTATGTAGTGAGGAAAAAAACAAAGTGAGCCATATTCCACATTTGTGTGCTTCAGTTTACATCCTGGGTGGAGAAAGCTATGGAAGCAGAACAGGGTGTTAGCACCCAGGGAGAATCTGGCCCCAGGGAGAAGCTGGCAGTTGTCATGAGTAAGGGTAAAGGAGGTAGCCACCAAGGGAATCAGCAGTAGCAAAAGTACCAGGGTGAAGGGAGGCAGATAACACAGAGCAAACCGGGCACATCTGCAGAGTGCAGCAGGGATATTCAGTAGGGCTCTAATCACTTCATGTATCTTCGGAAATTATCTCAAACATGGAGATAATGGGCTCAAACTGTCTAACACCCAGCAATGGTGCTTACTCCTCACTGCCGGCTTAAAAACCTTGTAGGACACATGACTTAGAACTGTTTTGCTCTGGGCTAAAATTAAGCAAGACAAATGCCTTCGAAGCTTGAAAGCAACATCCAAGAGGATTGAACTATTCCCCAAAACTTTAGGAATATATATATATATATATATATATATATATATATATATATATATGTGTGTGTGTGTGTGTGTGTGTGTGTGTGTGTGTGTGTTACCTTAGAAATCATTACCTAGTAAACAAAAATTTATAGTGAATTACATTCAACCAAATTTTAGCAAGCATTCAAAAACAGAAAAAAATATAAGAAAAATTATCAAAACTATCAATAGGTGATGTGATAGAACTACTTACATTAAAACTAATTTTTAATTTTTAACAAATTTTTGAGATTATAATACAATCCCACCATTTCAGCCTTTCCATTTTTCCTTCCAAACCCTTCCATATATCCCTCCTAGCTCTCCTTCAATTTCCAACTAATTAAAAATGTATTCAGGGCTGGAGAGATGGCTCAATCCTAGCACCCATGTAAAAATACAAGGCATGATGGTCTACATTTGTAACACCAGTGTAGGCGATGTGGTTTAAAGACAGACAAATTACTGGGTTCTATGGCCAGCTGTTCAGACAGTCTATGAGCACCATGAAATCACCTAGAGACCCTGTCTCAAGACCTGAGGTGGAAATTGACAGAGGAAGACATTGGAATTCTACCTCTGGTCTTCACACAAATGTACCTGGGCGGCCATTTGTGCATACAAAAACCTAAAGAGAAGCAATGCATACCACCTTGACAAGGCACTAGATGAATGATTGATGCTAAGTATTGTTATAAAAGATGCAAATAAAATTTCTCAAGAAAAAATATTCTGCTTTATATTAACAACATTCTAGACATTGTGAAATAGAATATGCAATGTGAAACAAGATGAATAAAAAAATAAACACACTGGTTACTAATGCCCTATGAGACTCCACATGGCCAAATATGGATATGATTGAAGTATCTTGGAAGGGTGATGCTTAAAATTATTTTTTAAAAATGGTAGTAGACTAGCCTCTAAGTTTGAATAAAAATAATTAAGAATTCATTTATGTAGGAACCTTAAGCAGATCCAAAACCAGGAATGATTCTCTTCCTAAGAAAAGAACAACCAGATGTGATAAAAAAAAATTTAAAAGAAACACTTAGAACAAGAAACAACAGATCAATGACAGCAAGGTTCTTTGTAAACCATACAAACTAAAAGAGTATGGGCCATTTAAACAGCACTGAGCCAAAGAAAGCACAATCTAGAAGTTTTCAACTCAGTTTAGAAAAAAGAAAATAATTGCTTTCAAAGGCAAAAGTGAAATAGACATTTCCAGAATTATGGAGACTAAAAGAATTCATCACTGGAAGAACTACATTACAAAAAATGTTGAAAGCATTCAGAAGCTGAGGAAATGCTGCCACACGGAATGTCCCATCTCTAAGCAGAATGGGGAACATGGGAAGACATGTTTATGTACTTTCAAAGTATACTCCAATCCCTCAACTCTGAAAGGAAGGTGGTGAAATCCAAATAGTAGGAAACATATCAAGACCTTTTCTTTTTTACTTTCAAATGCTGGAACAAGGAACAAGCTAGTTTGCATCTGTTAAACTTTCCCATATCAACTGGGTGTGGTGTCTCCTGACTCTGATCCTGCCATGCTGCTAGGGAGGTAGAATCAGGATCAAGAGTCCAGGTCAGAGTAGGTTATGTAGTGAGACAATGTTGCAAAATTATTAACTAGTTAATTGTCAGTGCATGTACCTGTCAGAAATACTCTAAATGAGACTATAAGCAGAATGTCAGTGTCCCCAATGGACAATTGCCATGTAAAACCTTGGGTTGAATACCATCTGCTATGAAAGTCTTTATGAATAACAAAATCTCTAGAAAAAGGGATGTCTCATTTTCCATTGGTAGTTTTTTCAAGTTTAATTGGTATATGTTATGTTGGAGGAGAGGTGTGGGCAGGGAATTTTGTCCTGCTAGACACTATGAAAAAAGCTCAGTTGGAAAAGAGAAATTGGAAAATAAATATGTACTAATTTGAAAAATTATCTTATAGAGAAGGGTAAATTCAAAAACCTAATTAAGCATGTTTTAAATTTGATATATGTCAAAGCTGGGCCAGGCCTGTGTGCTTTCTCCCTGCATGTATCATGAAATAAAATCTGGGGACTAGTAGAATACTGCTTGAATTGTATCTTTCCAACTGGTGTCTCTATGCTGGATAAATGTAATACATTTCTTACTCTCAGTCATGGTAAAAACAATACAAAGTTACTCCTCTAAAAACAGTTCCTCTCTTTGATCTAAGCTATAAAAATAAACTGCTAATATATTTATCACAATAGAGTAATTTGATTTTAGGAAATAAGTTGTGTGAAAATATGCAAATTATTGAGTTTTATCTATGTTTTAAAATTTTTTCATTTATTTTATGAGTAAGCAAAAAATTCTGAGTTTGGAATTTAGGGTTTCAAAAGTAATAAATTAAGAAATCTACTCCCATCTTTTCTCCGGGCTTCATTTTCTTTCCCACGAAGCAACAATAATTGTTTCCCATTGATTCTGTCAAAGCTATTTTGCTCACTAGCAATGCACTTCAAGGTATCTTGAGGTGGAATTTTTGCTGCCTGGAAGATTAAATGCCTTCAGTTTGTTTACTTGACCTGAGTTTGTTTACTTGTCCAACCTGTAATACTTAACTATAATTCTGTTACCACAATTCTTGTAAACTGAGCATTCCCAATTAAACTCAGATGATAAACATCTGACTCTGTTAGGGAAATGGTTGACTGCCTGATTCTCCAAGGCATACATTTGACTTATGTGGAACTCATAGAATAGTTCTGGTAATAATGACTAACAGTAATGATTCTCTGTGCTTCTGTTTCTATACATAGTGAATACACACACCCTTTGAATATAAACTAATCCCTAAGAGAGTGATGTTAGCATTCATTTACTGATGAAAAGATTACTGCATTTGATAACTGTGAAAGTTCACACAGCTAACAAATAGAACTTAAATTCAGAACTCACATGGCTCCAAGGTTGTGTTTCTTTATACTTAAGTCATACTGGCTCACAATGTGCTGATAAAATCACTCTAATTCTCTTTTGAAAAGAGAGACAACTTTTATAGAACCCATAACCATCATTTAGGTTGCCTCTCCCCTTCTTCAATGCTGCTGTGCACTGGAAGCATGGCATGCCCTGCTGTGAGACGGGAAGCCACATCCCTGTGCTTCTCTGTAACATCAGCAGATTGAAAGAATTAGAGAGGCATGAGTACCTGTGGTTTTTAACTGTATTTTGTGAATCAGTGTCTTGTTAGAAGATACAGTCATCTGGATAGCAGATAACCTGTCTGATCCTCTGCTAGAATTATTGGAGCAGTTTTTTTTTTAATCAGTTAGTCATAGTCTGGGACAAACAAAAACAGCGACTTTCAAAATATATTAGATTTATAAGACAATGGAAGGGAAAATAAGAAAATATAGTTGGAGCAGTCACACCAGTGTTGTCGAAAGAAATATGAAAAAAGATTTATTGAGTTATTCAATGAAGACTGTATGATGTCAACCCTCTAAAATCTTTAGTGAAATTGGTATCGTTCTTCAAGATAATAGATTTATTCTAGGAAATGTAAAGATGCTGATTTCAAAAAAAAAATGGGTGACTGGAATATGAGGATTATGTTAGCATCGATTTTCACATTTTTTCAAACATCCAGTGTTCTCATTAAAAATCAATCTGTTTCCCCAATTACATTATTTATATTTCCATTTATTCATTTGTTTATTTTGAGATGCTGTAGATTGAAACTAGGGCCTTATACACTAAGTGAGTATCTCTGAGCCATATCTCCATTCTTTTTAAAAAAAAATACAGGAAAAAAGAATATATTATTTGTGTGGTACTGAGTGTTGAGCTAAGGTCCTTAAGTTTTTAAAAGGGTTAAAATTAGAACTAGCTCATTTTTAAGGACCTGAGGAAAACACTTAATAGGACATGGTTAATGATAGAAATATGCTTGGTAATTTGTCTCTTCTCATTTTTAGACTAAGTTAGTGAGTGAACATTTGACTCTCTTTGCAAATATTGCCAATCCTCTATACCTGAGTGTTATTGCACTTGTTACTCTGATTGCTTGTTTAAGAAGTTCAAGTCTTGTGAACATGTTGAAGCTGTGAAGAGTGACAGGACAACAAAAGCCAGGCAACACATGAGTCATTTAATAAGACAGTGGTCACATTTAAAACGTAAGTAACCATGATGGACTGTTTTATATGGATCTTATGTGAAAATCAGAGTCTTAGTTGAAGTTGCCATTTGTCCAATTTCGCTCACTTAGAAAATAATGGCAACTACAATCTCCCCCCATCTCTCTCTTTCTCCCTCCCTCTTTTCCTCTCTCCTTTGTGTGTGTTTAGAGCATGTGGTGATTTTGTTTTCTGTATACATTTTTTCAAAGATGAGGTGTTGCTGAATAGCACGGATTTGTTTAAAATGCATCACCCTGTGTCATCCTCCTGAGCCCTGGATCGAGTACTGAATTTCTTGGCCTATGTTCAACCATTCCTCTTTCCATGTAATTTCTCTAATTTATGGGTACCAGAAAAATCTAAATACTCAACTTTGTACAGATTTTTAGAGATTGGTATTATACATTCAATTTTTCTTCCTCATGGCTATTTCTTCCATATAAGACCTCTTGAAACAATACAATTTATTTTAGTTTATCTCTCATTTATTGAAAAGAAGAGACAGAATTTTTGCAAACTGGGTATGGCTTCATACAAATATAGTTCCAGGACCTGGAAGACTAAGGTTAGAGGATGATGAGTTTGAGGAAACTCTGGATTACATACTGAGTTCCAGGTTGGTCTGAGCTTACATGGTCAGATCTTGTTTCAAACAAACAAGCAAAACAAAAATAAGCTCATATATATGTATATGAGCATCCACATAACTTGAAATCTGAGGGCAGAGATGGTATTATAATTCTTTCTGTGAAATTACAGCTAACTGCTTTTTATAGAGTCAATGACAGTTTGGGATAATGGCAGAGAGAATAGGACACAAAGTCAAATATAATGAATATTTGATAGGAGATAAAAATAGAAGGAAATTGTTAATAACCAGTGGTAAGTTGTGTGATAAATTATGATCCCAGAAATCTTAGGGTGAAGGGAAAATACAGATGTACTTTGAGGCAAGGAGCCATGAAAAGCAACCAATGACAGAAAAGCAATAATGGATTATGTTATATTAAAATTAAGATCGATGCGATGTACTTTGAAAGAGTTTTAAAGACATTAAAACATAAAAAGTTCTGCTATGTTACAAAGAATAGCGATTTTGAAAATAACCATTAACAGTCTGCATTTTAGAGAGCATAACTGCAACAATTATGGACCTAATGATGTCAATATTTTCTGACTCCCTTTTGTTCTTCTGGGTCTATAGCTATAAGGTAGATGTATTTTGAACAGTGATTTCAGACATAAAACAGCTTGAGTTGGAGAATTATTAATGGGAAGGCTTATAAACATTGCCTGGATGTCTAGGAAGAGAATAATGGACATAAAAATGAGCAGCATTATGAAAGCATTAAAATTTAATATAGTTATTAAGGTATATATTTTTCTTATTATTGGGCTTCTTTGTGCAGTGAACAGATAGATTTTATTTGGCTTATGTTCAAGCAACACACCTCATCAATAAAATGAAGAAGAATGTTGAATACGTTCTTCTCCAGTTGTAGCAGTGCCCCTTGGGTGTGTGCACCCGCTTGTGTGTTGTTTCTGGATTTGTAAATAGTAGATGATGTTTTGTCTGTGCATAGTGGATGGTGCTTAATCTGTGCATATGAAATATTTCATGAAAATATCTCTGGGAAAATCCATGAATTAGTATACAAATTATATCACACTATGCATCATTTGCTTTTCAGATGTGTTTATAAGCCACCATTTAACAAAAGACACATTTTTTTAGTCTAAATGATGATTTCATCAGGATTTTAAAGATATTCTAGTCTATGTTTATGATAGTAGACATAACGCAGCAAAATTTTGTTTCAAAAATAACAATATATATCTTTCATTTTAAGTCTTGGCATAATTTATAGATATATGAGTGATATTTTTCTATGTGGATGTTTGGATCTAACCATTTGTGAAATAATTTGTGAGTCGTTAGACCCACCAGGACAGAATTATTTTCCATTGTAGCTATGTAAGATTCAGAATGCAAGAAAAGCTGGGCAGTGGTGGTACACACCTTTAATCCCAGCACTCTGGAGGTAGAGGCAGGTGGATCTCTGTGAGTTTGAGCCCAGCCTGGTCTATACAGCTAGTTCTAGGACAACCAAGCTACACAAAAAAGTCCTGTCTCAAAAAAAATGCAAGAAAATATCTGTACATGTGCGCATATGTATACATAGGCAATTATAGTTTTAATGTTTACTATAACTATTATAAATAGACATTTGAATATTCTAATTAAGAAGATATATGTAGGGTCTAAAGGATATTTTCTAAAATCAATTACATTTTGTAGATTTTCAAAATCTATAAAACAAATGAAGTGATAAATAAAACTACGTATGTTTAAATATTTTATGTGCTCATTAAAAATAGTAAACTAACATAAATTTCTTAATCTATTTTTCAAAGAATGATCTTCTAGAATTTGGTGAGTACATTTTTCTATTGGGATAAACCAATAATTTACAAGTAGGTTAAAATAAACTACAGAACATATAACATTAATATTTTCCATAATATAGGCATATCCTAATACATAATACATCCTTATGCCCATAGTTCTTGTGTGTGGGTGTGTGTGCACATGCCTGCATGTGTACATGTGTGTGTGTATATGCATGAATGTGCACATGTGTGTGTATGTGTGAGTGTGTGTGTGTGAGTGTGTGTGAGTCCATGTGTGCATGTATGTGTATTAGTGTGTGTGCGTGTGTGCGTGTGTGCGTGCGTACGTGCGTGTGTGTGTGTGTGTGTGTGTGTGTGTGTGTGTGTGTGTGTGTAAGGTGCTATCTGTTCTGTTGCTGCAATGCTATCTGGACTGATTTCTTGTTTATTGTCCTTCTCGCTGTTCCAGCTGCGTGTGCCCATTTTGCTATCTGTGCTGTTTCATGCCACATTCCCCTCTTAGTCTGTAGACATTTTGATTTCTGTCCACTCTGTTCTTGACTTCCTTAAGATTGATTTATCCCAAGGTGGAGGTGAGTCCAGGAGACTCTTCCCAATGGAACGCTTCCCTTTTCTTTCAGAATAGGTTGTCTCTACTATCTATACTGGAGCCATTTTGTCCTTAGTCTCAATTTATATGTTTTTTCTTATTTTGAAACCATTTCACTTATACTCATTTCCATTTTAATAGAGCTTAAAATTTAATAGCAGAGAATAGACAATACATCAATAATTTAAAAAGTCACATAGTCACAGTTTTCATACATGAAGTAAAAGTGATTTAGTGAGATGTGATATAAGTGATTATTGGGGATGAGACGAATATTTAGTTAGTTGTCAGAGAAGTCTTCATGAGGAAGTGACCTTTGAACTGTGATATTCTTGTTAAGGAATTAATGAAACTACATAGCTTCAGGGAGAATCAAGGCCCTGTATAATTGTCCTGAAGCAGGCAGTTCAGAAGAGAAACCCAGTGTGGCCATTTAATTACAATTGACTGTCCTGGACTTGTTTCCCCTACTGTATTTCAAAAAATCATTTCTTTTACCCCTGTGTCTTATTGTACACAATCCCACTTTAAAATTCTGCTCCGTTGTTGTCTTTTTGGGAAATTTTGAGTCACTTCAACAGCTCTCTGCCTGTCTTATCATGCAGACAAATGCCTGTACTTATCCATAACAGAACCAATTGCTCTTCCTATGTTATTTCATGTTGCTGTATTTACTTTATTTTTTAACACTGAGAAAACATTCTTGTATTTATTTGCTTTTATACCACTATTTTGTGTTGTTTTTCAAGACAGGATTTCTCTGTATAACAACCCTAGCTGCCTGGAACTCGCTATGTAGACCTGGCTGGCCTCAAACTCAGAGATCCACCTGTCTCTGCCTCCCGAGTGCTGGGATTAAAGGCGTGCACCACCACACCCGCTCTTCTATACCACTCTTATTTTGATATTTTCTTGAGAACAGGGAATAATGTTTTGCATGTGTCAAATGCCTACTATAAATGTTTAGCAAAATAAACTATTAAATATTAAATAAAAGAGTGAAATGAGTGAGATAATGCATGTACCTTTTCTGTGCTATGGCTTAGATCAAGGTTTCTTAAGAAAGAGAATCTGAGTTAAGATGAACTAAGTGGCTATGTGATTAATAAGAAGAATTGTCTTAGACTTAGGGAAGTGGGAAGTGATCACAGGATGGTAAGAAATAAATTGGTTGTGATATCATCCATCTAACTTTCCGAGACATACATTGCTTCTTCGGCCACTGGGCTTTTTCCATATGCAGTATCCTTGCCTTTGGAGTATTTATCACAAGGTCTAACAGGGAAGTAAATTGCATATTGCATGTTGTCACATCTCGTTTCCCATTTTTTCAATGTATTGATATCAATAACCCTAGCCTTATAGCAGCTTCCATGCCTGTTCTTTATCTAGAGACAAATGTGATGAGAAGAAGCAGTGTTCAGCTCAGGCTTAAGCTACACAAGGTCCATCTTGGTAGTAGTATCATCTGTGGTAGAACAAATGGGCAGTGGCCTGGAGTCAAAGACATGCCAAGCTGAGATACTTCGAGAATTTGTGTAAGAAATGGTGTGTGGAATTTGAAAACCAGAGTTGAGTTTCTTCTCACATGCAAGCATGAATTCAACCTATATAAAAACAAATTCCTCTGGCCTATAATGGCCCTTCAACTTTCTGCCTTATTTTTCTCCCTTCTTTCAATAGAACTCATGCCTATCACTGTCTCACACATGATATACCATACTAGTTCAACATTTTTAATATCTTGTTTGTTAAGAGTTTAAGTGTTTCTGCTGTTATTTGACCATTTCTGCTTTCCTAAGTAGTATATATGATACAAAGTCTCTGCTGACTCTTTCTTCATTCAAAACACAGCAATATTGGTGAAATTATTAAGGCCACTCCACATAGTTAAAAGGAGATTTATTTAATGGCATAATTTACAAATTAAGGGATAGGTAGGTTGAGGGTTCTGGCAAGGACGCAGTGTAGTCCTGCAGTGTTCTCTGGAGAGCTCTGTGGGTCCACCTCTAGCGTCTGGGTTCCTCTGCAGCAAGAGAGCAGGGCATATCCAGATCTCCGATCTCGGGTCTTCAGGCCCTCCCTTGGCCCCGCCTTGTAGGCGTGACAGTTACCAAAGCCTCAATGGGGGTTGGAACTTCCAGACCAAAGCTGGAATGGCTACGCACTACACAGCAACTCATTCTACATTACAGCATATCATTGTGGGTAGCCTGAACAATGTTCCTGGACCATGGAAACTTTATATCTGGTCTAGAATAAACCTATTTCTTGTGAGTGAGAGTGTGTGTAAAATCACAACTGAGAAGTCTGCACAATTTGCTGTCATTAATCATGATGTATCTATCCTACCTGTCACAGAAAACACACAGTAGACTTTTGATACTGAATGGACATGCTTGAGTGCAATCAATGCCCTAGAGTATTTCATATATTTTATTCAGAGTATTTGTAAAATTATGATATAATCTTAAGAGAAATAAGATATTTACTCTGAATCAGATATGAAATGACCATGGACCGAGAACATTGATTCAGGCTACACACAATAAAGGGTTCTAATGTAAAAAGAGATTCACGGATGATTTTTAATCAGAGAAACAAGTTATAAGTCAATGTATTTGCAAAGACATTGGTAGGATATTTACAGAAAAAGGTGAGAAAAGATCTGCTATATGTTTTAGATACTATCTGATGACATGAATTTTTTTGGTTAGTGGTAGCTAGTGATCTGCTAAGAATGTATTCCAAAGGATTTCTATGATTATCAGTAGGATGTTGTCTCAGAGACAGAGGTGCACAAATAAACAGATATTGAAGGGACTACAAATATCTGTATCTGTGACATTCTAGAGTCATGAACTTCTAGACAGTCAACAGTCTGGAGAATCCTCAAACTAGGTGTGACTTTTTTTTTTTTTTGAAACTTCAGTTCATAGTTTCCCCTATTGACCAAGTACTGCATTATGTGAGTGAAGAGGCCAAAAGATGCTTTATGTCCCACTGTGCTAAGTAGTCTCATTTGTAGGAACTGATATTAGGCTGAGTGGACAGAAAGGTTACTGTTAGAAGAGAAATAATTGTTAAAGCCATCATGGAGGAGAGTCCTGTGCAATAGTAGCACCATTACATAGCATAATCTGGGTCTGATTTCTTTTTATTTTTGGCCCACCATATCTGATAAAACTCTTACATGTGACATATTACACATTAGACATATAGTTAAAATAATTAAAAACACAGTGTGGTATAGTGGGTATTCACTCCACCCATGACCTTTGGCTACCTGGCCTGATAGAGGCAGACAGCTGTCTCCATCATTTCTTGCATTTTTTTTCAGAAGTTGCTTGCTTGTACTTCCTGTTTACTCAAGTAATATTATTTTCCTTCTCAGGTGTTTGATGGGGTTGAAGACTAAATACTTACAGTTACAGTCCTTTGGAATCTTAGCTAAAAGCATATTAGGTACTAGATTTAGAATCTTCTGGACAGGATAGCATTTGGAGTAACCTCTGCAATTTGCCATTTCCCTATGATCTAGACATTTAGTATGTGTTTCTTACTTGATGTTGTTCTTGTTAGTTGTAGTTCCACTTTTGTTTATGTTATTACCCTTTATTTCTCCTGGAAAATACTTGATAATCATTCTTATTGTATATAGTTTTGTATGAGGTTTAGAGCCTACTTATTTAGACAAAAAGGGGAAGTGTAGTGGGTATTTGCTTCACCTATACTTCCTGCCTGGCTACTGGCCAATCAGCATTTTATTAAACCAATTCAAGTGACAAATCTTTACAGTGTACAAGAGCACATCCCCCTTATTTGGTCTAATTAAAAAGGAGGTTTTAACCTTAATATAGTAAAACAAAAACAGTTATTATGTAAGAATTACAGTGACAATATCCAATCCATTTGTATTTGACAAAATTAGAGAAAATACTTAATTGGCTGTCTTATCTTGGTGAGTCTAAAGTTTTGTATCTAACTTCCTTTCCATTATAACTAAGGAAAACTATAATTACAACCATCTTGCCTGCCTCTATGCAGCCAGCTAGCCCAAGGTCATGGCCCAAAGGAAAACAGACATTTTAACCCCATGCCAACTCCTATGGACAGAACCATGCTCTGTAACTCTACTGACTATATGCATATACATTTTTGCTCTGTGTGCATAGTCATTTTTATTTTATGAACCACTTATTTAATAGTTGGATTGTTTGAAGTAATTTATGACATGCTTTTCTTTTGGTAAGTTTGATTTTATAGCCATAAACCTCATGTGTCTAGATTTTGTTGTTTGTTTGTTATTTTTGTTGTTGTTTTAAGACAGGATCTCTCTACATATCCCTGACTATCCTGGAACTCACTATGTAGACAAGGCTGGTGTCGAACTCAAAGAGATCTAGCTGCCCCTGATTGCTTCTGCCTACCTCTCCCAGCCTCTACTTGCCTTTGCCTGCGTCTGCTTATCTCTTCATCACAAATGGCAGGTTTATAGGCATGTGCCAAATGTCCAACTTAATGTGGCTAGTTTTAACTTTAGGGAAGGTTGGCTTTTATTACCCATATGATTATAACTTTTATTTGTTACTAATAACATTTTTGTTCCATTGTTTTGATACTAAAACAGAGTCCACTTTGAGGAACCAAACTGTTTTTAAAACTAAATGTTTTTATAAAATAAAAACATAGTATCATTTTAAATTTCTTTTAAACAAAACTGTCCTTTCTCTACACACCAAAGATTTTACAGGAATATTCAAATGTCCTTGTTTATTTTATAATCAGAAGTAAAATAGGATTTTAATGGAAGTCATCTTGTAACATTACCCACTTACTTCTGACTGTTGATATATGAATGTTTCCTGGTACTTTTCAAATTCCACATAACCTACTCTGTTTTACCTTGAAAACTTATTTAATCAAAAAAGATGAGCTTTTAAGACACAATCTCTCGGATTTCTGCTTTTCTCAAATACCGTATTTTTATGTGCTACTTTTTAACATTAATCCTATATTAGGCATGCCTTTCTTTGGTAATTTTAGCAGATTTATCTTATTCAAAATATCTATTCTATACCTGTGTCACTGGTAGGCTTTTTAAATTTAGCATTTGACTAATTTTGATTTAAAAAATAACATTGCAAACATTGTTACCCTATATAAAATAGATATGGAGAGTCAGCTCAAAATTTTGGTGTATTGATAGCAAGAATTGACAGAGTATTTGGGAATCAGGATAGGTTGTATTGTGATAGGAAATATAGGTAACTACAACAGATTGATCATTATATCTAAGGATTTAATATTAATAGTAATGCAGTGATCTAGTTGGTTAGTTACATACACTTGTGTCTCTTTTGCTTAGTAAGAAGATGCCTTCTTATTTTATAATTCTTTTATTTTGAATTTTTAAACATGAAAAAAAGTGGTTTAAGTAAAGAGGTCTACAAAATTAAACATGCCACCCAACCTCAACTCTCAACTTCCACTCTGTCCGTGCTTGGAAAGTAGAGGTGGAAAGGGCACTCCCCAGTGGTGAAACTGGCTTTAGTCACATGTTCTTCTGTAAGTAACCTCAGTTCACCTCAACAAGCTGGATTTGGATAGGATCCTTTCTCTCATGTCTTGGTACTCTATCCTTGGAAGTTTCCTGGAAAAGTCATGCAGTATCTTTGTTCTGCATAACCAGTTGTCATTGCTACCCACTGGCTAGACACTTGGTGCTGCGCCGGGAATCTGAAAGTGGACTGTAATGGCATGACAATATTGGCGAGAAATCACATTCATATAACCTCTAATGCACTGGGTCCTTGTTTTTTTATTTATTAATTATTAGTTGTTGATTCTTATTGTGCTTACTTTATAAATTAAACCTTGTAATTAGGAAACTTGTCACTAGACATAGAACATAGCCACATCATACACGTAGGGGTCTATACCTGTATTACCTGCAGTTTTAGGCACCAACTGGGGTCCTAGAAGTATTTTCTGTGGGCAAGTAGGAACTAGTTTATCAGAATGAAATATGAGGTATTTGCCCTCATTATTATATATCCACTTTAGAAGCACTGAAATAGGAGCACAGAGAAGGGAAACAACTTGTACCAGCCTAACAGCTAGTGAGGGGTCCCAGCAGAGCAAGTTTCTGATTCAAGAGCACTAAATGCCAACTCTTATCTGTCCTCATGCCATTTTCATTTGTGGGGTTGCATAAATGACATACATAAAATATAACAAATACTACACAGAATGCATGCATAATACCCATAGGTCCCTGATCTATGAGTCTATAAAATGTACATATTTCTTTTAGAATAGCATATACTGCTATTCTGAAATGTTTTATAATGGGAAGGGGCTGTATGTTTAAATGTTGAGGATGGTGATTACCTTGGCAAATCTCTTCATTAGTCACTTTCTCACACTCACATTTGTCTTGTAGAGTCCATATCCACAAAGCATAACTGAACTTTTCTTCTCTGATCACCTTTCTACACATTGCTGAATTTGATTTTCTCCAAAGAGCGAGAATTTGATGTTTGTCAGAGTAAATTTTGAGTACAGAGCGTATAATATTTACTTATTATTACTACCACAATTTCAATTTGTTATTCTCCAACTTTCAAAATAGGAAATATTTTTCTTCATTTGTGGTCATTAGAATGTATCGGAGACTAAAACAATGGGAGCTGTAGAAGCAGATTTTAAACATTTGGGTTCATACTCCCACACACAAACATGAAATACTATTTCACCTGTCATCTTAGAGTGACTGGAACTTCATTTGACTCACACCATGTGCAGCCACTGCCGGTTTCAATAGGCTGGCTGCCTTTGTGATGTTTTCCGGACCTGAGACCTTTTAATTCATGTTTTCCATTAATCTCAGATGCTTTACAGCATATCTAAAGACAGGAAAACATATGGGGTCAAATTTAGAGCTATCTTTGAACTCAGTGGTGGAATCTGCTAAGCCAAATCTAGATTTCAGTCAGCAAAGATCCTTTGAAATGCTGGTTTGAAAAAGACTCAAAAGCTTTCTTAGGTATCAGTTCCCTGTAGGGAAGGAAAAAATATATCTCATTTTATGATTGAAGTCTAGGTTTTTTATTACAATCATACCATTTTTGTTGTATTTTTAAAAGCACAGTAAAGAGAAACACCTATTGATGATGCTTTATCATATCCACATATTAATCTTGTATTCTTATCTGTTCACCAACATCACATACAAAGAAACAGGATGTTTACAGTATCAAACATTTCATCTTTGAAGGTATTTTTGTATAACAGAAATTCTTAATAAGCATTAAAAGACAAAACCACATGGAGATTATAATACTGGGCCTACAAATATTTTTGAAACATCTTATCGTAGTTCTTTGGATAATGAGGCTGGGGTTACTAAAGTGCTAAAGCATGACATTTGTGCTAAGGGTCATTCACCTTTCCTCCTGTATCCTTTCATCCACATTAGACATACCTATCCCAGGTACCGCTTTCATGTATTCAGGTCTCAGCAAAACCTCATCACTTTCTTCCACACCAGACATTATCTATTTTAGGGTTGCCTTTTTAGGCCATCAGGTCTCAATAAAGCCCCATCATTTTGAGGTAAACAATGTTTATTCTGCATAAAGTTAGTATGTTTAATCAAGTTTCTTTATTCTTTTAATTTTTTTATTTTTTAGAATGTCATATATGAATACTATATATCATTCCCCTCATTCTCCTCAAACTCTTATTGTGTCCCCCATTCCCTCTTAAATCTATGACTTCTCATTACATATATATATACATATATATATTATACATACATATCACATACACATATATCATATATAATATATAAAAATAATGTATATATATATGAGATTTCATATATATATGAAATCTGCTGAGTGCCTTTACTGTTGCTCATATGTATATATGTCTAAGGATGACCACGGGAATTGAGTCTTTTTTTAAAAATGTATTTATTTATCATGTATACAGTGCTCTGTCTGCATGTATGCCTACAGGCCAGAAGAGGGCACCAGACCTCATTACAGATGGTTGTGAGCTACCATATGGTTGCTAGGAATTGAACTCAGGTCCTCTGGAAGAACAGCCAGTGGTCTTAACCACCGAGCCATCTCTGCAGCCCTGGGATTGAGTCTTGATGACACTTTCAATATACCTAAGCTCTTTTGACTTTCTGTTTCAGGTGGTAGAAAGCCTTCTCTTTCTAAATGACATCTCTCACTTCAGTAGAAAAGGAAAACAAGGCAATTAACAAATAATTAACTAAAACAAACAGCCTTTCTAAAATTCATCATAGTTACAAACTCTATGACAATGTAAGATTTTAACTTCCATCAAATACATATCTTATTTGAGAAAATATGTGATTTGATGATAAAGGACTACAGGAGCTGCATCTTTAAGTCAAGGAGGCATCTTCAGTCCTTGATGACCTGGACACCAGAGCAGTTGTAAGGCAAAACCTTCCCATTCTTGACTCTGGAGGATAATCAAGTAACAAAGTTACCTAAGACTTGCACTGTTATCTGAGTTTCCCCTGAATTTTGGAAATATATTAATGAGAGGTCAGCTACAGATAATTGAGCCCATCTAGTAATTTTATTAGGGAATTCTTTGATATGTATGAAATAAAGCATGGGCAGGGTGGAAGAGATGAAGATCATAGATAAAGTAGCAATTGTTGTGGTCTAAAGACCTGGTGTGCAACATGAGAATCATAGCTGAAAATAATGTATCTATTTAGCTTTTATTTTATTTTTGCTGTATGAGTAGACTGTGGCAGGTTGCACCTGCTTTTGATGTGTAAACAAAAAGGTTAATCTGTGAGAGGATGGATATGCTAATTTGCTTTATTATGATAATCATTTTAATATTTATAAGTATTCTCATAACATGTTCAATATCAAAAATACACTCAATAAAATATTTATAAAACCAAAGAAGAAATGCCTTTAACGTAGCAAATGCACATATAACAAACAATTGGAAGGCTGGAGTATCAGGTCCTAGACTGGCTGCGGACACCCTGCCACAGAGGAGGTGCTTCAAGTTTAAAGACAACTACCACCTTCAGAAAGTCAGGTGACTTGAAAATGAATGTTTGCTGGCACTCTCAGATGAAATTCAGAGATGATGCAATTGGCATTATATAAGACAATTGAGCCTAGAGGAGAGGGATGTGTTATAGCTACTATTTTAATTTCTTCTCGGGTGAACTCTTTTTTAAAGAACACAAATGGTGATCAGAGCCTAAGCTAATTTAAGAGGTCCAATTGCAGGGTAGTATTGAAAATGAACACTTGCTCTTTGCTTTATAAACTTCAAAGATTTAGGAAGAGATGCTCAAAGAAATCAATCTTTATGGGTTCTTCAAAATAGAAGTGTTTAATACCCATTTTTTTTGTTTCTCCTAATCTAAACATGTTATTTGTCTTTGCTCTTTTGGGGGGTCTGCCACCCAGGTCCCAAATAAATCACACACAGAGGCTTCTTCTTAATTATAAATGCTCAGCCTTTGGTTTTCTTATATCTAGACAGCTTTTATTAACTTTAAATTATTGCATCTACCTTACGCCTCTGGGATTTTCCTCTTCTATACCTGTATACCTTTATTTCCTTCTTACTACATCTCTGGCTGTGTGGCTGGGTGGCTGGCCTCTGATGTCCTCCTCTCCTTGTTCTCTCATTCCTTCTTCCTTCCTCCCAGATTTCTACTTCTATATATTCTCTCTGCCTGCCAGCCCTACCTGTCATTTCTCCTACCTCCCCACTGACCACTCATCTCTTTATTAGACAATCAGGTGTTTTAGACAGGCACAGTATCACAGCTTCACAGAGTTAAACAAATACAACATAAACAAAACAACACACCTTAAAATAATGTTCCCCAACATCAGCAGTTGCAAAAGACAGCATTGCATATATAAATAAATTATTCTTCAAGTGTTTATTGTAAGCTAGGCTATTATCTCTGGGGTTTTATTTATTTGTAATACTTTGTATTAACATTTATTACTGATGATTGTGATTAGATATTAATATCTAATGTTTATTTACCACAAGGAAAATATTAAGTGTTTATAGATTCAGAATTGACAATAATGTAATATCATTTGTTTCTCATCACATTAAATTCCATATTAGTATACAAAATTTTCTCTGTGTGTGTGTGTGTGTGTGTGTGTGTGTGTGTGTGTGTGTCAACTGGACACAAGTGAGGTTCATCTGGGAAGAGGGTATCTCAACTGAGATAATGTTCTGTAAGACTGGCCTGTAGGCAAAACTGTGGGGCATTTTCTTGATTAATGATTGATTGGAGCAACTCACTATGGCTGGTGCCACTTCTAAAAAGGTAGTCTCAATTTGTATAAGAAATAAGGCTGATCGAACAATGTAGGTAAAGCCAATAAGTAGCACTCCCCTGTGGCCTCTGCTTCAGTTCCTGACTTTAGATTCCTGCCTTAAGTTCATGCTCTGACTTCCCTTGAGGATGGAGTGTTAGCCAGATGAAATAAACCCTTCCTCCCTCAAGTTGCTTTTATTCATGGTCTTTATGACAACAGTAGACTTAATTCTTTGGACAAACTAATATGTTAGTTACTTTCCTATTGCTGTAATAAAACACTAGGTCCAAGGCAACTCAGAAGGAGGGTTTACCTGACTTATGGTCCAAGAGAGATGAGTTCATTGCCATCTTGGTGGGGAAGTGTGGCAGCAGGTAGATATGGTAACTGGAGAAGGACTATGAGAGCAAAGGTTCCACATCTCAAACTGCAAGCAGGCAACAGAGAGAGACTGGGAATGGCTGTGGCCTTTGAAATCTCAGAGTCTAATTTAGTGATGTAGTTTCTCTAAAAGCAAATTTCCTAAGCTTCCCCAAATGCATCACCAACTGTGGGTCAAAAATTCAAATGCCTGAGATTATGGGAGAGATTACAATCAAACCACTCTATTATGGAGGGACTGATAATTCTCAATTAGTTTTTCAATATTTGGCAAATAATATAGACCTTACTTTTAATGAACTTAGCAGCTATTTAGAGATTAATAATTGGGGTATGGAACTGGCTCCCGTAGAAAGGTAAAGGTACCAGAAAAACTACATATATATATATATATATATATATATATATTCCTTCTATGGAGGTAACTATGGAAGATCAAGTTTACTAATCTGAAGTGTCATTGTGAACTTTAATTTGAGATTCTAATATTGTGGAATCTTTACTGAAGACTATGCAGGTATTGCCTCAGGTTGCTATGCAACTAGCATGTGAAGGTATTGTTATTAAACTAGAAAAAGAAGAGTGAAATTTACCTTAGGAAAAGAAGGCAATATTAAAATCTTGAAACATAGAGGAAATATGCATTAACTTTTTAAATCAATCAATAATAATTAAAAAGTAATATATAAAAGGTAATATTTTATGTATGGCAGAAAACATATCCTGTTAACAGAAAAACATGCTACGTTTTTGTGAGCCTGAGGAAAATACTAAAATAATGAAGAAACACATAAATAAAATACAGATTTGAACTATTGCAAACAATATGAAAACAATTAATGTGTTTCTTTTTCCTTTTTTTAATTAATGTGTTTCTAATTAAAAATTTCAGAATTATTTCTGTGAACACCCTGCTTGAGGACAGTGATAGAGAGGAAACATGACAGAAATTAATACATATAGCAATTTTCATAGTTTACAAAATATATGTACAGATTTTCATGGTAAATCTTTCATAGTCATATATAGTTATGAATTCTGTTACCTGAAACAAAATGCATAGAATTTTTTTTCTTTTTGAGATTCTAATATAATCACATTTGTCTATCCCCTTTCTTTCCTCTAAATTCTTCCATATAGCCCTCATAAATCTTACATAAATCTATCTATCTGTCTATCTATCTATCTATCTATCTATCTATCTATCTATCTATCTATCTATCATCTATCTATCTATCTATCTATCTATCTATCTATCTATCTATCTATCTATCAATCAATTCCTAAATACAGCCTGCTAAATCCACAAAATGTTCTTGTATGTATATATTCAGGGCTGAGCATTTGGCCTAAGACAACAAATTGGTGTGCTCTTTCCTGGGGAAGACCACCAATCTTAGATACTGAAATAGGAATTTTACATAGCATTTTATCTATTCATGGACAACAAATAAATAAAATTAATTCCAGTTTAAGGAGTTTAGGTAGGCACCATCTAATATTAATATTAATTATTAATAGTAGCTATTCATAAATTAAGGATTTCAAAATCTGTTGTCTTTCCTTTTTTCCAAATTATGGAATGATATTTATTATAACAATAAAGAATTTATACTATACAATAAAAAATACAATGAATATAATATGTGAAAAAACTATTTGTTATTAATACAAGATAATAAAATGGAAAAACAAAGAAATGTTTTATAATAAACTTTCCTGAACTATGGATAGGTAAGGGTGAAGGAAACACTCAGATGGAATGAACTGTTTCCTGAGATCTGCTTACTCAAGGCTCAAGCCGCCATCTATAGAATCACCTTGGATGCCTCTATCGGGTGATGGTGGAATGCTCAATATTTTTGAGGATTTTTGAAGATTCTCATTTCTAGAAAAAAAAAAGCCAGAAGATTCTAACAAATTCTATCAAATTCTGCAAGTGGTTTGCAAAAACAGGTTTTAGTGGAGTAATCAGGAAAGGGAAGAAGAAAGAGAAGCCAAATGTAGTTCTTGTAATTTAAGTCTCCAGTTATTGAGAAAATCTTTGACTGGAAGATTCTTGGGCCAATCCAGATGCTGCCTCAGTCATCAACCTCCAGTAGTTGGTCCTGTAGAACACTATGACATTTAATGGTACTAGATGAGAAGGTTGTTCTGTTTCACTGTTGCAAGATCTTCCTCCTGAGGAGGAACAGATGGCCTCTTGAACATATGCTTAGAACAAGTACTTTCGCTATGACAGCTGCTTTTGTCTTCACTTGCATCCTTCATCTCATCAGACTCAGTAACATTATCCAGGGAATCTGGAGCTTTCTCTATGTCATTACAACTCTTTGGGACATCTCCATAAAATACAGTGGCATCTCCAAATACACCCAGAAAGTGCTCAATGAGATTTTTTTTACAATAGAAATTTTTTGAGTTATCATAGCCTAATCTTGACATGAAGTAAGTTTCCTTCCATAGAACTTTCCAGGCCATAAGAACTCATAAATGTTCCCTTTGCTCCACATCCTCTCCAACATAGACTGTCATTAGTGTTTTTGATTATTGTCATTCTGACAGGTGTAAGGTGGTATCTTAGAGTCGTTTTGATTTGCATTTCTCTGATGATTAAAGATGTTGAGCATTTCTTTAAATGTCTTTCAGCCATTTGTGATTCTTCTTTTGAGAATTCTCTGTTTAGTTCTTTAGCCCATTTTTTTAATTGGATTGTTCAGTATTTTGATGTCTAGTTTCTTGAGTTCTTTATATACTTTGGAGATCAGTCTTATGTCATATGTGGGGTTGGTGAAGGTCTTTTCCCATTCTGTAGGCTGTCTTTTTGTCTTATTGGCCATGTCTTTTGCCCTACAAAAGCTTCTCAGTGTCAAGAGGTCCCATTTATTAATTATTGTGCTCAGTGTCTGTGCTGCTGGTGTTATATTTAGGAAGTGATCTCCTGTGCCAATGTGTTCAAGAATACTTTCTACTTTCTCTTCTATTAAGTTTAGTGTAACTGGATTTATGTTGAGGTCTTTGATCCACTTGGACTTGAGTTTTGTGCATGGTGACAGATATGAATCTTTTTGTAATCTTTTACATATTGACATCCAGTTATGCCAGCACCATTTGTTGAAGATACCTTCTTTTTCCCATTGTATAGTTTTAGCTTCTTTGTCAAAAATCAGGTGTTCATATGTGCGTGAATTAATGTCAGGGTCTTCAATTCGATTCCATTGGTCTGTATGTCAGTTTTTATGCCAGTACCAAGTTGTTTTTTTATCATTATAGCTCTATAGTAGAGTTTGAGGTCAGGGATGGTGATGCCTCCAGAGGCTGCTTTATTATACAGGATTCTTTTAGCAGAGCAAAGGGAACACCCCTCCACTGTTGATGGGAATGCAAACTTGTACAACCACTGTGGAAATCAGTATGGTGGTTTCTCTGAAAATTGGGAATTGATCTACCTCAAGACCCAGCCATACCACTCTTGGGCATATACCCAAGGAATATTCAATCATACCACAAAGATACATGCTCAACCATGTTCATAGCAGCACTATTCATAATATCCAGAACCTGGAAACAACCTAGATGCCCATCAACTGAAGAATGGATTAAGAAAATGTGATACATATACACAATGGAGTACTACTCAGCAGAGAAAAACAATGACAGCATGAAATGTGCAGTCAAAAAGATGGAACTAGAAAATATCATCCTGAGTGAGGTAACCCAAACCCAGAAGGACAAACATGGCATGTACTCACTTATAAGTGGATACTAGATATAAAGCAAAGAACAATCAGACTGCAACCCACAGAACCAGGGAGGCTATATAGCAGGGGGGAATAATAAGTTTTGGTTTTACTCAATTACTGGGCAAGCCTCAATGAAACATTTCACTATTAGGATAATAGTTTATACTGTATCAAGCTGATAATAGATAAACAAACAAACAAATAAATAAAAAAGAAAGATTAGACATTATCTCAAGCTGGAGAAGAAAGGAATATAGAGCAATGATTTCCTAAGTACAGAGTTTCTGTTTTGTATGATGGAAAAGCCCCACAAATGGATAGTAGTATCTGGATATAATATTGTGAATTTAATTATCAATACAATTAACGTAATTAATGAATATCATATAGTTATTGAATTAATACTGTGAGTGTAATCAATGAATACCGCAAATGTAATATCATGAGTGTAATTAATGAATATCATGAATGTAATTAATATCCTGAATGTAATTCATGCCACTGAATTGTGAACTTAAAAATGGTTACAATTGCAAATCTTATGTTCATTAAAAAAATAAGATGGACTGTAAAAAAAGAGAGAGAACTGATAAATGATATGCACTCATGTAATTAATGGAAGAATGGCTTTCAATCTTGTGTAACACACTGATACTATTTCTCAAGAGAACAATCTTTGGTTTTGGTATCTGTCATAAAAGATTTTGGATAGCAGAAATATTTTGATCCTGAAATCCTTGATCAGGGGCATCAAGCCATTTTTTTTGTGTAGATTAAAACACAGTAAGCTTCCTTGACTATTTCAGGAAAATCCTGTAAGACATAACGCTGCAAGAGTAGATTCCTCTCTCAAGTTAACTTCCTTTCCATAATCCAACTTTTCTTTAGGACTCAGTATGATATATAGTCTGTCATTCTGGAGTCCCTCCATGTCTTGTCCTTTTTCATTGATGATAGAAAGTATGCTCAGGATTGAAGCATTTGTCATCTCATCAGACTCAGAAACATTGTTCAGGGAACCTGACACCCATCTGGATTCCTAACAGTGGGAGCAGAGCCTGTCTATGGCTCTTTTGCTTGCTTTTGGGAACCTTTTCCTCATACTGTGTTGGCTCATCCAGCCTTAATAGGAGCGGAAGTGCCTCGTCTTACTGCAACTGTTTGTCATGTTTGATTGCTATCCATGGGAAGGCTGCCCTTTTCTGGAGAGAAATGGAGGAGGAGTGGATGGAGAAGCAAAGGGGAGGGGAACTGAGAGGAGAGGAGGGATGGGAAACTGTGGTCAGTATGTGATTGATGATGATGATGATGATGATGATAAAAGAAAAATGCCTTCACCTACTCTTTTCTGAAGAGGAAATGAATGGAGGGGGAGTGGATCTGAAGAATTGGGAATGTAGGAGAGGCTGGAAGGAGTTGAGGAAGGGGAAACTATGGTCATGATGTATTGTATGAAAGGGAAAGAGAACCAAATGAATCTGCTATATGATAACCAAAGGGGAAAAAATGTCTGCATAAGATCAGGCTATTAGCAAGTCTGTAGGGCATTTTCTTTTCTTTTTTTAAAAAAATATTTTTATTTTATAATTAACTTAATTTCACGTATCAGCCATGGATTCCCCCATCCTTCCTTCTCCCATTCCCCATCCCTCCTCCCCAATCCACCCCCAACACCCACTTCCTCCAAGGCAAGGTCTCCCTTGGGGAGTCAGCCCACCCTGGTAGACTCAGCCAAGGTAGGTCTAGTTCCCTCCTCCCTACACCAAAGCTGAGGAAAGTGTCCCAGAATAGGCCCCAGGCTCCAAAAAGCCAGCCCATGCACCAAGGACAGGTCCTTGGCTCCACTGCCTAGGGGCTGATGGAAGCGGATGCAGAAGAGATCCATGGCCAAGGCCCAAGTGGAGCTCTGGGAGTCCATTTAGCGCGAGAGAGGAGGGATTGTATGAGCGAGAGATAATGAGACCATAATTGGAAAAAGGGACAAATAGCCAAACTAGTGGAAATGCATGAACTGTGAACCAATGGCTAAGGAGCCCCCATGGAACTGGACCAGGCCCTCTGGATAAGTGAGACAGTTGATTAGCTTGAACTGTAAGGGGGGCATTTTCTTAATTAGTAATTGACGTAGGAAAGTTCATCCCATTGTTGGTGGTGCCATCTCTGCGTTGGTGGTACAAGGTTCTGTAAGAAAGCAGGCTGAACAAGCCATGAAAAGCAAGACAGCAGGTAGCATTCCTACCTGACTGCTGTATCAACTCCTGACTCCAGGTACCATCTGCCTAGTTTGAGTTCCTGCCTTGGATTCCTCAATGGACTGTGAGTCAAGATATGTAAACCAAATAAAACTTTTCCTTCCTAAGTTGCTTTTGGTCGTGGTGTTTCATCACATTAATAGTAATGGTGTTTCATCACATCAATAGTAACCCGAATTGCGACAGCATCTGTATGTAAAGCATGGCCCCCAGATAAATGAATTGCAGACATTGGAATGTGAATAGAAGCAGCTATCAGTCCTGGCTCATAAAGCCTTACTTCACACACTTGCCCAAGCTCCTCTCTCTTTTAGCCTAGCTTCTGTAATGTTGACACCCCAGTGAACTTGAAAGCTGCTTGATAACAATTAGCAAGAAGCATCTCCCTCCTATGAGAGCAGTTCTCTCCAGCTCAGACCATGTACATATCATCTATGTGCTTAATAAAGTCATAGATTCCCATAAGAGTCACCAAACACTCTTATTCAGTATTCCTAAAAGAAAATTTTAGAATCTAATATTTAAATAATTACCATCAAATTTTGACTTGTGTGATTTTGACTAAATATTTTAAGAAATACTGAATATTTTTATGGGTGTGTTTAAATGATAATCAGCGAGCTTACTGTTAAATGTGTGTTGTTAATTACATTACCACATAAAAATATATATCTTCATATATATATAATATTTGCATATCTATCTCTATCTACTAGTTAATTTTAAATATGAATCATGATATTGTTTTGAGAAGAAGTCTGTATCTCAAGAAATCACGGATCCCGTTTACATCCAACAAAGGCAGATAGGTAATTTTACTCATCCTCACCCACTTTCACTTAAAATAGATATTTAAAAGAAAAATTTCCTAATTCTTCCCCATGTTACTTACTGCCTTGAAAAATAAGAAACAAAAGCAATCCAATAAGTGTTATTGATATAGAATATTAAAGAAAATCATTCCTAGGTTCTATGTAAATATGTTTTCATTTATATTATATATTTTAAACATAGGAAATAATATTTTTATAGCTATATTTAACCCTAGAACATATTATTTAATGTAGTGAACATACTGGAGATTTTAATAAGAAAGAGTATGCACCTTGTACACACTTATTTATCACTTATTTATATCTGATACAGTTATTTTTGCATCTTACAGTTATTTTTTAGGATTTTATATAACTATTGCCATCTTTACCTCCAAATTTTTTCTTATTTGTATGTTGAGAAATTATCTGATTTCAAACAAACAGCTTGGCATTTTACATGCATTTAATACAGTAAATAGTCATATATGTTATACTCTTCATGTTAAATACCAAAACAGTTTATATGTGATAACTGAGTTGCCCTGTATAATTTACTTAGAACAGTTTATGATAATAAAGCTTGTAAGAAAACCCGTTATAGTGTATCCTCTTCTCTATCCCTTCCTCATTTAATACAAAGTGAATTTTCACCAGAATGTTGTTGCCATTGTGTTCAAATCACCATTAGTAAAGTCCACAGGTTTATTAGTCTTCTCATTGAATTGGGATGCACACATTTCCCTGCTAGAATATTGATATAAACTTTTTCTTAATGCTTTCCTATTTGGAGCTCAAAGAACTCCTGAATACATTGCTACAATGAATCCTCCCATCAAGAATGGCTGAATGAAAACTTGATGCATGTGAAATTTGTATCCCACTTTAAATGCTCCATGGGGATTTCTAGTCATCCAATATTTGATGATTCTTATTATTAGTTAAACCTAGTCAGTATTTATGTACTAAGAATCTTATCATCAAAGTGAAAATAGATGGGGATCATATTACATTATCTTCCATATTCAGGCAGGAATGTTTCTATTTTGGGAAAGATTATCTGTTGTTTTCTTCCACAGAGTATTGAACAACTCATGGCTTAGAGTCCAAATGTCTAAATGAGATCACCAGCCTGAATTTACTATGCTAATTCATCTTTTCTCACAAAACAATACAGACTTTTCTTTGTGGCGTCTGTCTTGACAGCTTTGTATTGATATGATTTGGGTTTAACAATGTAATTTTGCTAAAATATGTTTTAAAAGATTATATTAAATAATTCAGTCCAATGATACATTATTGCCTATTAGAAAATCTATGTTTCACTTTGAAGAGTTTCATAAATTTAACTGTAAAATGTACAAAGAAAATTTGTGGAAAATTTTCTAACATACTGAGCATGAGCAATATGTTGACAAGAATAAGTCAATTAAGAATTATATCTCCTGCATGACTCTCTCATAAATACCATTTTACTATTCATAAGCATCTTCAAACTAGCTTACCAGATAATCTAAATTATTTTTTCATAGTTAAACCTGTAAATTATAAAGCCATCTAATGTGCATCTGATTACACCTGATGAAACAGTATAATGAAATTGAAAATTAATCTATATGTATGTAATAAAATTATGCATTATTAATTATATTAGCATATGGGTCACTAAAAAAATAAAATGTTCTTTATTAAATTTTCAATTTAGCCTTACTCTGAAATGTATTGTTGAAGGAAAATATTTAAACAGAAAGCCTGAATTTAATGATCTTAAATTTATCATTCAGGAATTTGAGATACTTTGACAATTTTCCATTAATTAAAAATACATACACATACACATTGGATTTTTTCATATGTATTTAATGGACTTTAGATGATTAGCTTGTCTAGAACAATTAAATATATACACATAACATAGTAAATTAATATTTACAGCATGCATTTATTCTAAGTTTCAAGCTTTCGGCTGGTTTGGGGAGCTGGTGAATGGTATTCTAAACTGTTAAATTACTTGTGTGTAAGCATCTTTTTTCCTTTGTTATGATATGAAACCTTTGATATTAATGAGGATATTCTTCATTTAAATTTGTATATATTTTGACTAGAACCACATTTAATATAGATTCTCTATTACCTTTTTAATGTCTTAGCCAGTTCTCAAGAATCTTGTATTCTTTCTGGTCTCCTCTGACTTGGATTTATAACCTCATTTTTATTGCAGGTAATTTTATGTGTAAATTTGGCTGGATTAAGGGATAACCATGAGCATAGTTTCCTGGTATGCCTGTAAGGATGTTTTTGGAAGAGAGTAGAATTTGAACCAGGTTTCACCCACATTGTTAGTGATAAATATCCACTGTGTCTTAGTTATTTTCCTATTGTTGTGAAGGGACATCATGACCAAGGATTAAAAGGAAACATAATTGGCTCACTTATACTTTCAGAGGACTAGTCCATCATAGTGTGAGCATAGCAGCAAGAAGGAATGATGCTAGAGAAGTAGTTGAGAGCTCACATCTGGTCCTCCAACATAGCCGCACCTGCTAAACCTTCCTAATTATTCCAACAACTAGAAGCCAAAGATTTAAATACATGACCCTGACCCTATGGGGGACATTCTCATTAAAACCATCAGAGTGGTCATCATCTAATCCATCAGTTAAGGGATCTGTCTTATCTAGATAGGACAGTGTTCTTGTTTGTTTTTGCTCTTTTCCTCTTTGGGGGGCTCCACCACTCAGCTCCCAAATAAATCACACACAGAGGCTTATTCTTAATTATAAATGCTCAGCATTAGCTTGGCTTGTTTCTTCCAAGCTTTTCTTAACTTTAAATTAACCCATCTACTTTTTACCTCTGGGCTTTTACCTTTTCTTACTTCTGTATATCTTACTCTCACTCTTATTCCATGACTGGCTGTGTGGCTGTGTGGCTGTGTGGCTGTGTGGCTGTGTGGCTGTGTGGCTGTGTGGCTGGCCCCTAGCATTCTCTGCTCCTTGTTCTATTGCTCTTTCTTCCTCTTTGATATTGCTCCTTCTCCGCACAGATTTCTCCATTTATTTATTCTCTCTGCCTGCCTGCCTGCCTATCTTTTCTACTGCCTCACTATTGGCCATTCAGTTTTCTATTAGACTATCAGGTGTTTTAGACAGGCACAGTAACACAGTTTCACAGAGTTAAACAAATGCAACATAAACAAAAGTAACAGGCCTTAATATAATATTCCCCAACAGGACAGAATGGAAGAGGAAAGTCCAACTTCTCTTGTTAATCTAGGACATCCATTTCTTCTGTTTTAGACATCAGAGTTTCAGTTTTTGGATGTTTATACTCTAAGATTTATACCAATGTCCTCAATACCTATCCTCTAACAACAAGCTGTGTTTTAATAATATTTCTGAAGAAAAATTCCTGTAAGGGTCCCATGACTCTGTCCATACCACTGAAGTGACCTAGAACCCTTCTTGTGATTCTCTCCTTTCTGCTACTCCTTTCCTGTCCTGAACAGCATTGAAAATTCTTGCTCTTCCAGGTTTAATGAACAAGAAAGCTTAATTTGCATCTTACAAAGTGGATAGAACTCCTCAGTGTTATGTAAGCATATAGTGTGTAACTCAGTGACTGAATGACTCATAGAACTCAGTTTGTGATTATCACCCTTTCACGTCTTTTTAACTTATCTCAAAATTTTTTCATTGGTTGAAAAAATGATTGTACAACTAACATATTGACTGAGCAGATTGAATTTGTATATTTAGGAGACATATGCATATAGCAACAATTAATGGAAAAAGAGGCCATGAATTTTAAATAAAGCAAGGAGAAGTACACAGGAGGGTTTGGAGGGAGGAAATGGAAGAGGGAATGATAGCATTATATCATAATACAAAAAACATAAGAATTAATTGAAATTTTAACCATACAAGAAAATTTTATATATTTACTATCTAAACATTAAAAATGCTAGATAATAATGAAATTGCTATTTTTGTTTCAACAGAGATAAAATAATAAATGATTTTGAGTTAATACATGTCAGGTAATAAGTATATACCACCATAATATCCTTTCCTCAAGCATGATCATGTTTCTTCTAACTCTACCTTTAATTACAAGAGGCCCATTCCTTGGAATTTCCTCTGCTTCTTGGTTTTTCCCATAACAGGCAGTATCATCATTATATTATTTAAGAAATATAACATGGTTCAAATTGAGAACACTCATTGTGATGATATTGTGACTATCTTATGATGAAAGAGTATTAAGTTCTATGTGAGTTTTCTGAGGAAAACATACCAATTGGTATTAAATCTGATACATTCTTTTACTCTGTGTTTTCATTGCCACAACTTTACCTTTCTTTACAAATGCACAATGACATGCCATTCATATTATTTTATGTATACATATATTTAAATATTTTCAAAAACATAGGTTGCATGTTCATAGATAAGATTCACTATTTCAATAAAAAGCACACTGTGAGTAATATCAATGTTGGAAAATATGTATTGTCACATTTTCTGCACAGGTTCTATAGTAGTAACTTATACAAATCTACTTTTAACAACTCTCTATTAATAAATATTACTGTGTCTATATGCTATTTCAAATGTAGTTATTTTATTATATTCATTGATAAAATGATTTAGCATTTTAAGTGATGTTTATCTTAATAATACATTGAAACTTTATTTTTGTACTTTGGGACTACACCCACAACTGAGCTCTGAAAGATGACTAATGACAGAAATAGTAGGACAATTAGCACACCTGACACATTTTATTTCAAATTGAGAAACATAAGATGCATACCATATGGAAAAACTGAGGTTGTTTTTTTGTCTTGTTGTTGTTCAAGTTGTTTTTTTTTTTGTGATGAGAAATGTTTTAGTGCTTTCATTATACCACACTGCATTAGATCTGTGCTGTGGCATTGTGGAGAGACTGGGTATCCCACAGACACTGTTTCAACTGGAGAGAGAGAGAGAGAGAGAGAGAGAGAGAGAGAGAGAGAGAGAGAGAGAGAGAATGAAAGTCTAATGAAAGCTGAAGGCTCTATTGTCCCCTACTCTCTTCTAAGTGAACAGTTGTGGGTCTCTATATATCGGCCATATTGAGTAATGCACTAGTTTGCAAGTTCAGCCCAGAAAAATCTCAGTATGGAGGAGAAGACTGGTGGGCACAAAGCTCCACAGCGAGCTGAGGAGCTACTGACAACTGACAGTTGGGAGGAGAGGCAGGGAATCAGCTTTCTTTAAGGCTGTGATGCCTGGTAGATAGTCATATAATGTGAAAATTTAGGTAACCATAAAATGATTTTTTTCCTATGGTTTACTGTTTTGCCTTTCACTAGCCTTGAAGAAAGATGGTTGGTTGGTTTTTTGTTGTTGTTGTTGTTGTTTTCTCTTACTTTTTTGGCTCTTTGTTCTTTTGGGGGGCTCCTCACCCAGCTCCCAAATAAATCACACATGGAACTTATTCTTAACTATAAATGCCCAGCCATAACTTGGCTTGTTTCTCCCCAGCTTTTCTTAAATTATCCCATCTACCTTTTGTCTCCAGGGTTTTTCCTTTTCTTACTTCTGTATATCTTACTTTCACTCTTACTCTGTAACTGGATGGGTGGTTGCATGACTGGCCCCTAGCATTCTCCTCTCCTTGTTCTCTTGCTCTTTCTTTCTCTTTGATCTTTTTCCTTCTCCTTCCAGATTTCTCCTTCTATTTCTACTCTCTGCCTGCCAGCCCCACATATCCTTTCTCTTGCCTTGCTATTGGCTGTTCAACTCTTTATTAGACCATGAGGTGTTTTAGACAAGCATAGTAACAGATTAACATAGTAACATATTAACAGCTTCAGAGAGTTAAACAAGTACAACTTAGAAGAATGCAACATATCTTTGCATCATCAAACAAATGTTCCATAGCATAAACAAATGTAACACATTTTAAAATAATATTCCACAACAAAGAAGAATTCTCATCACTCTACTTTCAGATCAGCATTCATTGTTATTGTGAGAAAATTAGTATATGCAAAAGTAGCTGAGTTTTGCTTGTCCTCATGTGAGACAACCTTAATGACTTGTGTTGGTTAATTCTGTTCGCTTCCACTAAATGCAGATGTAACGGACTTTGCTTTAAACAAGTTGAGACTATTTTACTAGGGAACATAGAGGTTGCATTGTTTTCTCTTCCCAGTTAATTATAACTTTGGTCACTACGAGCATATTTCTAATAGAGATTTCAATAAACATATATAGCCTATTATCAATAATATCACATTCATTTTGTTGACTGCCTTATCATTTTCTCTCCTTTTGTGTTTATTAAATACCCTTATGTTTTAAATTTTAATCTGCTAATCACTGTTACCTGAAGAACTTATTTACTTTTATTAAGAAGATAGATGTGGTTGATTACTAATCCTAACATTTTATTTTTTACTTTATCTTTGTCCTGTTCAATTTTTTTGACTTTTGATTTTCTTTTGGTCATATGATTCTTTTAATACTTTTTCTATTTTTCTCTACTACTAATTTTTTGTTTAATATTAATTACAGACATTGAAATGTGCATATTTAATTTGCTAAAGTCTTACTTGAACAGTATCTTTGCTCATTTCTCATTAACACAAGAAACTTAGCATTATATTAGTGCTATCTCCAATTATTAGCTTAAATGCATTTGCTCTCCAGAAACATATCTATGCATTAATTTTGATATTACAATTCATGTAATATTATTGATTGATGCAAATAATATTTATTTATAATTATATATGTGTGTTATTTTACTTCTGTCATCTCTACTTTTTGACATTTTATATTAACTAAGATAACTTTCTTAATTTTAAAGTACATGGAGACATTTTATGATAATTTTGAAAGTGTTAGTTTTTCAACTTTATTCTTGAGAAGCTTGAGTCTGCTTAAAACTACTATGGTCCAACTTCATTCATAAAAATTACCTTTGTCAGAGTATAGCTTTAGCTCAACAGCAAAATTTTTCTTTTTGCTCTTGGAGTAACTAAGAAAGGCCTTGTCCCTGGCATGTCAGTTTGTCCTGTTTGAACCCCTTTGTCTTCTTGATGCCATAATGAAAATTTTACTTGCATTTAAAAATCTAATTGTAAACTTTAAAACTATCAGCATCTGGGTAATTTTAACTTCTTAAACAAGTACATTCACATTATTTATATAATTTGGGAAAGTCTTAGTTATTGTCTCTTGTCTTTATATTGCTTTTTTTTATTATCACTTTTTCCTCTGAAGTATGATTTTGCTTTCTTCTGAAACTTGTTAAACTTCTGTATCTTACCTCTTCTTGTGGCTTTGTTTTTGGGAGTGCACATTAGTGACAATAATGATCTGATTAGCTGGGACACTTTTTCCAATTAAGGCACTTTGCAATGCCCTGGAATTGTGACTTGTAGCTCCAAAGCTCTTTGGTGCAGGTTCCTTCCCTCAAGTTCCTAGAGGAGACTTTAAAGTTCTATTATTGCCGTCCGTACCAGATTAATTTTAACCTACTTTATTTGTATGTGGGTGCTTCCAATTTTGGAGTTCATTGGACTTTTAATGATGGCTTAAAATTTCATCTGTTTGCTGAGGTTCCAGATTTTGCTTCATGTCCCTTAAGCACTTTGGTCATTATATCCCAGAATCTAGGTCAACAGCTATCAAAAGACACCTCCAGGGCAAATGCCAGTTTCAGCATTTACTTATCACAAGAATTATATTTTATTATAGTTTCTGACCCCTGACAAATATAGTTGACTTGTCACTGCCTAAGCTGAGAATTTTTAATGGCATTTAAAAAATGTCATCTATCATTTGGGATATGTTTGTCTAAGCACTGTCTTCCAAATTGCCCAAATACATGAAAATTATATATTGAGATTTATACTCACTGTTTATGACCTTCTTTAAATTAATTATAAAATGTTGAGATATATTTATTAAGTATTAATCAATGTTGAGATATATTTGTTAAGTATTAATCCTGGATATTTTATTTTTCTAATTTCCAAATATTAAGTAATAACATCAATTAAGTTGTAAAACATCCTTTAATAAAAAGTAGATTATCATGTTTGAAATTGATAGAAATATATTAATCTTGTTGAATTTAATATAGCTATATTTAAGAGACCCCTGCCAAAGAGTAACAGGCATAAAGAAACAGGACAGAGGAAGACATTCAGACACAAAACTCTTCTTGGAATTTAGCCTGAATGTTTGCCATGAAGGTCTTTATGTGATGAGATGATTTGATGATTATAACAGACAATAGTTTCCAATAACCTTATGAAATGACAGGAACAGTAATTATACAGCCAATTCTAATTTTCATTGTAATGACCATCATATAATAGTAAGTCATTAATTAAAGGCATTATTTTTGGGGAGATGATGATCTATAAAATGGATAGAACAGCTTGATGACAATCTTTAAAATAAAGAAACTGTATGGAAAACCAAACTTATTTTTACTACATCATTGCAATAATAGTACTCATCCATCCATCTGTCTAATCTGCAAATAAACCTTTTATAAAATTAGAAAAAGTTTATTTTAAATTGAGCATTACAATGAATTTTTCTGTTGTAAGCTTGAGTGAGCTAAACAGAAAACCTCAGTTATTACATAATAATATCATTATTTCAGCTGTAAAAAGTTAAGAAAAAGCATCAGTTACCAATTTATTTTATCAAAGAGTAAAGCCAACCAAAATGTCCTTTAGTAGAAGAGTAGATGTTCTGACTATGGAAAATTCATAAAATGGAATATTCAGTCACTGTGGAAGTCCAGCTGGGAGACTGGCTCCCATATTTTACAAGAGGGTACTCTTGAGGAGAGAGGGATAAGAGATTAGATAGAAGGATAGAGGGAAAAGAAACAGATAGAAACACAGGATAGCCTTGGGAGGGCCTGGGTCATTATCCACCAGACCTTCTGTATCTTCTAAAAGATTATTTATAAGAATGCCAAGAGGTAGAGCAAAGACCTCCCCCTAGCTCAGGCAAGTGTAGACCCTCAATCACCTAGAAACCATGCACATGGTCAAGCAATCCTTTAGTGCAGCTATGCTAGGTAAAGCAAGCTCAGATCTCACTAGGAAAACTTTGTAGGCCTCCACAAGTCATCAATGGAAAACATGATGCACAAGCTACCATAAGACACAGGGCAAACAAAATATTTCTAAGAGAAAGAAGACTTACAGGCTACATGTATTATTACAACTGTAGAGGGGGCACAATTATAGGGACTGAAAAAGTTCAGTTTTCATTTCTTTTTTTTAAGGTTCAGAGAATGGAGAAGTTGAATATATTAAGCAAAGCAAAAATCTTAAGAATATTGAAACTACCTGTGTAATAGTGACCTGGGGAATTCTGTCTTTTTCAACATTGTAGAACATGGAACACAAAGAGTTGTCTATCTGTAGTGTACTCAGTTACAATATCTATTAGGGTGTTAAAATGACAAAGTAATCTA
Source organism: Peromyscus maniculatus bairdii (assembly GCF_049852395.1). Lineage (NCBI taxonomy): Eukaryota > Metazoa > Chordata > Mammalia > Rodentia > Cricetidae > Peromyscus > Peromyscus maniculatus. The sequence continues at coordinate 26,959,919 of NC_134854.1, read as the reverse complement.
ACTGCATTAAATATGTAAAGTAACCTCACTGAGTGTGATATAAAGTTTTGTTTTGCTCTTTTAAAAACTGACTTCAGTAAATATGGTATTAAGTAAAGACTATAAGGCTAAAGACAAAAGGCTTGAATCTACATATATTTACTGTGGTCTAATGAGTGAATATTTACTTATATTAACATAGAACAAGAATTCTGAAATCACTATGCTTGGAAATAGAGTTTGGGAAAAGAGTGAATGGTGAGATCCAGGTCTCCTACTGTTGAAGTGGAAAGTAACAAACAAGTAAGGAAGAAAGCTAGAAAGAATGTGACATGGGCTGAAAGCTGGACTCATCAATAACTTTATGCTTAGCTTAATAAAAAATACAGATATGTATATGTAAAGATGCATACAGACCTGTGTTAATGTACATAGGCTTTAGTGAGCATAGACATATTTTCAGTTTCTGTCTGAGAGAGGTTGTAAGTAAGAAAATCCTCTTTGTAGCTTCTTCTGAGGGAGTGAGAGTGGGCAGGAAGGAAGAAGACGAATAGCTCTTTATAGTCAGGTTTGCTCACAGTCCTCTTGCTACAGCCTTCTGAGGGCAGAGATTAGATGCATCTCCTCCCACTCTTGGCCCCAGATCTTTATTTCTAATACACATCACCAACAAACCAAGAAAATTAAACAACAAAAGTTCTAGAGCTCCTTGGGAAAAGACTGGTTTGAAGCCTGGGTTAAGTTGTGAGATGCTGTCTCAAAAGTCACAAAAGTTGCATAATTTTGACAGGAGTAGTGCATGTCTGCAAGGCCAGCATTCAAGTGTCTGAGGCCACCTTAGGCTACATAGTAAGTGCCAGGCCACCAGGCTACCGTCAAACTCTATCTCAGTAATCCAAGCCAAAAAGTGTAGATTTTTAACTCCTTTCTCTCAGTACGTGTTCTCCAGGTAGTGATTTAGGAAGCTCAGAGTGACTAATATATATCAATCTGACAAGTACTAGCTTAGACAGACAATTAGTGGCAAGCCACACTGATTACGTGTGTCCTGAATTCAGTGCATGGAGATTAGCACCTCTCTACATGTCTTTCTGAGAAACACACAATCTCAATCTCATCACAGGGAAAAATGAAGGTATTCAAATAAAGCATGAAATGGAATTAAAAAATAACATGATAAGAATGATTCTTTAAATGTATAAAAGTTAGCATATTAATTAACTATGTAGATAATACATAAAAATGATAAGGGGTACAAGGAATGTATCTGTACCATAGCTGCAAATGTCCTGTAAATGTAAATCATTCCCTAGTGAAGTTTTATTAAAACTTCTCAGAAAAATAAAAGAAATAATGAATCAATAATTCAGGCAATTATTACCAACAGCAGAGAGAGGGAAGAAAGGAAGTACATGGAGGCTTACAGATAATTATTGACATTTTATTTATTATCATATGCCATTTTATTACTTTTACTTTTTTATTCCCATATACTTTATATATTTATTTGTGTGTTTGTTTTTCAGTTTTTATTGAGTAATAACTACCCAAAGAATAAATGACACAAAAAATGGAAACACTTTGAAGGCATGGATTTATCAGAGAAGGGTTCTGGCATGGCACTACTTATTCATTTGGCTGATGAAATAATTGGAATGCTATCATTGTAATTGATTTGGAGCTGAAGGATGGAGTGTGAAATGGCAATTACGTGTTGTGCCCAGCACCTTTGTAAGAGAAAACTTAGAAAGGTCATCTTTCAGAAGTGATAAATTTATTTGGCAGAGCATTGAAAAGATACTCACTAAGAATTATGCATACTAATTCTCTTCATAGAAGAGAATAATAATGTTCAAAGACAATAATAGCTACAGTTTATTTATGCCTATTATGAGTCAATTGGAAGTTGAGTACTTTCCAACTCTTCTCAAAGGCTGTGCCAAGAGAATTTATAAATAAGAGATATTTAATAAACCACTATTTCCGATTTTGGTGTTTATATTATTATTGTTTTTTATTTGAGAATGTGTTATAATTACATGTGTGTTTTACATGTGTGTGTGGTGCATGCATATCAGATTGTGTGTGTACATGCCCATGTTGGTGAATGTTGGTACAGAGGAGGGTGCTGATTGTTTTATATCACTTTCTACTTTATTTATAAAGACAGGGTCTCTCACTGACCTGGAATCTTGACATTATGCCTAGACTGACTGCTAGCAAGTTCCTTGGATCTACATATCTCTGCCCTTTAATGTGATTATAGGCATATGAACCTTTATGAAGCTTTTTAACTAAGTTCTGTTCTGAAGATTAAAACTCATGTTCTCATGATTGCACAAGAGTCCTTACCTACTGAGTCATCTTGCCATCACTTAATACTAGCTTTTGATCAACATATATTGTAATAGTCTTAATAATGGTCGTGGTTCATAAAGATATCCATGTGTTAATGTTCAGAAACTGTGAATATGTTACCTTTAAGGGTGTAAGGAATTTTGAAAATGTCATCAAGTATCTTAAAATGTGAAAAATATCATGCATTATCTGTGTGTACACAGATATTCCCATGGAACCTTTTAATAGATGTACATCAGGTGAGGATTAGTAAAATATGTTCTAATAGAACCTGGGGAAACAAGCAGAACACATACATTTGCATGCTTATTGACTGGAAATAGCAAGGTAATCAGTTCTCTCCTTAAACTTCTGTACAGAACAACTCTGTTGATTAAACTTTAATTTCAGAATTCTTACCTCTAGAAATGTAAGGAAATTCATAAGGGCTCTTTTGTCCTGGCAGTTTTGTGATTAAATCGCTATAGGGACAGTGGAAAACTAACATATCATATTATAAAATCCTATCAAATCCTTCACTCCTAAATTCACTCAATGCTATGGCCCCATGGTTGTAGCTCCCCTGGTTCACATTGTCATTCTCAATTGTTGTTCCTAGAACTGCCCATATAAGAGAGGGTGATGAGTTCTGAAATCTTGCAGTCTTAGGGGAAGAAAGCCAGAGTCTGGACTCCTTCTACAATAAAGAACTCAGATACACATCTCCAAGGCCCAAAGCATTGTGAATGTGAGTTCTACTTAGGGCCCTTTCTGTTCCTCTGATGCCATCCAGGCCCAAAGAGACATGGCTTGCAACATTAGGGCAATGTTAAAAATGGTCATTACTTCATTTAAAAGTTATTATGATTATTGACTTATTATTATTGTGTGTGGACATCCACGAGCCATAGAGAACATGTGGAGATCAGTGGAAAACTTTATGGTCTGGTTTTCACTTTCAACCTTTTACATGGGGTCACTGAGCCATTCTGGTGGTCCTAACTCATTCTTAAAATACTAAAAGATTCCCAGAAGTTCTGCATTCTTTATGTATGAAACTTATGTCTTAAACAGTAATTTTTCATATTACTAGGTATGCTAAAAGATATTGGAAGGAAAACAATAAGTCAAGCAAATTTTCATATAGAAAATTTTTGAGGAGAGGGTTGACCTCACTCATTATTCTATACAACCACTTAAGGAAAATCTGATGCGAGATACTTGCATTTCCACAGATGGAGAGGTCAGCACAGAAAGGGTCTTCATACTGCTTCTTTAGGCATCCTGTTTCACCTTTTCATTCTATCGCATGGCTTTGACTTCTCTTAGAGCTGACTTCCTCAGACCCTATCTATCACATTTTTAACTGGAGCCCACAGCACCATACTTCACTTCCTGCCCCTCCATCATTTTCCAACTTGTTCACAACTCTATAGTTCCCTTCAAACCAACCATAACAGAGTATGTGCTCTTTAGCTTAACCTGACTTTTTAAAATTTCATACTACTCATAGATTGTATTTTAACCAATTTCATTTTTTCCATATAAATCTCTAGAAATTAGAAGCAAAATCACGTTAAAAGTCTCAGTTCCATGACTACCATTTCCACTCACTAAAATTTGCCTCTGCATCCATAGGTACATTCTAATAAAGATCTATTCTTTAAAAGAGGGAAAATATAAATTCTTCATGTCTGCATTGCTGAATTTCATATATTCTGAGATGGAATTCACATATGACTTGCACATGTAGAAGAAAATGTATTCAGAATGAAACACCGAGTTTCATGTGAAAAAAGTGTTATGGACTGATGTTTCTCAAAATTCAAATATCATGAATATGATAATGAAAAAAAGTACTTGTTTTCTAAGGCTATGTTTAACATTTCAAGCTGAGAGTTTAATTTCTTTTGTGATCCAACAGAGATATAGGCTTAAAAAATCCATTTTATAGGAATGATATTATCTAGTATCCTTGATTCACATGCAGAAATTTGATTTCTTCTCTTTACTTTTTGGGAGTTAGACAGTGTGTGAGGGGGAAAGATGTGTCCTGAAGACATTTTCTAGGTTAATCTAGTTTAGGAAATAAACCAAAGCACCCTCTCCATTGAGTAATTTATTCATCCCAGTAACAGATTTAAAAATAACAAGTTGTGATATTATTCAGCAAGGGAATTAATCCAAATTAATTCATTAAAATAAGATAAAATAAAGAAAACTTACCCTCAGAGTAAATGTGGCACTGGTTAATCAAGCTTTGTATCTCTTATGAAATATTTATGTCTCATTATATACTCCAAATAGTTCATCTAGAAAATTTTGTTGTTCTATAAAACATAAGCTATTTAAATGTTACCAATTTGAATAATAAGTATTGATAAAAGTCATTCATACTAATATTAGTGATTGTTACCAAATATGAAAATATGTGGCCATATGGCTAACAGGTTTACTTGGGACAAAATGGAAATGTATGAATATTCAGACTTTATTGGCTAAAGAAATCAGAACAAATTATTACTTTGGGTGAAAATTTAAGACATGCCAAAACTCCAATTTAACTCTAAGTTTCTAGACTTTTTCCCTACTTGAATTTTTAAAAATCTATTTAATTGACATAGAATTACAACACTTTCTCCCTCTATTTCTCCTCTCCTGCATCTCCCAGCTACCCTCTCTGGAGCCCTCCCATGCTTCCACACTCTCAAGTTGATAGCCTCTTTTTCTTTAATAATCATAGTTACATACATATGCACACACACACACACACACACACACACACACACACACACACACATTTGTTGTCTACAAGTGTATATGTATGTGTATGAAGCATGCTGAGCCCATTTTTGTTATTTGTGTGTATATGAAAATTTTAACTGAGAAACAAATAAGCATCAAATTATATGACTATAGGTATCACATTATGTAATCTCTTTGTCTAGATGAACTTGTTTGCATGCTATTATTTAGTTTTCAGAGACAAAGTAGTAAAATGGCTAGCTGCCTAAAGAAGGAAAATCCTATGCAAAGGTTAAGTCACGAAAGGTGAAAAGGACAGAGCTGTGAGATCCTTATATTCTTGACATAAATTTCCTCATCTCATGAGTGACTGTCCGAGTTGTCACTGATTACTTGGGTCATCTCCCCACTCTGTTAATTGTTTTATTTGCAATTTCTCCTTTCAATTCTTGTTATTATTTCCTCAGCTCTAGGAGTCACATTCAAGGAGCTATTTATACACCTGCACCTAAATGTATTTTCTGTATTTTCCTCTTGTAGTTTCTCGTCTTATATGCAGGTCTTTCATCTACTTGCATCAGTTTTCATATAGAGTGGCAATGGGACAAGGAAGAAGCAAGACTATTCAAGGACGAGAATGGGGAGAAGAGGTTAACTTCTGATCATATGGTAATAAAATACCAGTTACAGTTCAGTAAAGCCTTCTAAGAATTTTTCATGTACAGCATTAGCTCATTGCATATATTTTAACATTTCACATTGGAATTGTGTACTAATCTTTGTCTTCCAAGAACATTTGTTATAGTTTGGACATTTGTGGATTTAATGAAAAACATGATAACTATTTGTTGAATCAATAAATGCCAGAATAAAGAATTTTTTCTCTTAATGGCACAAAAGATGGAAATGAAAAAACAAAGGCAGCAAGACATAGGAAAGAAATGTTAACCTCCCTGTATCACACGTTTAGACAGACTGTACAGTATCTGGTAGCAGGAAGTGAGGATAAAATCATATTGCAGGATCTGTCACTCAAAACACTTACCAGAAGGGAAGTACCTAGAGAAACATGGGCCTTGCTGTTTCTAACTTAGGGATTTCACGACCCAGGAGTCTGGGCAGGTTTGGCATTGTAGTCGGTGGGGATTGTGAGCTGTTGGTTTGTTTCTAGTGTTACCTGTCACTAAGGAAGTGATATACTTGCACTACAGAAAATCACGGCTCAAGCAGACTCTACCCACAGAATCCTAATTGTGTCCTTCAAAGAGTTGTGATCAAACTTCAGTCCTTCTTCCTGCAAAAATGCACTTCGGATGTACATCTAAATTCCTGGGCTTTAATTCCACTTCTTTCTTTTTACAAAAAAAGAAAGAAAGAAAGAGAGAGAGAGAGAGAGAGAGAGAGAGAGAGAGAGAGAGAGAGAGAGAGAGAGAGAGAGAGAGAGGAAGGAAGGAAGGAAGGAAGGAAGGAAGGAAGAAAAAAGTAGAAGAAACACCAGTAAGTAGTATGCATGCAACAGAGATTCTTTTATCAGAACCGTTCTTATGTGTGTTAGTTACACCAATAATTTCAGACCTTTTACTTTCTACCCATCATTCCTGGCTGTTGTCTTTTTTTAATTTTTTTTTGTTTAAATTTTTAAAATTTATTTTACATGCCAACCAGAGATCCCCCTCTCATCCCTCCTCTTATTCCCTCCACTCCAACTAACCCCCACACACCCACCATTCATCTCCTCCTCCAAAATGACAAGTTTTCCCATGGGGGGACAGCAAAGCTTGGTACATTCAGTTGAAGCAGGACCCAGCCCCTCCCCCTGCCTCATAGGTGAGCAAGGTGTCCAACCACAGGTAATAGGATACAGAAAGCCAGCTAATGCACCAGGGATAGATCCTGATCACACTGCCAGGAGCCCTTCAAACAGACCCAGCTACACAACTGTCTCCCATATGTTGAGGGTTTAGTCCGGTCCCATGCAGGTCCACAGCTGTCAATCTAAAGTTTGTAAGTTCCTATGAGCTTGGTTCAGTTGTCTCTGTACATTTCCCCATCATGATCTTGACCCCTCTTGCTCATATATCTCTCTTCCCTCTCTTTGGACTCCTGAAGCTCAGCCTGGTGCTTGGCTGTGGATCTCTGCATCTGCTTCCATCCATTACTGGATGAAGACTTTATGATAACAGTTAGGGTATTCACCAATCTGATTACCAGGGTAGGCCAGTTCAGGCAACCTCACCACTATTGCTAGTAGTCTAATCTGGGGTCATCCTTGTGAATTCTTGGGAATTTCCCTAGCCCCAGATTTCTTCCTAATCCCATAATGGTTCCTTCTATCTCTTTCATTGCTCTCCCACTCCATCCCTCCCCAGCTTGACCATCCCATACCCTCATGTTCTCATGCCCTATTCCCTCTCCTTTATTTCCCCTTCCCTCATCTCCAGTTTACTCATGGAGATCTCCTCTGTTTCCCCTTCCCACGGAGATCCTTATGTCCCTCTTAGGGTCCTCCTAGCTTCTCTGGAGATGTGGGTTGTAGTCTGATTATCCATTGCTTTACATCTAGTATCTACTTATGAGTGAGCACATACCATGTTTGTCTTTCTGAGTCTGGGTTAGCTTGCTCAGGATGATATTTTCTAGTCCCATCCACTTGCCTGAAAATTTCATGATGACATTGCTTTTACAGCTGAGTAATGTTCCATTGTATATATGTACCAAATTTTCTTTATCCATTCTTCTGTTGAGGAAGATCTAGGTTGCTTCCAGGTTCTGGCTATTACAAATAATGCTGCTATAAATATAATAGAGCAAGTGTCCTTATGGTATGATTGAGTATTTCTTGGGTATATGCCTAAGAGTGATATCTTTGGGTCTTGAGGTAGATTGATTCCCAATTTTTGAGAAGTTGTCATATTGCTTTCCAGAGTGGCTGTACAAATTTGCACACCCACCAATGGTGGAAGAGTGTTTGCCTTGCTCCACATCCTCTCCAACATAAGGTGTCATCAGTGTTTTTTTCTTAGCCATTCTGACAGGAGTAAGATGGTGGTCTCAGAGTTGTTTTGAGTTGTATTTCCCTGATGACTAAGGATGTTGAGCAATTCCACAAGTGTCTTTCAGCCATTTGAGATTCTTCTGTTGAGAATGTTTAGATCTGTACCCATTTCTTAATTGGATAGTTTGATATTTTACTGTCTAGTTTTGTGAGTTCTTTATATAATTTAGAGATCAGCCCTCTGTCAGATGTGGGGTTGGTGAAGATCTTTTCCCATTCTGTAGGCTGTCGTTTTTGTCTTATAGACTATGTCTTTTGCCTTACAGAAGTTTTTCAGTTTCAGGAGGTCCCATTTATTAATTGTTGCTCTCAGTGTCTGTGCTACTGGTGTTATATTTAGGAAGTTGTTTCCTGTGCCAATACATTCTAGACTACTTCCTGATTTCTCTTCTTTCAGGTTCAGTGTAGCTGAGGTCTTTGATCCACTTGGTTTTGAGTTTTGTACATGGAGATAGATATGGATCTACCTGAAATCTTCTACATGTAGACATCCAGTTATACCAGCACCATTTGTTGAAGATGCTTTCTTTTTTCCATTGTACAGTTTCGGCTTCTTTGTAAAAAATCAGGTGGTCATAGGTGTGCAGATTAATGTCAGGGTCTTCAATTCGATTCCATTGGTCCACATGTTGGTTTTTATGCCAATACAAAGCTCTTTTTATTACTGTAGTTCTATAGTAGGGCTTGAAGTCAGGGATGGTGATGCCTCCAGAAGTTGCTTTATTGTAAAAGATTGTTTTAGATATCCTAGGTTTTTTGTTTTACCATATGAAGGTGAGTATTGTTATTGTGGGGTCTGTGAAGAATTGTGTTGGGATTTTGATAGGAATTGCATTGAATCTTTAGATTGTTTATGGTAAGATTGCCATTTTTATTAGGTTTGTTCTACCTATCCATGAGCATGGGAGATCTTTGCATTTTCTGACATCTTCTTCAATTTTTTCCTTCAAGGGCTTAAAGTTCTTTCATACAGGTCTTTCACTTGCATAGCTGGAGTTTTTCTGGTCCTGCCAGGCCCACGGTCAGGACAAATCTCTTTCACCTGCCAGTCCCACAGCTGCTCAGACCCAACACACAGACTTATATTGCTTACAAACTGCATGGCCGTGGCAGGCTTCTTGCTATCTAGTTCTTCTATCTTAAATTAACCCATTTCTATTAATCTACAAGTTGCCACATGGCTTGTGGCTTGCTGGTATCTTTACATGTTGCTTGTCATGATGACAGTTGGCAGTGTCTCCCTGCCTCAGGCTTCCACTTCCCAGAATTCTCCTCTCTTCTTGTCCCGCCTATACATCCTGCCTGGCTACTGGCCAATCAATGTTTTATTTATTAACCAATCAGAGCAACACATTTAACATACAGAACATCCCACAGCACACTTGTTTGGTTAGAGTTACCCCAAGGTATTTTATGTTATTTATGGTTATTGTGAAGGGTAATGTTTCTCTGATTTCTTTCTCGGCCTGTTTATCATTGTATATATGAGGGCTACTGATTTTTTTTTAGTTAATCGTGTATCCTGCCACATTACTGAGGGTGTTTATCACTTGTAGGAGTTCCCTGGTAGAATTTTGGGAGTTGCTTATGCAGACTATCATATCATCTTTAAATAGCAAAAATTTGACTTCTTCCTTTCCAATTTGTATCTCTTTGATCTCCTTTTGTTGTCTTGTTGATCTAGGTAGAACTTCGGAGTACTATATTGAATAGATAAGGGTTGAGTGGACAGCCGTGTCTTATTCCTGATCTTGATGGAATTGCTTTGAGTTTCTCTCCATTTAATTTGATGTTGGCTATTGGCTTGCTGTAAATTGCCTTTATTATGTTTAGACATGTTCCTTGTATTCCTGATCTCTCCAAGACCTTTATCATAAAGGGGTACTGGATTTTGTTGAAGGCTTTTTCAGCATCTAATGCGATGATCACACACTTTTTTTCTTTCAGTTTGTTTATATGATAGATTACATTGACAGATTTTTGTATGTTGAACCATCCCTACATTTCTGGGATGAAGTCTACTTGACCATGGTGGATGATTTTATTGATGTGTTCTTGGATTTGGTTTGTCAGTATTTTATTGAGTATTTTTACGTCAGCGTTCGTAAGGGAGATTGGTCTGTAATGCTCTTTCTTTGTTTCATCTTTGTGTGGTTTGGGTATCAGAGTAACTGTAGCTTCATAGAAAGAGTTTGGCATTGTTTCTTCTGTTTATATTGTGTAGAATAATTTGAGGAGTATTGATATTAGCTTCTTCTTTGAAATTCTGCACTGACACCATCTGGCCCTGGGCTTTTTTTGGTTGGGAGACTTTTAATGACTGCTTCTATTTTCATAGGAGTTATAGGTCTATTTAAATTGTTTATCTGCTCTTGATTTGATTTGTGTACATGGTACCTATACAGAAAACTATCCATCTCTTTTACATTTTCCAGTTTTTTGGAGTACAGATTTTTGAAGTATGACCTCATGATTCTCTGGATTTCCTCATTGTCAGTTGTTATGTCTCCCTTTTTGTTTCTGATTTTATTAATTTGGATATTCTCTCTCTGCCTTCAAATTAGTGTGGATAAGGGTTTGTCTATCTTGTTGATTTTCTCAAAGAACCAACTCTTTGTTTCATTGATTCTTTGCATTGTTCTCGTTGTTTCTATTTTATTGATTTCAGTGCTTAATTTGATTATTTCCTGGTGTCTACTCCTCCTGGGTGAGTTTACTTCTTTTTGTTCTAGAGCTTTTAGGTGTGCTGTTAAGTTACAAGTGTGAGATTTCTCCAACTTCTTTATGTGGGCAACTAGCACTATGAACTTACCTCTTAGTACTTCTTTCATAGTGTCCCATAAGTTTGGGTATGTTATACATTCATTTTCATTGAATTCTAGGAAGTTTTTAATTTTTTTCTTTATTTCTTCCTTGTCCCAGTAGACAATTATTCAGTTTCCATGAGTTTGTAGACTTTCTGTAATTTGCATTGTTTTTGAATTCTAACTTTAATCCATGGTTGTCCAATAAAATACAGAAGGTTATTCCATTTTTTTGTATCTGTTGAGATTTGCTTTGTCACTGAGTATGTGGTCAATTTTAGAGAAGGTTCCATTGGGTGCTGAGAAGAAGATATATTCTCTTGTGTTTGGGTGGAATGTTCTGTAGCTGTCTATTGAGTCCATTTGAGTCATAATGTCTGTTAGTTCCCTTATTTCTCTGTTAAGTTTCTGTCTGACAGACCTGTCCATTGGTGAGAGTAGGGTGTTGAAGTCTCCCACTATTAATGTGTGGGGTTTGATGTATGCAATTTAAGCTTCAGTAATGTTTCTTTTACATATGTGGGTGCCCTTGTATTTGGGGCATAAATGTTCAGAATTGAGACTTCATCTTGATGGATTTTTCCTGTTATGCATATGTAATGTCCTTCTTGATGTCTTTTGATTAATTTTAGTCTGAAGTCTATTTTTTAGATATTAAGATAGCTATATCAGCTTGCTTCTTAAGTACATTTGACTGGAAAGACTTTTCTCAGCCCTTTACTCTGAGGTAGTATCTATCTTTGAGGTTGAGGTGTGTTTCTTGTGTGAAGCAAAAGGATGGATGCTGTTTTGTATCCACTCTGTTTGCATGTGTCTTTTTATTGTGAGCATAGATATTAAGGGATATTAATGACCAGTTATTGTTATAATAAATTCCTAGTACTTTTTCATGGTAGTGTTGTGTGTTTCCCTTCTTTGAGATTTATTGGTGTGAGATTATCTATTGCTGTATTTTCATGGGTGCATCTAACTTCCTTAGGCTAGATTTTTCCCTTCTACTGCTTTCTATAGGACTGGATTTGTGGACAGGTATTGTTTAAATCTGGTTTTATCATGGAATATCTTGTTTATCCCATCTATGGTGATTGAGAGTTTTGCTGGGTATAATAATCTGTGCTGGCATCCATGCTCTCTTAGTTTCTGTATAATATCTGTCTAGGACTTTCTGACATTCAGAATCTCCACTGAGAAACCAAGTGTTATTCTTATGTGTCTGCATTTATATGTTACTTGGCCTTTTTCCTTTGCAGCTCTTGATATTATTTCTTTACTCTATATGTTTAGTGATTTGATTATTATGTGGTAAGGGGAAATTTTGGGGGTCCATTCATTCCTTCTCCCAGAATTTCCACCTAAGAATCATAATAAATTTGTCATGAAAACCTGCTCTCAGGCCCATGAATTTCATTCTTCAAATTCATGATGGATAAAAATGCCAGATCAATTGGCTATTGTTGGCATGGCAGCCAGAAATTTCTAGGATCCTGTCTCCACAAACCAGGCTCATGAAGAACCAAGCAAGGTTCCATTGTCTTCAGAGATACCCTAGTTTTCCTGTATTGCTCTCCTTTGAGGTCGGAGCTTTGCATTTTTCACTAGCAGTTGTAGGAGTGAATAGAAGAGGGATGCAGTTCTAATGCTACACAGCGAGTTTGTTATTAGCAAATGTATATGACAAGGAAGCAGCATAGGATGGCAGTATAGTAAGAAAGTAACAATGAGATGCTAATGACCGCTGTGTGTGAGCTCTTTTCTCAGCTCCTTGTCCTAGGATAGCCTACCTACGTGGTGGCTGACCAAGTCTTTAAAGATGAACTTCAGCAGCCACCCATCCCCAGTGGTTTCCCATTTCACTGAGAGCAAAAATACACATCCTTAAATTGTTTTGACAGGCTACCTTGATCTGGTTCCTATTGTCTAGTAACCTACCTCATTCACTCTCCTGTCCAATCTTGCACTCTCTTTCTGCCTTGTTGGCTCCTCTAAATTTCTTGGTGCATGCAGAATCACTTCTGCATCCCACTGTCTGATAGCATCCAGTATTGCCCATTGACAAACTTCTCACCTCCTTTTATTCTCACTCAGTGCTATCAGTCATTCTTGAGCATGTAATGTCAAATAAAATTCTCTTTCTTTTCTTTGTTTGACAAAATATTTAACACAGGCTGAAGTATGATATCTTATCTGTCCTCACTAGAATGCAATTTCTAAGTATATTCTGTTTTGCTTACTGCTAAAAGCCTATCACTTACTAAAGGTGTGACACACAATAGGAATTTTGCAAATAGTTCTTATTGACTTAAGGATCATTTCTATGTTATACATAGTTGTAGTTGGTTGTTTTACTCTTTTTATTCTTTGCTCTTTTGGGGACCTCACCACCCAAATCCCAAATAAATAACATGGAGACTTTTTCTTACTTACAAATGTCTGGCCTTAGCTTGGCTTGTTTTTAGCCTGTTATTTTTTTTTTTATCTTAAATTATCCCATCTATCTTTTGCCTCTGGGCTTTTGCCTTTTTCTCTTCCTCTTTCTTTCTCTCTTTCTTTCTTTCTTTCTTTCTTTCTTTCTTTCTTTCTTTCTTTCTTTCTTTCTTTTCTTTCTTTCTTTCTCTCTTTCCTTCTCTCTCTCTCTCTCTCTCTCTCTCTCTCTCTCTCTCTCTCTCTTTCTTTTTCCTTGGCTGGCTGTATGGCTTGTTCCTATTGTCTTATAACCTACCTCTTTCACTCTCCTGCCTGTGGCTATCCCTGAGTATCCTCCTCTCCTTGTTCTTGCTCCTTGATCTCTTTTCTCTCAGATTTTTCCTTCTATTTATTCTCTCTGCATGTCAGCCCCACCTATTCTTTCTCCTCCTTTGCTATTGGCCCTTCAGCTCTTTATTAGAAAATCAGGTGTTTTAGACAGGCAAAGAATCACAGCTTCTCAAAGTTAAACAAATGCAATATAAAAGAATGCAATACATATTTGCATCATTAAACAAATTTTCTACAGCATAAACAAATGTAATATACCTTAAAATAATATTCTACAACAACACATAGCCACATGTACTCAGTCACTGTTAATTTACACATTATATTTATGTATGCATGGTGGTGGTGGTGGTGGTGGTGGTGGTGTGTGTGATATATGCATTCTAGTTTGGCTTTGCCACCTGTGCCTGTGTCTGCACTAATATTGGTGCATGTGCACGTGCAGGCTGGAGGTCAATGTCTAGTATATTTCCTCCATTGCTCTCCATCTTAGTCACTGTTCTATTGCTGCAGAGGGACAACATGACAAGAAAACTCTTATAGAAGAAAGCATTTAAATGGTGACTTACAGTCCAGAAATTTAGTCCATTGTCATGCCAGGACACATGTTAACAGGCAGGCATGGGGATCTTCAGGCAACAGTCAGAGATTTAGACATGGAACCTGGCATGCACTTTGTACTTTTGAAATCTCAAAGCCCATCCACACCCCCAGGTACTCCCCTCCTCTAACAAGGACACACCTACTCCCACAAGGCCACTTCTCCTAATCCTTCCAAATAGTTCATTACTGGGGACTAAGCCTATGGCGAGGATATTCTCACTCATCCCCCCACACTCTCCACCCTTGATTTTTGATTTTAGGGATGCTCAATTAATTTGATGCTCATCAATTTCTACCAGGATGGCTGAACAATGAGTCTCAGGCATTCATTTGTCTCCACATTCACTAATCCCCATCAGCCCTTGGTTTACTGATACTTTCTGATATTCATGACTTTTTAATTTCACTGACTGTTGGGGATATGTACTTCAGTACTTATGTTTGCACAGCGCACACTTTGCTCCCTGATGGAGACATCTTCTTTGACAGAATATATAAGTTTATAACCAAAAAAATTATTAAAAATACATGTAAAAGTCTTTTACTAATATTCAGAGCTTGATTGATAATGACTTAAAGTATATGTGAAATGACCTATGATCTGACCCTGCAGTAACACATGTTAAGGTAACTGGAGGGCTTCCTTTTCCTGTAGCTAAATGCACAATTTTCTTTAGCTTGTTCTACTTGATGCCAGAGCTAAAAAATCAGCCATCATTGCACATGATGAACCATTGAAATCTCTTAAAAACATATTTAAAATGTAAATGAATACAAATATGGATATTGAATTTCTTTTAGATGTAACTGATTTTTAAAAAAAGGATGTGGAATGAAAAATGTTTTAAGACTTGTATAAGCACAAACCCTTTAAAACAAAGATATTTCTACATGAAAACTTTTTCATTATGTCCTATTGACTTTTCAGTAATAAATTTTAATTAAATGTGTTCATTTTGAATACATTCATTAGCATCTACCATGTATCAGGTTGTGTGTGATGTTGTGAAAAAGAAGAAAAGTACTATTATTGCAGACTGTGTAAGATAACCTGCAAAGCTTTGGTACCATTATTATAGAATGTGTAAGGTAACCTGCAAAGGTATCTGAACTAATGATTGTAATGTAAATTATGGATTTCTATATGAGCATTTACGTACACCTTTTGTGTTTTGGATGCTCACCAGATTTAGCTTTCATCTCTACTAAACTGATGCTGCTAATATACAGTAAAAAACAGATTATTTATGTCATAAGTCTGACCTCTGGGGAAAAAAAACACAGAACTATGATACTTTTATTCTCCAGGCCACTGATTTTAAACTATTACTTTAAAGCACACATTTAAGTTTTACAAGGTTGTTTAAAAGTATTATTAACAATATTTGACAGTAGATGTAGTTTTTTTACTTACTATTTCATTTATAATGTCCATATACTCTTTTTATTTGATTTTTCAAATTATTAGTAGCTTTTCTAGCCATTTTTTCAATTTAGCCTATTAGTTCTCAAAACATATAATCACAATGACTTAATGGATTTTTCTCCAAAAAAAAATTTTTTTTTTTATGTGAGGGACAATTTAATATAATTTACTAGAAATAGAACATAACAATTTCTCCATTTTAATATTTCAAAGTTAATATTTCAATCTAAACTTTAAAAAAGCACATAAAACCAAATACATTAAATTCATTTCTAGTCTGAAATCTGGTTGTCTAAACTTTAGGTTTTGAGAGAATTATTTTCCATTCTATATTAAGAACTCATTTTCTTATCTCATTTAGTTACTAGCAATTTTCCTGTATTTTAAGTGATATTTCTATAAAATTCATTATTTCATGGGATTAGTACCAGTTCTTTATTCTAAAATAAAAAAACGCATTATCAACAGAAGTCAAATCTGAAAATCAGACATAGCAAAACCCACTACATAACCTACTACCCAACGAAACAAACTATCTTCATTTCATTATCTCCATTTGCTATTTTCATATTAACTAGGTGTTGTTTTATAGTTCTGTGAATAAATCTTTATCATATCATCACACATCTAGGTATTTGTTTGTTGTCAAGTGGCCATATAAGCTAGAGAGAGAAAAGAAAGGACAATAAAGTTCTTAACATTAATTTATTTTTCCTGCTTAAACCTATAGACAAGGTTTGAGAATGAAGCAGGAACCTGTGGGTCTCATGTTCTCAGTTGAATCATAGGTTGCAAAGCTCCAAACTTGACTTCACAGTGTGCAGGATTGAGGTATTAATCACAGTGAAGCCTTAGAAATGTTCATTCCAATAAACTATATATGTTCCAGAAAATGCTGGCCTCATACCAAAGGCCAGAATAATTTTTGTGTGCCTAACACAGCACTGTCTTTGGACTAACACGAGAAAGTTCTCAGTAGCGGGTATTTCAATTTTATTCACAATGGAGTAGATACTTCTCATTCATCATTTTTTTCTGATTCACAAGTCTTCCTTTCTGTTTTTTTGTGTGTTTGTTTTTTTTTAAATTTGCAAGATCTCAAAGGTTTTTTTGTCCAACATATATCCCACATACATCATATGCAAATTTTCACTTTTGATTTATTTATGGTTGTGGAGGAGAAATATCTGACAGTTTAAATAGATAATTCTAAGTTCCCCTTGTTCTTGACAATCTTATTTTAGCATTTTACTTTTATAAAGAACTTTTGTAGACTACTTCCTCTATCCATTCCAGTATATGATTATATTTTAATTTATTCATTTAAACATAATCAGAGAATAACTGGTAACTTAGTTTTAGAAACAGAGGTTACTGATTGAAGATGCATCTATCATTGTGAAGGATCAAAAGTGAGGTGTGTCAGTCAACACAATTATGCTTTTTACTTTCTAGAATGAATTATACCAGAGAAAATTATTTAGGAGTATATGTAACACTGTTTTTTACTAGAGCTTAAACGTTAAACATTTATTTATTTGAAAAATGATTTTTTTACTTGGTTCCAATTTTTAATACCATCAGTTTTAAATTAAATATATATGAATACTTTATTGCAAGAAAAAGTTTAGTATCATGCATGACAGTTTCCCTGAATTTTCCAAAAACATAGATATGATTTATTTTGGATATCAGTAAGAATGAGAAACAGGTACAGCAAACTCCAGGATGGTGTCTACTTTTTCTCAGCACAAAGAAAACACTGTCAATGTTTTTTTCTGCTCTCAATGTGGATTGAAGTTTTGTGGGTATTAAGAGGTAAATGGTTTTTGTTTGTTTGTTTGTTTTGAGACAGGGTTTCTCTGTGTAGCTTTGGAGCCTTTCCTGGAACTCACTCTGTAGCCCAGGATGTCCTTGAACTCATAGACAGCGAGCTGCCTGCCTCTACCTCCTGAGTGCTGGGATTAAAGGCATGAGCCACCACTGCCCAACCAAATGTTTTTTATATTAGCATCTCTATTACTGTTACTAAGAAGAACAAGAAAAAACTAATAGCCCTATAGAATGCTCATATACCAAAACCTCACCTAATGCTTAAAATAACTCAGTGAGTGAGGAACTATTGCTGTCCTTATTTTATAGACAACAAGGCTGAGGCAAAGGTAGACTAATTAACTAGTGCAAGATGACATGCACAGTCTTTCACATTGTAGGTTGTAGGGGCAAATTGAAAACTAGACAGCTAGGCTTCAGCTATGTGATCTAAATGACTCCTCCTACCACATTTATATTTATTTATATATATTTGAGTAAAACATGAAACCTAGTTCAAATCTTGAATTTAAATCTACAATTTTCTTTTGTCGCATAATTCTATTCACAAAGAAGTAAATATTTAATCACCTAATAGATAAATCCAAGTTAACTGACTTAATTAATACAGCAATAAAACCCAGCATGTTCATTCAGATTTGTCTTTAATTTTTGCAAACTATATTGCAAAATGTATCGACCATTTGAGTGAACTGGCTAAAGCTATATGCAAACAACCTTGTGATTCAGAACCTGGAGAGCAGGCATTCTTGTTGAGCTTCTATGGTCAGTTAGCCAATAACATTTACTGAAAGTTCTCTAAGGATTCGGAAAGGGAGAGAAGATAAAAAAGGCATTTGGTGGGCTGGAGGGATAGCTCAGCCGTTAAAGGCTAGGCTCACAACCAAAAATATAAAAAAGGCATTTGGTAACAGATGCTAAAATAATTACCAACTAGTAGGAAAATCATGTTCTACACTGGCAAATATTTGAAAGTGATACTTGCATGGTGATACGATTCTTGGGAACTTAGAGGCACATGGCACAGGCCATCATTTTAGATCTTCTCTATAGTTCAAATGGTGAGTGTATATGTTGCAGTAAGTCCTTACTGTTTTCCCGACGCACCCCTCAGCTTGTATTTTTTATGAATTTATTGTCATTTTAAGAAAAATAATTAATTTTTATATGGCCTAAATTAAAAACATGCACATCAACTATTTGTTTGTTTGTTTGTTGTTTTTGTTAGTGAGACAGGGTTTCATAGCCTTGGCTGTCCTGGAATTAGCTCTGTAGACCAGGCTGGCCTCAAACTCACAGATATCTTCCTGCTTCTGCCTCCCAAGTGCTGGGATTAAAGACAGATGCCACCACTGCCCAGCTTAACTAATTTTTTAAAGGTAGCCAAAACCACCAGGAGTTAGTAAAAACATCATTTATTGTTAATATACATGCTGATTGTGTTTCAAACTGACCCAAACAACTTTTGTGTCTGCTCATTTATTCCTCCATCATTTTCCAAGATTTGTAAGAACTTAAGAAATCATCAGCATATTTGTGTTGAATAACTTTTTATTTTAATAAAAAATATTTGATTTACTTTCGAACAGTGAAGAGGATGAGGCCAGATTGCAAACAGGAAACCTGTCTTTGGTTGACCACCCTCTTATGGATTTAGAATACGCAATTATCTTCTCTCTGAACACTTCAATTCATTTATATTAAATTATGGTATTGGGAAATGCAAAATATCTTATTAGAATGTATACATATATGTATATATACAACACACACACACACACACACACACACACACACACACACACCCCATGGCAAATGTGGAATAGTCAATGTTAAAGAGGTTACAACTTGCAATTAACTGATTCCTAAACTGAAAGTAGATACTGGTTGAAAATGAAGGTCAGATATTGACAGAACAGTTGGAGGACGCCACAGTCAATGTTTCTCTCCTTGGGAACTCTAAGACTATTTTTTTTTTTTGTGCTCAGTTTTCACTGTGGCCATGGGATTGAACACACTTATCTGATTAAATAGTAGCTAGTTTTTCTCCTCTGTGAGATCAATGAAGACAAAATTCCTATCCTTTTGTATATTATGCTGACTACATTCAAACTGCTAATCATTTTCTAAGCCTGAGGAGAGAAAACAGTGATGGAAGACCAGTTTCTGGAGTGTTCATATTCCTTTGGTTAGACCTGGACAGTCATAAAATGGCAGAGAGGCCATTAAATAGCTGATTTTCTTTGTCACCTTCTCTCACTTCCTCCAGAAATGATGAAGCTGATTTCAGACTTCATTTTATGTCCTAGTAAATATTGCAATTTTAGGGTGAGCTCATGTTTTGTTACTAGCTCAAGTCATTCATCCAACAAGTGACGTGTTCTCTAATTTAGCAGATTTTATGTTGCACAGGCTTGAGGTTTTCTGATTGCCTTGCTAATGCTCTTATTCCCTAGTAATCAATTTAGTTTGATTGATATTTGTTATGCAGCCAAGTAAGTTCCTACCAGTTGAATTTCATTTACCGTTTTTATTCCTTTACTTCCATAGTAATCAATGGGGCTTGATTGCTATTTACTTCCTGACCCCTTGATATTGCAGGGCTGCTTAAGTGTGCTAATTACCTTCACAGCCACGTGCAAATTTCATTTTACCCATACATTTTATGTTTCCATTATAAAATGGATTTATGTAAATAACTGTTTGTGTCATTCAGTTTTATTCACTTTTTGCCAAAGGATGTAGACAAAGAATTAAATTCAAATGTTCCTATTTATCACTTGGGAGTTAAAGATAATGTAATTATCATGAAATACATTATACACATTATTAAAAATTATTGTCAGAATAAAATCCCAAGCAGAAGAAGAGTGCCTTGGTAGACACAGATAGACTGTGCAGATAGCCTGAGGCTCTCTTAGAAAAAGGCAGGTTTAACCCACCAGTCAGCTTTATTTTTTACCACTGACAAATTTTAAAATAAACTAGGTCACTGAAAATGTCCTCTATCTCTGAAAGTAATTTCAAACAGCACAGATAAACTGAATAATCTCCTCGGTATTGCAGAATCTGAAGTAAAGATCCCCAATTTAAAATTGCTTTTACGTAAAACAAAAACTTCTTTAGAATGCCATTGTTCTAAATAGATCCTAAGGAATGTAATTGGGTAACTGTTTATTAGATTTAAAAAAAAAAGAATGCCTTGCTTAATTCTGTGAATGGGCACAGTCACTTTAATAGTTACTTTAAACATTTAGCAAATAACTCTCCGGTGTCTTAAAAACATGGACATTGATTCTCCATAAGTACCCATTCAGTGGTTGGTATATAGTACGGTACTCATTCAATGTAGATATTCTGATATTTAGTTTGTCCTTTTTTTTTCTATACTTAGGTGAGGATGTCCTTCATCAGCTTTTTACTATAACTAGGCTGTCTTATAGTTATCCTTTATCCTCTATATTTATAGAGAGTAAATTCAAGACAGGTGTGATTAGAAAGCCACATTAGAAGATGTTCCATGAAATGGAAGCAATGTCTACATTTGGTGATTCTGTCCGCAGTAGTGAAAACTCACAAGATATCCTCAGCAAGCCTTTCTGCATACCTGGGTAAACAGATGCCATGGTTAACATGTTTCAAATATAGAAGAGTAAATTATTGTGCTACTGGATTATAGAAGGGTAGAGGAAACACTATGGAAGAGAAGTTATAGGTCACTCAGCACTTGTGTTATAAAATAGAATGTAATGATAAATAATCATGGAAATTCTAGGGGTTGTGATTTGTGGCTCTAATTTAGCCATTGAATAATTTTGTGGTTGTTTTGGTATAAGTAATGAAAGGAATTAGAACAATGTTGGGGTAACAGTTTGTCATGGGGTAGACTAAAACAAACAGAGGGCTCTTAACATAATTCTCAAATATAAACATGCACAGGTAGAAAGGCTTAGAATCATGGTCTTTGGAGGTTTACTTGTGGTTTTATTTTATTTGTGCAAACCAATAAAGCTTATCTGAAGATCAGAGGAAAAAGCCAGACACTATATTCAACAGAGAAGTCAGGCAATGGTAGCACACACCTTTAATCCTAGTGCTAGGGATGCAGAGATCCATCTGGATCTCTGTGATTTCAAGGCCACAGTGGGAACAGAGCCAGATGTGGTGGCACACACCTTTAATCCCAGTACTTGAGATCTCATGCCTTTGCTTGGGAAGGACACAGGCCTTTAATCCAAGGAAGTGATGGCAGGCAGCAGAAAGGTGAGGACCAGGAACTGGAGGCTTTTAGGCAGTTCAGCTAAGACTCTCTCGGGTGAGGACTCAGGTTTTCAGTCTGAGGAAACAGGATCAGTTGAGGAGTTGACGAGACCATTTAAGATTCATGTTACATTTACTCTGACAGGCTGTCTTGGCTTTTTATTAAGCTCCATAGTATTTGAGTATTTCTTACCTCATTCACTCTTCTTTTCTTGCATTTGACTACTCTACTTGCTTTAAGACCTATCACTGATGATCATCTCCATATGTTTATGATGAATGTAGTGTAGTCCCACAATGATGCATATATTAATACTTATTTTAATGTTTTATTCCTTAATACATAACAAGTAACACCAAACTCACACTGATAACTCCTTATGCCTCACTTAGCAATTCATCCTTACAGGATAGAAAGATGTTAAGTATTTGTTTCTATGAAGTCTTATACCAGTGTAACTATACTCAGACCAAGTTAGAAAATTTACACTACCACAGGATGTCTTTTTACCATTATTTTTGAGCCAATTTCCTTCTTCTTTTTTGAATTCTATTATAGATTCATTTTCCTTGGTATTTACACGTATGCAGATTTGCTTTACATGTACTTATGTGTGTGCCTAATTTCATCTCAGCCGTGTGGTAGATTTGAGGGCACTCTTACACTTCATCATTTGCTCCTATGCACTCTGAAGCACTTGCCTGGTGCACACACTCTTTTAAAGCAGGAAATTCTCAGTGGATGTTGACTTCACAAGAAAACACAGGAACAGATTTCTTTCGTGCTGGTGTGATTTTGATCCTCCTTTCACAACATGTGACAATTTCTGTTGCTCCACATCTTTGAAGACAGTTGTTTTTGCTTCATTTTTACTCATGACTTATTTTTATTGTGGATTCAATTTCATATTTGTCAAAAATCTATTTGTTGAATATTTTCCCATGTGCTTGTTAGTCATTGGTATTTTACCTCTAGTGTGCTAGCTGCTTAAATCTTTATTATATTTTTAGGTGAGTTGCTTTTTTCATTCTTGGCTTTCAAATCCTTTACATATTCTGGAAACAATGATTAAAAACATAAACTATCACACATGTAAAATATGTTCTTTTCAATCTGTGGCATGGCTACTTACTTTTCTTCAGAGGAAAACAAGTGAGAAAAATTTAATTTTGATGAGATATAATTTATCAGCACGAATTCTGTACATATGACATTTTTTTTTTTTTTTTTTTTGGTTTTTCGAGACAGGGTTTCTCTGTGTAGCTTTGCGCCTTTCCTGGGACTCACTTGGTAGCCCAGGCTGGCCTCGAACTCAGAGATCTGCCTGGCTCTGCCTCCTGAGTGCTGGGATTAAAGGCATGTGCCACCACCGCCCGGCCCATATGACATATTATGGGTCCTGTTTAGCCAACCTTATTGATAATAAGGATACAAACATATAATATGCTTTTTTGTCAGGAAGATTTATGGTCTGGAAATTCACATTTTTGCAAATTCAACTCATATTAATTTTTGTGTATGGAAGGAAGTAAAAGTCTAAATGTATCTTTCTCCAAAGTTTTTCTCAAAAATGTCCCCATTTTTAAACTTTGATGGGCTATGTGAACCAGGCTTATTAAAATCAGCCTTTCCTTGTGCTTATCACATACAAGTCTTGGTTGTAAGTGACCTATCAATGTCAAGACTTATCTTGATATTGTTGATTAGCTTAGGCAGTTTTTATTTATCATTAAAAGAAAGTACATTTGAAATTCTTCCGAATGTATGTATGCATTCATATAGTCAGGCTTAAAATGGTTATTTTTACTTGCCTCAATACTTACTAAATGAGTCAGGAGTTCCAGTGTTTTTATATAAAACAGCTGGAGGCAACTACAATGACCAGAGTCTTTCCTCTAAAATCAGTCTTTAGATTAGAGCATTGACAATATGCATAGCTCTGTGTTCAATGAACAGAGCTCTCTTCTTTTATTTACACAAAAGAAGAGTGCTCACAGATGGGCAAAATTAGTAGTTTCTGTGGAACTCTATATTGCTTTAATTGCATATATGTAATTTTTAAAAATTTGAATTTGCTGAATGTGTCCTTACATTATAGACTGAAATGCTGCAAGTTAATTAAATTTTAAAAAATGGTGGCATTAAGGTGATGGAGAGGTGGGAAAGATGGAGGGTCAAAGTGGTTTTTTTTCTTTTATGCTTGTTTGTTTGCTTTTTGGTTTTTGATTTTGTTGATTTCAATATTCTTTGTATTTTTAATTTTATTTATTTATTATCATTGTTGGGTTTTCCTTTTGGGAGGATGCTGCAGGGGTGAGGGACAGATATGGAGGAACTGAGAAATTAGTAGGTTTGGGGTGCATGATGTGAAATTTCTAAAGAATCAATAAAATTATGTTTAAAATTTATGAAAATGAATGATAGCATTGCCCCTTCCACGCACCATAAGCTATCAAATAAAAACCAGTGCCAAGTATCACACTTCTCAATGGCTGGTTATTGAAGTTCCATAAAACTTCCCCAAACATTACAAACTGTTTCCATGGCTCTTGGTTATCTTCTAGAACTTTATTTTAAGAGTCTATTGCTGAAGAGAGTACACATACTTAATCATAGGACATGGGGAAATTAATCTGGCACTGACCTTAAAGCTTCTTTCCTACTGACTAGCTTTCAGGGTGCTAAAAAGTTCTATTTACATTACTAGAGGAGAATAATTATTCAACAATCTTGTACAACTTTCTGCATTCTATATAACTAATGGCATGGCAATATATGCCAATGCTGTCATGAATGTTATGGGAGTAACACCTTCTGATTGTTTGAAAGCATGCTCTACATAAGTGAACTCATGGTCAATATTGTTTACTGGGTTTAGCTATTTCATAAACCCTAGGGGAGAACCAGGTCCTACTATTATGCTAAAATGGTACGTTATTGAACTGCCTCCTAGGTTCTCATCATTATACCCATAGACTAGAAATCTTTCAATCTGTACCAGAGAAGCTTCATTTGCCAATATATGATGATCAATGCAGAGACCCTTAGCTGTTACAGAGAATAAGTCACCATGGACTGCTTAGCTCCAAATGGAACATGCTGTCCCCTTTTGCACAAGTCTCAGGTATCATTTTTAGAAGAAGAGGGCAGAGCTATCATAAGATCTGGAAGTAATGGGTGTCTGCAGTGA
Source organism: Peromyscus maniculatus bairdii (assembly GCF_049852395.1). Lineage (NCBI taxonomy): Eukaryota > Metazoa > Chordata > Mammalia > Rodentia > Cricetidae > Peromyscus > Peromyscus maniculatus. The sequence goes on along the minus strand of NC_134854.1, from coordinate 26,934,932 downwards.
AACATTATTTGCTAGATATGACAGCATCATTGTAGACATGAAATCATAGACATTGTGATGATGTGAACAAGACCTAAACAAAGTGCAAGCCAGCCCAAGACTTGAATGGATGGGGTAGGGGGCTGGTGAAATTTCACTTCTAATTAAGAAGCTGTTTGGCAACTGGTGACTACTAGGTAAAGCCAATTTTATTCAGGGATAAGACACCTAGAAATCTACCCACACTCATGTAGAAGGCCCTATAACCATATATATATATATATATATATATATATATATATATATATATATATATATATATATATATAATTAGTTTAAAAAGACAAAAGAGCACATCACACTAGAAAAGATAAGCTGTGATAGGAAGGGATAGAGAATGAACTTGAGTGGAAGGAAAGGGGAATAAAATTGATCAAGACATATTATATACATCTATGAAATTCTCAGTATAAGAGAAAAAGTATTTCCTATTTGCACATATATTTGACAAAATATTTGGATTCATTTCTTTCATCACTGGCTTAATATGACACAGTGCACTGCCATATCTGTAATTCAGGACCTTTTTTGACATTTTTCAAAAAATGTTGTTTGAACTTTTAAACAGCAAATTGTCCTCTTGTCCCAGTGACACAAATGGATTTGCTGATGAAGTCATTCAGCTAACTGTCAAAATGGTAATTATTTCTAGCAAAAATAGCAAAAGATAACCTGCTTTCCACACAGCCCAGCTTCACTTTGTGAAAGCCTGAGGATTGCTAAGAGCCAGTGGCATGATCGCATAGCAAAGCGCCAGGCTGTAAATATAGCCAACTGAGCAAAGATGTCACAAAGCTCTTGAAGGCTTTTCTAAAAAGAGAAACAGAGCCAAAAGCATGGATTAGAGTTGAAATCTGGGCTCCAGGTGGGGGTGGGGTGGGCAGTCTGGATTCCCATAAATGTGCCTGAGGGGCTGCTGGATAGGAGGGTGGTGGGTAGGTGTCCTGCTTGTTTATCGCCTTATACCTTTCCTCTACATCAGATGTCAGGCTACAAAGAGCAATGCATTAAAAAGAAATTTAGATTTTGAAATGAATCTCCTCGTATGGAAATACTGTCTTGGATTTGGTCTATTGAGGAGAAGCTTCTCTTAAAAAACAAACACATGGTGATTAATACAGAGACCCACGATGTTCAGGGAATGAGAGACTGTGGAGTGTTTAGCTCTGCATGGGACATCTACATCATCTCAATGGCTTAGGAGAGGATTGAACAGGAGCTTTTAGTTACAGGGACGGTCTTTTATTTTTTCTTCTAGTGCCCTGTATCCCCTGGTAACACTCTCTGGTTACAGAGTAAGGAATGTTTGACCCAGAGAGTAAATGACCAAGACTAGAGCACAGCCACAATCTTTTGTCCATAGTCAGTGTCTGATTGTTCTTCAGATAATAGAATAAGCCCCTGCTTGCTAAAATACCAACATTGTAACTAATAGAACCACACAAACAAATACTGAAAGGTGTGCAGTGTTATTACAGTTCACTAGTACACAATAACTTTTAATGTTTATATTTTACTAAGGTATTAAGAAAACCTTTGAAAATCATACACACAAAAAAATTGAGGACATATATTTCAAAACTAAATGTATTAGTTTATGTTTGCATTATCATTGATGAAATGTGCATTAGACTTTAGCTAAAGTATTCTAGTTGCCTTAGTTTATAAGTCTTTGGTTTGCTTACTGAACACTTTAAATTAAGGAAGAAATTATAAACCTAAGGATTTAATAGAATAAAATAGGATTTTGCTCAAACAAAACAAATTTCTGTAAGTTCAAATTTAAAACAATTGTAATTTGAAGCTATGTTTCTGAGTTGTATATAGCTTCCTATTTAATCCAGTCTATTTTACATTAACTGAAGTGAGGTGAAGCACATCCTCTCTCCTTGTTTTCCTGGTAGTAAGCTATTATTTACTGATCCACAATTTTGTTAGATATATACTCTACCAAACTAGTAGTGTTGAACGGATACTTTCAAGTAACTCAGTACCATTTTTATAATAATTAAATATAAGTGGAAATGATTTACTTATCTTTGATGGGTTTTTGTTTTACCACTGATTTTTTGACAGCACATGTAACTGATATCATGTAAACATTTCTAAGTCATGTGTAACCATCTTAGAAAGTGCTAGTAACTTTTGTCTTCGCTAGTTGATTATGACGACTTATAAATTGTAACAATCCAAGTTATTTATTGTCCCAGACAGAATCAATGACATATTATTTCTATCTGAAAATGCTGAATACTCTTCCCTAGGACTTGAAATGAGTCCATGTGAGCAAATCACTTAGCTGAACTCAATTTATAAACTGGCCTTAAGATTTTTTTCCCAGCATCAGAGATTTATTAGGAGGAAGGAAGGGACAGAAGAGAGTGACCAGGCCTGTGGTCACTTGCCGAGAGAGGGGTGGGGGAGGAAGAGAGGCCTTAAGATTTAATAAGTGAAAGGAAGAGTAATGAAATAAGATTACATAGTATCTGTTTATGAATTGATTTCCAAAATAGATTTTTAAATTTGTATTTAGCTTGTAAGTTTGGGACCTTGCAGAGTTAGACTTGAGTATAGGTTAATTGAGTGAATTTTTTAAATAGGTAAAATGTAGTAATATAATACAAGAAAAATAAAGTATATAATGTATTATGAGAAATAAAAAAGAATGAAAACATAATTATTTACGTGGTATTTATGAGGTAATATATTTAAAACCATATATACCAAAATTTTATAAGTAGAGTTTTTGTTCTGTTCATATACTTTTCTATAATATTATTCTATTTTATTCAGGCTAGCTAACATGATATTTTTTTTTCTGTTTCAGACCTTTCCCTAGAAAAGCTATTGCTATTTAGACTCCATAGAGAGGGAAAAGCAGATGGAAGGAAAGTTCCCAGCCTGGTGAACCAGTGGATTCAATAGAGTTGCTTAAAAGTGTGTGAGGGGCTAGTGATGGAGCTTGGTTATCCCAAAGGCAGCCTCACCATCACTAGGTCTTAACCCAGCATGGACAGTGTTGGCTCTGGGAGCTTTATCACTGGACTTAACACATCTTGGAGCAGCTTCACTGAAGACTCTCCTTTGCCCCAGCAATTATATATAATACATATAATAACCTCAAGGGGGTGGCTCATGACTCATGAACTTTTCGTAAACATGCTGTGTCATAACTTCCTGTGAGTTATATGAGTCCGCTAAGGCTCCCCTCAGTCTCCAAGGGCCAATGTTTCAATCTGGAAGAAACAGCTACACAACCATTTTTGTAAATATTTATTTTAAATTTAAGTTCAGTGATATTTTCCTTTAGTTATTTTCACAAAATTAGGTAATTTAAGCACACTGGCTTGTATTTAAGGGTATCTTTGGAAATAGATAGGAAAAGTTTAATTTGTGAATGTTACAGAGATTTCCTCCAAATCTCAACTAATTGCTTTCCGAAAACACAATCAATCACTTGTCTTTAATGAAAGAAGGAGAAACTGCTTCAACATGTCAGTAATGTCCTGTTAATTTAGAAATCTCTGAAAAAGTAGTAGACTATGATTATTGAAAAATCTCAGATATCATCATGTTAAGCAAAATGAGTTAGACCCAAAAGGATATAGATTAATTATTTCTAGGTACATTCATAGAGATACACACACACACACACACACACACACACACACACACACACACACACACACGCACATGCTCGGCATGAAAGTAGAAGAGAAACCATGAGAGAGGATGAAGAATGGACAGCCAGTATTAGAGGGCATAAATAAAAGGTAATGCAATCTATGTGTTGTGCAGCAGGAGAAACTATTTCAGGAAGAAAAGTAGCAACAGGGGAGGGGGTGGTGGTGAGGGAATGTGAGAGACGTAAAAAAAAAGCAAAGTACAAGCATGTGTGTGTGTGTGTGTGTGTGTGTATGTGTGTGATGTCCTAACTAAATCCATTACATTATCCGCTGAATGAAAATTAATCTAAAATCATATGTTCTGCAGAAAATAATTATTTACAAAGAATGTTTTTTTATGGTATGTTTCTGAGAAATGTTCCCTTCAGAGTTGCTTTTGTTTTGGGAGGAAGAATCTGTAAGGCTATTGAGTTTACATTCCATATTTATTTCAAAAATTAATATGCAGAACTCAGTAATGGATTCCTCAAAGATGAACTCTGTCAAATCTTGGGTCAAGAAATTTAAAGCTTGCTTTGAATAACTTCACTGTGTAAATTTCAGTTAATTATAATTAATAACTCTGATAAACACAAATGTACTTATTTTTTAAGTAAAATGAATATTGGAAGATCATTCATTTGTCCTAAATTCAAAGTGACACTGAAAATGAAAGCAAGGTTTGTGTTCCAAATGACTTTTTGCTGTATGGCGAGATTATAGATCTGATAAATAAATTCTATGTATTTTAGAGACCTTAGCTTGACAAAGCAAAACTAAGGTTTGATTGTAATTTTGACTTCAGCTTTCAGAATGATTAAACATAGTGAAGTGCTATTTATTTTTTTCTCAAAATCTATTTTACAACCTGAAAGAACAATTAATTATTAGTACAAATGAGATTGGTTATAGGATCCTTTCTTCTTGTGACCTTTACTTCTTTCAATGATGCCATATAGTTTCTAAAGGAATGCCATACCACTTACATTGAAATTATATGTATTTTATGAGTTTCACTAATGCTGTGTTTTTAGTAAATTATGTTTTGTTGAAATATTTAGGAACAAAATTCATTAGCTACCACAACTAGCTGAAATACAATGAATTTTTAAAATGTAATATTTTAATGAACATAGTGAATATAGTGGTATCACTGCTATTTTTTGCATACAGTAAATGTTAAAGTTTCTGTACACTCTGCAGCTTCATATGTAGAGATTAACGAGGGATAATTTTTTTTACAGACTAGACAGACTTTTAAATATTTCTGTAATAGATCTTGTATAGTTGTGGACAGATTGGACATTACCATAGTATATTATTTATCTCAGGTGAAAACAAGAGTGACTCCACAGCTTGCTCTCTGAAAGTTTATCTTAGGAGTCAAGGGAATGAAATTGCTGCTTTCGGAGCGCAAGCCGCCCATATAGTCCCCTTATGCCCATTTAACTGTTTCTATTTTTTATTTTTTATTAAGAAAATTTTTATTCATTTTACATATAAAACACAAATCTCCCTCTCTTCCCACCCCCAACTGCCTTCCCCCCAATCCATCCCCCTTTCCCTCCTCTGAAAAGGTAAGGCCTCCCATGGGGAGTCAGCAAAGCCTGGTACGTTCAGTTGAGGCAGGTCCAAGCCCCTCCCCATGCATCATAGCTGTGCAAGGTGTCCCCCTCATTGGTAATAGGCTCCAAAAAGCCATGGTAGATCCTGAATCTCTGCCAGAGAGCCCTTAAGCAGATCAAGCTACACAACTGTCTCACTTAATTCTGAGGGCCTAGTCCAGTCCTACGGAGGCTCCACAGTTTAGGCCAGTTGGTCTTAAGTTCATGAGTTCCCACTAGCTTAGTTTGTTTGTCTGTGTAAGTTTCCCCATCATTATCTTGATGCCCCTTGCTCATATAATCCCACTTCCCTCTCTTAACCAAGTGATGACTATTAGACAATTTCAGAGAGACTCTTGGAAATACCAGACTGAATGTATTGGCTTATGTTATAATAAAAACTGTATGGAGGAAAGGAAGCCCTTAGTGAATGAAGTCCCTGGAGAATTCATGCTGTGACATGGGCATGCTCCTGTGAAGGATCCCAAAGCCTCAGATCCATGGGAAAATGCAAAGACTTCCCCCAATCTAGGCTCCCAAATAGTAAAGCCTTTCTTCTTGTTTCTGAGTATGAATGTTGATAGTGTGAGCAGAAAATGCCCATCACATCTTTCTTCCCCTAGATGCTTGTGGCCTGCAGACAGCCTCCTACAAAGATGGCTCCTACCGTGATAAGCTAAACCTATTGCCTTGTATATACACTACAAACTCTGCCTCCTTGTTTATCTGTGTGCAATAACATCACCTCCTTATTCTGCTATATGCAAAAACCCCATCTTCCCATTCAATAATATATAGTAAACTTGCTCAGCTTCGGCAGTACAGTTTTTCCAGGAGAGAGCCCAGCCCACTTAGCCCCAGTTCTTCTGGGTGTTGTCTCTCTTCTCTTGATCACCTCACCACTGCCAGCCAGGTCCAGCCCAGAATCTATAATAGAGTTTAGCAAGAAATGGAGGGGTGTGGAGTAACTCACTGATATTTGATTCTATATTGTTCCAAAACACTGATGCTACCATTTCTACTTAATTTTGCTATTTTTAATCAGAAGAAAAGTGTGAGCAAGTAAAAGGAGATCCCAAACACACTTAAAGATGATAGATATTCAGATTGTCTAAATAGATTAAGAAATGAGTAAGAGAATGATAAAATCATCTATATTTGAAGGAAAGAGCTGTTTAAGGAAAGCAAGTATTTAGATTTTCCAGAAATAATAAAACAAATATGTGGGCATTAGTATTAGCAAAAACATCCTGGTAATTGAATTTGAGCAATAAAAAACAATATTTTCTCGTGAATTTTAATAGGATTTCTTTTTTACTGTGAGGATTTTGAGGCTCATCAGATTTAACCATTTGCAGCAAGGCTAATATAGAGAAAGAACAAGAACCCATTGACATGTGCTTTAAAGAAATATAGCACTGCTATGGGTATCGCTCTGTATAAATAAAACACTGATTGGCCAGTAGCCAGACAGGAAGTATAGGTGGGACTAGGAGAGAGGAGAGAGAAAAAGGAGAGGAAGGGAGAGGGAGGGGAGACACCGGCTGCCGTTCAGCGAGCATCATGTAGAGGCAACAGGTAAAGCCATGGAACACGTGGCAACATATAGATGAACAAAAATGGGCTTAGTATAAGAGTAAGAGCTAGACAATGGTAGGCCTGAGCTAATGGCCGAGCAGTTTAAATAATGTAAGAGTCTGCGTGTTTATTTTATAAGTGGGCTCCGGGACTGGCGGGGCTTGGTGGGAGCTGGAGAGAAATTCTCCAGCTACATAGTACATTAGAAAATTACACTATTTGAATTATATAAACCACTTGTATTCATTACTTTTCTATTGCTGTGATAAAATAACATGATCAAGATGTCTAGTGGGGGAGGTAGAGGTGAGATGGGGGTAGGGGTTGGGAGGAGAGATGGGAGGGGAAGCTGCAGTCGGGATGTAAAATAGACAAATACATAAATAAATAAATCGATTAATTAATTAATTAAATTTTATAAAGAAAAGAATCCACTGAACAGGATGCTGGAATCTCACATTTCTGACCAAAACACAAAACAAAATGCAAAGTGATATTGCTCCAACTTTAAACTCTCAAAGCCCACTTTCAATTTCATACTTCTTAAACATCAAGGCCACATCTCCTAAACCTCCTCAGTCAGCACCACCAACTATGGACCAAGTGTTCAAATGCATGTGCATGAGCCTAGGATGACATTCTTATTCAGACCACCACATTACCATATATATAGTTTATAATTCTAAATAAATTGTGTTTATAGACCTTAAGGATCTCACTGTCAGGTCATCATTCAAGTCTACAGTATCATTTTCTGTTTCAATTACAAGGCATTTGCTGAATGAAGTTATAAGATTATTGTTTTATCTTATTATAGTTGTTCTTTAACAATTTAACACATATTTATGGTGTATTCTGATTGCTTTCAGTCCTCAATCTCTCTCTCTTTATCTTATTATCTCCTTATCTTATCTCCCTCCTAACCTTATTATCCTGATTCTGTATGAATTCCTGTCCCATATTCTTGTCATTTGGTTTTGTTTTGTGATGTGCTGAGTTTAACCAAGGCCTTCTATGTGTCCATGTTTTTGAAACTGTCCATCAGAGACTGATGGTAATGACTTATTGCTGTATGCATTGAGCACCATTGAGAAATAAGTGTCTTGCTTCACTGAAATATCAACATTTTAAATAATCACTGAAAATGTTCATATCATAAAAGTGTATATAATAAGGTTTAAAATATCTCAAGGTAAGATGAATTATACATTGTTACCCACATCTCCATATATCCTAAAGTTAATATGAAAATGGTATTGCTTCATGTTTTATATAATAACTTCTAGAATTTTATTTACATATGTTGTAGACAAATTGAAGAATCATGATAGTTTTTGTATTAGTAAAATACTTTCTGGGATTGGTGTTTAAGGACAGTGGTTAAAAAAAAAGGTTCTTCCTGATGCTGTAATGGCATGCAGTGGTGCCTTCAGAGAGCAGAAGCAATTGAAACATACTGTAGGATTGTGTACTTACTAACTGCCTTACCAACCAAGGGCAAACTGAAGGGTGTAAAGACTGTTTTCAGTTGACTTTGACTAGGAAAATCAAATTATTGAAAGGAATATTTAATTTCTGAGGGAAAGTCAGTTGATCAACTTTCAAATTTCAAACTTTATTGTTTCTGGATATGCTAAATTTCATGTTAGAATTGTACATTAACCAAGTGTGCAGTATCATAAGCCACACTTCTAGATTCTCTCTTTCTTTGATGTATCTAGGATAGTTGGAACTTACTCCTATAAATTACAAATGCTTTGAAATATCTATTTCTGTTCATTGAGAAACATAAGGCTTAATTTCTTCCTAATGTGAAATAGATTCATTTGTTAGATTAAAAGCAAAAAGTCATTTCCACATATGAAAAATGGAAGTCCAGCTAAATGATTACCTAGAAAAAGAAGTTGGGACTTGGAATATTGACAGCCTAAGAAAGAAGCTGGGCAATCTGCTCCAACCAAGGATGTTGAATAGTTTTGGTCCCAAATGAAGGAAGCATTCTCTGTTAGAACAAACTTTATTACTGTTCTAAGTGTACACATGTCAAAATAATGAGCTTTTTTATTTTTATTGGTTATACTGGTTCACAGGTAGCTATCCTTTTTATTTCTGAGATTTCAAATCTCTGAACCAAGTTAAGGTGTTCTGTAGTGTAGTCTGTTTCTCTGGCCACATGGATCTGGCCCAAGACTGATTCAGCATCAGTGATCCAGATATGTTGAGATAGTAGCATCATTTAAAATACAAAAGTAATGGATTTCCCTGGTGTAATAACTCTCATTAAAAGCCTGAGTTCTGAGACAGTTCTGACTTTAAACATCAGCCATGACCTCCTATATCCCATTATTACATGGTTCAGTAGAGAAGAAAAGTAGCTGAGTTTGTACTCAGACATGTTAAGTACAGAACCCACTGGAGCTGAAGGTCTATCCTTCAAATCAGTTCAGAAGAAAACAAGCCCCCAAACTGAGTCTATATTGATGAGGGAGGTTGACAGGCATGGAAAGAGGGCCTTCAGATTCAAGCAATTAAATCATATACTAGGAGGATATTACTTCTCATCACTCAACTGCCCAAGTCCTAAAACTCAATCAGAAAGTTTAAAAATTATTTTAAATATTTATAGTCCTATTTTCAGAAATAATCATGTCAGGATGCTGGAAAAAATATAACCTATCAAATTATAATATTAATGGAAATTTCATTCCTCATTTATAGCATGAATTTGGCAAAGTTGGAAAGTCACTGATATGTAAATAGGCCCCTAATATGTTAATATGTGACTAATTGTATATATTACTATAGACATATTGACATCCAATGTGTGATTTGTTTCTTGCTTTTTTCCAATTGTCTAGTGTACAGTGTACGTGGTGTGTGTGTGTGTGTGTGTGTGTGTGTGTGTGTGTGTGTGTGAAGGCATAAAATTGATGACAGATGGCTTCTTCCATCACTCTCTTATTTACTGAGGAAGGGTCTCCGGCTTTACTGGGGCTGCTTGATGCACTAACCACCTCGCCCTGGGAAAGCTTCCTCTCTACTTGCCAAGTACTGAGATTACACCTGACTGCTTTGACTTCTTGCCTTTTCTTATGTGGGATTTGGGGACCTGAACATATTGTTAATATGGTAGTGAAGGACAGTGTTTTCTGTATTTGGGTTACAAATAATCTAGACTGTAGTTCTTTGTGAGAAATGGATCAAATATTTAATTTCATGTTTAATATTTAAATGATTTGGAATAATTACATTTGTGTAGTTATTTATTTATCCTTACATTGTTCTAAAAAGTATTCAATTGTTCAACTTAATAAAGAAAAATAAATATATAAGCAGTCTGTGGAAGGCAGAGATGCATTGTAATTACAAGAAGCAATGAGTTAAATTATCAAATCAAATGCATGTTTTGCTGTTGTTGTGCATGATCATTAAATTGGACTCTCATGTCTGCAAGAAACATGTCAAAAAAAGACAATTTCAGTTTTGTTCCACTCATTTATTTCATTTTTTCTTTATTAAGAAATTTTCTACTCACTCCACATACCATCCACAGATCCCCCCTCCTCCATCCTTCCACCCTTAGCCCTCTCTCCAAAGCCACCCTGCATCCCCACATCCCCCAAAATGAGGTCTCCCATGGGGAGTCAGCAGAGCCCAGCACACTGAACCTAGGCAAGTCCAAGCCCCTTCCCACTGCACCAAGGCTGTGTAAGGCATCACACCACAGGCACTGGATTCCCAGAAGCCTGCCCATGCACCAGGGACAGATCCCGATCCCCCTGCCTGGGTGCCTTCTAAACAGTTCAAGCCAAACAACCGTTTTCCTTATCCAGAGGGTCCACTCATTATTAAAAACAATTGTTGCCTTGGGATTTTACTAATTATTTCTTTTGTTTTAGAGATTACAATTACATCTTTCCTCCTTACTTTTCCTCCCTCCAAACTCTCTCATGAATGTCTTCTCGCTCTCTTTCAAATTCATAGCCTCTTTGTTCATTAATTGTTATTACATGCACACATATGAACACACATGTATATTACTAAATTTAACCCACTCAATCTGTATAGTCTTATCCATCTGTACGTTTTCAGTGCTAAGCATTTGGTATCCAAGGAGCAGCTGGTGTGCTCTTCACTGTTGAAGATTATGTTTTCCATGCTCAGCAATTTTTTTTGAAAGATCTTTGTTTATGTTTGAGGCCTCCTACGCTTTCCTGGGACTATTTCAGCAAGTCTATTGTTGTTGTCCTTGTTCAGATCAACTTTGAATAGTCTTGTGTGGGGGACATCACGGGTGTAGCTTCTGCTATTACTAGGACACAATCTCACAGCAAACTGTCTGATCCTCCGGCTCTTGCAGTCTTTCTGCCCCCTCTTCCACAGTGATCCCTCAGCACTGGGATTGGGCTCTACAACTCTGCATTTTGGTTGGCTGTGGTTTTCTGTAAGAGTTTCAGTCTGTTGAAAAGAGAAGTTCTCTCAAAGAGTGGTGAGAACCCACACTTACCTGTGGGTATAAGGATAAATACTTAGAATGTAGGTAGGGATTGTGCCTTGATTTTAGAACATAAGAAATATTTGTATTAGGGGCCTAATAAAGAGACAGAATCACTCCCAAACTTATAGAAAAGTTAATCAAAATGGGGGAATGTATACCTCTACATCACAGTGCCCTGGAATGGAGGTTCTGCCATAAATGTACTAAAGCCAAAACATTTTAGGGGTGGTGAGAATGGATGTGTGATGTGGAAACAAGTTAAAGACAAAAACATGAAAATCTGAAATGTAAAATAATTAAGCATGATTTATACAATTTAAAATAGATGGCATTTTAGTTTAGAAATTATGTTTATTTATGTGTATAGACAATTACCAGCCACTTCAATGTAGGTATGTAATTGTCTGAGAATTAAAATATTTACTAGAACTTTTCAATATAAAGACATGACATCCAAACTTTGCATGGTGACCTAAGTTAAGAGATTATAACTAGCCATAAAGTAGCAAGAGTGATTACATCATATCAAAGCTTTATTGTATTTCATGTCATTTTTGGATACTTAGTATCCTCACTGAGAAATGAAGAAACTGGTAGATCTCCAATAATTTGTCTTAAGAATCTGAGGATGTTAGAAGTAACTTTTCTTCAAAAATTTTAAAGTGACTGCTTTCCTCTATATAAAAAAAAATAATTTAAAGATTGAAAAAATGTGAAAGTTTGAAATAACCCCACATTTATTGAAAATTTATTCTTCTAAACTGACTATGGCAACACACATTCCAGCACTCTGGAGAAAGAGAGGAGAGGATCATGGCCCATACAAAGCTAGCCTGGTCTACACAGTGAGTTGTAGGATGGCCAAGGAATAGAGCAAGACATTATTTCAAATCGAAAGCAAAATAAGCAAACAATAACAAAACAACAAGCCCCCAAACCCACAACTGAGTCTTCTCATTTCCTTCTAGAGTATATGCTGAGACAGTATTTTCTGGGAATGATCTGATGTCAAAAGAGCTGGCACAAGATTTTGATAGACCTTTCATTGTTTGAGCATTTCACACATGAATATAACATGTTTTTCTCAAGTCCCCATTCCATCCCTACCAATTACTACCTTACCTCTACCACCACCATGGTGCCAATTTCATTGAGCTCATTGAGTCCGTTTAGTACTGCCAATATGTGCGTGGGTGTAGGGTCATCTAAAGGACCATACATATCCTCACAGGGACCACAACCTAAAGAAAACTGACTCTTCCTCTTCCAGCAATCACCAAGTGCCAATAGGTCTTCAGCTAGAGGTGGGGCTTTGTGACCACCCCTAATTCCAAGCTTGGATTTTGGCTGGTTCAATTTTGTGCAGTCTTTTCCATGCAGTCTTAGCCTCTGTGAGTTAAAGTGTGGGACTGCCCTGTGTATTCAGGAAACACTTCTGCTTGTATTTGTCCACTGCCTATGGCCCTCACAACTTTTTACCCCCTTTTCTGCAATGACCCCTGAGCCTTGAAGCATGGAGTGTGGTGTAAGTGTTCCATTTAATGCTTTTCACTCTGTAGTCACTTATTTGCTCCATGTTTACCAATTTTACATCTCTGTTTTAATTACAATCTACTATAAAACTAAGCTTCTTTTATGAGGGTTGAGAGATGTATTAATCTATGGGCATCAATATAAATCTTTAGAAATAAGTTTGAAATTATGTCAATTTAAGATGATAATGGTAGTTTTTTTTTCTCCCTAGAGCCTATGACCTAACTAGCTGTGGGTTCCTGGGCCTATTAAATGTGCTAGCCATGATTTCTTTCTTGTGGAGTCTTCATCCAATTAGAAAGTGGTTCATCACTCTCATAGCTTTTATGCTACTATTCACCAATAGGGAAATTCACTAATGGGGTTTAGATTTTTTAAGCCATGGTTCCCTTATTTTTACTGTCTGCTTGCTTATTAAAGTTAAATCCAAAGTAAAATATGAAGTATTCTTTCATGGATCACTTACTAATATTTTGCCCCTCAAACTACATAGCAATTATAATTAATGGAGACTTTCTTATTTCTGAATTAGAATTTAAAATGTTCTCATTGAGAAGTTGATGAGATATCTCTCAGGTAAAGGTGCTTGCAGCCAAGCCCGGTGACCCAAGTTTGGGCCTTTGAACTTGTATGATGGAAGGGAAGAAAAGACTCCTATAAGTTGTTCTCTGACCTTCACATATGTGCTGTGGCACATATGGCTGACATACATACACACCCCCACACACACTCAATCAGTCAATCCTTCTCTTTAATGATATTTCAACTAAAGGAATATCATTTCTTACTACAGAACTCAAAATTTGTAATCTGAGGAACCTCAGAATGTAATTGGATTTGCAGATAAAATTTTTGATGTGATAGTTAAGTTAAAATTGGGTCATTAGGCTGGGCCCTGACTCCAGGAACTGGCATTCTATAAAGATGCACAGAAAAGAACACCAGGGATTCTCGTACATACAAAGAGGACAGGCTGTGTGGGGCCATGGTGAGAGGCCAGTCACCTTGGGAGAGAGCACTTGGGAGAAATCTTTCAGTCATTTAGACCATTGGAACATTATTTAACTCTTAAGTTACTGTGTTTGTGGTAACTGAAGTTTACTCGTATACTACCACACACTGCCCTTTCACTGGAAAAAACATGGAGCTGTCTATGGGCCTTATTTTGCAAGACTGTGATGAATCTGTGGTATTTTCTTTCCAGGCATACCTGTCATCCCTAACTTCAAAATTATGTGGCTATGGTAGACTACATAGACTACCAGGAATCATGCATAAAAGGATGGTCTATAATTGACTTAAAGTGATGCTGCTGGTAGTATTTGTAGAGTGTTGCATTCTGTGCTCAGTTTGATTTTCACAGTAGTCTAATGTTTTAGTAAGTTTATCATGGGTCAGGAATGTGATGTAATGGTTCCTTAATGCTTTGCTTCTGAAGAAAGAGGAAATTCTGAAATAAGACTTCTGAAACCACCTGTATTTAAGATTACACATAATGCTACTTGCTTTTATTTTATTATAGCTAGCATGGCTTATATATGTAAAGAATTCTATAGCAAAGGATGGTAAGAAAGATCAAAAGCTTTTGTTCTGTTACTATTTCAAGGAAGCCAAGGAAACTGTTCTGGCTACGACTGGTTCTGAAGCAGCTACTGTGTAATTTAGATATGCAGAGTAAATAGATGGGTAAGTTAGCTATGCACAGTCAGTGGTCAGGTGAAAAGATTATGATTTACCAGCCATGCAGAAGAGAAATCTCTACAGCTGAAATGCTAAAATTATAGTAAGCGGCAAGGTGATGATGGTAGGTTGTCTTTATGACTATGTTGTTATCCCACCAGAGAACAGGTGCAGGGAGAAAAATCCAATTAGGATGGTGGGGGATCTGACTCACAGATTAATCAGGGACCCATAAATAAAGAAGTGGATCTGACTGAAGAAACACTTAAGTTCCTATAGACTATGTCATCAGGGAAGGTAGCAGATAGGAAACACTGTGGCTATAGCAACACGTGACTATTTAGAATGCTTTACTACCCTTCAGACATCAAGCTGAAGCACCTGGAAAGCCACTGTGGTCACAGCTCAAAGAAGGAAGTGGAACCATCTGCATTTCCAGTTAGAAAGATCTGGGAAACCGAAAACGGATGTTTAGAGTCCATTATTTTATTTAAAAGCAAAGGAACTGCCTATGCCAGATGATTTCTTTAAATAGCTCTAAGAGTCAGTGGGAAGAAAATAACGTTTGCCATTTCTGTTAGCTGGTGTTTTCTACTCTATCCTTCCGTCATTCAATCTGAAAACAGAGAAGTGTCTACTGAGTGATTTTTCAAAATTTTCTGCCTCAGAATTACCTATGACATAATCAACTTGTATTTTCACTGGAACTTTTATTTTTGATATTTTCATAAATTTGAGCTCATTGTTTTAATTCATGCTGATTTATTATTATGAGTTATGCCTGTTATAGTGCAGATCACGCTGAGATGTCTGCCAGGAAGAAAGAAAGAAGGAAAGCCTCCTTGATGTGTAGTTTGTTGCTTTAGTATAGGGCACTCTAAAGAATGAAGAAGCGCATGTGTTTCAGGGGCTTAGTGAAGAGTCTTTGGCTTCCTCTGAATTGTGCTGGGAAAGCTCCTTGATTCCCAGGTGTGCTCTCAGCAGGAAAGCAGTTCTAAAGTTGACAGATTTGTCTTGTGGGTGTTCTAGATTCTGTAATGTGGGCATTTCCCAAACGGTACCACTGATAACAACCAGTGCAACAGCATGCTAGAAGAAAACACTACAGCTACAGCTATTTTAATTAATTTCCATATCGAGATTTGTCCCTAGAAATGGTTTCAGAAGACCAGATGCGTTTCTGAGAAAAACAAACAAACAAACAAAACAGATGTATTTTGCTGGAAAGACAAATTTTTAACACTTGAAATAGAATACAATAATCTGTCTTAAACTGAAAAGCATTTTTATCCGTGCTTTCTCTGGGCTGTAATTGGAGCATGCCCAGACAACGGCTTGGGTTCCCCTTGCTATGCGTTTCCTATCTTATGGACAGCTTGAGGGTGACTTGTTTCTCTCACAGTCTACAGTAGGTGATGTCTGGCCTTTCCTCAAATAACTATTTCTCTTTCTTTTCCCCTCCCGTCCCCTCCCATCCCCTCCTGTCCCCTCCCCTTCTGTCCCCTATCCTCCCCTCCCCTCCTTTGATCTCCTCCCGCTCCCTCCCCCACCTCTCTAAGCTGCTCTTCTGTATGGAGGCCAGATATTATTGTCAGGTGTCTCCTTCTCCATCTTATTTATTTACTTATGTGTATGTATGTATGTATGTATGTATGTATGTATGTATGTATGCATGCATGTATGTATGTATTTAGACAGTGTCTCTCTCAGAACCTGGAGTTGTTTCTTCTGAACTAGCTGACAAGTCAACCCTAGGAGAATCTGCCTATCTCCTCTCCCAAGTATTGTAGTTACATATAGGTACCACCACATCTGGATTTTACGCCAGCGATGGGGTCTGAACTTTGGTACTAGCACATGTGTTGCATACATGTTATCGCCTGAACCATCGCCCCAGCCCCAGACATCCCTCTTTCAACCACATATGTCTTTCTGTTTTCATTCTGTTTTCTGGTTTCACAGTCACACCCTCACTCCTTCCTCTCTTACAATAATACAAGCGCTAGTTCTATCTTATCCTTATAACTTACCGGCACTTATGTTAGTTCTTTAGCTGAGTTAATTTGAAGCCCAGCCTTCTTTTACTGTCTTCGGACTGTAATATATCATGATTCTATCCCCAGCATCTCCTCCTTAAGTCCAACATGACTCCTCCATCGGTGTCAGTTGGCACCCACCTGTGTATCTCTAAGCAACACAGTTAACTTTGTGGCAATCGATAGCCTCATCAGCAGGATCATTTGGAGACCTAGCTAAAATGATCCCATCTGTGTCTTTATTTTTGAAAAATGATCTTAACCTTTGGTACCATCCTTTTGATTTACAGAATCTATCTTCCATTCGAAAATAACTGATGCCTGGCTTCATTTCTGAAGGGCATGGACTCTGTGACTTGACCTTTTTCATCCTGAGCTATCCTCTCTCCATGAGAGATCTAATTACGAAAGCATTTCTGAATAACCAATACTTACAAGAGCAATCTGTGACTTACAAAGTAACAGTGTAAGTATTTTTAGGTGCCAGCTGTGCAAGCAGTAAGTAAGAGACTTTGAAGTCCTAAAACTATTTGGAAAGTGTCAAGTTGGAATTGGCAAATACCTGGGGTGATAAAAGCCCTGGATACAGTACATCTGGCGTACATCTTTAGGACATTCTATTCTTAGTCGATATTTTGATTCCTAAAGAGATACAGAGGGGTTTCTTGTTGAAAAAGACCAAGAATAACAGACTAACTAAAAGCAGTCTGTGAATTGTGAATTCTCCTGTAACTATTCCCTTTGCTCTTCAAGTCATTTTTTTTTAATGTCTAGATTGGTTCTGGAATTATAGATCATCTTAAAAGCCTTGGGAGGAAAGTATCATGTAATGTCTAATCATAAATGAAAATGCACACTGTGTAACATTACATATTTGGAATTTCTGATAAAACTCTCTAAGTATTTTCACAGCTGTGTTTTGTTTGTTCTAGCTAATATTCCTGAATTCTAGCTTCAATCTCAGTGTAAACATGAGTTCCTTGATATTTTTCCCTTTACATATTCAAAGTGAATGCTGAAAGTTTTGCTGCATTCATTTTGTATAAATCTACCTATAAACTTATTATAAATCTACCAAGCAGAAAATGGTATTATGGACTGGGACTGGGTCAGGACAAACTCATGTACAGAGTGGGGTTCAAGAAAACAGAAAGAGTCTAGGGACCTAGGGGAATTCTGCTTTTCCATTACATACTTAGAGTAGAGGGGGAAATTATTAACTAATAGGTTAAGAAATGTTGCAAGCTAACACACTTGCCAGAACAGTTCATCAATTAAAAGAATTTTTTGAAATTAAAAAGTATTGCTAGTCAATAGAGATTTGCAGTATTCAATCTGATTTTCTGCAAGGCTGTACATTATTGTATCCTTATTTCTCATATGCTCCACATCACTTTTACAGTAAATATAGATAGACTTGGTGTCCAAGTTTCCTCACCACTTGAAAATTTCCCTCTATACTTATAATAGTATGGTATTGCTGTGATTTTGTTAACTCTATCACACAACAATGACAAAGTGACTAGTTTGGTGATTTAAAAAGATTTTTAACTTATTAAAACTCTAATTTATCTTTCCTTAGGAATTTAAGTTGATAAAAACCACACTTTTTACGTGGGTCATACATAGGCCATCTTTAATAAATTTGTGACTCCAAATGATTTTGTGCTTAAATATTCAATAATTTTTGCCAACTAACAAAAATTAGAAAAGAATTTTAATTAAGAAAATGTTTCATTATATAATCATATTATGATGATACACATTATAAACACTATTCCTTATTTTTTTCTATTATAGGATATTGATCAAAACCAACTTCAGGATCAAGGGAGTTCATCTCATTTTACAATACTTGGGTCCTAATTCATCATATAAGGAAGTCAGGGCAGGAACTCAAGAGGAACATAGAGGCAGGAAATGAAGCAGAGACCTAGGAGGATTCCACCTTACTGGCTTGATCCTCATGGCTTGCTCAGCGTGCTTTCTTATATATCCCAGCATCATCTGCTCACATGTGGCACTGTCCACCATGAGTTGCAGAATTTCTACAAGAACACTTCAGGAAATATTACACATTTATCCTTTAGCCTAGGGACTTATTGAAGCATGTCTAAAACAAAGGCTAAATTTTCAGAATTGGTTATATGTGACTTATATTTAGTGTTTCACACTACTGACAAGTTTTTCTACATTTTGATTTAATATTTTGTCACAAATATATAAAATTCTAAGCAATATTGTTAATCAAGTTATCTAAATATAAATATAATATAAATCTAGGCTTATGTTTACTCAAAATGTCCCAAATATCATTTGAAAACTACCCCAATACTATTTTAGTTCATGTGTGGAACACCTATTATCATTAAAAAGAACGACTGATTATCCATGCATAGATCATAAGTCTTCATACTTTGAGGCACTTGATAAGAGGGAGAGAGTGTGAGTTAATGGTCTAGAAGCTGCCTTTTAATAGTTCTCTTAAAAGTGTGTTCAGTCAGTAGGTGCATGATACTTCTAATGTGTGTGGCATGGGTGATTCACCAAATATGTTTCCTCTTTCTCGCGCCAGAATTGTAGAAGTATCCTCTGATTTTGTAGAAAACAATAACTTAATTGCTGAAACGAAGCAGAGTTACTAAATGGCTTTACTCTGCATGTCAGTGGCTTTCCGGTTGTGAGTATAGAATACCATTTAGCCTCTTCTGATCATTTACATTGTTCTCCTTTTGCTGAATGGCTTAGTATTTGAACCATTTGCTTCTCATTCTTCCACTTCTGTACTTCCCTAACTTTGTGACTGTTAAAGGAATCTGATGAAGCTGTGTTGCTGTAGGGAAACTGGTTTACTGATTCTCTTATACAAGTTGTCATAAAGCTTAAGCTGTTCATAAATTAATCTTAATTTTATTCTGGAAGAGCTAGATTTAAGAATAAAAACCATAAAATCAAGACCGATCCTGAAAAATAGGTCTTTTCCTGGAAACTGTTCAAAAATAGCCACAAACAAATATTTCTATCTACATAGCTGAATTTAACATAAGAATAAATTCTTAGGGGCAAGGACAGGTGATAACTCAGTAGGGTCTTGGTGCCACCTACAGGCTCATCTGACATTAAAGAAAGACTTTGCTTCAAACAGTGGGTTGGCATCTAGGGGTGTATATCAAGCAGAGACTGAGTTAGGAAGATGGAACACCCGCAGAAGCAGAGTTCCAGGGTTTGTCGTTGAACCTCCATTGACTGCGTGATGGGGGCCGTTCACTTCTCCTGGGGATAGGATTGTGTTCCCATTCCCACCTAACCTCTCCTCTGTAGGACTGGCTGGGAAGACAGTTTATGCCACTGCACCTTATGTCAAGGTGAAAGTTCAGACTCCCTTTTCTACTGACACAAGAGATAGTGGATAGTGGAGCTAGATGAAAGTCTAAACTCCTCACTTGGCCTGTTTTGACATTCGCTGAAATTAAAAGGTTGCTGTGATCTGTAAAGTCTATATGCCTGATTTTTTTTTTGTTCGTCTTTTGTCCATATAAGTATATAAAGGGACCGTAGTTTTTCTCTGATTTTGGTTGATCTAGAATTGCTGTTTTGTCTTGGTAGCAGGCTTCTTTTGGTTAATATTGCTTTTTTTTTGACTAATGTTCTACTCGTTTTTTAATGTCAACTTAACAGAACATTAAGTAACCTACCTGGGAACTTCAGTTGAAGCATTACTTCACAGTTATATCTGTGAGAAATCATCTTCCTTGATGATTGATGTGGGAGGGCTCAGCCAACTGTGGGTGGCATCATCCCTAGGTAGGAAGGCCTGGGCTTTACCAGAAATCTCACTCACCAAGCCATATGGCAAGCCAGTAATCAGTGTTGCACCTCGGTTCCTGCTTCCTGGTTCCTCTTTGAGTTCTTGCCTGGTTTTCTTCAAGGATGGATTGTTAAAATCTGGAAGTATAAGATGATACAAGCCCCATCCTTCCTAATGTGCTTTTGGTCAATGTGCTTTGTCATGACAACAGAAGGCAAACTAGGAAGAATAGGCATTTGTGGTTGCTCTGTTTGTGACATTCACCAAAAGCTACTTGTTCTGCTCCCATCTGGGGTACGTGAGGCGAACGTGTATGCCCACAGTAAACCATTCCATTACCAGAGTCCTGAATTTCCTCTTTATCTCTACAGCAGAAGCTCCTTTCTTTGTTTATTCTACTCACAGTGTTTGGTGGTTTAGAGGTGCTTAGATGGCATAATGTCTACAACTCCTCAGAAACAGAAACAGCAGGAGTTCTGTTTCTCTCTTTACTTTAGAATTTGAAGTGATCAGAAGAGATCACCTTCACTAAAAACCCCATTGTCCTCAATTGCCTGCACTTACACAGTCTTGTCCTCATGCTGGTCCTCCATCCTCTTGCCTCCATGCTGGATTAGATGCCTTCCTATCTTTCACACTCAGAATTGCTGCTTCCACAGTCCCTTCTGTTTTCTTTAACAACTGCTCAATTTTCAGTAGAATGTTCCCCTCAACCTGACATGTTTTGTATGACACAATTTCCTTCAATCTTTTCTTGACTGAAGTTCCCTTGCCTCTTTCTAGTATGTTGCAGTGTGTTATTGATAAGCCAGGAATTTCATACATTAAAATGTTGTAAAGAAGTTAAAAATGACTACTTCTGCAAATAACACATCTTAAATATTAACAGAAATTATAATCTGCAAAAAGTCTGTGTAGTTAGTATATTTCCTACATGTGCAATTCCTCAAAAAGAAAACAATAAATGTATGTGTGTATGTATTTATATATATATAGGTATATCTACACATATTATATCTATATATAGTGTACATGATAACAGATACTATAACAGTTGTAATAATTTAGGAAAGGGTAAGATAAAGAAGGAGAATGAAGACAATAAAAAAGAATATATAAAATGGATCTCATTCCTTATCCACAATAATTACTTTTTAAATGAATGTCTTGAAGAAAATATTAAGATTCATTAAATTTGAGTTGTTTAGATTTTGTAATTTTACAAATATTCGAAAACTTTAATAATCAAGCAATTTATGTATTTAGTCTTATGTATGAATATTTCTCAGATCAATTGCACAATAGCAGCATGGATAACATGGAAAATTAATAGCATCTATATATGACATTTCTAGGCAAATTGTTCATATGAATAGAGAAACAAACTTCAGGTTTTTGTAAATACCAGTTTTGTGTCTTTCATTAACTTTCACAATGGTTCATGAGTTTGTGAGTCTGCACCAACCATGTTTGTCTTATTCTTCGCTGTTAGGTGGCATTCCAGCTGCTGCACAGCTGTTGTATGGAGTATCTAGGGATGAATTAACCAGCAGTGTTCTGATGCTTTCTTAATACATTGAGGAATCATGCTAAAGTTTCCTTTAATGTAATAACTCGATTTTATTATTGTGCGAGTGATCTGAAGAATGAACTATAAATAAGAAGAGATTAGACAAAGACTGAAGAGATCATGCTTTTGTGTGATTCTGCTTTCTTTTGTTTTTGCTTTGTACCAATTATTATATTTGTCATTTTTCATCTACAAGCAACAGTCACAAAAATTCCCAGCCACTCAAACAAAGCGAACTTTGAGAGGTAAAAGCTTCTTTTTGCCTAATACTGTGAAGTACAGCATACCTAAAATATTTTAAAAGATAAAACAGATTATTGTTGTTTCAGAAAATGTATTTACTTATGTTGTGTAATCAAAGTTTAGAGTAATTTCTATTGGAGCCTGTTTCCCAACAGCAGCTCCTCCATCCCTCTTTTGGCATGGTATGCTGAGGTACGATTATCTGCAGAGGTTTTTGAGGAACAAGAAGTAATGAATTTTTTTCCAGAAAATATGCCGATTTTTGTTAGGCCAAGTTAATTCACTTTTATGTTTTCAGTCAGACAATGTCCTGAATGTGTGGTGGTAACAATCTTTACGTTTGACAATAATTATTCCAGTGTGCTTTACAAAAATTATTTTTCTTTAGGTCAGTTCAATAAATCAGTCTAAATAAAAAAGAGGCTGTATTCTACTATGTTTATGAAGGAGAAAAATTTCCACATATAGTGGAAATGAAAGCTTAAATTCTTTTCAATAGAAATTGAATTTGGTGCTGTATGACATGAGACCTTATGCTGCTGGGAATTACATAGGAAGGGACTTGATAACAGTGTAGTATGGTAAAGTTGCTTTAAAGGAGAGGATGTTATTTTGTGTTTTTAAAGCCAGATTTCAATAGATGTAACCAAACAGTCCCATGTTAAAAAATATCAAGCAGGAATGTCCTTTCTCAAATTTAGAAGAATGTTTTATTAATGTAATAGGAAGTTCCCAAAAGGAGTTGTAATATCATTAGTGATGATGTTGACGTTCTATGTGATGGAAAGCAATACCCTCCTTTTTAATCAAAAGTTTTTTTTACTTTAAATAAATGCTGTGCTTTATCAAATAGTTTTCTATATAGTATCTGTTTTTCCCTTTTGAAGCTACAATTTTATTGTTTAAGCATATACATGAGAGAGAAAGGGAGAGAAAGAATCACACAAATATACATACAGATGGAGAATCACAAAAATATAATACATACACATATAAACACACATATACATACATACACAACCACAAGGTGGGGGATGGGGCGGAATAGCTGGCTGTATAGCCTAGGCTGACTTTGAACTCACCTTCCTCCTAACTTTATGTCCTGAGTGTTTAGATACAGGAGTGCACCACCACATCCAGATACTTCACTCTTTTGCTAGAGTGCTCTGTGCGGTTCATATGCTGGGAGATTGCTCTACAGTACACCAGTGGGCCAGAGGATTGGAACTTTAAGAGACAGACATAGGGAGAGAACCTTGGCTGTACCCTCAAGGGGGTTATAGGACCTCAGACTCTGCTGTTATGATCTTTGTCTTTTCCTCTTACAACTGTTTCTGTATTACTATGAAATGATAAAGCCTGTGGGCTTCTCAACAAAGACCCTTCCATGATGCTTAGAATTTTAACATCCAAATACTTAACTAAATAAGCCTCTCCACTTTATAGATGTAGCTTATTTCAGATATTTTATTATATTAATGGAAATAGGCTAGTCTCCATAATAAATACCATCTCTAAATATTTATTTACAATTTTGGTATTAATTAATTGATTGATGATTGATTGATTAATTGATATGTGTATGATATATGCATATGGGTGTCCATGGTATGATGATTCTTTCCTTCCACCTTTACATGGGTTTTACAGATTGGACTAAGGTTGCTAGGCAGCAAGCACCTTTACCCACTGAGGCATTTCCCCAGCCCACATCTACTGATTTTTCAATCTAGAATCAAAGTTAATGATAAGATTATCATCTATCTTTCTATCTATGTATCTATGTATCCATCTATGTATCTATGTATCTATGTATCTATCTATCTATCTATCTATCTATCTATCTATCTATCTATCTATCTATCTATCATCTATCTATCTGTCATCTATTTAACTATCATATGTCTACTTGCCCACCTATTTACCTATCACCTCTCCATTGTACCATCTGTATCTGTTCACTAATAGTTTGAGGATACTTTGGAGTGGTTTGTTCAGAGGACATTTGGAACTGGAGTTTTCTTTTCTAGTAAATTTTTTTATTTGATCTTGTTATTTGTCAAATCCTAGTGACACAATCCAATGAGAGTTTTCATGTTTTCAAATAAAGGCTCAGGTATTATTGCTATTATTGCTACTTAAGTTTTTTTTTTAAACAGTCTACTAGTCAATCCCACTAGAGTAAAACTTTCTTTGAGAGACTTTTTGAGTTTTATACTGTAAATATGGTCTTTCCATTTATTTATTTAACTTTAAGTAAACTTTTATCATTTTATTTCATGTTTATTAACATATAACAGGGTCTCATGTAGCACAGGCTAATCTTGGACCTTTGATCTTCCTGACTCTCCCTCCCTAATGCTGGCTTAGAAACATGAACCACCACACCCAGCTTCTTTCATCTTTCCGAAAGTTTTTCAGTTTAACCCAATTTGTCAATTTGGAGGCCCAAAACCCATTCATAATATTTCCTTAGTATAATTTCTTGATTATATTTTGCTCAGAAGATTTTACTCACTGTAGCTAAACATTTATTAGTTTATAGAATTTATTTTAAGTAATCACAGTTTTGTTTCATTGATTTTTTTTTTCTGTTGTATTTTCTTTGATTTCTATCGTGATTTTTATCACTTTGTTCCTTCTGCTTGTTTGGATTGAATTTGTTATTCTCTTTATGATTTTTACTTGTACTTTGTCAATTTTTTTTTTGTTATTTAGTACAGGTGTGTGTGTGTGTGTGTGTGTGTGTGTGTGTGCGCGCGCGCGCACATGCATGTGGTGGTAGGAAGACATCTTTGGGGAATTGTTTTTTCCCCCACCATGTTGGGAGATCTGAAGATAAATTCAGGCTGTAGGCCTTGATGTAAGTGACACTGGCCACGGAACCACGTGGTTTGCCCCTTGTGTTGTTTCCTAAAGTAGAATCTTGGATGGCTACTCTGTCATTTACATTTCCAAATACACATAATTAATGATATCAAATTCCTTTTAAGAATTACTTCATAAGGTATACATAAAGCTTTGAATAGTTGAAACTTAGTTTTCATTCCATTAAATAAGTTATAGTGTACCTGTGATTTCTAATAAGTTATAGTGTACCTGTGATTTCTAATTTTGACTGGTATCTAGTTCAAATCTGTTACTGATAGTAATTTATTAACAATGGGAGAAACACATCTTGCATGAATTCTCAAATATAGTTTTTTTTTCAATTTTGGTGTTTTTATAGTCTCAACAAAAAATCATATTGTAGTATTTCTACATCTTCTACAAAAGTTTCCTACAAAAATCTTTTAAAATAGTTATTGAAAATTAATATATTTAATGAAACAAATGCAATTGTAAGTTCCTCGGGGATATCTTATTATCTCTATTGAAAAGACTTCTATCTGTGGTAAGAGAAATATTTGAATACTGCCCATTTAATCCTTATCTATGGTTGGCATATTCCCTCAACACTTTTAGGATAATTTGAAATGTGAATCAGCCAACAAAATATCTAACTAGTCTTTTTTAAAGGATTTAGAGTTATAAGTCAAAATACTCATTAAATGATTTTATGTTGGAAGCTCAATAATGGCGTTATGGAGTCCTGGAAAAGGCGGAAAGGGTTAATTGTGAGTTATGTGGGTTTTTTTTTTTTGTGCTTTCTTTGTGCACAGAGTTAGATTCCATAAAGACATTTCATATATATATATGAAATGTATATATATGTATATATATATAATAAATGTATATATATATAATGTACTTTGACCACATTCAATCCTCATTTCCTCTTCTCCTCATACCAATGTCACTTACAAAAACGTTCATGTTTAAAGAAAACATTAGATGTTCCTTTAATAATAAAATACTTAAAATTTTGGAGCACACAAACATTGTGGAAAGGTCCTTTCCAGCTGGATATCAGAGGAAACATCATATAGCTATTTTTTTTCTTTCTGGTGCCTGACCTACATCACTGTATCACATTTCGGACTCAAAGTCCCTTCAGTTTGAAAAGTCCCTTCAGTTTGAAAGTCTGTACACAAACAAAAGTTCAAAGGAACAAGCGAATTGTATAATTTATTTGTGAAAATGTTTTCTCAATGTATTTTTATAAAGCCACTTAAGATATTTGATGCCTTACACTAGTTACAAGAACCAAATCATAGTGGACATAGCATCCTATCTTAAAGAATAAAAGAGAGGCAAAGGGCAGTAATAAGACTTAAATATGAATGAATTACTATGCAAATACGATTTATATTGATAATGATTTTGGAAATATGGAAACTTTCCACAAAACCTTCAAGACTCTGAGGGGAAGGACAGGAGAACTGTATGAGACCTGTGTTTCACCCTGACTTCTCAGGCATCCTTGGGAAGAATTATTCAAGAACTGACAAAGTATGGCTGCTACAAGGCTTCCGGTTTGTAATGTCACCCCTTCAATACACATGATATTTACAGGATTTTTCTTTGAAAAAAATCCATATAATTTCTGTTAAAAATATTTGTAGAACTCTAATAGGGCAGAATCATCAGAAGATATGAGACATCTAGTGTCATGTATAGAAAGGATGAATTTTGCTTCAAAGTTAATGTTCAAAGTTAATAACCTTTGTTATTTTAGCATTACTAATTCTTTTGCCTCTTAATAAATGTTTTAATAGATAATCAAAGAAAACACTGAAAAGGTATGCAATTTAGTCATAAGTTTCAATAGCTGGCATTAAGACAGAACCTGTGGTAAATAATCATACTAAATCAACTTGAATATTAATCCTATTCATTTCCATTACCTTATTTCAAGTGGCAACAAATTCTACATATGCATATGTATACATACACACATAAATTATTATAGATGATAAAATTATATGTATGTTTGGATAATGTTTATTGTGATTTTTCATTTATTCATGATAATAATAATGCCTCTCTTTAGATCTTTTCATTAAAGTTTTAAAAGATTTATGATGTACTTACCTTCTGTGACCAAAATTACCTTTGTATGTAAATAATTGACCATCTTTTTTTATGTAGCCCTTATATATTAATATATGAAAATGATCCCTGTGACTGCCTTATGGAGATCAGAGCAGCAATTACCGGGCTTCATGGCTGCCTTGAGCTTATTTTTCAAATTCCTGTAAATGCGAGTATGTACAAGACTTAAATGCCCTAACATATATCTGAATAAATTGTATCAGGACACTTTCTTTTTCAAAATGATAAGACTTTGAGTCTAAAATACATAAAACTCTAGAAAAATTGATTTCTTATCCAAGGGTAAATTTCTCTTTATTTTTATCTGTACCCAGCTGGCAGTGGGTGGCATCTTATTCCTAGAAATTCATATCTTCAAAAGCAAATACTTAAGAGAATATTAACTTAGCTACAGAGCAGTGATATTTTAGCTCTGAAATGACATTTGTAGGAGTCCTGGGTCCAAGGAGATAGCTACAGCTGATGAGCCCTGTTGACTATGCTGATGAGCTCTGTTGTTGGCCATTGTGATGGACTCTGTTGGCCAGTGCTGATAGGTTCTGTTTACCATACTAATGAACTCTGTTGAAAGGTCCTGATAGTTTCTGTTGACAATGCTGATGGGCTCTGTTGACTGTACTGATGGGTTCTGTTGGCCCTGCTAAGGGGCTTTGCTGGCCATGCTTATGGGCTGTATTGACCATGCTGTATTCAGTAGCATGCCTTGGCTGGATTTACTGCATGTGTATGAAATTGTGAAAGAACAAAATTTATTATAAAAACCCCTGTTCTGTTTGGGTGTGTATACTCTTTCTTGATTCACTTTCACTCTGTCTCTTTTATGGTAGTTCCATAATTTAAGTTCTATGTAACAGTTCTGTGTTTTTGTTCACAGTGTCTTCATTGCTTCGATATATCCAGCACAATTAAGTGCCTAATAGGTAAATGATGAATGGATTTTTGCTAATAGATCTTTAATGTTGCTAGAAAATTAAAGATTTAGAATGTCTCACTCATTGAGACAAGAAGTTCCTAATGACTATAAAAGGTGATTATCTACCTTCTCTAGAAAACACAATTTTATCTTTTTCTAATATGCCTATTGTTCTGTAATATGATTTTATTATTTATTGAAATGAAATCATACTTTTACTTATTTTCCTAAACTCTCTCCAACTTCTCCCATGCCCTACCTCATTCCCTCTCAAAATCATGCCTCCTTTTCATATATATGAAATATATATATATATATATATATATATATATATATATATATATGTGTGTGTGTGTGTGTGTGTGTGAAATAGGTATATAATGCTTATATATACCTTGCTGACTCTGTGAACCTGTTTAGTATTGCTTGTATGTATGTGATTTCAGAGCTCACTATTTGGTATTGGATAATAAAATAAGAGGCTCATCATTGGTGAAGACTTTCTCTAACACTCAGCACTCCTATTTGTCTGTAGTTCTTTGTCTATAATTGAAGGCCCTTGAGATTTTCCATCTATTAGCGTTATACCTGTTCAGCTCTTGTTTAGGCTGCCATGTTGTTGAGTTATCATGGGTGAAACTTCCTTGTCATTTCCAGGAGATACAATCTCATAGCATACGTCCTGGTCCTCTCACTCTTCCAGTCTTTTAACCCCATCTTCTGGGATGCTCCCTAAACCTTACGCAAAAGAATTGTGTTGTATGTATATATCCATTGGGCTCTAACATGATTTCAGATAATAGTGTCATAATTATATAACATATATTTTGTTACCAACCTTTTTTGAATGGTAATTTTGTTTTTCAAACAACATTTTTTTTCTTATGAACATTACCTCTATGAGTACCTTTTGTGCACTAGTATTGAACATAATGCAAACTTCAAAGTTGCTAGATTATAACACATGGCCTTTCTTAAAACACTTACTGCAATATTTATTTTTATGACAAGGTGTCTCACCCTCTAGTACATGCTGCCCTGGAACTTAGTATGTACCCTAAACTGGCCTGCGATCCTTAGCAATCCTCTTGCCTCAGTTTCATGAGTAATGGGATTACAGGCATGGTAAAACAAGTCAGACTACTTTTCACACTGGTATTTGAATTTCCAGTTGCTAGACATTATAGTTAGACACTGTAATGAGGCAGATACTTTAGAAAAGTTTAGAAATCTTAGGTCTGCTGGACTGTTTTCTAGTATTCACCTCAATTTAACAGCATTGTTAAAGTGAATGAAGATTGACTTTACAAAGAAGAGTCAGAGGAAAGGGATCTGTTTGTCTTTCTCTGCAACCATTTCAGCCAACAACAAAGTATGAGCACTTTCACGGTGTTCCTCTTTTGCTTCTTTACTGAAACTCTTAAAACAATTAGAATTTGACAAAAGCTGGGCTTGAAACACATTTAGAAATTGTAAATGATGTTCTTGGATCCACAATGGGCTCAATGAAAAAATGTACAGAATAATAAAAAAAATCCTGAAATATTTTGAGAGGGAATATTAGAGTTTCCAATTGCACATATTTTACATAGTTATGTCTTGAGAAAATTTAACCAAATGAAAGAAGAATGCAATTTATGAAAATAAAATTGACAAAGACATACTGAAATTTGTAATTAAAGTCTGTAGCAGTAAACACACATAACAGAATAGATGTAAGGCCTGAAGTTATCCATGTAAGCTACCACTTAATAAAACTAGAGAAAGAAGGATGTTATACATCCAAGACAGGAGAAAATGATATAAAGAGTTATGGTAGACATTAATGAAATGAAAGGAAAGAAATTCATAGACAAAACCTTCAAAATCAAATATTGAGTCTTTTAAATTATCTCTATAAATGTCAGATCTCTAGAATGGTTACACAACAAAATGAGAAAACATAAGTTTCTACATATAGAATGAAATAACTTGTAACTTCTAAATCCAAGGCTTAGAAAAGATAAAATAACACCATGAGCAACTCGATGCTACAGATATGTTTATGAAATTGCAAATTCATTTAAAAACAAAATACTAAAATTCACAATAAAAATAGGAAATGGCCCTACATTTTTTAAAAGAAACATGCTAAATATTTTGTAAATAATTTATAATATTGAAACTCTAAGCATTGAACTTTGTATTTGGTAATTCTTACACATTGAAGGAAAAAATGTGCAAATTCATCATAATCTGTTCAAGAAACAAATCAGATAGACTATTTTTTCTCCTTTTATGAGGCCAGCATTACCAAAATACACAAAATAGACAATGGTATTAGCAAAATAAGAATGCCAACCAACAAATCTCACCACCCTAAATTCAAGAATCCTCAAAAATATTAACAAACTCAGTGGAGCAACACATAAAAGGAATACTACAACATAATGAATGTGATTTACTCCAGACATGTATCTGAGTTATTTGGAAATTTCTACTGAAATTCATCAATCACCAAATTAATGAATAAAATCATATATAAATATGAATGAATGAAGTATTAGATAATATTGACCATCCATTCACTTAAAGAAAGTGCTTATCAAGCTACTATTATTAATTTTTTAAATTCTTGTTTTGATAAAGAACACCGAAGTACATCCTACTTAACATTTAGAAAGTCCTCACTTTCCCTAGATGAAAAGTGTGGTAGGGGTACTTCTTTTTAACACATGTATTCAATATTATTCTAGAAATATTAGCTAGTTCAACAAAGTAGTAGAATAACAGTAAGAATACTGGGAATAAGAAATATAACTACCTTTGTTTGCAGATGATGCAGTTATCTATGTGAATGATTAAAAAAAATCACCTACTTGAATGAATAACTAATTATTACATGATTTCAAGATGCAATGTTAATATTAAAAACTAATTGATTTCCTGCATGCCAGGAATGGAATTTGCCTTTAGTAATAAAATTTAATTTCATTTACATAATCACCAAAAAATGAGATACAGTTAATATATATGTATATGTATAACATGCACTCTATCAAAAACTACAAATTCATCAAAGATTTTAAAAAATCTAAACCAGGAAATATGGACATGGAAAAATAAGTAAATAAGTCAGGATGTCACTAATTTCCAACATTATCCATATATTCAATATCATCCTAATACCTTCTGAGACCTCAATTTTAAATTTATTTATACAAATATGAGGACCAGAACTATTGATGAAACCCTAAAGAACACAAAAAAACTTGGAGGTCTCACTTTGAAATTTACTATGACACTACATGGGGCTAGACTGAGTGATCTTTTTTAAAAAAGAGACATGCAGACAAATAAAATGAAATAGTTCAGAAAAAATATTCATAGAAATATATTATATGACATCACTGCATTTAAGAAGAACACAAACCCTTTAATGGAGATATAATCTTGAAAACTGATATTCTTACATAAAAGTAAGAATGAAATGAGTAGAAGAGGAAAATGAAAAGTCAAAATCTAAACTTTATGACTTTGGAAACATAATGGTTCATGAGCAGAAATCATAAAACTGACATCATAGAAGAAAATTTAAATGAAAACTTTTTAAAGGAAAATTTTACACTGGAAAGTGTTAAGAACAGCAGTTGATGGGTGTTGAAAGAGAAGAATCAATCTTCTCCAGAGACAAGCCTATTGATTATTGTTCAGTTCTAAGTAGTCAGTACTATGCACATATACATACATATATGCAACACTAAAAGGACTCAGCTGGTTTTACACACACACACACACACACACACACACACACACACACACACACACACACACACTCACACATTTTAAAAAGAAGTCATGAATTTGGAAGTGAGTAAAAGGTATGTCCAGATTTGGAGGGCAAGAAGGGGTTTGATAT
Organism: Peromyscus maniculatus bairdii; assembly: GCF_049852395.1. Classification (NCBI taxonomy): domain Eukaryota; kingdom Metazoa; phylum Chordata; class Mammalia; order Rodentia; family Cricetidae; genus Peromyscus; species Peromyscus maniculatus. The sequence goes on along the minus strand of NC_134854.1, from coordinate 26,902,872 downwards.
GATGCAACAGCATATGTATGAAATTCTCAAATGCAAGTAAACATATAATCACAGATTGAAAAATATGAGCTACAAACCACAAATATAGAGGTCAACAAATTCACATTACCAAGTGAAAAAAGCCAGCTTCAAAGGCAACGCTGCATGACCAAAATTTATGAATTTTTAAAAGGCAAGTCATAAAGCAGAAAAACCAGGTGTTTATAGACGTCTGGTTTGAAGGAAGAAATTACTGATAGGTACAACCAAAATAATTTTTATGAATATATTCTATATGAAATTGTATGTGGCTATAGTTATGGCATTATGCAATTACCCAAACCTAAAGAACTATAGAATAGACATGTAGAATAGGAATGATAGTTGTAAATTAAGCTGTAATTAAGTTTTGTTAATATTTAGATATTATAAACTGTCAGTATTGTTTTTTAATTATAACAAATGTACTACTAAAGCCATATGTTAATTATGTGGGTGTGGGTGGTAATTTTCAGTCCTACCAACCCCATTTTTCTATAGATCTAATCATTCTAAAAGTTACAATTTGTTAATTAAACAACATTAAAACAGAAAGAAATGCATTTCCTTCTTTATTTCTTAAGCATTATCTAGTGAGAGGTTATCTTCAACCGATTTTTCATTGGTAAAGTACTTTCACTAATTTCACATTAAAAGACATGTTTATAAATGTTTTCCCATCCCATGACTTTATTTAATAATAATGTTCACTTTCATTTTATCCTTAAATCTTTTCTAGCTTTGGAGACTAGACTTGATGTCATCTTCTTCAACATTTTTATTTGTTTGGTTATACTGTATTTAGCTCTGTCTTCAAGATGTCACAGTATGTTGAGATTTCCCAAACTCTTTATTCTGGGATCTTACGCAGTTTGTATCATTGGACTGATGTTAACAGAAGAAATAACAGGAATGTTTATAAGTCTGTGTTCTGAGCATCATTCTCTCTAAACACATTCTCAATGTTCCATTGACTTTGCTGTTAGCCTTTCCCACATAGAGCTAAAATCAATATCACATGACTGAGCTCCCAGAGAGACTTCTGTGAATTAAGCTTTCACTTTTCTAAATTAAAACAGAAGAAGTTCATTTCATATAGGCTTGAGCATAATAACTTGGATATAGCTTTTGATGTAATGGACATTTTTTTATTTCCCTCAAGGATGAATGATGGGTGGACAGATATAATTCAGTGCATTGTGGTTCATGCCTGTCATTCCAGCCCTAAGCATGCTGACGTCACATGCTAATGACACTACACAGTGAGACTAGGCCTGAAAAAATGTGATGTTTTTTAAACTTAAGCTTGTGGTGGTATTGTGTTCCCTGAAATATTGTGCATGCTAATAAACTTATCTGGAGTCAAAGAACAGAACATCCACTAGATGGCTAGAAAATGGTGGCACTCACACCTTTAATCCTAGCATTCCAGAGGCAGAAATCCCTCTGGAATCTCTGTGAGTTCAAGGCCACGTTGGAAACAGCCAGACAAGGTGACACAGCCTTTAATCCCAAGAAGTGAGCCTTTAATCCCAGGGAGTGATGGCAGAAAGCAGAAAGATATATAAGGCGTGAAGACCAGAAGCTAGAAGCATTTGGCTAGTTAAGCTTTTATGCTTTTGAGTAGCAGTTCAGCTGAGATTCATTCTGGATAAGGACTCAGAGTCTTCCAGTCTGAGGAAACAGGATCAGCTGAGGAATTGGCAAGGTGAGGTGGCTATTGCTTGTTCTGCTTCTCTTATTCAGCATTCACCCCAATACCTGGATCAGGTTTGCTTTTATTAATAAGACCCATTAAGATTCATGCTACATAAGCTATCACATAAGAAATCATATGTGTAAGACTATGACATCTTTTAAATTTCTATACAAATATGATCTCCAGTGAGCTCTTGGCTGGTCATGCTTTCTCATAGCATGAAGATTTTCAACTCTCAATGAAGCAAGTCCTCTGTTCTCTTATTCAAGTTGTGTGAATCAGAACTCTGATAATCATCTTTCATACTGACTAAAATTGTTGATGCACAATCATTTCAAAATAAGAGAAATATTCATAATTTATATTTGAATTTTAGCTTTTCTTGCTCAGGTGATTTATCCCTAATATTTCCTGTTTGTGGAAGGAAGGCTGGGTTGGAGTGGGAAGTTTCAGGCTCATTTTGTTCTTCAGTTTACCTTTCCTTTAAGTAAGATTAATGTTTGCCCAGAGCACTTGTCCTGTGGAACAATAAGAAAATACATTCGAAACCACTGGTTTTTGACCCATGCTTGTTTGCTTTCCTTCTGATTTAATATTTAGAAACTTTGAACTCACAACTACTGCTTTGTGATTTTCTAATCGAACAATACTCTTGGCATCAGTGTATGCTTATTTCTCAGTAGTGGGAAAAGTATGAAATAAGTATATAAACACAACCTGAAGCATTATCCTTTAGCCATAAGTCCAAACGTTACTCTTAGAATGATTACTATTTTATAATTGTTAAAGAATATGTTTTGTTTAGGTAATTAAGCACTGGTATTTCAGGTGCTAATTTTCTGTTCTCCACTTGATCTTAAAATCATATAATTTATACATTTTTAAATGCTTGATAAAAATTGATGCTTTTCCTGAACTTAACTATGACACATGCTTAAAGGAAGCATTGTTTGGGAAATTCTATGTAACAATCCATTGGCCTGAATGCAGAAGTAACATATGACAACTTTTAAAACAAAAGGGGAAACAAGCAGTATTGGCTTCTGCAAACCTAGCAGAAATGCAATCCTTAAGAGCTCATACATATAGTCTATTGCTATCTCTTCATAGAGTGTGTCCTCCTGGGCATGAAGTTAAAAAAAAAAAAAGGAAATCTCAGTGGTTCATAATTAATGTCAGGGAACTATGATCCCAGCATGACACAAACTATATCACCGAAAGCAAAAGGTAAAGAAAAATGATGATTGCTCAGCAATTTGCACCATGGGATGAAAGGGAAAGGCATTTTAAATCAATGGATCCAAAGCCTTGGTGCTGCCTTGCCACATCTCATCAGTCTTCTTTGAGCTGTGTCTCTTGTGAAAGGGGAACTTCACAGTCCCTACGGGAATACCAAGTACCAAGCAGTGTATTTTTCAAGAGAAGTCACCTTTTACATTCTGTTTTAGATATTTCCCTATAGTACATAAGCTTTTAGTGTGGAATTTGATTAAAATGTACTCTCTTACCTAGGAAAGGTTTCCTTGTAAAACCTGTCTGTCATTTAAAACTGCACTGAGGAATGTGTACTTACAATTTATTGTCCTGAGAACTTTATAAACCCAAATGGATTATCTCTGTACTCCCTTAAGGACCAGGAAGTTGACATACAAAAGTTGTATAGAACATTGTGCTGTTAAATTGTTAACTTCCCTCTTGTGGCATTTGGAAGGCTCCTCTCTCCTCTGAGTATACCAGCTAATTCTTCAATTTAGCATGCACACAGCCAGATGAGGATGTACAGCTATATCAAATACCACGACTGTGTTGCTATTCAGCTTCCTGGAAAGGTGTATTAATCTAGACTGCTGTCTAATTTGAACTTTCTCTTCATTTAACTCAATATTGCTCCATTTTAGGTCATCCTTTTTTTTTTATTTGTTTGTTTGTTTTTCGAGACAGGGTTTCTCTGAGTTTTGGTGCCTGTCTTGTATCTTGCTCTATAGACCAGCATGGCCTAGAACTCACAGAGATCTGCTTGGCTCTGCCTCCTGAGTACTGGGATTAAAGGCGTGTGCCACCGCTGCCCAGCTAGGTCATCTCTTACAACACACAGGAAAGAAAATACCTGACAAGGTTTGCTATCAATTAATGCATAAAGTAAGACTTCTACATGAATACCTTGAATCAATAATTGAGCCCAAGAGTTTGGATCTAATTAATTAATTATATATAAATCACATTATTGAAAACATTTTTTCATTTATAAAGATATGTAGTTAAATAAAAGTATCTTTGGAGCATTGTCTACTTTTCACAGAAAAGATTGAATATATATATATATGTATATATATATATATATATATATAGAGAGAGAGAGAGAGAGAGAGAAATAAAATGAAAATATTTCAATTTACATTGATTAGGTATCAAATACTATTTGTGGACTATAGTGTCATTTGTTGTTTCTATTAAATTCAGAGTGTTATTTATGAAGATGAAATATCTGTATGAACAAAGCTTAGTTATTTTTCATTTAACAAATTGTCTGGGACAATTCAAAATCAAGAAAGATGGTTAGACATCACAGGTTCTTGCGTCAGAGGACTTACTGTTGCAGAAATGTCAATACTACTCAAATGACTTCAGCACCAAAGAAATGCAGATCTTTCCTAGTTTCATTTCCACAGTTGAGAAAAAATACTCTGAGATAAGCAATTTATGGGGAAAAAATGAGTTTATTCACGTTATGGTTTCAGGGTCCAGCACATGGGAATGTCAAGACAGGTGTAAAAATAGAACATAAGAGCTTCAAATGCTAGCTTTTGTCAGTAGAATCTGTTGTTATTGTTGTTTGTTTGTTTTGGTGCAAACAGACACCATAAGAAAAAAAAAACACAACAAAAATGATAAATTAGAAAACAAAACTTTTTTTAATAGCAAGAAAGAACAGATTCAATAATGCAAAAATAGAGGCCATTGCTCAGGGATCCAATGCTCGCTTCACATGTAAATCAACGCCTTAGTTCAGAGCCTACTAAATTAAATCACAATGAGATGGAGAGTTTAAACAGAAACAAATCAATCAATATAACAGAAGCAGTAATTGAATATATCCCAACTAAGTGAAGCTCTGGGCAGATAAATTCAACACGGAATTCTACCATATCTTCAAAATTGAACAAACACCAACACTCCTTAAAATATTGATTAAAAAAGAATATCTTCCAAGCCGGGCGGTGGTGGCGCACGCCTTTAATCCCAGCACTCGGGAGGCAGAGGCAGGCAGATCTCTGTGAGTTCGAGGCCAGCCTGGGCTACCAAGTGAGTTCCAGGAAAAGGCACAAAGCTACACAGAGAAACCCTGTCTCGAAAAACCAAAAAGAAAAGAAAAGAAAAGAAAAAAAAATATCTTCCAAACTCATTTTATTCATCCAATATTTCCCTTACACAAAAACCTGCCAAGTACAGAGAGAGAGAGAGAGAGAGAGAGAGAGAGAGAGAGAGAGAGAGAGAGAGAGAGAGAGAGAAGAAAGAAAGAGAGAGAAACATAGACTAATTTCCCCCGATGAATTGTTCATATACATAGAAATTATCAGTAAAATGTTCACAAATTGAATTCATGATCACATCAAAACTATCATCCATCATAATCAAGCCAGCATCACGTAGAGATGCAGGGTGGGTTTAACATACACAAATCAATTAATTAACCCCCTACATAAATAATATCAAGTATAGAAATGACATAATCATCTTATTTTGTGAAGAAAAGTCCCCTGACAAAATCTATAATTCCTTAATGGTAAAAATCCTAGAGAATACAGAATACAGGGAATATATCTCAACATAATAGCAGCAATATACCACAAGGCCATAGCCAACATCATGCTAAATGGAAAAAGATCTCAAAGCATTTTCAATAAAATCAATAATAGAAAAGGATATCCAATCTCTCTTCTCCTGTTCAGTGCAGGAAGTAAAGTCTTAGGACAAGACAAGGGAAACAGATAAAGAATACGGATAGGAAAAAGAGAAATGATATCATCTTTATTTATATATGATGTGATTATATACATAAAAGATCCTAAAGTTTCCACTGGAAAAAATATTATAGATGATAAAGACATTCAGCAAAGTAGAAGGTTTTCAAATTAATGTACATAAAACAATATCCCTCCTATATAAAAATAACAGACATACTGAGAAAGCAATCAGGGAGAAAATACCATTCACAATGGCCCCAAAATTATCAGATTAAATATAAACAAGGAAACTAAAGCTTTAAAGTACTTAAGAAAGTAATCAAAGAAGATATCATAAGATGGAAAGACCTCCTATGCTCATGCATTAGTAGGATTAATGTTGTGAAAATGTCTTCCTTCCAAAAGTAGTCTACAGATTCTATGTAATCTGCATTGAGTTTCTAACACAATTCTTTATGGACATTGAAAAGCTAGAAACTTTAAAGATCATATGAAAAGACAAAATACCCAGATATACAAAACTGCCATGAATAGCAAAAACATTGCCCGAGGTATCATACTGCCTAATATGAAAACAGCATGATAATAACATGAAACAGACACATTGATAAGAATAACTACATCCATTTGTTAAAAGAACCTTTAACAAATGGTATTGTTTGACTATGTATCTACATATAGAAGAATGAAACTTGATCTTTCTTTTTCACCATGAAAAAAGTTCCAAATAGAATAAAGATATCACTGTTATACTCAACGTTGTGAAACTTCTAGAAGAAGTAGAAGGGAGTATACTCTAAGACATGTGCTTTGGTAAGGAATTTCTAGGACTAGTTTTCAGGATAGAAGAGCAACCATCAACAGGTGGAACTTCATGAACTTAAAATTATTATTTACTGTACAGGAAACTGTTAATCAATGAGATGCAGCCTACATAATAGAAAAGATAAAATCTTTGCCAGGTATACATCAGACAGAGAAAGGATGTCTAGAATACACACACACACACACACACACACACACACACACACACACACACACACACAACCCTAAAATCCTAACTACGAAGAAAAAAAAAGCAATTGAGAAGTGACCAATGGCTATGTGTAATGCCACACACTTTTAAGCCCAGCACTTGTGATGCAGAAGCAGATGGACTTCTATGAGTTTGAGGTCAGCTTGATCTACCTAGTGAGTTTCAAATAGCCAGAGCCACAGTAAGACCCTGTCTCAGGAAAAGAATGTGGGCTATAGAACTGAACAGAGAGTTCTCAGAAGAAATATAAGTGGCTAAGATATGTTAAAAACAAACAAACAAAAACATTCACCATCCTTAGTTGCCAGGGAAATACTAATTAAAAGTACTTTGAGATTTTATCTTAACCCAGTCAGTATGGCTATACAGAATAAGAATACAAAAGAGAGAAAGTTTGTAAGATCCATAATACCAAGAAATTTGGTGTGAGACTGTCCCTCCTAGAAAAGATGATATTAACAAGGCTGCTGGGAGAGGAAACAATTATCCAATACAAAGTGGTCAGTCCTAAAACCATACACACACACACACACACACACACACACACACACACACACACACACAATGAGCTCAGGTTGTGTTTATACACAACACACACACACATACACATATACATGCACGCACACACATGCATACACATACAGCAATAAAAATCAAGGAAAAAGAGGCTACCAATAAAAGGACGTGAGAGGGAGCATGAGAAGGGCTAGGTAGAGGAAATGGGGAAGTGATATAATTATTTCAAATAAAATAATTAAGTGAAAAATAGACAACAAGTTCTAGCATGGATATGGGAAACAGGAACACCCATGCATTCTTGGTGAAAGTGCAAATTGCTACAGCCACTGTGGTAATAAGTATGACAGTTCCTCAAAAAATTATAAAAAGTTCTACCATTTACCACCGCTCATCATATATACAAAGGACACTTTTTTCTACCTCAGAGTACTTATCTGTGTTCATGACTACTTGATTCACAATAGCTATGGCATAGAAACAACCTAGATATCTTATCTGATGAAAGGATAATGAAAATGTGGTATCCATAATCAGTGGAATTTTATTTAGTTATAAGATAAAAAAGGGGGGCTAGAGAGATGGCTCAGCCCTTAAGAGTACTGGCTGTTCTTCCAGAGGTCCTGAGTTCAATTCCCAGCACCCACATGGTGGCTCCTGTGCGCCATCTATAGTGACATCTGATGCCCTCTTCTGGTGAGCAGGTGAACAGGCAGATAGAATCCTCATATACATAAAAAAATCTTTAAAAAATAAAATAAAATACAAAAGGATGGTTAACATTGACAACAATTACACAAATGTAAATCAAAACTAGAAACTGATTCTTAAGATTTATAAGGATATGCACTGAGGACAGGTCCCAGTCCCACCGCCTGGATGCCTCCCAAACAGATCAAGTTAATCAACTGTCTCACTTATCCAGAGGGCCTGATCCAGTTGGGGGATCCTCAGCTATTGGTTCATAGTTCATGTGTTTCCATTTGTTTGGCTATTTGTCCTTGTGTTTTTCCAATTTTAGTCTCAACACTTCTCGCTCATATAAACCCTCCTCTTTCTCTCCAGTTGGACTCCTGGAGCTCCACCTGGGGCCTGGCCATGGATCTCTGCATCCGGTTCCCTCAGTCATTGAATGAGTTTTCTATCATGACAATTAGGGTATTTGGCCATCCCATCACCAGAGTAGGTCAGTTCGGGCTGTCTCTTGACCATTGCCAGTAGTCTATTGTGGAGGTACCTTTGTGGATTTCTGTGGGCCTCTCTAGCACTTTGTTTCTTCCTTTTCTCATGTGGTCTTCATTTACCATGGTCTCCTATTCCTTCTTCTCCCTCTCTGTTCTTGATCCAGCTGGGATCTCCCACTCTCTTTCCCTCGACCCTTGCCCTTCATTACCCCCACTCACATCCATGTTGCTCATATAGATCTATCTCATCCATTTCTCTGTCATTGGGTGATCCCTGTGTCTTTCTTGAGGTCCTATTTTCTAGGTAGCCTCCCTGGAGCTGTGAGTAGCACTCTAGTCATCTTTGTTTTACATCTACTATCCTCCTATGAGTGAGGACATACCATGTTTGTCTTTCTGAGTCTGGGTTACCTCACTCAGGATGATTTTTTTTCTAGATCCATCCATTTGCCTGCAAACCTCATGATGTCATTGTTTTTCTCTGCTGAGTAGTATTCCATTGGAACCTGGGGCTTATATAGGGACACTTGGCTCAGCCTGGGAGGAGGGGACTGGACCTACCTGGACTGAAGCTACCAAGTTGAACTCAATCCTCAGGGGAGTCTTTTCCATGGAGGAGATGGGAATGGGGAGTGGGCTGGGGGAAAGGTAGGAGGGGGCGGTTGGGAGGCGGGAGAACAAGGGAATCCATGGCTGATATATAAAATTAAATTAAATTATGAAATAAAATTAAAAAATATTTATAAGGATAACTATTAATTGACTAGCTAATGGAAATTAACACTTTGGTAAAAATGTGGGAAAATAAACCTTTTACACTGTTGGCAGCTGTTACAGGAAACTATATGGCATTCCTCAAATCACAAAATCAGAATTATGGTGTGATATACCATTTGTGTTCATATCATATTAACTGAAGTCAGACACATGCATTCACAATAGTATCAGTATGAACTGTCACAATGTTGTTATTCTAAAATAGAAATTATTCAAGTCTCTCCATGGATGAATGAAACAATAAAAGGTAATATGTAAAATTATATATACGTGTGTGTGTGTGTGTGTGTGTGTGTGTGTGTGTGTGTGTGTGTGTTATACAATAGTCAAATCCACAGAAAAAGGGGAGTGGAAGAATTATTACCTAGAGCAAGGAAGGAAAGATTGACTTATTGTTTTGTATAAACAGATTCAGTTAGAACAATAAAAGAATCTGTAAATGGATAATGGGTTTTAGTGCTCAGCATTGTGAATATAATTACTGTCACTGAACTGTGTACTAAAAATATATTTCAATGTTAAATTTAATATCATATAGATTGTAACAATAAAAACAAGGATATTGTGCAAGAGGACATATCTCTAATATTTCTTCCTCCAGTTTCTTATCCTCCTTTTTAGTAGTACAAGGTGAGCAGTAATGCTCTCAGCAGGCTATGAGAAATCTGAGGCCAGCAAATTCCACAGACTCAAGTAAATCCTGCATAGAGAAGAGGCAACTGTATGAAGCTCTTTAATAATCTATTCCCACATTACTATATATTTATCATTGTCTAGCAAGAATACTTGGTGAAGATCTTGTTATGTAAAAAATTAATTTTATAAGACATTAGACCTATAACATTAAAGATGTCTATTCTGAGTAGATTTTTGGCTTAAGTCCTAAGAATGTATGTAAACATTTAAAAATATTAAAGAAGAAAATGATAGAGTAACAGATAATTTTTCTTGTAAACTGTTACACCTCTGGATGTCACCTACATTTGACTTAATCTTATTCCCTGGAAGGAATAACTTTTATCTTTAGTGGACTGAAACAATGTATTCAAAGCAGTGGAAGAAAGGAGATTCTCCTTATTGCTCTCTATATGCTCTGGAAACTGAAATCAATGCAATTTATCAATCTCATTTACAAAAATAAACATTCTTTCTTGATGAGTCCAAACATAGAGTAGATTTGTGCATGGAAGCTGTTTTTGTCTCTCAGAAGGTTGACTCCAGACACAAGAATGTCTAACCCTGTGAGGGAAGCAATGTGAGAGAAGGGGGCTTGCTATTTTCTCCTTTTGGCTATCACTTATATGTCTGAGCTATAAAGAGATGAGAAACTTGAAAACAGATGGCCCATCTGTTTCTGCCCAAATGAATTGTGGAGCAATGTCAATCACGTATATTGAAATCTAAGAGCATACAACAATTCCATATGTTGTTTCTGTTCAAGCCAAGGATGAGTCATTATCTTATTTATTTATCAATTTATTATTCATTACTGCAATTTGAGAGTATTTGCTACTTAGAATTATGTTATTATCCAATAGTGTGTCATTTTTTCTTACACACTAAGCAAACATGTGATTGAGATGACATTCAATCAACCTTTCTGAAATGTCCTTAAAATGCAAGTATAATAAAAAAAAATGAAGTGAGGTAATGTGGGTAAAATCATTAAATTTGCTGGCAAGAAGTTTTGAATTTAAACCAGTTTAATTAAATTAAATATTTTAATACCTGTAGTGTTGTCTTTTTAGGTGGGAATTTTATTATTCTACTGTCTATTGATTCATAATATTTTCTAGAGAAAAGATATGTTTGTCAGCTTTCTGCAACTGTGACAAAATACTAAGAAATTAAGATTAAAGGAGCAAAGGTTCATTTTGCTCCTAGTTTCACTCCAGAGCACTGGTTCTCTTGTTTAAGACAAGGTATTAGTCACATTTCTGTTGTTATGATTAATTGTGTTTACAAACAACTTTAGAAAAAAAGTGTGGTGTAGCTAGAGTTTTCCTGCCTTGCCCACAGTCAGAACAAATCTTTGTCACCCGCCAGTCCCACAGCTGCCCAATCAAGTAAACACAGGGACTTATATCACTTACAAACTGTATGGTCGTGGCAGGCTTCTTGCTAACTGTTCTTATAGCTTAAATTAATCCATTTCCATAAATCTATACCTTGCCACATGGCTGGTGGCTTACCGGTGTCTTCACATTCGGCTTGTCATGGTGGTGGCTGCAGTGTCTCTCTGCCTCAGCCTTCCAATTCCCAGAATTCTCCTCTCCCTTGTCCCACCTACTTCCTGCCTGGCCACTGACCAATCAGTGTTTTATTTATTGACCAATCAGAGCAATTTGACATACAGACCATCCCACAGCAGTGTGGTTTGACCATAGTCTGTTTTGTCAGGGAATCCTAGGGATAACAATTTAAGAAAGCAGCTGGTCATAGATACATCTACAATTAATAAACAGAGAACAACAAAGGCTTATGTTCAGTTAACACTGTCATTTTTATATAGACCAAGACTGCAGCCTAAGGAATGGCACTGCCCACAGTGAGCAGGTCGTGACAGCTCATTTAACTCAATCAATAAATTCATCCATAGGCATAGCCAGAGGACCATTTCCCAGGGGATTCTAGATCTCATAAAGTTGACAAGTGAGATTAACCATCAAAATCACTGTGGTAAGGAATATCTATCTGGTTGAGCAAAGCTTCCCGCTTATGGTAGCCAGGAAGCAGAAAGAAAACACATCATTTCATAACAAAATCTAAAACCCGTTACCAATGAGTCAACAAATGTATTGAAATAATGAGGAGGTCAGTACCTTCATGATCTATTCATGTTTCAAAGACTCCAAATCTGGAAAATTTTTCTAAAAATCTCTTACGGAATCAAGCTGTCATCACAAGCTTTTGTATTGGATTATTTGTTTTAAAGGTGACACTGAGGTCTAAAGTACAACATTAAATAGATGTATTCATAATTATTTTGCATATATTATATTCTAAGTTTATGAAGCAACCCATACATGTCTATCATGTGTTTGACATTTGAATGGCTTCTTACTAATTTTATCATGAAATAATAAGTATAATAATACATGCTTGTGTATATGTACTTTGTGTTTTTCAATATTTACGTTTGTGCAATAAAAAACAATGTTTTGTTGGCAGAATAGAAAAGGCAAGTGTAGTCAATTACTAAAATGATTGTAAAAAAAATCTTTAATAACTATAGTAACAAATAGGAAAACTACATTAAAACCACAATAAAAACTCATGAATAACTTAAAATTGATGGATTGTCTGTAATGAGGCTAAGCATCATCTCTACTTTTATTTCATTATTTACATTTTTATATAATGGATCAGACCCATAACACAGTTCCAAATGACAAAATTTATGTCATCTCATCTGCATTAGTTCATTAAGAACAACAAACCATTAAAAGGGATGACAATTATTCTAAAAACTTTAGTTTCTTTTTCCCTCGGGTAAAATGTTTTATCAAGGATGCAATCAGAAATAAGGTTTAACAAATAATTGATTTTTTTCCTTACATGTATAGTCTCATCTCTGTCAGTGTTTTGTTCAAAGACGTATAGTTAATACCATCATGACACTTACACACAGTCACCATGGCAAGAAGCAATAGTAGCAGGTGGAGAGTAGTCAGAGCCTTCAGGGACATTGCAACACACATGTGTTTAGGAGCACCAGCCATACTGCATCACTACCAACAACCAGATTCGGAAGGAGGAACCAGGAGGCCTTATCTGTGTACATGACAATGCATTTTAATATGTTCCCTTTCCAGTCTACTCTAAAAAAATCTGAGAAGTTTGATTTGCTGCTATAAATGTCCTGCATGCCTGCAATGATCCATAGTTTTTTTTTAAAGAAAGCAAATTTAATGTTTTCAACAATAAACTACCAAAATAATATTATATATTATTACATGATATGACATAATAATTAGGTTGTTAGGGACCTTACATACTATTGTAATTTTCTAAGACCATTATGCCATCATCTTTCTTTAAGCAATAAGTTTTGTTAAATCAGAAATGAAAATTCAAATGAGCAAATGAGTGCACAACATGTATTCTCCGCCTGTTCTGTGCTACCTTTCATGATTCAAAAGCTGGGATTCTTTGCATCTTTCCCTAATTACCTCATTTTTCCTTCTGTGCTGATTTGCTTCCCAAACCACATTCCTAGTTCTGCTCCTTTGTTGTCCTCTGGGATCCATCCAATGACATGTTTGCATTCACAAGATGCACGCATTGCTTCAAAATTGTAGGGAGACTTTTTTTTTCAAATAGGAAGTTAGAAAATGTTTAAATGTATCAATATGGCTGGACTAATTTAAACGATCTTGTTTTCTACTCTCCTTAAGAGAAGCATACTGCTACATCAGGGGATGTGCTGTGTGATATGCATTCTCTCAACCCATATTACATAGGCTATATTTTATTTGTGGGGATACAGTTTCTAGGAAACAGATGTTAATCCATATTTATTAGTAAATGGACATTTTCACTTTTATAATTAAATTTCTTATATCTATTGATTTAAACTAAACCTTAAAACACAAACTATTCACTTTTTTGTTAAAGCAGATATCCATCCTCTAATATTACTTAGTTGAATGAAAAAATACTTGACTCAATTTTTTCCAGATCAAGGGAGTTAGAAACCCATCAAATTCAAGCCTGCTTGCTACTAAAAAAAATTGTATCTGATGACATGAAATGTATTTTCCATGGAGACTCTACTGTTGAAGCCTGTATAGTAACTGGGTAATGAAGAGTCTAGTAGGGTTGGCCTCCCTCTTGTTCTTAGACTAATGTGTATACTTTAAATGTAAGTTGATGTTCACTTTAATTTTCATCAGACATCAAGGTGCATTTACTTTGACCTGGATGAGAAAGTGGTGAGTATGTAAGATGGGGTTAATGCATCAGGGGAAATAAATCAATTCCACGTTTCAACTAATAGTCTTCATAGATCAGCAAGCCACGTGAAAGTTAGCTTTTAAGTGGACATTTAGGCTAATTTGACAGCATGCTTGCCATTAGCAAACAATTACTGCTATTAGACTGACTTTTTTTCCCCTTCTCTCCCCACTCAAATCTAAAACACAAATAGGAGGAAGAAAAGGAGAAAAACTATTTACTTCTAACATTAAATTGCGCCACCTGTGAGTCAAATTCATTGTTTTTATGTAGTCAATACAACCAATAAATTTTCACAGCCAGGTCTTTGCACCTGAAACACTTCGAATTTACTAGTTAGAATCCCTCGCCATGTTCATAATTGCTGAGTGATGTGTGAGGTTTTATAAAGTTGCATTTTGTATGTTAGCAGTAATAATTTTCTTCTAATTTTGAAACAAAATAGAATCTTCTGTATAAACTGAATAGATATCATAAATATTATTTGGCTTTCTTATTGTAAAAGAACATAAAATACAGAAGTTCCAAAAAGGATGAATCACGACAAGCCAATATATTGAGTTGAGGGATACAATCTGAAGAGGTACAGTCAGCTAAACCTTGACTCCTCTCACTCTTTTTTCTTTGTTCATTTATTTCTCTTTCACCTCTTTCCTTCCCTTCATGGTTCATTTCCTTCCCCTGTCTATCTCTCTTCCACAAAGCAGTACTACAAAATTTGTATCTCAATGACAATAAACTTTCATATAATTAGATCCAGTGATATGGTGTATGATATTTTTGTGTACACCTCTAGAGCAAATGATGTAGAAGAAGAATAATTATCTTTAAATTATTCAAACCTATTGTTTAATTTTTTGTAATTTTGTCAGTTTAATAGCAACTTTGCTTTTGTAAAGTCAAAGCAGATTTTACTGATATGACTTTTAAACTGTAATACATTTTCTTATTCATAGCTTAGGAAATTTTCAGATGATGAGAAATTGTATTAAATATTCTTAAAAAATAGAGCTCACAGGCAAAATTCTGTCCACTGCCAGTTTCTGTAATGAAGTTAATGTGAACGGAGATACTGATTGCTTATGGTTCTTTATTTTATAATTACAGAGGTGTTCAGTTGTAAGATTATCCTCTGCCCCCCCAATATAAGATATACGCTGCATAGTTCTTCAAAGGAGACATTTTCCAATTATATTATAACAAGATTGGCGTTATATTTTTAGTTAATCACTGGTGTTGTTACCTATCATTGCTAGGAATTTACTTCTATATGACAGGTACACAATTTAGGCCCTTATTTCTTCATTTAACTTTATTAAATGTTTCTAATGTGGGGATAACTTTGCTAAATAGAAATAAGACAACCTGGATTATAAGTAAGTTCATAAAATATTATATCAAACTCTAATAGAGATCTGATCAGTCTGTTACCATTACACACTTCATAAGCTATGGCATGGAATTCAAACATGTTTCAATTATCCCCAAGGTCTCCAAAGTAATACCTCACAGATGAATGGATAAAATTCTTCTAGCTCCTGAAATTTTTGCTCTACAAAAATGTATGGAGGTATGGAGAAAATTTTTGTACCTAATGAGCCACAAAACTGTGACCTATGATGAGGTGAAATCAGTCCTTACTGCATTGTTATTCTCACTTTCGCTTCCTCCTTTACTCCATTCACACATAATTTGAATTAAATTCAAGACACACAAATTTTCAACATTGCTTTTTCATTTCCCTTGCTCAGAAATTATGTTGTACCATTTTTTTTTTCAATGCTATGTGCTATTAGCTTTGGGGGACAAAGGGACATTCTTAGTCCTGAATGGAAAACACTGATTGGGAATCCCTTCATTCTCTCTCTTGGGTGGTGTTTTCCTCTTTCCCAGTACACTACAGCAGCTAACTCAATGCTCCCCCTTTTCTATGGAAAGCTTGATTTGACATATTGATGCATGGTAGCACAGGAGCCAGTGGAGTGTCTTTCCCAGCCCTGCTTCCCGTGAGGCCGTTCTCTCACCCGCACTGTGTGAGGAGCCATTCTGTGTGAGGAGCCGTTCTGTGTTTTGCATGCTGCCATGAGGTGACACTGGGTGTAAGGGTCCAGGAAAAGTTGAATTTTAATTCTGTCCCTTCTTTTCATTTTTCTTGTTACTTTTTTTGAGATTTATTTTTCTTTAATTGAAAATTGATTTTTTTCGTACACTATATCCTGTTAAGAGTTCCTTCTCACTTTACTTCTCCCAGTTTCTCTCTGCCTTCCCTCCCGTCTCCCGTTCTGTCTCATGCAACAACAAATAGACATCTAATGTATAATAATGAAATATAATAAGATAAAAACAAAAGAAACACACCCTTATAGAAAAAAAAACAGAGAGAAAAGAGCTAAAAATACAAAAGAAAGTAAAAGAAAAACAGGCATACGAAAACACAGACCTGGAAGCCATGATAGGTACACAAAGGACCAGTTACAGAGAGACGGGGAAGCGGCATGGAAAGAGACAGAGGAAGATAAACTATTTAAAACAGAAACCCTGACAGGACATCATGAGATAAGGGGCCTCCAACCTTGCCATTGAGTTGTTGAGTTTGTTTCTGTTGGCTGTCTATTGCTACCCAAGAGTAGACCAAGTGCTTCAGTTCCTTCCTTACCTCATTTCTCATGATGTTACATGTCCTCCCTTCTGAAATTCTGTCCACTTCTCAGGCACTGACCCATCTTTTCTTAACTGAATCACTTTTCTTAGCCTCGTTACTCATCACTGGGTAGCCTCAGACTTATTTCATTACACACGATGCATTGACATATCACATTCTCTCCCTAAATTGCCATCTTTCAAAGTCAGATAACATTGATTCTCCTGTACTATTTACACTTTCACAGCAGTATCTGCCAAAGCATAGGTGCTTGGTGAATGTTAGAAAGAACGGTGGAAAACAAAAATCTTTCCCAACTCCTTCACTGTATTTTCATACATACAGGTTTAGCCAAAACTATCATTCTTTTTAGAACTCAAAAAGCAATTAACCTGGTAGATCAAAATTGAATCATCTTTTTTCACTTTTCAGTTTGTATTAATAAGTTATGTTTAGACTCTGAAATTGACTGTCACTTAAAAGACTTGTTTACTAATTGCTGGCTTGAGAAGAAGTTGGAAGAGTAAGGCTTCTATAGTTTTCGTTATTATAGTGCCTTCATTTTCAGTTAAAAGCAGAAGCTAAATTAGTTAAAGGAAAAAAGGAGAAATATTGGGATTAGTATATATTTGCAAGTGAAAATTTAAAATTAAACTTACATAAATGTTTAGGTTAATCAAAGCTTAAAATACAATTTGAGGCCTTGTCACTCCTCCTAACTTATAATTTTCAGAAGTACCCTTATCTTTCAAATACAGTGTGAGCACATAGATATCCCCCAGTGGTGGGGAGGAATACATATACATACAAGTTCACATAAATTATTCACAAAAATTTACATAGAATTGTTTTCTATTTGAGTAAATTTTTGTTCATTTTTGTAGCCATAGTGTTGCTTTTCACAAAATACCAATTTTAAATGTTTACTAAAACAGAGTGGGAGCTTTTCTGTGTAAACTGTTATTCTTTGTTTCTAAAGGAACATGATGGACAGCTACCATCTCTGGAGAGGGACCAGGCTGGCCTCAAACTCACAAAGATCCACCTGCCTCTCCCTCTGCTAAAAGCATATGGCATCACCATCTGCACAACTTTCATTTTTATGTCATCCTTTGCTCCTGTGAGAACAAAGTGAAAAGCCAATGGCTTTTGTGAGCACTCTGCTTTCTAAGTATGAAGCCCTGGCTTTACTGTAAAGCACATCCATGATATAAGTACCATGCTTTAATTTCCTCATATGATTGTACTTAAATCTATGCTGTGTTTCAATATTTTCTATTATGACATCAGCCATATCAGACTATGGAAAACCTATAGTATCCGATAATTTTACCCATTTGAAGGCTGCATTGTCAATTCTAATCACATTATGAGAACTAGTGATCAGCAATATAGCTTGTAAGTATTGAGGGAATCCACCTTGGTGCCTCACTCACAATGGCTCATCACCATCACTCCTGCTTCCCACATAGCATAGGCAGAAATCTGATGGCCCCAAATACTGGATGGACAAGAATCTGATGTCATAGAGACACTGGCTGCACAGGAATCTGATGTCCATCAAATCACCATATCCTCCATATTCCAGGAGAATTAATGGAGTCTTCTTAGAATGAACTTTCAGGTTCTACCCATAAGAAATCTGCTCAATCTTATCCTACACTTTTCAAGATCATCATATATATGATTATCTATCTATCTATCTATCTATCTATCTATCATCTATCTATCTATCTATCTATCTATCTATCTATCTATCTATCTATCTATCTATCTATCATCTATCTATTTTATGTCTATTCATGTGTCTATTATCCTTATCTATCTATCTATATCTATCTATCATCTCAATATTTATCATCTATTATCTATTGATTTATATATATATACTATGTATATTATCTATCATCTGTCTATATGTCCATTATCTATATTATCTATCTATCTATCTATCATCTATCATCTCACTATTTATCATCTATGTGTATCTATCATCTATCTATTATGTATTTACTCTGCATATTATCTATCTATCATCTATCTATTTCATGTCTATTCATGTGTCTATTATCCTTATCTATCTATCTATATCTATATATCTATCATCTCAATATGTATCATCTTTTATCTATTGATTTATATATATATACTATGTGTATTATCTATCATCTGTCTATATATCCATTATCTATATTATCTATCTATTTATCTATTTATCTATCTATCTATCTATCTATCATCTGTCATCTCACTATTTATCATCTATGTGTATCTATCATCTATCTATTATGTATTTACTCTGCATATTATCTATCTATCTATGTATCTATCTATGTATCTATCTATGTATCTATCTATGTATCTATCTATGTATCTATCTATGTATCTATCTATCTATCTATCTATCTATCATTACTTACCTCTCTCTGAGTTTAAGAAGGGTAGTATCATAGACTAGGCTTTTAAGTTCTTTTGGTCATCAACATTATCTTGGGAGTTTGGGAGCTTGTTAAAATCAAAACATATTCAGTCGCACCACCAGATTTCAGGTCAACAGATGTAGGATCAAGAATTTATACATCTATACAAGTTCTCAATTAATGTTCTTAATACTTATGGAATCAAACATTCAAAAACAATGTTCGAAATGCAACACTATCTGATGTCGCAGCTGTTAATTACATGTCTTTTTACTGGTCATGATGTATATTCAGGTAATTCATTAAATAGAAAATATGTTTCATATTTTAAAGCCATTATAAAGGCTCACAGTAGTACAATTATAAGTTTATGTTCATTACATATTAAAACACTAATATTATGATAATATTATGCTATATAAAATGTATTATTAAAATTAATTTTATTACCCCAGAGATGGATCTGTGAGTAAAATGTGGACATATATGCACACACATATACTGTAATTTTAAAAGGTAATTTTAATTTTTTTATTTTGATAGTTTTAAATATTTATTTTTTATGTAAAAGAGTATTTTCCACTCATGCCTTTGCATGCATATGATTATGCATGTATATGTACCACATGCACACCTCATCCCCACATATGAAAGAAGGTCAGATTCCCTGGAACTGAAGTTATAAATGATTGTTCACAACCAGGTGGGTGCTGGGAATCAAACCTAGATCTTCAGTAAGAGCAAAATAAATATTCTTAACCACAGAGCCTTCTCTCCAGCCCTGCTTTTCCCATGTTAATATGACTTCTAGAAAACTTAACATTTTATATATGACTTCCAGTGTATTTATGATTGATACTTGGCCACTTACCTTTCAAATTTATTATCTGTTCTTGCACCTCACTTTGGTATCCAACAAATTTCAACAGGGCAGTAAAAATTAGAATTGAAAGAGTTGGATAACTTCACCTAATGTTAAGATTCTGTGAAGAAAATGTTGGTTTTTTTATTATCCAAATGAGGAACCAGAAGGCAGGTAAGAGGCAAAGAAGCTCCAGCCATGAGGTACTGGAGTAAACATCTCTAACTGGAGCTCACCTAATTCAACCCAGCCATTATGCACTCACAGACTTTGGAGATATTTGTTCCTGTGAATTGTTTGAGAACTATGTACTCACATGTGCATTAAACAAATCTATAGGAGTCCCATTTAAAAGTAAATATGCCTAGGGACAGCTTTTTTTTTTTTACTTTAATATGATCATCATTTCTTCCTAGTAGAGGATTCTAACTGGTAATATTTTAAATACTTACTACTTTTTAAATATATTTTTGCTGATATGACAATTCAATCTATTCTCAGAATCAAGATATTATTATAACTTTTATATATATTAAAAAGCATATTAATTCTTTATAATTGGACTCTAACTTTGGTTCTTTCCTAGATATTTGAGCCAGCATTTGAAATAGCCCCTTTCTTCTGTGCATGATCTAACACAAATAATGAACAAAGAAATGCATACTCTTTTCTTTACATTAATTTAAATAATTTATTTTTTATTTATTTTCTTATACAACACCTCCCAACCTCAGTTTACCCTTCCTCCACTACTTCCACCCCTCACCCCCATCCTACCTTCCCTCTCCACCAGATCCATTCCTTCTCCAGTTCCTTTCAGAAAAGAGCAGGCATCCCAGGGATATCAACCAAACATAGCATCACACTGCAATAAAACCAGGACAAACTCTCCTATTAAGGCCGCGCAAGCAATCCAGTAGGTGGATAAGGGTCTCAAGAGTAGGCTCCACATTCTCACTTTTAGGAATACCACAAAAACATCATGTTTGTAACTGTAACATATTTGCAGAGGATTTATGTCAGACCCATGCAGCTGTGTGACTGATGCTGCAGTCTCTGCGAGCCCTTATGAGCACTGCTTAGTTGAGCTTGTGGGCTGTGTTCTTGTGGTGTTCTGGCTCTTCCCTTCTGTGTTCTCTTCCCTTCTGGCTCCTATAATTCTCTCCCCCCCATACAGTGGGGTTCCCGGAGTTCCAAAGTGAGGGAACTTATGGGGATCTCCAGTTTGCACCCACTCTCTGCCTAATGTTTGGCTGTGGATTTCTGCATCTGCTCCCATAAGCTGCTAGAAGAAGGCTCTCTGATGACGAGAAATCTATACCCTTGATAGAGGACAGCATTTACTTCTATATTCCAAGCCACCTAACTGAATCAAGTCAAAGTCTCTTCATTTTATTTAAATTTTACATTTATTTGTCATTTTTAAATAGTCAACTTGGATTTACTTATTATAAATTATTGTTTATTGAAAACATTTTTCATAGAATATATTCTTTTCACGGTTTCCCCTTCCTCCACTCCTCCCAAATCTTCCCACCTCCACGGCCACCCAAATTCATGATTTCTTTTTCTGTTTTGATAAAACAAGCAATAAAAAAGCAAACAAACAAAATAAAACAAAAAAGAGACAGCACAAGAAACACACATATGTTTACATACACACACTCACTTGCACACAGCACACAGATACATACACATACAGTCTACAAAACACAAAATTGGAAACTATAATATGTAAGCAAAAGATCAGTAAGACAAAAAAATGTCCAAACACAGCAATATGAGCCAAAGTTCTACAAAAAATGCCCTTGAGTTCATTTTGTGTTGATCATCTACTGCTGAGCATGCGACCCAGGAAGAATTTACTTACTTTTAACTGAAGGAATAAAGTAGAGAAGCTGGTCAGAATAATGAGAGTTGTAATCTCATGGTAGAAAAGTGGATTTTTCCTTTAGAAGTTTGTTAATTTTTACTTTCTGTTTGAAAAAATTTATTGGCTATACAACATTGAATTTTTATATATTTTTCTAAAAAATTGAATATCTTAAATGATCTCTGATATTTAACAATGTCTTTTTGAGACTAATCAGTATATTTTGTGTCTTACTAATACAGATAACATGAAATTAATAAAAAATAGGTTATGGATTTGAAAGAGAGAAAAGAGGGGTATGGGAGTGTTTGAAGGCAGGAAGGGGGAATATTAAAATTACATTGCAACCTCAAAAGTAAACTGAAAAAAGTAAAGGTTGAGACAAAACAAACCAGATAAATTGCTCTTCCCAGTCTCTTCTTTGCAGTATTTTCCATAATAAATTGACAGTGTTGTCCTTTCCTAAACTTCCAGACTATTTTTAATATGTCTTGTTATCACTTAAAATCTTTGCTTCACTTGCCCAATGCATTTCTATATTCTTAATCAGAATGTAATTTTCTTGGGCTGGCAAGACGCCTTGAGCGATAAAGCATTTGCTACACAAGCCTGATAATATGAATTCAGACCGTGGAAACCATGAGAATAAGGAGAGCCCTGACTCCACAAAGTTGCCATGTGACTACTATACATGCACAATGGGATCAACACACCGACATACATGTATCATACACATACGATAGTAGAAAAAACAATTTTACAAAGATCATTTCTTGGCAATATACATGGATCTCTAGGAACATGTAGGCATGTAATTAGTAGCTTCCTTCAATACATGATGATACCCAATACTTAAGTGGATTGGCATTTCCTTTATAAAGTTATAGTAGTGAATATGCAATTTTTGAAAAGAATAAAAGCTTTGATTTCCTAAAACAAATTGATATAATATTAAAACAAATTAACCATGACAGGCTGTTATCTAAATTTTGTCCACTTTTGTCTAGTTCATTCAAAAATAATTTATTTCTTCTCATGCTTTTGGCCTCTTCAGGGCATGCTAGAGCTAATAAAAGTTCATGATTTTGACTTACCTTTTTAAAGTTATTTGATTCCCACTCCCACAGAACATGTGAAATTCAAGTATATTTCTTTGCTTTTACTATATTTAGTATTTTATCCAGGGAAGTCAACCACTTGTCATGTGCTCACTGCCAACAACATGCTGAGCATTGTAGTTTATCTAATATACTATGGGCCATGGATTCAATGAAAATAAGTTGCAAGCATGCAAGACACAGAAAAGATCCAGCATGCCTTAAATTTGCCTTTTCTCTTAGTGGGCTTTTTTTTTTAACTTGCTAACCTAATGTAGTCATTTTGGCCATTTATCTCAAAAGGTTGTTTCTAATTAACGTAGTGTGTGTTTCTGGAATTCACCCTTCACTCACCCGAGACGCAATCTGCATTTTCTTCACTGTAGAGCATTTATGGATCTGTGAATTTCTGTCATTTTTTCCATGCTAATACTTAACCCTGGACCTTTGAGTCTTACTTCAGACCTAGTTAATCCTACTCAAAAGGACTGACTCAAAACTGAACAGACTTGAGTAAAGGTGTATTCCTATACTAACTACAAATCAAATGTTTTTGTATTTCAGCTCAATTCCAAGTACCTCAGTTCTTGAAATAATGATAATATTTTCTTAATTTGTGGCAACTTAAATTGGACTCTATTAACAGTTCAAAATCCACTGTCAAAGATATCCCTTGGCACATCTATTCATTCCTTCTTTCCACATAGATAAATACTTGTCCCTCAGAGGCTTTACTGCTACAATTGTGTGGCCTCTTATTTCACATCCAAGTCCCTTCCTGCTTCTCCCATTAAACAGTCAAGCATGCCCTGAACACAGCAGTCCCAGGGCTTCCTACCTCAGAGTATGTACATGCAGACTGGGTTTGCAAAGATTACATACATAGAAGCTGGATTTGTGAAGAGTACACAAATGAAAACTTCAATTGCATAGAATCCACAACTTCATTCTGAGATACTCGTAAGTCTAAAGATGTATCTTCTCAACTGGATTCCAGACACTAGAAATAAATGAACTTCACCCATTAATTAGTCTATCTGTGACTTAAAATCTAACACACTTCTGTATTGCCATGTTAGTAACATAGTAAACACTGGCAAGTTGGATTTGGAAAGAATTATTTGTCTCTTCTTTCATACTTATATTTTATTATTAGAACAATTTTATTAGTGTTTTAAATAAAGTATGTGTGCAGCATAACAAGACCATAGTAAAAATCTCCTTATCATCAATAAAAGAGGAACAGTGAAAGAAATCTCCATATCATGAGAGTATGAATTCAAACACAGACAAATGAGGTGTCAGGTGAAAATAAAATATCACCAGGGGTATATCAAAGCACTATTTTTCCCCTTGGATATGTGAAGTGTTAGTAGTTTAGAGTTATTTTCTGAATTCTTTGCCAACCAGGAAGAGCTTTGCACATCAGTTTTGAGCTGATGTTAAACAGGCAAAGAGCATTGTGATTCTCTGGTGTGTATACAGCATCAAGAGTTTTTACAGTAGTTACAGCAACATTCCATAGATAGCAAAAAAGCACAGCCAAGACTTGGAGGGTATATATTCCATAGCTAACCTTGAGGAGAAAGTATGCCTAACACAGGGAATTATTTTATTACAGCTTCTAGTCCACTTTGGTTTGGGGGTGGGGTTGGGTTGAAGACTTAAAAGTTTGGCCTTTGTTTGCATGATTAAATCATGAAAGTGTGTTTTTTTTATTAATCTCTTAGTAATCTTACATATTTTTATCATACTCACAGCCTATCCGTGCTAGATTTTGTCTGACTTGAGCCTGCACAGCCCTTGTGTTTGCTTTTACAACCACACGAGTTCATATAGGAAACTGCCCTGCTATGTCTAGAAAACAATGTTTCACCGGGCGGTTCTGGCACACGCCTTCAATTCCAGCACTCGGGAGGCAGATCCAGGTTAGCCTGGGCTAACAGGGTGACTTCCAGGAAAGGCACAAAGCTACACAGAGAAACCCTGTCTCGAAACAAACAAACAAACCAAAAACAACAAAACAAAACAAAAAACCCCAAAGTTTTGTTATATCTTGATTATATTACCATTGGTAATAAAGGACACTAGAAATCTTTTCAGAAATATTTGAAACTGGGATAAAGTGAGGGAATATTTGAGATATATCTAGAGCATACCACAATGAAGAAGAGAGTACTCAAGAGTCTCCAGTGTTGGGAATTGGTCAGTGACACAGAAACCAACTAAATGCCTCCTAATGGCCAAACTGCAACAGTCTGAACAACAAAATATTTAATAAATACTTATTTATGTATTCAAAGTAAAAACTAGGTATCATGAATCTGCAATGATTTGAAGTCAAAATAGACTGAATTATTAGGAATTATTAGGAACCCTCAGACTGATTTCCATAGTGACCATACCATTTTGAACTTCATCAGCAGTGTGTTATTGTTCAATTTCTCCCACCCCTGTCCAGCATTTGTTTTCACTTTATTTTTGATAATATGCATTCTGATGTGGGTGAGATAAACTCTCAATGTAGTTTTGATTTGCAATTTCTTGATGGCTTGGTGTGTTGAACACTTTTCAAAGTATTTGTTAGGTATTTGTATTTCATCTTTTGAGAAGTTTCTGTGCTTAATTTTTCAGCCTTTAAAAATATGGTAATTCTTTTCTTAATATTTGGGGTTTTTTTTAGTTCTTTGCATATTCTAAACATTACTCCTTTGTCAGATTTACTCCCATTCCATTGGGCTGCCTCTTCATTCCATTGTCCATTTCCTCTGCAGTGCAAAAGGTGTATATTTTATAAGGTCCTATTTGTTGATTCTGTCTTTGTTTCCTTAGCAACCAGGGTACTGTGCTGAAAGTCCCAACTTACTCCTGTATCTTGTAGTGTAGAATAATCGTCTACTTGGGAAAATGGGCAGGAACAGCTTTGTTTCTAAGTGTTCTTTTAATTCACTCCAATTGTTCACAGTCCTTTCAGTCACTGATTTTTCCAGACCAAAATATACTGTTTCATCTCAACTCTCAAAATCTGGGACAGTTTTTAGAATTCAGTTTAAATGTCATTTGACATTAAATTGGTCCTAATTGTTTTAAATATTTCTAACCTCTTTCTCTTCAGAATGCAAGCAACCTTTCTCTTAAAGCATTTTTAGTGTTTATATTTATCCGAGATGTCAGTTGTCCTTGTATGTATCTAGTACTTTGTATTTCTTACTCCTTGAAAGAATCAGCTGCCCCTTAAACACTGATGGCTTGCTTAGGATAGGTCACTTTGCTGTCTGGGTAAGGCCACAGGCCAGCACTTTATGGTTCCTCTCTGCTTAGTTTCTTCCTTATTACTCTCACTTCCTGTCCCTTGACATTCTTTAGAACTACATTATTCACAGGTACTTCTCTCATTTGCAATTTACTCCCTATCCATATAATCCTACCTAAGACTCTGTTACTGCAGGCAGGAACCTTGAATGTAGAGGATTCTCAATAAATTTGGAAATGATATAATAAAAGCTTATGGATGCCAGCCTCATGAGTGCTCAGATAGGAAGGAAATAATGATGTAAGTATATACACAAAAGAGTGTTCTCTAGATTGAGAGCAGGATGGAGTATGAAATCATCCTCAAGATATAAGGTAGGTAGAAAAGCAGCTATTATTTCCAAGCTGTTACTTGTTCATAGTGAAGTACTTTCCTGAGTGGGGGTCACAATCTAATCTAAGCACTTGGAAGGGTGAGGCAGAAAGATTTGCTAGTATAAGTTCAGTTTGAACTGCGTGTTATAGATACTGTGTCATAAAGGAAAAACAAATTCACTACATATTTACTACAGAGTAAGTTATTGCAACCACCTTAAATCTAACAAATATAACTCCTGAAGGAAAGAGCCAGCAGTCTGATTTTTAAGAAGCTTCCCTGTGGTCCTTAGGGTATGAAACACCCTAGAGAAACTGAAGGCAATGCCACAGAGACATAAAAGCCATGATGGTTGGGGATGGGGTAGAAGTGGTGATAGTACAGTGTCTTTCCATCCCATCCTACAGTGTGGGATAATTGGGCTAAAAGCAGGAGCACAGACTGAGCCCTAATGCACAGTGTTCGCCTTCCTTAATGAGGCACATTAGCTCTGCCTGCTGAAAACATTTCTCAGGGAAACAGGGTAAAAGGCTTTCACACCAAGATTACCAAGATTTTATTAAATGTGTTTGACCATTAAGTAAAAAATGTGGGAAACTGTGAGTTATTTTCTCCGTCCAAAGTAATCACCTCCTATTAAGATTAAGCCATAAATGCACTTTCTTAGCTCTCATGCTCTTAGTTTCTCCAGCCTAGTGCAGAGGACTTGAACATATTATTGGGGTAATATGATAGGAGGAAGTTGCAAGGTTTAGATCATTTTTATGACAAAGCTAAAAGGTTATGCTTTGGAAATGGGCAAGGCATTCCAGGGCACCCGGTTTGTGTTGCTGGAAGATTATAGGATACATTTAAAATAAAATTTCTTATGGAAAATGCATACTCTATAATATAGTATTGTAATGTCTTCTATGAAGGTCTAAATGACCAATAGATATAGTCTTATGTCCTTATTTTAACATGAAGACTTGCATATGATATGAGATGTTAAGGATTGAAGAGAACAAAATAAATTCCTCCACTTAGAATTTTTAAAAAATTGTTTCAAATAGATTTATAAACTATATTATTGAATAATTATAGACAAAGGTGAATTTATTGTAGCATGAATCTTAAAAAGTCTTATTAATAAAATCAACCCTGATGCCAGTTATTGGAGTGAATGCTAGGAGATCACAGAAGCAGAACAAGCCACAGCTTCCTCACCTCACCAATTCCTCAGCTGATCCTGTTTCCTCAGACTGGAAGTCTCTGAGTCCTCACCCAAATAGATCTCAGCTGAACTG
This sequence comes from Peromyscus maniculatus bairdii, assembly GCF_049852395.1. Taxonomy (NCBI): domain Eukaryota; kingdom Metazoa; phylum Chordata; class Mammalia; order Rodentia; family Cricetidae; genus Peromyscus; species Peromyscus maniculatus. The sequence goes on along the minus strand of NC_134854.1, from coordinate 26,874,914 downwards.
CTGCTCAAAAGCCTAAAAGTTTAACCTGCTCTAGTTCCTGGTCCTCATGCCTTATATACCTTTCGGCTTTCTGCCAACACTTCCTGGGATTAAAGGCGTGAGTCACTATGCCTGGCTGTTTCCAGTGTGGCTTTAAATTCATAGAGATCCAGATGAATCTCTGCCTCCCAAGTGATAGGATTAAAGGCATGTGTGCCACCATTTTCTGACCTCTATATCTAGTGGCTGTTCTGTTCTCTGACCCCAGATAAGTTTATTAAGGTATACAATATTTTGGGGAACACAATATCACCACAATTTATACTTAAAATAAACTTTTCAAAAATATTTGTAGTTTTTTCTGTTTTGATTAATTCAGTAATTTGTAATAATTATTCTTTAATTGTTACAAAAATAATTATAGCCAGTATTTTATTGATTTATAATTCATATAGTTGATTTTTAATAGGAAATTTTGCTTAAAAATAAAATCAGCATTTTATGTTGAGCAGGGGGTTGAGGGTTGAATCAGTGCAGAAGAATATTTTCCTTTATACCAAGAGCCTGTTTACAAAAGGATATACACAGGGAAGTTTGCAACTTACTAAATAAAACATTTATTCCAGATGTTTTCAACACATTAATATTATACTTAGCCTAGTTAGTGCCTTTGAACATTTGTTAACAACTGGATTCTTTGTTTTATGTTCCATTAAAGTGCATCAGTAAAGCATCTATTTTACTTAATGCATAAAATCAGAAATCCCTAGGTTATTCAATATTCCCATCACTTACTTAACTATAGGAGAGAAATTCATTATTTACTAAGGAAGGATCAAAAGTTCTAGATAATTCTTTAGAAGACTCTCTAACATATTCAGGCTCTATAGGAGGAGAGTCATAGAGTATCAAGAACTGCACCAGTAGTGATCAATACCTTTTGAATTATCCTACTTGACTTTGAGATATTTTCTTCTTCAGATGTACACAAATGAAGCAAAAGGTGGGAGCAGTTCCCTGAACTCGAAGCATTCTGTCTACAAAGTCATTTATATCCTCAAATACATAAAGTGTCTAATTTAAGGACAGCTGAATTGCTGGCACTCTTCACCAATATGCAATATAATTGTTTGTAAATACAAGGGACTCATAATCAATGTACAATAATGGAAATCCACAAAGAAATGGATTGGAGAGGTGACATGAAAGTAATTTGTTTCAAAGAGTTATATTTATTTGTTTTACAAAGGTCTAAATGACAAATTCTATGATCCTAAAATACACAATATGAATTAGTTTTACACAGGTTTCAACTTCTATCATTAGCCAATAATTGGCAAGTAAGTACAAAGCAAAAATCTGAAATTAATTCTTCGTGGAGCACTGGAAAGGATGTTATGATTCATTCTGCCCTCCTTAGGCCTGAGAAGATCCTTCATGAATTATCTGTTTGATATAACATGTACTTCCATAGTTTGGAGAGAAATAAAAGAGAAGCATATTTCTATTGGAATCTCACATATCCTAGATACACACAAAGTAGGAAAGACAGGAGGCAGTGACCAACTTCTATATGCCATTCAAATTCCTACTCAGGAGAGAGAACATCCTTACTACTTCAAGTCTGTGAGTTATTTCCCATTCTTACCTGTAATGTAAAGGAAACAGCAACATTTTAGTGTAAAGTGGTTAGACAGGAGCCCAGATGACCTCAACTGTAATGCAGCGCACTGGCTTTGTGCAAGTCACATCTCTTCTCTTAGATACATGTTTCTCAAGCCGTCCTTATGCAAATGTGCTATTGGGACATGTCACTAGATGCATATCTACTCTTCTAAGTTTCATTTGTCAGCTAATTCCAGGCATGGACCAATTAGTGAAGCTATAACACACCAAGATGTCATCGCTATGCTTACAAAAAGAAGTGGAATTTATCAAATAAATCCTTGCTGTCACTGACAAAAAGAATAGAGCCCCCTTTTGCATGAAACACTGTTACAAACAGACAGAAGATGGCTGTGTCACTGAACACAACAACCAATTGCTTTAGTGCAAACTAAGAATTGAAGATGGACATATCTAAGTTTTTGTGGGTCTTAATGAAAAGGCAAGTATTCAATAGCAAAGACAAAATAATGGTATTGCCTTGTACAGGACAGGAAACAATCCACAGACCAATGAGGCACCCTATAGAAGTGAAGAAAATGTTTAAAGTAATTAATAATAATAATAATAATAATAATAATAATAATAAGGTTAATACTCAAGTCAAAGAAACTCAATTGAAAAACAAAACAAAACAAAACAAATGCAGTTGAGAGATAGACAAAAGATCTAAATGCCTTCAAAGACGATCTAGGATTGCTCTGGGATTGCTTTCTAAATATGGTGATTTGAATGAAAAATGTGCTTCATGAGCTCAGTATGTGAACATTTGTTCCAGGTTTACGGTGCTGTTTAGAAACTTTTCTGAACCTTTAGGAGGTGGAGCCTTGCATAGGAAGTACATCAGTGGGTGTTGACCTTTAGTGTTTTTAGTCCCACTTTCTATTCTCGCTGTGCTCTGTTCTTGCATTTGAAGATGCCAGCTCTCAGCTTTCTTCTTTTGATATCATGCCTGAAGCATGTGGTCATGCTTCCCTACCATGATGGTCTCTGATCCCTCCAGAACAATAAGCAAAAATAAGCCCTTTTGTCTATAAATTGTTCTTGGGATCATGAGGCTTTATCACAGAAAAGGAATTAACACATTAGCTACGGAAAAATGGAAAGAAGACATATAAACGACTACATTGTGTGCATATTTCAGGTATACAATCATCAGTGAAATGCAAATCAAAACCACCACCCTGAAATCCAACTCACAGTTGTAGGAGGAACAGTTGTCAAAAGAAAGACAAATGCAGAACTATGGAAAACAGAATGATGGATGGTTCCTTAAAATTTTTTTTAAAAAAGTTGAGCTATTATGTTATCCAGAAATTTCATTTTTGGAACATATTCAAAGAAAAGGAATCAATATGTTGAAGACAGAACTGTACTGCCTTGTTTATGTCAACATTATTCATAATAGCTGAGATAGACACTCAGCCTATGTGCCCATCAGTGGACAAATTGATAAGGAAAGTGTGTGTGTGTGTGTGTGTGTGTGTGTGTGTGTGTGTGTGTGTGTGTGCTCACACCTGTACAATGGAATACTATTTGGTCATAAAGGAGATTTCTGTTATTTGATACAATATGCATGAAACTTGAGGACATTCTATTGCCTGAATTAAGCTTGACTTAGAGAAATCTTGTACTGTACAATTTCTCCCCGATGTGAAATCTCAAAAAGCTAAACAGCTGTAAGTAGAGTGGATAAGTGGACAATGGTGTTCACTAGGAGTAAATAGTTGGGGGTTCTGGATTGAGCACATGTTGACCAAAGGATACAGATATTTTAGTTACATGGGATGAATAAGCTTAAGAGTTTTATTTTACAAAGAGCAGCTCTACTTCATTCCTAAATAATGCTAAAGAATTGGCTAGAAAGTATTACTGCAACCAAAGTATAACTAGCTGATGCCAGTTAGTCATCCCACAGTGCCTCTACACAAAGTACTATTTTCTACACTTCACCGAGAATTTTGTCTAACAATTAGAAATTAAAACATAAAAAGTCAAATAATAACTAAATTTTTCAATAATGAGACGATGCTCAGTGGTTGAGATGAGGAGGCTCACATCCTTCTGTTACATCATCTCCAGAGAGGATCCAAACTATTTGACCTCTAAGGGCTCAAGTGTTTATATGCATACAACCATGCACAGACTCAAATACATATACACAATTTAAAATAATAAAACAAATATTTAAAAAGTGTGTGATGAAAATTATAACTTCCATTTCCACCACTTAAATCCAAACCATGACAGCTCCCCAAAATACAGCTGTAATGTATTTAAATTTATATAAATTTTAATAGTACATGAGAGTAATGAAAGTGCAGTTTATAGATAAATCAAGCCATGTGAGAGTAGTGCTTATATGTTTAGTGAAATAGAATGTATGCATGTATTTATTGAGATCATGGATACCTCCTGACAAATTGTCTTTCAGAAAAGCACTTATGACAGCTCATATTTTATAGCTCATATTCTTCTGCAGTTAGTTTTTGCATTCATCTTATTTCCTTTAGTGTTGAACATTTACTTTATTTACATCCCAGGTCCTTTGTTAAAAACATGTAACCATTTGACTAGAGAGGTTTTCATATAAACACTTTGTAGATGACAAAAGTAAAGACACAAATGGTATTGCTTATTAGAACTACCATAGCATTTGCCTCCAAGTACAGCATTACTAGCCTCTAATTGATGTCTTTCATAGATTTCAAGTCCTGTTGCAGTATTCTGGAAGCCAAATCAGCAATAGTTTCTGCAATTTATAAAGTGCCAGCAGGCTGGCTCTGTGAACAGGAGATGATACAGTAAAAAAAAAAGGGAGGGGGGGGAATGTGAAGCAAATATGGGACTGGGACACCAACTAGTAACAGCAGAGGTGAATGTAGCCATAACTGTTACAACTCAACCATTCAAATGATTTGAGTCTACGCTGACACTAAGGCCAACTCTATTCTTAAATGTGAATTCAGTATAATGATAAAGGAGGGAGAGTGACTTGAGGTACCTGCCATTGTTACCTGATAAATTTGTTTTCATATTGCTATTGTGTAATTTTGTTTTTCAAAATACTCACCTAACTGCAGAGGGCAAGGTTCACAATGAGCTGATGTACTGCTAGATGGATTTCGATTTTGTTTGCACAGTAATTGTTCATGTTTGGGGCCATAACACCACACAGGTGATTTGATATGATTTTTGGAGATATGTCATCTTCTTCAGGATATAGTAAGATGGAAGAATCATACCAGAATATGGAAATAAGACACTATAAATTTAGGCCAGACTTTTGATTGCAGAAAGTCAAAATAATAGCTTTATTTGTTTTACTAGATACTGTAAATATTGGAAGAAAATAATTTATTTTGTTAGGCTCAAAAACCCTCCATAGGAAGGTTTGTGGTCTGGGATTTTGCAAACATTGTTAAGAACAAGGTAAATCTACAGAGAACTGATACTGGAAAACATTCTTTGCTTTGCTTGGCTTTTTCTTTTTATTTATTCTTCTCTAATACAATATATACCGACCACAGCCTCCTCTCCCTCCATTCCTCCGAGTCCCTCTCACCTCTCCTCTCCCACAGATCCACAGCTCCTCCTCTTCCCTTCAGAAAAGAGCAGGCCTTCCAGGTTATCAACCAAAAAAGGTAGGCCAATATGCAATAAGACTAGGCATAAACCCTTATATCAAGGCTAGAAGAAGAAACCTAGCAGGAGAAAGTGAATCCCATGATGTAGCTGTATTTTACACCACGAGCAGGCAAAAGAGTCAGAAATACCCCTACTCCCACTGTTAGGAGTCGCAAAAAACCCCAAGCTACACAACCATAGCATATATGCAGAGGACCTAGCTCAGACCCATGTAGGCTCTGTGGTTGCTGCTTCAGTCTCTGTGAGCTCCTGTGAGCACCAATCTATGAGTATAGCAAAATATTATTATCATTAGGAATCATTTCATTGTCATCCCCCCGCCCCCAGTTTCTTGGTTCCATTCTGGGTCTCTGGCCATTCAGTTTCCAGTTCCTAGCCATCCCAACACTGTCAGGCATGGCCTTCCCCTAGTGGCTTGGGCCTCGAGTTAGACGAGTTTGACACTCCCACAAACTCTGAGTCTCCATTGCCCTAGCACATCCTGCAGGCAGAAGATGACTGTAAATTAAAGGTTTTGTGGCTGGGTTGGTGCCCCAGTTCTACAACTGGAAGCCTTGCCTGGTTACAGAAGAGGGTGGGTTCAGGGTCCAAATCCTCCATTACTAGGAGTCCTCATTATGGTCACCCTCATAGATTCCAGGAAGTATCCACTGCAGTAAGTTTCCAAAATACTCCCTCAATGATCCTTTATCCCAGTAGTCTCTCCCTAGATTCTCTCCCTCCTTCCTTTCCTCCTCAACTTATTCCCTACTATTCCCATCCGCACTTGCCCCAGTTCATCTGCAAAGTCTATTCTATGTTGCCTCCCCACGGAGATCGTGTGACCCCACTGGAGCCTTGCTTGTTACTTAGCCACTTTGGGTCTACAGGTGTCATGTAATTATCCTTTACTTAACAGTCAATAGCCACTTATAAGTGAGTGCTTATCATGTTCGACTTTCTGGATGTTCCTTGAGACTGAAGAGCTAAGGAAAAAGCATAGAGAATTAAGAGAATTAGTTCCAATTGTGATGTTTTAAGTAGCAGAATTAGTATCAACTCTTCATTTATTGATGAAGAAAATAAGGCACAAAGAAATTAAGTGGTTTCCTAGAAACTGAATGCTAGAATCAAAATGGAATCTAATGCTGATATTCAAAGACAAAATTAAAGGTTTGTGTGTTTCTAGCCTTCTCATGTATTAGACTGCCCCTTTTACCACAGATTGAGATTGGTTATTTAACTTGCCATAGCCAGTATATCAATTGTGTAGGTGAAAATTCATACCTCTCCTGTACCAACTCATTTATACCAAGCACATTTAAACATAAGATAGAGGCCACACTTGCTATCTTTCCATTTCAATTTCATGAAGAGAAATTTCTATGACCCCTTAAAAGAGGAAGTTTCATATACAGCCTTTAATGTTCAATGCAACACCTAATAATACGAAGGAGGATTTTTCAGTTCAACATGAAATTATAATACTGAATGAAACAAAAAGCACATTAAAACAAGTCGAGGTTTACTTTCAAGGGAAGAAGGACCGGTGAACTTTGCCCTGCTAATATACAGTTAAAATCTAGGATGTTGCACATTGGGAAAATTAAAACAATGAAAATTAAACAACCTATGGATGAAACTCATCCATCATGACTTCAGGGCTCAGTATCAGAAGACTGACCTATTTACAAAGGGGTGAATCGTTTTCTTTCTCTTCTGAATTTGTGTACACATTTTTCAGAAAAATTAATACTTTATAAACTGTGATTCCATGAACAATTTAGTTATTATTTTTTAGGGAAACATGATAATAACAGTAAGATATGCAGAGAGAACTGTTGAATTATATATATATATATATATATATATATGTATATATATATATATGAAATATGAGTTTACATATTGAACCCATTGGTCTTGTTGATTTAGCCATTTTTTAATTTTTAATATTTTTTTGTTGCAAGATTATATTATGTTAGACTATAATTGTGTTATTCATAGGAATGAATTGTATAATCACAATGTGACAATGGCATACAGGTAACCATGACTACTCTGTTCTTCCATCAACTTTTGCTTCTTTGTGCAATGGTGAATATTTTTAGTGTATCTATTATTTTCTCTTTTCAAACTCAGAATCTAAATTATAAGGCATTTCTACTTTTAAAATTTGCATAACTTTACAGGTTCTTCTCTTTTTAGGTATGTAAGTATATGACAACAAATATGAAGTTTGAACTAAGACTATTCTAACTTAAACAAAATGATCAGTGGGGTCACCACTCTTTTATGTCCCAGGCTATAATATTTGCATTTATAAAATATTTCCTAGCCTTTCTGTGTATGTTACAAAGTCATTAGTTTCTTACTATTTTTTCTTATTTTATGTGTATTTATGCCTAGGATATGCATATGTGTGTGCACATTCATTCAGATATGAGTAGAGCAACTGTATGTGTGTGGGTGACCATACATATCTGTATGCCTGCATGTGGAGTCCCGATGTCTGCAATCTTCCTCCACTACTCTTTCCCCTTATTCTTTGATGTATGGTCTCTCAATCAAACCCAGAGCTTTTTGTTGAGAGTAGTCTGCTGCTTTGGGTATCCCATCTCTGTCTTCTGAGGTTGGAATTATAGGCTGCTGCCATGACCATCAATCATTTGCCAGTTCTGTGTGTCTGAACTCCAGTCCTTCTACTCCCTTGTGAGGCAAGCACTTTAACTGCAAATTCACCTGCTTAACGTTCCTTGCTACTTCTTATGTATCAGGCTTCTGAAAACTCTCTCTTCTATTAAGCCAATATGAACTCTGTTGTCATGTTCAGACCCTCACTGCTCATACCTGAATTACTAAGATACCATCGTCACAGTTTTATTAATATCATCCTTGGTCATATCTCCTCTTTTATCCCCTTAGCTGGATGTCACTCTGAAGCAGCATTCTTTCTACCACAAAAGCTGCTCTAAATTTGAACATCTCCTGACAGACAATGATCAAAGTAAATATAAAATGGCTTATCTGTTAAACAGAGTCTATTATCTGCTTTACAGAGACTCCCACTGGAGGGGAGCTTTGAGTGCCAGGGCACAGGAGCACTGCATTGCATTCGTTAACGTGTATCACAGTGGCCATTGTGATGTTCATTTGTTTGTTGTGAAGTCTGCTGTAAGCAAAATCACAAGGTCAAAGCTTGATGTTATCCTGTATTTAAAATATAAAATAAATAAATTATAAATATAAACATAAAATAAAGATTATGCACACCGAGTAAGTTATTGATTTTAGCTTTTGTGATTCTAGCTGGTACATTCAGGTTACATTAACAAATGCCCAAGGTATTAAGCCCTTCACAGCTCTGGGATTTCTGTTGAGGTAAACTTCTGTGATGTTGGTGCTTGAAACACTGCACTGCTTAGGTGAGAACTACTCTTAGAAATCCTTAATCTACTGCTTCATATGACAGCACAGCTTCAGAGGCAATAATTGAAGTTACATCAAAAGAATGAAGCCTAAGAATCAAAGTTATAACAAACAGCTCAAAGTCATTAGCTATAGAGTTTAAAGACAGAAGGAAGTACTCCTGCCAGACTCCACTGATGAAATTCTTCCTTTCCACTACCACCAGTCCATTGATAACCTACCTGTAATACACCTCACAACTTTGCTCCTTCACCAGCAAACTGTTGTTACCTCTTTTTGTTTGTTTGTCCTAAATTGTTTGTTCTGTAAACATAAATATAGCAAGTCCCTAAATGGCATAATTATTCCTTTTTAGTTTAGGAGATGAAGGAGAAAAATGGGACTACATATTATCTTTAGAATTATGGAAGGTGGGAATAATTACGAATAGCTTTTAATTGGTTTTGTTATTGTTTTCATTTTTATTTTTTGAGAATTTCATATGATACTACTATATTTATACCATTTATTTCCCTCCATATTTCCCCTGCAACTTCTCCAGTGTATTTCCTCTCAAGTTCATGATCTCTTCTTTTGTAATTATTATTGTTGCACACACACATATTTGTATATATGGATATAACCAGGTGAATCTATTTATTATTGTTGGTATATACATCCCAAGTATGTAAATACTAGGGGTTGGGTAACCTACCAGGGACTTGTCTCTGGAAACGACAAAAATGTCTTCTTAGGAGCTATTAAATGCGTTTAGCTCTTTAACTAGGAGGTAAAGCCTGGGATTTTCTACATCCGTGTTGGCTTGTCATCTGGTAAGGTAACCATGCTGGGTTTGCTCAGGCAGTCATAGTGCTGAGAGTTCGTGGGAATAGCTCCCCTGTCTTTGTTTATAGAAGGTATTGTCTCATTGTAGCCGCCCTGGTCTCTTAGACTCTTTCTGCTCCCTCCTGTGCATCGCTCCCTGGGCTTTGGGTGTCGGGTTTTATTGTCCATCTATCAGTTGGGTTTGGCGCTCCACAGCCAATTGTTTCTACATTTTGACCAGATGTGGATTTGTGTACTTGTCTCCATTTGTTGCCAAAAGAGACTTGTTTGATAAATTGTAGAGACATTTATCTGTTGACAGAAGGACAACTCCATGAATGGAGTTAGAAATCATACTGGTCTAAGAAGATGACAGTAATAGGTTCTCTTTCGGGGTCCATGGTCTCACTCCTCGTGGGTAGATTGTTAGGCATGAACTCCTCCTATTGAGTGTACCTGAAGTTCAACTAAAAAGCTGTTTGTCATTCCCAATAGATAGGCTCCACTGTTGTTCTTTTAGGGATGTCTTGCCATGATGATCATTGCTGTGATTCTTAAGCACCATATCTGGAAGCTGGTGGATGGCTTTCCTCCACTGGTAGCTTGTAAAGCAGTTTTGTTACTGTGAAATCCAGTCATCAAAGAGGAGATTTTGTATTAGATCCAGGTAATTTCCCTGAGTCCCGTGTCTGCAATGAGTGGTGGCTTCAGTAATAGGGACATCCTTCAACATCTCTCCCCTGACAACTTGCACAGCACCTTCACGTATTGTGAGAATTAGTCCTCGGGGAGGGAGTGTCTTAGCCATTTACAGCTGAATTTCTACAAGTCCTGTGTCCTAAGTGTGTGGGGTCTTTACCAACAAGATCTTATCTTAAAGTTCTAGGCAAAAAAAGGGCAGTGGCAATGGTATATATTATTTGAGGAGTCTTTTGGACTCCTCTGGCCAACAATTCAGAAGGATGTTTCCCATGACAAGCACTGGAGATTTTGTTAGTCTATGGCTTTTTGGAAGCGATGTCTCCTTAAGTGTGATAACTTCATTAATACACACACAAACACACAAACACATACACACAGACAAAGACAAAGACACACACGTATGTATTTTTAAGTAAACAGAAATTAATTTGTTTTCTTATGCCTTTTCAAATATCCCTAGTGTTGTTTATCCATCCACCTTTTCCCTCTGTATTTCCCCCCTTTTCTGTTCCTGATTAAATTACCCCTCCCTGTTTTCCCATTTCTCCTTTCTTAAAACCAGTGTCTCATTGCCCTCTTCTCTAGAGCTCCTGTACTGACTTTCCATGTTCTGCTCTGTTCACATCAGCCTTCTAACCTGTCATTGAAAGATATCCCTGAGAGAAATAAACATATATTTGAGAGTAGATATATACATGTGTTCTTTTTGAAACTTGAAAACTTAAATTTTATGAAAAGTGGCTTTATAGGAGCAAATATCATGTACTACCTTATATTGGAAGGTTGACAGTTCAGACATAAGTGATATTTGTAAAATATCAGCCCTTCAAGACCAATTCACACATTCAAATTCTGACCCCGAATGTAATGGATTTTAAGAAGTATAGAAGTGGTTAGACTTGGAGGCCTGATGCCTCATGAATGGAGTTATTTACCTTATGAGAGATGCTTTATCCCTGACCCATGTAAAAACACAAGTGGAAAGGTTCTATCTGTGAGACAAAAGGAAGAATACCTAATATTGAATCTGATGGCTCCTTGATCTTAAACTCCAGCCTCCAGAAATATAAGAAACAAATTATTTCTAAATCTGTGGTATTTCGTTGCAGTAGCCCAAGTATACAACATTAATACATGCTCCTAAATACCAAGGGGAAGAAGACTTCCTTTTAATTCCTTAACACAATTTTGATTGAAACTCATTCCCCTAATTTGTCCACAGTGCCAGATCTATTACCAAATTCTTACATTAGGCTTATGCTCACTTTTTATTATTTCTTATGTGTTTGTACAGACACATAGTTCTTACCAGTTAGACTAAAATCCCCTACTCACTTATCATAGTGATTGGTTTCACGAAGGCAATTCATATTTAGTTATATTCATCCCCTGGTCTCACTTTTTCTCCTTCCTTCTCATATTATTCCCATTAATTCCTCTAGTCTCACAGTTGCTTTCATTCTCTCTCTCTCTCTCTCTCTCTCTCTCTCTCTCTCTCTCTCTCTCTCTCTCTCGTCTATCTATCATCTATCTATCTCTATATCTATTTATAATTTGATTATCTATTAAAAGTCTATGTCCCACATGAAATTTGTCTTTCTGTGTCTCATTTATTTTGTTCAGCACAATGTTGTCATTTACTTTTGTGCAGCTAATGAATAATAGGAAGAAATAATGGAAACATCACAGAGCAATGCAATTTAAAAGTGTGTTAATATTTATTTTCTAATTTAAACTCATATTAGAGCTTACAGAAATCGTATCACACAACAACATTTAAGAGGGGTTGTTTGGGTCTGCTCCAGAAGAGCAAAGTTTTCTGTGCCTTATATTTCTCTACACAAACAGTGAAAGTAGCAACCTGCTATAATATAAAGGGTTACATGTTATAAACTTCCTTCATTTTAGGGGTGGGTTGTTTTTTTTATATCATTAGGGAGCTTAAATTATTGTGGCTTTCAAGTCTAAGATTGTTAAAAAGTCATATAAAATTTATACCTTTGCAAGTCCCACCCTAGAATATGTTTCTTCTATAAAATGATTGTGGTGTTCCTTGGGGTGTGGGGGCCTTCTGTTTTCTTGATCAGAAGTATGTTAATAACAAGGAAAAGTTTTTTATAGTTTCAAAATAAAAGTCTAGAAGTTTTTATACTGTCAAAATACAGTTATTTTAGTATAGTGTCTTGAGAGTAATATGATTCATCAGAGAAATATAATTTTAAATTAGCTATGAATTGAGAGAAATTAAGAGAAGACAGGCATGGAATATAGCTGATAGACTTACAATAGAAAGATATAACTAAGTAATATTTTATTTTTATATGAATCACTAAGCAAATGAGTGTGAGCTCCTTATGGTCTCCTGATGGATGGTATTAGTGTCTGCTAGGATGAGGTCACTATTTTTTTATAGTATTCCTTCCCTTATGCAATGGAATTCAAATATTTAGATTGGTAATTGTCAGGCTAGTACCTTAATTTTATTCTTATTATTTTGGTTTGTTTTATTATATTTTTATAATTATGTTAACTTATCATTTTTATTATATTATAATATTAAAAAGTTATAACCATATCTTTTTAGTTCAAAATTGTTTACAGGAATCCAGTTTTACTCTGTCTACCTGCTTTCACAGTGAAGAATTACAAGAGGCACGAAGACCCATGAGATACTGTGTTCTGTAACTACCTAATCAGACTAATAATCCATCTGAAATGTCTCCTTTGGCTTTCAGTACAGTGAGTGTAGTCAGAGCATTTGAGAGAGGGCCAGAATTGTTAGCTAGACACTGACCTATCCATTTGATTCTGTCCCAAAGATAAATGAAGAAATGAGGGTTCTTTGTTGAGAATTCTATGACTTGTTTTACTAATTACTGGATAAGGACAAAAATAACAAAAATATGTAGCTATTGTTAATGACACTTGGCCATCATGGATATATATATATATATATATATATATCACATACATATATATCATATATATATATATATATATATATATATATATATATATATATATATATATCAAGAGAGAGTAGAACAGAGAATAGTGATGAATAAATGAGACAGTGGTTAGAAAAGAAATAAAATGAAACAAGTGTTGTAGTTTGAATGTAAACTGTCTTCTAGGGGCACCTGGGTATAAACACTTGGTCTTCAGCCTGTGGTGTTGTGTTAGATTATGGAACCTTTAGGAAGGAGGTAGAGCCTGGCTGAAGGTTATGGGTCACTGAAGGAAGACCCTTAGTTTTCTATCTTTATATAAAATAAAACTTTTTATTGATTCTTTGTGATGTATACATCATGTATCCCAATCCCACTCATCTCATCTTCTCACATCTGTCCTCTGCCCTTGCACCATCCCCCATCAAAACAGAATAAAACTTAAAAGAAAAACCAAAAACCAACCAACCAACCAAACAAACAAACAAACAATGAACAGTCTTATTGTGGAAGCTGTAATGTGGCCCAGTGAGTCATGCAGTATACCCTTTAGTCCATACATGCAGTGTACCCTTTAGTCCATACATGGTTACGTGTAAGTGTTCATTGTTATGAATCATTGGTCTGGTTCAAGGCATCTGGCTTTTGCTACACTGTTAGTCCTGGGCCCTCAGCGTGACTCCTCTTGGATATCCTGTTGTTGTCCTGTGTTGTACAGATCCTGCAGTTTTGGATCTGTAGGTCCGGCCCCTTCACATGCTCTAGCAGTTGATAGATGAGGTAGATGTTGGAGTTGGCTACCTCAGCCCTGGTTGTGGGCCTGGGTGGTAGCTGGGTTGGTCAGCCTGCTAGCTTTCCCTCATCATCCCCATCTGGGAAGCTCTCCAGCACTGCCCTGGGTTGCTCTCCTAACGCAGCAGGCAGTAAGGGATAGGGGCCGGTTCTCCTGCTCTCATGCCCTTGGGTCTGGCTCACCCACACTCACACTACCAGTGCCCAAACTCGACTGTTTTGTCCAGGCAAGGCGCAGGGCCCACTCTCCAGTTTGCTATAGGAAGCATACGGAGTAGGGGGAGTGGGGGTCAGCTCTGCTGCTCTCGTGCCCTCAGGTCAACTTACTTGTACACCCCCCTCACCCCTCCACCCCCCTACCTTCCTCACCCCCCACAACTAGGTCAACTCGACTGTGCTGTGCAGGCAAGATGCAGAACCTGCTCTTCTGAATGCTGCCACTGGTCAAGGGCAGAATCAGCTCTTCCACTCTTGTGACCAGTTTCTCCTGCTTCTAGGGGTGAGGGGCGTATCTCTCCCTGACCCACACCACCATGTGACAGACAGTGGGGTTAGCTGTCCCAGTCTCATGACCTCTGAGCCTGCTCACCTGAGTGCTTGCCAACAGGATGAGGTCTATTGTGCTGCCCTGGGAAGGTACAGGGCCCACTTTCCTGAGTGCTGCAGTTGGTGAGGGGCAGGGCCTGTTCTCCCTACTGCTGCAGCCAGTGAAGGGTCGGAACAACTCTGCATTCCCATCCTCACTGCCTTCCATGGTAACAAGAATCATGGACAAGAATACAAACTGCAGCTGCTGCAGGGCCATGGACCCAAACATGGCCCTTGGCTACAGGGCAAGCCCAGATGACACCATGGCCCCAGGTAGCAGTGCAGGCCACTCACATCTGTATGGCCATGGCAGAGGCACATCCCTTGGACTAAGATGATCCTAGGTGGCGGCTCAGACCTCTGACATCCGTATGACTCTTGGTGGCAACATGAGCCACAGACATGAACACAGACCCCCACTGCTGCAGTTGGATCATGGACTCATACGTGGTCCATGGCAGCAGCCCAGGCCGGATGTCATTGTGGTTCTAGTTGGCATTCCATGTCACCTAGATCAGAATGGCCCCAATGGTAGTATGGCCACTGAACATCAGCATGTCCCCGGGAAGAGGAAGACCTTAAGTTTTATAGCCAGGCCTTCCTGTTGGTTCCCAGCTACCTGAATGCTGACACAATTTCAATAACTAACCCATGTTCCTGTTACCCTGCATTCCTTCTTGTGATGTAATTTATTGCCTCGAACTGTGACCCAATACAAAGCCATTTTCTTGCTTATGGTTAGGTATTTGATCAAATGAACAATGAGATTTACTATGGAAGAAAAAGTCATTTTTCAAATGCTTTCTAAAATTAATTCTTTCTCCATAAGAAAAAAAATCACAAATCCTCTAAAAGAAAAATGATACAAGGTAATGTACACATACCTCAAAATAATTAACTTCACCTGAATTTCATCATCAATTAAACTTATAGTTAATATGATTTATATTTTGATCCCCAAATCCAAAGGTCTCACAAAGTACTATAAAAACTTGATGGGAGGGTTTATTATTTTACCTATTTGATCTCCTTTCTGAATTCTCCCACCTACATTTTTAATGTTTGGTAACTTCATGTTGGCCACCGTTGATTTTTTTCCCCCCACAAAATTTAATTTCTAGCAGTGCACAGTATAAGTGTTCCCTAGTAACTAGTCTTTCTCCTCAAGTAATTTAGCTGGCAGTTTGTGAAAGCTCACCACTGAGGAAAACTTAAGATGTGATTTAGAGATCAAGGAGAAGAAGCATTTAGAGGGTGACTGCATGTCTTCACTGATGTGCGGCATGAATTGACTCAAATAATTCCAGCATTTCTGGGGAAAATGCCTTTAAAAACACACTGTATTGATGGAACAGAAATAAAATAAGATAATATGTTAATACAGTGACAGCAAAGATGGCGTTTCACCCTTATGTTCGACAATTCATTTCTAACAATTTCCATGCATTTGAACACTTGCTAAATTACAGTCATGTAATTTTTTTTACAGTTTACAGTCTGTAAACTTTTGAAAATGGTTAAGTCTCTCCAAATAATGACATTAAAAAAATACCCATTTTTCCCACACTAGCACAGTTCATGGAAAAGCACATCTCCACAGGAAATCTTGGGAGAGCAATGTCTAATACAATGGTTTTTAAATTCAATCTCCCACCTGCCCATCTTTTCCTATTTTAACTTTCTTTCCCTTCAGACCTGAGCTCTAGACTTTTCCTGGCTGTAGTACAATATCACTCTTGCCTCATTTTTCATGTCACATTTTTCTTCTATAAAGTAAGATGTTTTATACTGGCAATAAATTATAGTGAAACCAAGCTGACATAAGACTCCTAACTTTACCAAGTGGTGGGCAGCGTCCTGCTAACTGAGAGGGGTCTTTGTCTGCACTTTGACAGTCACCATATGCTCTCTTAGACCAATGACCACATTTTAAAATGCTCACCACTGTACATTAAAATAGTTAGTACTTCTTTGCCAAGCACCTGTGATCTCACAGGGCTTTTATGTCTAAAAATAATATCCCATTGGCTAGATGAGCTGCAACTTAGACCTCATGAAAAGAGAGAAATACGAGAAAAGTCTTGTATTTGACATTAAAACAAAGTTTGCATGCATTCTCCTCCTGATGAATCATGCCTACAGTTCCCTTTATAATATCAGACAGTTGTTTGTTTTAAGTAGACAGTTGGGCTTCTTATCCTTTCCCCTTTCTATGGATCTACATGGGGTTTAATACTGTCACACACCATGCTTTCCAGTTATGTATTTTGGAATTAGTCTATTTAATAATGGTGTTTGTATATTTTTCCTTTATTTATGTATAAATGTCTGGTGCCCCCCAAAGCCAGAAGAAGATGTGGCCAGACACCCTAAAACTGTAGTTACAGGTAGATGTGAGCCATCATGTGGGTGCTCAGAATTGAACCAGTCATCTGGAAGAGCACCCAGTGCTCTTAACAGCTGAGCCATCTCTCCAGCTCCCAGATTAATATTTTATAACAAGTTGTTGAGGAACTTACCAGCTTCTCATATAAACTACAGAAATCCCTTCTGAAGGTGGAGTTGCCAGTTACCTAATCAGCCTGTTTTTTAAAGGTTCAATTACTTTTATGTAGACCTGACTTTGAACACGTGGACCCTTGGGGAACAAACCACATCACACCACAGCAGCTGGATTATTGAAGAATTCAACATGACAATTTTCAGAATAACTCATCTATAAGATATCACTACTCTACCTAAATTATAATTATCTCGTAAAATTAAGCAAAATATGAAGACAAAACATTTAAAAAGCAGAAATAAATAAGGAAAGTTTCTCTAGTCCTGTTTTCTTCTTTCCTATTCAAGCCATTATCTCCTGTTAGGTTCATAGCATGAATTCAGAGATATTGACATTTTTCAGGTCACAAGCAAGGAGCACGATATGGTCTTTCCAACAACAGCTTACAGTATTATAACATGGTCACATGAAATTAGATACAATATTGATTGTCTATTCCCAAACTCATCATGTCTCAAATTACTTCTCAGATTTTGCTTCACACATACACAATATTGATACTGTTCCAAGATAATTGTTAGAATATGGTTTATGTTATTTTTATTATTATTTTAAGAATTTTATTTATATATTTTATGTGTATGGGTATTTTGTTTGCATGTATGTCTTTATACCTATTGCTCTGGCAGATGAGAAAAGGGTATCAAATCCCCTGGGACTGGAGTTAGAAGTTGCTGGCTGTGAGCTGCCACACATTTTCTGGCAACCAAACCTGGGTCCTCTGGAAGAGCAATGAGTTCTTTTTGTTTGTTTGGTTTTGGTTTTCTGCTTGTTTGTTTGTTTTATGTTTCAAGATAGGGTTTCTCTATGTAACAGCCCTAGCTGTCCTAGAACACACTCTGTAGACCAGGCTGGCTTTGAATCAGAGATCTGCCTTCCTCTGCCTCCCGAATGCTGGGATTAAAGGTATGCACCATCACTGCTGGCAAGCAGCAAGTTCTTAACTGCTGAGCTACCTCTCTGTTAGGATCCTGGAGAATCCCACAAAAGACCACTATCCATGTATGCATTCAACAAGAGCATTTATTATTCCAGCATGCTAGGGCCTGCCATCTCATACAAAGGCAAGATGGAGAAAACCCCAAGAGGGAAGTGTGAGCTCCTTTTAAGCATAGCCAAGGGGAGGTCCTAAGGCAGTTAGGTCATTTTAGATATGATTGGCTCAAGTGAGTGGCAATCATATCAGTATGTTCTAATTGGCCAGGGCTAGTTAGAGGCAGGTGAGGGTACAGTTTTCCATTTTGAGGCAGGCCTGGAGAAGTCCCTGGATTTGTCCTTGAGCTACTGTGGAGGCTGGCTCTCCTAGTACTTGCTGACAGTGGGGGCTGGCTCAGTGGCCCAGCCTTGGTGTGTCCTATCTCCCTTGTCCCTGCTGTGAGGAGCATCAGTGATTAATTGTCTTTTGTTCATGGCTCTTCCAGAAACTGCTTGCTCAGTCTCAGGAAATTGAAACTGAGGCCTGATCTCTGAGAGAAAACTGAGCAGGCTGTTACAGCATCTGCTTGGTCTGCTCATTCCCCCAATTCCCTCCTTAAGCAGTGCATCATCTTAAATCTTGGAGCTGTTTCTTTGAAGTTAAATATTTTATCATCAGTGTAGTAGACTATTCTGAGAACTAATTGGACCAGGACATAGAAATCTTTGTTTGATATAAAACCCAAGTATTAACACAGGGGTTTAATCCAGAAGCATATACCTATCAGGTATTCTCCAGTGGGATAAAGAAGCCCTCTCCCGTTGACTTCTGAGTAAGATTATAGAAGTGAGAATAGCCATACAGAGACTGTTCCAAATAGAGACCATTCCCCATTATCAACTGCAAAGTGAGTCTTCCCTTACTTTGTTGTTGCCATCTGCAAGGTTGTCATGGGATTGGTCCAGGGGCTGATATTGGGATTTTGGCATCACCAGTTTAGTGGTACCCAGACAGAATACTATCATTTAGTTAAGGTGTCAATGATGCAAGAGCCAATAATAATTAGCAGAAGCAGAAGGGTGATGGCTGACAGAGTTCCTTACCTAGAAGGAACTTGGAATGGGGACCAATTATTATTCTATTTAAGGTTTCCTATGACAAGAAATTCCCTTTTGATCTAACATGGGAGGAGGGGGAGGATATAATTCCTGAATGTATTAATATTCGACATATTTCCTTCTGTAATTACTTCCTGTGGATATTAGGACATTGTTATCAAGTTCCTCGAAGGCTAGAATGTTAGTCAAAGGCAAGGAGGGAATGTAGAAGCATCTGGTTCATTGACCAGTTGAAGAGACGGCATTTATATTGGCTGGATTGGTCCATATCATCTTTCAGCAAGTTCAGGGCTCACAGAAACTTGGAGCAGGTTATAGTCAGCCACTGATGATTGGATGTGTTTGTGAGCCAAGTGGAAAGCTGTTGAGAGAGATATAAACTAGGAGCAGGAGTTAAAATTTATGAGCTTAATTGTCAATACCATCAGAGATCTGGGAAGGATAAATTATCTGAGTGTAACCAAGCAGTTTCCAAATCTATTTTAAAACCTGACAGAGACTGTTCATATCCAGTAATTATCCCTAGCTCCTGTTGTCTTCATAGCAGTGGCAGGACAGAATTGTTCTTTGGCTGTCGGATCCATAAGGTGAGAGTTTTCCCTGAGGAGGAGGAACTTGGGGAAGACTTACCTTATTTTCTTAATGCCTTGCTTGTCCACAGTCTGGGCCAGGTCCCTGGCAGCAGATGTTGCATCAGGGCATCTTGCTCAATGGTCAGTGTTATCAACAATCCAGGTGGTGGCATTGTATTATTTCATATTTTCTTTGGAGACCTTGCAGGCCATTTCTAGGAGCTGGGAGCCTACATTTCTTATAGTAAGCCTTTTTTTAAAAACAAATAATATAAATGATAAATCAATCAGATCTTTGACAGGTTTGAGGACCATTATCTATTAAATATATTGGAGCCAAACAAACCTAGGCTTAATCTTGAAAACATCTCTAAGTTTGGCGACAACAACCAGGCCATTGTGTTATCCTATAGATATATTAGTCAAATGGACCTCTTAAGTTCTGTTTTTCTCCTATAAGTATATTTTATTAGCATTTCTCCCTATCCATAGACATTATAGAAAACAGGTTTGGACTTTTTTTTTTTTTTTATGAAACTCGGAATAGCTAAGAGCTTTAGTCTTGTCATTTCATAGGAGGCCAAACATATAGCATACTGTAACCCAGAGGGATGTAATATGATGGTTAATTATTAACTTGTATTGTAGACCATATTCCTCCTTTCTCCTTTAAAGAACATGACCCCATTTTTAACATAAACATTTTGCAGTGACTAATCACCAACTTTTTCTAAAATGAAGAAAACCAAGCAGAATTAGCCTAATATGGTTAAATCCCCATATATATATATATATATATATATATATATATATATATATATATATATATTACAGTTTCCCTTCAAATTCAGCATAGTTTTTTATCCCTTCTGGCCTTCTATACTTTCCTATATACACTCAGGTCAGGACTTCCTCTATCTCCATTCCTCTGGTTCAGACAGACATGGACAAATTATTTTTTCTTTTTTTTTATTATTTCAGTTTTCTGCTTTTTTTCTCTTTTACTTCCTAGAAAACATGCAAATTTTTAATCAAAGTCTTTTTCTTGTGGCTTCTTCCCAGCAGCCTAGATAGAACATTATATAGGTACAACATTTCAAACAAGAATAGAAACATATATATGCAAGATAAATTGCTAAATGGCCTTATTAATAAAAAACCCAGAGTCAGATATTGGAGTGAAAACTGAGAGATCAGAGATGCAGAAAGAAGCCAGTCACGTTCTTACCACTAGAAAATCCTCAGCCAAAAAGAGAGCTACTTCCTGTATACTCACACCTATATACCTTCTGTGACCTGCCATCTCACTTCCTCTCTACCCAGCTACATCATTTTCCTTTCTCCACCCAGCTCTATCACTTCCCGTCTGTCTGTACAGATCTCCAGACATCTATGGTTAACTAGTGCTGGGAATTAAAGGCATGTCCCACCATGCTTGGCTCTGTTCCTAGTGTGGCCTTGAATTCACAGAGATCTGGATGAATCTCTGCCTCCTGAATGCTAGGATTAAAGGCATGTGCTACCATTGCCTGACTTTTGTGTTCAATATAGTGGCTGGCTTTTTCCTCTGGTCTTCAGATAAGCTTTATTGAGGTACACAAATAAAGTATCACCACATGTATGTATATGTATATATTCATTCTAACCAATAATAATTTTTAACCAATTCCTTTAAATGATGACAAGTATTTGTAACTCATTGAATTCAAATGCCAAAGTCCATGTATTTTTTTCTTTCCTGTGGAAAGAAAAACACAATTTTTTTCAAGCATAATGTATTTTTGACTTTTATTCTAAAGTCAAATTTTCCCAAGTTAATTCAATAGTTTTTATTTATTTTATTTTACTTTATTTTATTTTATTTTATTTTATTTTATTTTATTTTATTTTATTAAGCAGTATCAGGCTAGTAGCTGACCAGCAGCCAAGACCAGACCTTAATGTTATCATAAATTGTAGATTGTATCAAAGTGAGTGACGAACTTAACTTAGGAAGGAAGGGAG
Source organism: Peromyscus maniculatus bairdii (assembly GCF_049852395.1). Classification (NCBI taxonomy): domain Eukaryota; kingdom Metazoa; phylum Chordata; class Mammalia; order Rodentia; family Cricetidae; genus Peromyscus; species Peromyscus maniculatus. The sequence continues at coordinate 26,853,207 of NC_134854.1, read as the reverse complement.
GGAGAACAGTACTGGTAGGCACAGAGTGTGTCCTTGACTAGCAGTGTTCCTGTTAAAAAATTGTTAACTCTTTGGCCTGAACCCCAGGTTCTCTGTCCACAGTTTGTCTCAGCTTACATTATCATGTACCCCAGTAGCCTCCTCCCTGTCCACCTGAACAGAGAGCTCATGCCCCCATCCTCTGCAAGAGCTGCTGACTGACGGCAGGCCTCTCCTGCAGGCCAAGACCACCTCTGCCAATGCTGTGGGCCTGATAACAAAAGAGTTATGGAGAGAGGTGGCCTGCCATGCCTCTCTCTCTCTTCCTCTTCCCAGAAAATGAGGGAAGTTAGCATACAGAAACAAGTAACAATGACATAGACAACCATGTTCCAGAACACCAGCTCTGGAAGATGACCTGTCTCACGATCCAAGAGGTCCATGTTGCAGGTGCAACCTTCTCTGTAGAGTTCAGTCAGAGGGACCTAGTCGCCTACAGGAACAAGTGAGTCAAGGACATCTTCCAACTCATGGTGTAGAGGTGCTTCTAGCTCATTCACCAAGCAATCCTTGGCCTCCAGGTTCAGGTAGGCCCCAGGTTTCCAGAGACATAAACACATGGAGCAGAACAGTAAGACAGTAACAGTCAGAACACAGACCAAGACAAAGAGGGCCCACACTCATTGGCTAGGTTATCAGGAAAATGCTCAGGTATCAGTAGTCTTGAGGGGACATCCTGAGTGAGCCCCTATATGTTAGGGTTCTGGAGAAATCCCACAGAGTACCACAATTGACATATGTAATCAGCAAGTATGTTTATTATTCCAGGATGGTGGGACCTGCCATCCCAAAAAGTAAGATGGAGAAGACCCCAAGAGGGAAGTGTGAGCTCCTTTTAAGCATAGCCAAGGGGAGGTCTTCAGGCAATTACGCCATTTTAGATATGATTGGTTCAAGTGAGTGGCAATCATATCAGTATGTTCTAATTGGCCAGGGCTAGTTAGAGGCTGGTAAGGGTACAGTTTTCCATTTGGGTACAGGCCTGGACAAGTCCTTGGCTTAGTCCTTGAGCTGCTTTGGAGGCTGGCTATCCTAGTACACACTGATTTTGGGGGCTGACTCAGTAGCCCAAACTTGATGTATTCCTATCTCCCTTGTTCTTGCTGTGAGAGGCATCAATGATTGTCTTTTGTTCATGGCTCTCCCAGAAACTGCTTGCTCAGTCTCAGGAAACTAAAATTGATAATACTTGTTTTAGCTTGTATGTCTAAATGTGTTCAAACCTCAAGTTCCTATGGTTTCAGCATTTTGGATCCATTTGGAGTGGTCTCTCCAAGAAATCATGAGAAGTTGGTGTCAAGAAAAGACTGGGTGTATTCTAGCCCTAGGACTGTCTCTTGGCTAGACAACAGAGGAAATAAATCATTCTTCAAAAATCTTCATCAAGTATTTTTACTCTCTTCATGATCATTGCTAGCTGGGCTTAAAGAATATGACTATGCTAATATTAATAATTTAATCTTTGTTGTACATTGTACTGTGCTATATAAGAGCATTTTATAGAAACACATGTAACTACATTCTAAATAAAAATTTGAAAGACCAAAGGATATATTTTAAAACAGGAAAAAGATATTTTTGGACAACTAAAATAGAAAGGGTACCCTGTGCTGAGATGTTCTAGGACACAATACAGGAATTACTTTGACAGTTTGACTTTATGAACATGTGGATAATCTCAGTGAAATTTGAGTTTACATATAATGTTTTAAGCAGTATATTTACATGTGATACAGTCTCTCATATATAGCACATCAAAAATTTAAATAGTAAAAGCACTTGTACTATAATTCAATTAATAGAGAAGATAGATGTCATAATCACTCTGTAGTCTGTCATCATGGAGTTGATAATAACTTCATAGCAAATGAGAAAGGAGATATTCAAACTGATATGACTCAATGGACAAAAGCCTGCATAGCATGCCTGTGGTCCTGAGTTTGCAAACCAGAATAATAAACAACCTAGCAAAATGCCTCACTCTCACCAGCACCACTAACAGAATCTAACACATCTTAGCAGGCAACAGAAAAATTTCATAACCCATATTTCTAGCTGGTGTGGAATAAACAGGGACAAAAGAATGGAATCTTGTTGTATCCATGCCTGCCAATGACACAATCATGCAAAACTTATGCCTTCTGTACTGTTTTTCTTCTCAACACTTTCATCTCCATCTCAATATCTACTAAATATTCTAAAATAATTACACAAGTATCTGTAAGCTATATTGAGCTAATAGGGAAAAGATCTTCACCAACCCAACATCTGACAGAGGGCTGATATCCAGAATATATAAAGAACTCAAGAAATTAGACATCAAAATAACCAATAGTCCAATAAAAAAGGGCTATAGAGCTAAACAGAGAATTCTCAACAGAAGAAGTTCAAATGGCTGAGAGACATTTAAGGAATTGTTCAACATCCTTAATCATCAGGGAAATGCAAATCAAAATGACTCTGCGATACCACCTTACACCTGTCAGAATGGCTAAGATAAAAAAAAAAAAAAAACACTGAAGACAAATGACAAAGAAATGATCCACCCAAGTCCAGCCAGGCATATTAGTGATTTTACTGGGGTTGTTCACAGGAGCATTGTTGACAAAAGACAGCTGCATTGCTGACACGTCTATCTGAGCACAGTGATGACTTATGAGGTTCTTATCCAAGGAGCTTCCTGTCCAGCTTGCAGGCAGTTCCCACCAGAGTCTCTTGTCCCCAACTAATTTTTTACTGTTCTCATAGCATTGGACAAGGGACTTGTAAATCTTAAACTTTCTGAATTTCTTCAACCTTGTAAGTTTCATGGGCTTTCAGAGTGCCATATGTTTCATTTGTTTCTTGAGTTTCATGGGTCTTATTCCTGCCTAAAGGAGGGAATGTTTCAGTTCAGAAAAGATCTCTGTGAAATATGAAGGTAGACATAACATTGATGGCTCTTTTAGTTTAATTTATCATGATGAAATTCTCATATTTTATCCTCCAAAAGAAATTAAGCATGCTTGGATATTTGAAATACAAATATCCAATGTATTTCAAATAAACTTCCTGTCTGATATTATATACTTTAGCCAATTTATTATATTTATCTAACCTTGCCCATTCCCTATATACTTATTGTTGCCTATACAGGTCTCTAAATGCCTGCGACCTATTCAAGCTCCTCTTTCTCCCTTAAATTTAAATCCAAATATTCTTTAATTTGAATTGATTCTGTCATGTTCCTATCTTTGTTGGCCTCATTTTGTGATAACTTCCTTCTCTCTATCACTTCATTTCATTATTTTAGATCATTGTAGTAATAAACTCATTTTTAAAAGTACTTTTTTATGTTGCAAAGATAAATTCTTTTCAAATGATAAAGCTAATTATATTTATCATATCATATCATATGTCATATGTCATATCATATATATTATATTATATTATATTATATTATATTATTGTATTGTATTACATTACATTACATTACATTATATTATATTATATATTATGTAGCTTAGATTCTGTAAAAATAATCCTGTAATCTAAAAGGTGTGTTTTAATTTCCTTGAACTAGCATCCATTGTCATTGAGCAACTGGCCCATCTACTCTATGGTGTCTGAACCACAATTTTACTTTCACTACTTCTTGTTTACTTCTAATTACATACATCACCATACATATGATGAGACATTTATTCAACAAATGTGTATTGATTCTCTGTTATGTACAAGGTACAGCTCAGAGTCTAGATATTTAATTGTTCGTAAGTGCAGCATGTCACCATGTAGTTATAGCATTCTTTGTATGCATGTACAATATCAATGCATTATGCAAGTGAAGTACACTGCAGGAAGGTTTAGGAATGAGAAAAATCAAGGGACTGGAACAGAGCTGCTCAGTTAAAGATAACAGATTATATCTATGTAGGGATATCAGCATGGCAGATAACATGACTGTGAAAGAAACTGGATTAGCTGTTTTTTTTTTTTTTCTGGATCATAGGGTTACACAGACAATTAATTAACATATGATTGTATGTTTCTGTTTGCTTTTTAAAAGTATTTATTTTATGTTCTTTTAGAGACCCTATTAAATGTATGAGAACAGGAGAGAGACTCTAGTAATATCTTGGTTAAGAGATAGCAGTGGCATTACCTAATTATAGCACTAGGGGATGAAAGAAGAAGAAAAATGGAGAACTATTTTAGAGATACAAATATCAGAATTCAATGCTTACAATAATCCTGGTATAAAAGAATATAAGATAAAGATTTGGTTCAGTAAATGTTTTCCTTATGTTGTTGCATACCATCACAGCAAACTTGGGAAAGGTTTGAAAATTATTGTGTATGACAGAAATTTAGAATGATGATGTTTTAAGACTTGGTGAGACATCTCCATAGACAAGGTATAGCACAAATGAATTTGACCATCTATACATTAAGTAAGACAATTGAATTTCTGACAGATATTCAAGAACTTTAAAAAATTATTTATTTTTTAATTTTTGAGATTATACCCTGTAGCATGAATTTCAAAGAGTCTTATTAATAAAAACAAACCTGGACCCAGGTATTGGGGTCAACGCTGGAAGATCAAAGAGGCAGAACAAGCCACAGCTTCCTCCTGCTCTAGTTCCTGGTCCTCACACCTTATATACCTTTCTGCTTTCTGCTGTTGCTTCCTGGGATTAAAGGTGTGAGTCACCATGCCTGGTTGTTTCCAGTGTGGCTTTGAACTCACAGAGATCTGGATCGATCACTGCCTCCCAAGTGATAGGATTAAAGGCATGTGTGCCACCATTTTCTGACCTCTATATCTTTTGGCTGTTCTGTTCTTTGACCCCAGATAAGTTTATTAGGGTGCACAATATTTTGGGGAACACAATATCACCACATTACCCCCTTCTCTTTCCTCCCTCAAAACTCTTCCATATACCCCTTTTGCTGTCTATAAAACTACAAAAAGAGGTCATAGATTTATAAAAGAGCAAGGAGGGGTGCATGGGAGGATTTGGAGGAAGAAGGATGATAGAAATTATGTAACAGGACAGCACACTGATTGATTGGTTATTCAATACCAATGGTCAGCTCTGAAAACATATACATACAAGTAACATTATTCAGAAAATTTTGACACCAAGATCTACTATAGAAATAAATAGGATTTCCAAAGAGAATTTAGAGGTTGAGAAGAAAGTATGTATTGAGCTGAAATTGCTAAGGAGTTTCAGTGTTTGTGACATTAATATTTCTCAGGTCAAATGACAGAAGAGATGGATAGGAAGAAAGTGATGAAATCCATGAAACAGAATATTTCAAATAATCATAGATCAAAGTAAGGCACTGACTTAAAAGTGTCGAATGTGTGGGAGAAACAAATCACTGCCTGTTAGAGGATGATAGAGGTGGATATGTTTAAATGCTACAAGGAAAATGCAAGGAGGCAGAAAACACTGAAGATATGGAGAAGAGGAAGAATGTTTAGAATTAGCATTCTGATAATGTTGGACAGAACAAGATTCTGTACAAAGTTAGAAGGACTGACCTCAAAAAGAGAGATTTTTTTTCTATCACCATAGAAATGGAAAGATGTAGTTGAAATAGAAAGTTTAGTTCTGCTTGCTCTAAATGATGCTAATTCAACTTTGTGCCTTTTACATTCACTCACTAAAACTACAGAGTCTTTGTGGGTTTACTGCTATGTAATTAAGGATTATGAATTATATGTACTGCCCTCCATCATCTTCCCTTCCCTTTTCCTTCTCTTTCTCTTGCTCCTCTTTGCTCTCTTCCCTCTGATGTCTGTCAGCCTCACCCTCTGATGTATACCTGCATCTCATTAACCACAAGGAGAGAAGCAGCTCCACCCTAGGCCTTTAGTGACACAGAAGCATAAATGTAAAAATTGAGACCTTCATGGAGGTATCTCTTTTCAGACATTAAGACACTATTATATTTTCCTCTGACAAGACCTTAAATTTCTTATTAAAAATAGATACAGGGAAGGTGGAATATTGGGCTTATCTAGAGAAGGAAGATGTGATCTTGATCTCGAAGGTCTGATATTCCTTGCTGTGAAGCTACTGTCCTTAAACATCAGATTCCTATACTGGACAAAATTCAGTGTTGAGCTAACTCTCTGAAGAAGGAGTGCAGTTTCAGATGAGTCTTTGATCCTTTGACCCTTTACCTCTAGAATTTGTTTAGTCTTGTTTGTTCAACAATGCCTTCTTTACACATTCACTCAGTTCCTGATTCCTGACCTTTGCATGTTTAGTCACCTTTCTTATATTTAGATGGTCACGTGATTATAGAGTGGTTTTTTATGGCAATGGTTTATGTTTTAAATTCCAATGTATACAGAACAATGTGTTTTGAAGAATAACTGTGACTTATATGTCCTATCAGGAACTTCAGGTGTTTACAGACAGTAATTGATCATCCCCTATGAAATAGAAAGCAAAGTCATGCAAAAAGAGTGAGAAAAGAAATAGTATATTTTGGATTTCAGGATGATGGGAAAACATGAAAATGACCTTAGGGAGAAAACACGGGCTTTATAGGAGGAGAACAGGATTCTGGGAGGATTTAGAAACTAGTTGAATATGGAAACTGTGAAGGTCAGATTACTGAATTTAGTGTGCAATTATCAAATATGCAACATTGCTGGTGCATTTATAGAGCTGTTTTTATGAATTCAAAAATTAATAGTTTAAAATTTGATATGAAAAACTCATATGACTTATTCTCTATGAAGCTTTCATAATTATCAGGCAGGGCATGTCATAAAGTAGATACAGCATAGTGTTTGTTGAAAGATTAAAATTGATCTTCATTATTTCTTACTCTTAAAGTGATTTCTGCTTAATTTCTTATGATAATTGTTTAGTTTCTTTAAATGTGAAACATGGAGAAATAACAATGCCTGATTCGTAGGGTTTCTTTGTGGTTTAAGGGAAGTCATACATATAAAGTACTAAAGCTGCACCTGCCAGATTTGTGTTCCATTTTCTGTTTTTCTGTTATTTGTGTCTTGCTATTTCCACTTCAAATTTGTGTTCCATATAATCAACATGTTAAATATCTACTGTTTTTTTTCAATTGGATAGTAAAAGTTATTATCATTACTATGATTGTTATAATTTATCTTTTCTTTAATTTTTACAGTAACTGATTGTCCTTAATCTATTCAAACAAAATTGTCATCACATTTTTAAAATCTTCATATAGTCTTGGTATCAAACCAGCATACAAGAGCTAGGTGATTAAATGAATGACAATTGATATAACAAGTGTGTGCATACACATTTGCAAAAAGCTGATATGAATAGAGAAAGGCTACTTTAGGTACAATATAAAAGCAATGAGACACACACACACACACACACACACAGTCAGCCTTTAAAATCACAACAACTTTCAAACTTGGAAATCATAGTCTACTTCATTTTCTTGAACTTTGTGTTGACTAACTCCAAAATCAATATAATGGTGTCCAAAGCGTAGGAGTGCAGCAGATTGATCCACAAGGTAATTATCACTATTGTTATCACAATTTATCTTTTGGCTGCTATAGTTAAAATAAGAAGAATGATTCACCTGAGTAAATAATTTTCTAGATCTTAAAATGTAATTTATGCTTTAAATTATGTATCTAGTGGTTGAAATAGTTTAAGTGGTAGAAGGTGGAATAGGGAGTTAATTTAAAATTTCAAGTGGTACTATGTCAGCAATGTTCCAATTTTACTCACATATTAAAAACAGAAATTGCATTCAAAAGATCTATTTTGCTATAAAAATGCAGTATCTAAAGAGAACTTATTTTAGGGACAAAAAAACTAAAATGCAAAATTTTATACAACTAAGAGCTGCAATCATGACTCATGACTATTCTATAAAGAAGTTAAGTAAGTTCTCAGGGTGAAGGGTTACAGAAGCCATGCAGATTCTTCTGAGATGAGCTAGGATTCTGATATTAGTAAAAAGACAATGGATCAAAAGAGAACTCTAATTCTTTGAGCAATGGCACATTGTAAGACCAGTATCTAAAATGGAGAAGATGCATGTTAAATGCATGATGCATATGCAAATTTTAGTAAATTTTCAAGGACCAGAGAAAGATAAGCTTTTAGATTTAGAACATTGTTGGTAATATGATTGGAGTTTACATATAATAGTCATATTCTTTAGTCTGAGTCATGCTACTAGATTAGAGACTGTATTGATTTATTAGTCGAATAAAATGTGTGATTTTTTAATAACAAAGAAAGCAAGATAACAAACAAGACTTCTTAAATAATTCTGTTATCCTCTTACTTTTGTATTTGGCTCCTACATCTTCATCATATTGAATATCTACATCCTAATCAATGAAATATTCAACTTAAGTTGTTCAGGATCATCTATCAGGTAAAGATTGAGGAAAACACTTTCTAATTCTTTTTGTCATTTTTTTTTTCACAATGTATGTGGAATATAATTCTTCTCCCAAATAATCATAGTCATGCCCTCCTTTTTCAACTGACCCTATTGGCTCCCAGACTCATTTAATTTGTAAGATGTCCTGGTATCCTTCTTCAGTGTCTCCACTGACTCTGTTTTAGCTGCTGCCATAAGTGCTAAGTGACTCATCCAGTTTCTCACTGATGTTCCTTTGTATACACTTTTGGCCTTTTCTGGAACACCTTTCTTTCGGGCTACATTGTTCTCAGATGATTTTTTCCCATTGATAAGTGTGTTCACACATTTCTTCTTCTACAGAAATTTCTCAGATAATTCCTTATCTAGACTTTGTCATTCACCCTTGTCCTTGTGACAGCATGAAGAACACATTATGTGGCAGCCTTCCTACTCTGATGAGCTTACGTTTTCATAATTGTTTTCACCAGCTGACTCTTAGCTATAAGAAGGGCACAAATTTATCCCCTTTTAAACTTAAAAGACTTGCCAAAGGCAGTGGACAAATAAAGAAACTTAACTTAATTTATGGTTTATGTAATAGAGATAATATAATTTTATATCATGGAAACAGATTAGATGAGAGCAAAATCTCATGTCTTTTGTCTTTACATAGTTCTGCCATCAAAATTCATGAGTTATGAAAAAGCCCTATAGTCTCTACAAGGTTGCTTTTTCCTTAAATTGACAATAAAATACTTCAGTGCTCTTTTCATTAAATATGTATCATGATTTTAGGTTCCAATTTACACCATAACAATATACCAAAGACCTCTTTATCTTTTAAAATGGTGGAACAGTATTATTTTTCAATTAATTCATACCATGCAAATTTTATATGTCTGAATAAATGAGGTTTCCTGGTATAGCTACATCTAATATCATATTGAATAATGCTTATAGTATTTCTTCAATGTGTTTCCTGGTATAATACTTACAGTGGCTTGGAGGAAAAGGCAGTCTCATTTGTTTGTAAACTTTTCTTTTCAGAGTATTAATACTATATTGCTAAGTTTAAAGGAAAAATCATGCTTTCATTTTACTGTGAGTTGAAACAAATCCCTGGCTACTAAGTTTGATAGGACTGGATTATCTTTTTCAACATTTTTGGAGGTTGAATTTTTCCCTCAAGTTTTATTTAGTGTGGGAATATGTATACTTTAAAGGAAAGTTAGAAGTATTTTTCAAATGTTTAAGATCTCATTATGTGAGCGATATATACACCCTGGGAATGTATATTTACAATATATTTGGTGGATATGGAATGAAGGATAACAGAGATTAGAAAACAGAATGAGTAATGGAGAAAAAGTTTGAGGGAAAGCTTAATTTTATTTTTTAATGTAAAACTATTTTAAATTTACATGCTTATTTTTACTGTTTTATAGTTGCATTACATATTGCATTTAAATCAAACCTATGCCCATTTTCTTTTTAATTCTTCCTCTATCCCCACCACGTTTTTGCTCTCAAGTTCGTAAACTTTTTTTGTCTTTCAATAATGAGTCTTTTATGTTTGTGAAATGAAAAATGCAGTTATATTTGCTTTCCTCTGTTCTAGTTTCAAAAAAATTCAAAATAATGGTGTAACCTTTACTTCAGCAAGTTAAAAAGGATGCCACCTGACAATATACATGAAGTTTATTGATAAAGAGCATTATGATACCTCCATAGTCAGAAAGAAGCTTGTGGATGTCCTATTCTGGGAAGAACAGAGACTGGAATTCAGTTGAAAATGTCAGGGGCATGTGTGTGTAGACTGGATTGGTAAAGTGTTGAAATTTCAACCGTAACCCATCTGGAATTTCAAATCCATTTAATTCTTTTTGATCTTACATTTGTGGGTATAAAATAATGTTACAGTTTATGAACATGAAGAGAATTATTTCGACCACAGCTATCAGCATATCCATTATCTCAAATACTAACCAGTTCTTGTGGTGGGAAGATTTGAATTTATTCCCTTTGTAATTTAGGGATGTTGGTAGAGCAAATGATTTACTATATTCAGAATCTGGGCAAAAAAAATGAAACTTTGTGACTTTTTATCATTACTACCCAACTGCACACACCCAGCCCAATCTCTGGCAATATTGTTACATTTTTACTTCAGTTAATTTTAGATTTCTTATGTAAATAATAATACATAGTATGTATTTTCCCTTATCTGTTTATTTTTCATTTAATTTAAAATTAACTCAATATTATGTTGTCATAAAAATTCATTTGTAGGTGTGTATAATACACTACATCATATCTTGTTCATCTATTTGTTGATAAAAATGTAAAGTGCCTCTCTATATAGGGTGTTATGACAGCATTACAATATTTCAAATATGCTGATTTAAACTCTTCTAGGCAAATGACCAGAAATTAGATTTTTAGATTATGTGGAATTTCTAATTTTAAGTGATGTGTACATCACTTTCATTTAGACATAATGCTGGGACTCAAATGCAGAGTGTTGCACATATTGGATAAGTACTGTATCTCTGAACTAATCTCCTAACTTTTATTTATAGTTTTTGATGGACTTCCATGTTTTTTATAATGCCTGAATTCATTTGCATGTCCATCAAAGTTTACAAAAGAACCTATTATTTTACAGAAAGCAAGCACACACAAACATATTCTCTGCCTCTGTGTCTCTGCGTCTTTGTGTCCCTGTCTCTCTCTCTTTCTCTCTCTCTGTCTCTCTCTCTCTCTCTCTCTGTCTCTCTCTCTCTCTCTCTCTCTCTCTCTCTCTCTCTCTCTCTCTCTCTCTCACACACACACACACACACACACACATATACTTTCATATTTAGTATCAGATTTAAAACATGAATCTGAAAATAGTTTTTGATGAAAATTCAATTATAGAAAAATATCTTGACATGGTACTGCCCAGAGCCATGATGGGCTAAGCAGGAAAAAGAGACCCACACACAGGCCCTGGGTGGTCTGCTCCAGGCTCTGAGGAATAACAGCCTGCCTCCTGGTGCCTTGCGGCACAGGGAAGACAGGCATTATTGTGATGAGCAAATGTATGGTGTGGAATGGGAGTGAGAGAGAGAAACAGCATGGTCCATGTCCCGTGGATGGAGGCATATCTGAAGAGGAGAAAACACTGAGGAGCAGGCTGAGGTGGTTGGTTGATTGCCACTCAGAGCTGCTGCCAGGGCCCATGTATTGGTTCATGGCCCTGATGCAGCCATGGTCGGAGTTGATGTCTGTGGCTCCTGATACCACCAAAAGCAGACTAGTTGGCCCCGCCCCTCACTGGCTGCAACTCTAGACGGAACTAGCCCCGCCCCTCACTAGCTGAAGCACTTAGGAGAGAGGGTCCTGACCCTTACCTGAGTAGCACAAAAGAGAGTGTTTGCAGGGGGCATGGGTGAGCTGGCCCTGAGGGTGTTTGAATGGGAGAGCAGGTCACATCCATCTTCTCTGCCATGTGGTGGCGTGGGTGAGGGAAAGATGCCCTCCTCCCCTTGTCCCTTGCCACTTGCAGCAGATGGAGGACCTGATCCTCCCCTTTACCAGCTGCAACACTGGGGAAAGTGGGTCCTGTACCTCGCCTGGGCAGCACAGTAGAACTGACCCTATTGACAGGGGTGTAGCAGAACTGACTCCAAGAATGTGAACACGGGAGATGGTGTGGGCGGGGAGGGGGGCTGAGAGTATGGGGGTACAGGGAAAATGTCTCACCACCACTGCTGCCCCTCTCTGCGTGTGGCAGGTGGGAGTGCTGGCCCCGAGGTCATAAGAGTGGAAGAGTTGTCCCTGGCCCTCACCAGCTGAGCGTCAGGAGAGTGACCCCTGAACTTCACCTGGGCAACATAGCAGAGCTGGCCCTGCTGGTGAAGGTGTGAGAGAGCCTACCCTGAGGGCTTGAAAGCAGAAGAACTGGCCCCACCCCTTGTTCATTGCTTCAAGAGGTAAATTAGCTAGGGCAATGCTGGAGAACTCAGGAGAGCTGGTGGGCTGACCAAACCCTGAAACTACCCATGCCCAGAACCAGGGTTAGGAGTTCGCCCACCCCAACATTCACCCCATCTATGATCTATTGGAGTATGTGAAGGGGCTGGTCCTGCAGACCCAAAGCTGCAGGATCCCCAGGACACAGGACAACAACAGGATGTTCAAGAGGAGTCTCAGTGAAGACCCAACATTGGTAGTATAGCAGAAATCAGAGGCCTTCAATAAGACCAATGACTCTTTACAATGAACTCTTTCAAGCAGCAAAAATATATGGATAAAGGGGTTTACTGCATGATTCAGTGTGTCACACTATAGCTTCCATGACGAGAATGATTTTTCCTTTTTTTTTTTCTCCTTTATTTATTTTGGGGGAGGTCTGCAAGGACAGAAATGATTACAAAGGGAGGGGGAAATGAATGGGTCAAGATGCATGATGTGAAAGACACAAAGAATAGAGAACAAAAAAAGAAAGAAAAAGAAAAACATATTCATGTAAAGATGTCTTAAACATTTTTGGGGTTATGTGCAAGAATCTAGAGAAGAAAACAATGAGAAACTTATTGATGAATAGTAAGTGAGAAAACCTTCTGCTGGAATCTTGACATATTTCAGTCAAGTTACTTATATGATTATTCATTAGCTGGTTGAAGAGTTAAACTTTCAATATATCACTTTAATTTTTATCACTAGTAGAAAAATATTTATACACTTGTTTCATAATTCTTTAAAATTAATATGAATCATGAATTGTGTTAAAATACATAATCTTTGAGGCATGAGATATAAATGATCTCTTACTACATATTCATGAGCTTTAGTTGTATGTTTGGTATTTCTGTGTCACTGAATGTGAGACAACCAGACAAATTCAATATTTTTCATCTATAATCTACTTAATAAACATGTTGAGTACTTTATACTTTTTGTCTTTTATTGGAGACTGAATATAACATTAATAAAACAAAGTCTGTGTTGTACAACCAGAAAGAGTTTTAGGAAAATTATGTATTAAACCAAATCATTTGAACCTGATATAGCATCTTTGAATATAGCTTTTCTTCTTTTTGTTTTATGCCATTTATTAGGAAAACATAATTTAAAAGGCATTGCCGGATCTATTAGTTATTCAACCATCTCCCTGCTCTCATGCAACAAAACTCTGAGCTGATTGTCACATTTTAAGAATTCTTTTTGAGACAACTTGCAAGACTAAATCTCTACAACTGCCTTGTGTACACATACACATTTACCAGAGAAAATGCATGCTAGGGGATGCAATGAACATCTTGAAGAAATACAACAGTTAGAGTAGTATTATAGAAGCCGGGTTTTGTCCAAATTCTTAATGTATTCTAAACCAGATATTATTTTTGTATTGCATAGTCTATTTGAAAACGACCCACCTGCTCAAAAAAAAAAAAAAGGACAAACATGATTACAGTTGTAATTATCTACTTGCAATGGTTTTATAGATGTAGGAATACCACAGACAATTCAAAAGAAAAAAAGTAGCTTTCTTAGTAGGCTCTGTAACTAGTGATGAATAGAGCTTAATTTTAATTCATTACAATCAAAGGCTTTCCCACGGTAGAATTCCCATTTCTTATCATGGATGCTAACTGTATTATTAGAATAACAAAGTCATAAATTTTCTAAAATGTGTGATTATTTTGCTAGTAGTTTAGAAGTTGTGGTGTGTGTGTGTGTGTGTGTGTGTTTCACACATGTCAGAAAGAATGAGTTGCAAGATTTAAGTCTGAAACCTGGGTACAAAGTAGATCTAGGAATTTTTTTTTTTGAGACAGGGTTTCTCTGTGTTGTTTTGGTGCCTGTCCTGGATCTCGCTCTGTAGACGAGGCTGACCTCAAACTCACAGAGATCTTCCTGGCTCTGCCTCCCGAGTGCTAGGATTAAAGGCATGTGTCACCACTGCCCAGAGGGAATTTATTTATTTATTTAATTTTTTTCTGGGAAAATCTTAATGTGATAAACTCTTGATCAGTATTTTAACCTGGGGTATGTATCTCATCAATTTGCAGTCACTTAGACTTCTAGACATTTTTTAGCTAGCATTGTTTGGTACAAATATGGATTAAACCAAAAAAGGGTTGGTGGATTTAATAACCCATAAGTAAGCCAATTCAAGGGCAGTGCTCATAAATGATGCATTTTTGTTATTCCATTAGACTCTAAAATGTGGAAAAATAATACAAATATGTGTGCACATGCATGCATATGTCTCAATTACGAATTGAAACTTCTAAATTATCTGTACTTGTTTAATGTGGGTTAAGAAAGAAATTCAAAACATATAATAAAGCACAATTTATCACAATTACAATGCTCACAGTGAATTACCACTTTTATTAATTCTTTATTTTTTAGATACCAAAGCACAATAGAACATTCATGGGAATATGTTATTATTCGGCTTCCTGATTTGAAGTTATGATACATACTCTTAAAAGCCATGGTCAGTTTATTTAGATTCTACATATCTTTCTAAATCTGATCCATTAATAAGGAACATAAAAGTTCCCACCTGTTATGGTTAATATTCTCAATGTGACAAGACATAGATTTACATAGGAGATGCATTTCTGAGCATGTGTGTGAGGAAGTCTCTAGATTGAGTTATTGTGGTGGGAAGACCCACCCTAAGTATGGATGAGATCATCCCATGTGATAGCATCCTGGGCCAAATAAAAAGGAGAAAGTAAGCTGAGCATGAGCACTCATCTCTACTTGCTAGCTGTGGATGCAGTATAACCAGGTCCTGCAAAATGCTCCCACCATGATGGAATGTACTTCAAACCATAAGACAAAATAAATCCTTCCTGTTAAGTGGCTTTTGTTAGGTATTTCCATGGTGATGGGGGGAGAAACTACCACACAACCTAACAGACTATTTGTAAAATGCAGATGCTAATACATGAGACACTGAAAACTTCCAGATGTTCAGTATTAATTAGCATTACTCATAAATAATAATGTTTTAATATGTATGATAAATGAAAGTTCATGATATACATAAGGAAGTTCTGCTGTCCTGCCCATTCCTCCATAGCAAGTAAGAGAGCTTGGCATTAATATGTAAATCACAAAATGTTTTTCTATGACAAAGTTCTGAAAAATATATGGTGCAGATGTTTGACTTCCTAGTAACATTAACAGGGAGTAAAGGCCTGAGAAATTGGACTTTAAACAACTCATCCTGCCTGCTCCTTCAGCCAACAACCTGCAGTTGCCAGTTTTGATAGAAGTCACTTCCAAGACAAATTCCCCTAAGTGAAGAGCCTAAGATTGTGTTTGGAGGCAACTGTGAGATCTATGTGTTTTTGGCATCAGACATGCAAGTAAGAATTAGAGTTATGTCATGAAATAGAGAAACCAAAATTGTGTTCTTGCTATGGGATTTAATCTATTTCCTTTTGCTATCCTACACTGTTTTTTTGCTGTGTAACTCTATAGCATATTTTAAAAATAGGTGCTTCAATGCCTCATAATTTATTCATTTTAATAAAGATTTGCTGGATATAGTGTATTGTGAGGTAGCATATGAATTCTGTGATCTTTTTTCTGCTGCTATGACAAATGCCACTGGAATTTTTTCCTTGTTTAGGAAGAAATATGACATGAAAGTGTTGGTGTAAACCTAGTTTTGAGTCTGTGGATATCATCTTGATGCTAAGATCTGTGTGTCTGGTACCCTGGTCTTCAGTAGTAAGTATGTGGTATCTATTGAAGAGACACAATACCTGGTGCTGGATCAAGCCGTGAGGGGATATGTGAGGATTTTTCAGGAGTCTGAGGAATTGAAGTCTTGTCTGAAACTGGGGCTCACTGAGAAGGGAGTCTCATGATGTATTCTTGTACAGTGTTGTGCCACTTCCTCAATCCTTTCCCTAAGTATTTCGCTCCATGCTGTACTGCTTGGTGTCAGGCATGGATATCCTAAGCAATGCAGACTCCTTATTCTACCCTCATCAATCATTTTTTCCTTCTCCAATCTCCATATACAATAACTTGTTTCCCCCAGCATTTGCTAATGCATTTGTATGCATGAGTAGTTGTTTAAATTAATGTTTCTTATATAAATGTAAAAATTATATGTCTTTGTGTGCCTGTGTGTGTGTGTGTGTGTGTGTGTGTGTGTGTGTGTGTGTGTGTCTGTACCAAGGCAGGCATATCAAAGGTTAACTTACAGGAGTCATGTCTTTCTTTCTAAAGTTTAGGTAGTGGGGATTGAACGCAGGTTGCCAGGTTTTGTGTGAAGCTCCTTTAATCATAGAGCAATCTCATTTGCTGGCCCTCAATGTTTTCATGAGAAAACGAGTGTTAAAAAGTTCTGTTGTGTCATCTTACTGATGTAGTCAGTGTTATTATTTTATATAAATTAAAGATTTAAAGTTAAGTTGAACTATCCTTCCTACCAATGGAGTGAAATCATGGTGAGAGGCTGTAACATTATTACTCTTTGTTACTTTAGCTCAAATACAAAAAGAAGCAAGAATTAGTGAATAATACATCTGCAATCAAACATAGAAGTCAAACTTCACCCTCTCTAAATTTAGTTGTTCTGCATTTTTGCAAGTTATTCCGTCTTTATAAACATTGAATTTTAAGTAATTATATATTTATATACATACATACATATATACATGAATGAGTGAAAATGTTATAATGTTTCAAACAATAATACATACTATTTTAAATAGTTCTGCCTGAAACCTCACTTTGGGGAGCAAAATAAACTTTTTGAGGTATCTCATTAGGATTTTTCCTGAAGAATATTGTTAAAGTTGCTCCCATGAATAAGGTGCAAGTGATGTTTATTAGGTGCTCATTCACGTGGTGCAAAGGCTTAGGATTAAGATGTTCACTAGAGCTGAGATTTTTATTCCTGATATTGAGACTCATTACAACTTTCAATTCCTAACAATTTCTAAGGATTTTCTCATACCATTAAGTTATATCTCCTCTGAAGAGATCTCAGGGGTGTAGCTCCCAGTGTTAAATAAAGTCCCATGCTAGCTTTGACTTGGGATGTGTGCAGAGCTGGCTCTGCTGTTGACATGGTGGGAATGTGACCTGCTCCTTGAGTTCTTCATTCCCACAATGAATAATTGTAGCATTGAAACATGGATGGCCTGAGTGATTTTAATCCTTCCTGATTCCTTATGTAAAAACAGTGCATGATTATTTCTTTGCAAAGACCAGAATATAGTATATTTTAAGTTATAGATGTGAGATGGGTGCAGGTTTTCAAAATATGGATGCTAGATAACAAAATAATGTATGTATGTACTATAAGCACATGCTAATTGTGTTAAGCTAGTCTATTCTGGAATTAGTGTGCACTTCGAGGGTGAGGTAGAAACGTAGTGCAATTGAAATTCCACAGAATCCATGGGAGTAACCCTAGCAAAGACTCCAAGTAATGGAGGACACAGAGCCTAAGCTGGCCATGTTCTGTAACCAGGCAAGTGGAGGGACTGGTATACCAACCCAGCCACAAAATCTTTGACCTCCAGTGTGTCCTGCTGACAGAGTGTTCTGGAATCAGAGCCTAGCCGAATTGTCATCAAGGAGATCAGAGATACTTCATCCAACAACTGATGGGAGCAGATGCAGAGCCCCAGAGACAAACATTAGGCAGAGCTCTGGGAATCCTACTGAGAAGGCGGGAGAAGGAACAGAAATGGATAAAGCAGAGAGAAGGATCAGGGACACCACAAGAACATGGCCCATAGAATCAACCGAATGGCACTCATGTCAGCTCACAGATATCAGGAAGCCTGTAGGGGTGTGACCTAGGTCCTCTGCATGTATGCTATGGCTAAGAAGCTTGATGTTTTTGTGGGATTCCTAAGAGTGGGAGCAGGGGCTGTCTTGGAATCTTTTGCCTACTGTGAGACCCCTTTCCTCCTATGGGGCTGCCTGGTCCAGCCTTGATGTGATAAGGCTGGTCTTGTTACAATTTGTTATGCCATGTTTAGTTGGTGTCCCTGGGAAGCCTGGTCTTTAATGAGGGGAGTCAGAAGGAGAGGTAGACAGGGAGAGAGGGAAAATGGGGGAGAGACTACAGGAGAGCAGGGAGGGGAAATTGCAGTTGGGATGTAATATATGAGAGGAGAATTTAAAAAAAGAAAGAAAGATGTTGATAGCATATTCATTTCTATACCCTATTTCATAAAACATGTCCCTTTATTGACTTCCATTGCATAGGAATTATCTGTGTAAAGCTAATATGGAAATCAGGGGCAGCAATAAAATAAATCAAACTCAGATGATGAAAGAAGAAACTTGAGATGCTCCCTTAAAAAATAATATGACTTTTAAATCAACTCATGGTTGTCTGGCATTTCTACTGATTAATGCCAGGGTTTGTTGAGGCATTCTAACAGAGTAAACAAGAAAAAAATGAATTCCTTGAAATAAGATGAGGGTCAGTTTAAGATATTAATGCCTCAGCTCTATCTCTTAATCATGCATGTTTACTGCCTGAAGCAGGAATTACTTCACTGTGAATTTTCTACAGTTAAACACAATAGCCTTTCTCTTTGCACATCATCAACTTTCATTGCATCAAACACTGAGAAATAAAGCCAAACCCTAGTCTTAATTACAAGCACCCAATTATTGTTAGTTTTAATTAAATGGAATATTTTCTGAGTTTATTTAGTTATGAAAATGCTTGGAACAATGCCACTGGGAACCATAATGCACCATACACTATCAGCTATAAAGTGTCACGGTTGATAAGAAACTCACAGAAAGCCATTCAAAGGACTTTTGGATTAACTTTTGCAGATGTGCACTTTGAATCCATCAATCTTTATGGCAACACATTTTAATAAATGTAGTGTGGTTTATATTTAAAAGCACTGTGCTGTTTATAGCTAAAGCAATTATGCTTCACTCTGTCTCCTAAACTAGCTAAAGGGAGGCTGTCTATGGAATACACAAACTACAAGTTTGTAATAGTAGTTACTGTAGTTTAAATGCAGAACATTAGCCATGCTCCAAACTGTGTCAGAGACTTCCTTGTCATGAGGCCAGCTTCATTGAATATGTATTAAGTTCTCACAATTCACATTAATAAATAAAAGAAAACTTGAAAAAATAACATGTCTTGGATCCACCACACATTTCTCTGAAATTTGCATTATCCCGCCTTTTGTCTTGACCTTCCTCATTTTGTTCTGTCTGGTCCTGACTTTAATCAGCTGATGGTTTTGTCTTATAACCAGATGCTTGGTTAGAAACCATAGTCTTGCTGAAGTTTTCTGTACCCTTAGCTTTCCCATATCCAGGTAAAATGCAGACCTTGATTCCTGTCTCCTTTCCTGCCTGTTGGCGTTGTTCTGCTGCCCTCATCTATGACTCAGGTCTTCTGTGGTGACTATGACCCTGTATACTTCATCAACACAGACTCAAATATATCTCCTTTGTCATCTGATATCCTTTTCATTTCACAGAGTAAGACAAAGTTCCTCAGAGAAATGTTCTTCTTCATGCTTCCAGAATTTTATACTCCTTCATTGCTTCCTCTGCTTTGGTGCCTCATCAAATTATTACTTCAAATTGTTTGTATCCACAGTTCATTAAAAGTTGATCTTTTCTTTGTGTGTTTCCTAGCGCCTTTCACATGACAGCACTGGGTCAGAAACCCCATTTATTATTTTACCATCTGCTGCTTTCCTTCCTCCTTCTTTCCTTAGTTCGGGCAAAACAAGTACCTAACAAAGATTTGTGAATAATAATAAGTACCTAACAAAGATTTGTGAAGCTTTTGCTGATCTTCCTTGGTTTACCTTATTTGATTGAGAAATTAACTATCAGTTAGGAAGCCTGGGTTGTGATACTGACTTGGTATTGATATACACTGGATTTTAATGAAATTCAAATTATTAAAATATCAATAAAATAAATGGTGTGGGAAGCTTATGTCTTTCATGCCTTAATAATCTCTGTGTACTTTCTAAATCGTGGGCAAGAACAGAGTCTGTGAAGCACTCAGATGCCATTTTGTGAGTGCAGGTTTGTTGGTTCAGTTTGTTGCTGGGGTCTGAATACATGATTTCCAGATTCTCAAGTGGTATTCATTCTACTCTTTCAGAGACCACCACGAGTTTGCATTTTTAGTAAAACTTTGAGTAGAGTATTTTATTAACCAACATATGAGAGAAAAGTAGTGATTTATACTTACAAGGAAAACAGAACTTTGAACAGTGATATATTTTTTGTATGCAAGAATGAAGTCAATGAAACTCAGATTACAGGTGAAGATGTAACTGTTGAATGTTTAGTTGATTTAATGGTGACTACATAAATATGAAGTAAAATATTCTGCCAGGAAATTATAGATGTGATATAACAAGGTAGTTACTGTGAATGATTTTTTACTGGGTATTGGAGTAAATTAGATACTTTTCATATCTAAAAGTAATTTGATAGCTTCATTTTATATTATTAATTTTAAGATTTAGGAGGACATCACTATAATTTATGGTTGTGGTTTGGACATATTTTAAAAAGATTACAAAAGAAATTATTTTTAAGACTATATTGTATAAAACGACACTGATGCATTCTATTTGACTTTTGAGGTTACTATTAGTTCAGTAATCATTTTTTCACCAGCCTAATACATACAATGTCTCACCTAGTATATACATCTAGAAAATTAACATTGATTTATCATTGTTCAGGAGATTATGCACCACAAGTAGAAACATGACTTGAATAACAGAAGTAATTGATCAAGCCATTCTGATGGAATGAGATGGAATCTTAGTGGAGTTTTGATTGCTTTTCCCTAATAATTGCAATTTTTATCTATTTATTAGCCATTTGTACATATTGGTTTGAATAGTGTCTGTTATATTTGTCTGTTTACTTATATGATTATAAATATGCATACACATGAATCACACGTGTGTGCACACAAATGCATGTATGCTCTGTATTTTAATAGTTGACAAATATTTCCATCCATCCTAGATGGTGTATCATCACTTGACTGCTCCCTTTGTCATTTGGAACACTTAATATGCTACAGTTATATCTGTCACTACTTGTTGTACTCTATATATGACCATGAATCCAGCTCCCATTTCTTTTTAGGAATGAATAATATTCCTTTGTCTGAATTTGTCATAGTCATTTCCCCATTCAATTACTTAAAAAAGGTATCAACCAGAATGCAAGCTTAACACTTCGCTTTCACAACCAGAGAAGCAAGAGGAGCTAGCAGCCAAAGCTACAAGCCAAGGTTCACACAGTTCAGCAATTTAAAGACTCGTGCAGTCAAAAAAGGCTAAATGGGGCTGGAGAGATGGCTTAGAGGTTAAGAGCACTAACTGCTCTTCCAGAGGTCCTGAGTTCAATTCCCAGCAACCACATGGTGGCTCACAACCATCTGTAATGAGATCTGGTGCCCTCTTCCGGCCTGCAGTCATACATGCTGTATACATAATAAATAAAATAAAATTTAAAAAAAGGTATCAATTGCTTCCAATTTGGATATTTACATATAAAATGTATATAAACATTAATGTGTCAGTTTTTTGCAGACACACATGCATACATATGTCTAAACATACAATATAATATATAATACACAGGCAATATAATATGTATGTATATATATATATACATATATATATACATATATATATATGCAGTAACTTTGAACAAATGCTGAGAAGTATGATTCTTGGGTTGTCTCCCAAAGTTGCTATGTAAATTTGTATTTCAAGAAGTGATAAGAGTTTATTGCTCCATATCCCCAACAGTGTTAGAAAGAAAGAACAGGAGGTAGGTCTCTTTTCGCGAAGCTGGGACAGCAGGAGGAAGGGTGAGATTTTAGCTCTGAGCTCTGACCTCTTGGCTTTCTCTTTTACATTGTTTCTGTGTTTCTTATTTAATAAGACGGTTGGTTACATCTACATCTGGCGCCCAACGTGACAAGAATCCATTAAAAACTGCTTGGCTTGGCGGCAGGTCCGCTTTCCCGCAAGGGCGGCAGGCGGCCCGCGGCGGCGGCGGCAGCACACGGCGGCCTGCGGCGATCGGCTTCTTAGTCCGAGCTGCTGGCGTCCTAGTCCGGGTAGCAACTTCTAGCCCGGGCCTAGGTCTGTGAGCAGCTTGCCTAAAGCCGGTGCTACAAACAACTCAGACCTGCCCTGCCGAACAGGGCCCTGCCTGTAAAGCCAACGCACGTGGTCGGAGCTTAAGGAAGCCAGACCCAAGCCTTGACTCGGCACAAGAGGGAACACGTGGCTGCATTTAAGCTTTAGCCGGCTACGCTTTCTTGTGCGTTCTCTCTTTCTCTCTCTCTCTCTCTCTCTCTCTCTCTCTCTCTCTCTCTCTCTCTCTCTCTGGATTTACACCTGGGACACTAGGTGGCTGCTTTGAAAATCCCCTCGGATTTCTACTGTTCTACGCAGATTTGGTAAGTCATAATATATCAGATATTTTAAAGGAAACTATCTAAAAGAGAATTTTTTTCCACATTAAAAAACAAATGGGTTTTATGTGTACATTGGAAGAAAATTGGTTTTTGTTCGAAATTTTAGGCAGTCTGGCAATGGAACAACTATATAATATTAGTATTGGTGGAATTATGCACCTCATCACTATAATAATCCACATTTTAATATTTAAAAAGATAGTCAATTTAAGTGCCAGGATAACAGCGTTAGAAGAACTTGTTAAACCTGTAAAAATTCAGACAGAAGAAATTAACAGTGAAGTTGTTTCAAGTCGGGATCATAAGGTTGCAGAAAGAAAGCCTGTTTTCACACAGTCACCCTTAATTTATCCTGTAACAGTACAGCAGATGCCTGATCAAATGGCTACACAAAATACTTGGGCTCCAATTGAAATGTTGGATTTAAAAAGGTTTAAGGAGGCAATAGTATCTTATGGCATGCATTCCCCATATGTAAAGCAAATGTTAAACACTTGGTCAACATATAATAGGATAGTACCACAGGACTGGCGGGACCTCTGTTGTGCACTGTCACTGTGACATCAATATTAGACATGCTTTCACATGCTTATTTGCCACTGATATGATGATATGATGAGGCATCTGCTCTGGTATACAGATTTTTTCCTTAATGAAAGCCTTTAAGGAGCCAGCCTCAAAGACTTTCTCCCAGAGTTTGAAGAAGACTGCACAACCAGCTAAGGATCTAATCTAAGAGATGAGGAATGAGTCTATACACCGTGCTCTTTCAGTCCGTGTCTCTTTATTGTTCTCTTGCTTCTCTAAATCTACAGCTTCTTTTCAGCTCTTTTTCTTAGCTCCTCTCTTGCCTGGCTGTCCATACATTTCTAACAGGAGACTCCTTACAATCCTGAGAAAAGTTTCAAAATCCTCAAGGTCATAACACATTCTTAGAATAGACCATGAGGAGCAGAACCATTACCATGGTAACACAAATTTCCAAGGTCTCCGGACCAGAGGGAAGGGACACAATGCCCAGTGTAACAAACTCTGAGACACAGATTTTTATCAACAGACTTGGCAAGTGAAGAATTGGCAGGCTTTTCTTAGGGTGTTTTGTGTTAGTAACCATGGTAAGACACCTGCAACTCTGACCTTGTGCATAACTGTAAAGTTTTAAACTTATGGTCTATTTACAAAGGCCTTTAGTCTAGTTTGAATTTGCTCTGAGGTAAAAATGAGCTAAATGCATGAAATTTGTGTTAGACTGAGGAAAGATTATTATTTTCTGTGTTAGTCTGAGCAAAAGGAACAAAGCAGGCTTTAAGTGTCTACAGTCTTGTTGGACAATGAATCTGGCTATGAAGCATATCCTAGTATATATAAATATATATAACAGCTAAATGAAAAGTCATCTTCCTGACCACCCACAGATATATGAGATGTAATCATTAGATTACATATATATATATATTGCATGAAGATGCGTGGTAATGGGGAGATATCATATCTATAATCAAACAAGAAATATATAAGAAACACCTAATTCATTCAAAAGGCAATAATTCCAAACACCCTGCACTTTGGTTTAATACTCCATCAGAATCCTTGAGTCTGGTGGGTTGATCTTTTGAACACAAGTAGTCACCTGCTGTATACTCCCATGGCCTTTTGCTATCAACAGACTCAATATCACCTGAGTTTGTTGTTTTTAATATTGTAGTATTTTAAGAATAATTTGTATATTTTGAACAAATCTTTTATCAGGTATGTCTTTTCAGAATTACCTTCTCCCCACTGTGAATCGTATTTATTTCTGTTATATGGTCTTTTTGAAGCCCAAGTTCTTATTTTTAAGAAAATCAAGATTATTATTTTTTTCCACACACCATGATTTGATATTATATCTATTTAGCCATCATATCAAAATATTTAGGTTCCCCTATATTTTCTTGTAGGGATTCTAGACTTTTCTATTTAGGTCTCTGGCTCATTTAAAGTTGGGTTTTGTGAGGAATGTATACACAGTGTTTAGATTAATGATTCTGCATATAGATGCCTGGTTGTTATAACCAACATTCATTTAAAAATATCTTTGTTCCAATATTGCCTTTGTAATGTCAAAGATTATTTTACTATATTTGTGTGGTTCTTTTTCTAGACTCTCAACTCTTTTTCATTGATTTATTTATTCTTTACCAATACCACACCATATTTATTAATATAGCTTTACACTAAGTTTTTAAGTCAATCCCTGACAGTCTTTGTCTTTCAATTCTGAACAGACTATTCTGGTCCATGTAGTCTTTCTGAGAGTTTCTACATCTATTTACATGAGAGATTTAATGTGAATTATCTTTTAAACAATATCTTTGATTTTAGTATTAGAGAATGTACTTGTAGTCCATTTGAGCCATATAAATACTTCAGATTAGGTTAAAGTATTGAATCTATAAAATTTATCATAGTAGTTTATGTTTTCTCAACAACTAATATTGCTTTATTACAAAAATTTAAAATACAGCAGAATGATCAGGAATATTTTAACAGAGCTTCAGAACTATGAATGTAGACTCATTATATTCCAGATACTTACTTCCACAGTATGCATTACAGGCTTACTAGAAATATATTAATGATTGGATCTGCTTTTTGATACTACATTGTTAATTGCTCAAGAGCAAAGGCCATTGTTTATTCATCTCAGTGTTTTCACATTCTTCCAAGGATGTTGGAAGAGATTGTTTCCTTCCAAATAATAAATAAAGTTGAGTGTTTCATAGATACTCCAAAAGGAGCAAAAAATAACTCCAAATATGCAAAATGACATGTAACTACAAGACATGGAAGCTGAATATTACAAGTAGTCCTGGAAAAGACAGAAGAAGAAAAAGTCACTATATCTATAACAAAGAAGGGAGAATTGAAACTGCCCGTGAATAATGCAAATGACGGGGATGAGACCAACACTCAGAATAAAATGATAAAGACAAAGTTATCTGCATATATAATAAGATGTATTCCAAAAATTTTGATATTTGAGACACTTATTCTGATAAAAATCAATAAAACACTACAAATCTATTTACAAGTGAACAAATCTTTAATTTAAAAACTCTGTTGTTATTTTATATTAAGAAACATGACTATAAACAGACTTTTTTCAATGTGTGACATGCCTTAACTTTATTCCCTTCTATTCCATTGCAAGTGGCTGGACATGATTAAGATCAGATTTCACTCCAGGTGCAAGAAATTGCAAATTATGCTTTAAATCTGTAGTCTAAAATAGGATAAATGCAAATTTATATTTTTCTGAGCCTCAGTTCTGTGCTCATTTTAACATAAATAGTGCCCATCTAGTGCTGAGTCCCTCAAATGTTATTCCAGATAATCTGATTGCTAATACTGTCTGTTCTAGTCCCATTCGAGAGGGGTTTTGACAGGAAGTATATTCTCTGAATGTCTAACATGACTAATTAGATTGTTGCTTGTAGCTTGATTACTATTATCATTTCTAGCTTATTTCTTATGGCCATTATTCTCCATTTGCTTTAGTAGTTTAGCGTCTTTACTCACAGTTACGTATTTTAGCAGTTGTATAAGTGAATAACCGTGAATAACTCAATGAACTTAAAATTTGACATTTGTTAAAGTAACTGTTTTTTAGATATTGCTTAAGAAAGGTGACATTTTAGATAGCTGAATTTACCATCCCCTTGTGGGAAGGCTCTACAATCAGGTTAAGTTTTCATGTTTAATGCCAAGCTTTGGATTTCATCTTACATTCCATTCACTCCTGTGAGCAGGTAAGGATTTACACCCCTAGTGGATTTCATAGAAACATTCACCTTCACCTTTCAAGAACTGCCTGAAAGCTCTGAAATGTAGGGGAAGACATACAGACTGTATGGAGGAGATGTGGAGAGCTGAACAACGTATTTTAACAAAAGTAATCTTCAGCAATGCAGAAAATAATCCTTTCCACTAATAGACAAAAGTTGTGGCAGCTAGACAAGGGGTTATGTGGGCACAAGTATCTGTGTCTCCTTTCCCGTCCATATAATAAATTGCCATACCAAAAAGAAAAGAAAAAAAGAAACTTAGAGGAAAATGGTTTACTTCAGGTTAGAATTCCAGATTTTACATTATTTATTTCATGGAAACCAAAGAAAGTACTTGAAGCAGTTAGCCTCATACACTGTCTAGAACAAAAAGAAAATAAATCCATTCATGCTTAATCATGTTCAACCCTTATACCAATTAGAAATCCATGCCAAAGTAAAGAATTGTGCCACCCCATCCAGGTGGATTAGAGTAACAGCAGCCATCAAGGAAATCCTATATGGATGTGTGCAAAGGTCAACCTCATTGAGACTCTCCTCTTAGGTGGTTTTATACTGTATCAATTAGAAGTATCACAATAGGTTATCAGTTACAGGCCCGAATTCAGATCCAGCAATAGGATTTAATAGTTGTGAAATTTTGTACATTTTTAATTTTTCGAAACTCAAATACTTTCATTAGATAAAAGAGAAAACTATAATTGCATGACTGGTTTACAATACATATTGGGGACAATATATATGAACAGACCTAGCACAATGATTGGCAAATGTTATTATATTATTATAAGTATTATTAGAAAGCATAATAATATACTATAGTTTAAAATTAATTTCTTAATTGCTTTGAGAATTCAATTTAATTAGCAGGTTGGATTAACCCCTGCCACTAGGTTGAAATAAGTATTTAAAATAAGAGTAAATACATAGAGACTATTAAAGTACTTCTTTAATCTTCACAGGTAATAGTATTTATCTCACAATTCTCTATGTACTACTTTAATTGTTTCTTTTTTTTTAGTACCTAGTGATTTCATTTTTCCTACAAATTTTTGAAATAAACCAATGTCAATTTTAAGCAAGACTATATTTGCATTTTTAGGAAGGCAAAATGGGATTTTTAAATACAAAATTCTTATGACATATCGTCTTCCCCTTTGTTATGGCATGGGATATTCTATAAAATGCTTGCTAACAACGTGGTAACATGTTTTAGTTGGCTAATAAATTTTGAAATTATTTGTAGTCAAATTTCCCAAGCATTGTCTTTAGATTTATACATTAGCATATCATTAGTCATCTCATTATGTGAGCATTTACTAATTGTCTAGTTAAATGCTTAGACTCCTTTGCGTATGATACACACATGAGAATGTGTGACCGCCTTTGTTAAAGCAAAACCCCTTGCAAACCATGGGGTAGAGTTGATAAAAATGTTATTGTTCTGCCAGCCCACGATCACCAAGTAAAATTGTCATTTTCTTTTATTGCCATGATTCACTCTTGGAAAGTGGTAATGATGATATGGCTCATTTCAGTGAAGAATTGGAGATGGCTTGCATTGGTTTGCAAAAGCTATCTGCTATCCATTTAAGGAAAAGTTCCAGATGGTTTTAAAATATTTGTTATCTTGAAATGGCCATAAAATATTTATAATGTATCACCTATTTAGTGCTTCTGTGTCTCCACTCCCTGAAGATCTTACTATTTAATGATGATTGGCAAATACTACTTAGTTCTGAAACTTTAATACTTAACAAAGGTGATTGTTGCTAAACCCTAAATTTAATAAAAAATGGGGTAGGTATAAAAACATCAGTAATTAAAAAATATGGCTACTGATTCTTAATTATTACCAAATGCAACTAAGAGTCTAATGAATATAAGATTGACAATTGAGCAGTACAGGTTTGTATTATACAGTACACTTAACATGTGAGTATTTCTGGAGGCTTACATCAATTTGCAATGCTCTCAGATGAAGCATGAAACCTAGAAATATTGAGAACAATAAGAAAAAGTCACAAATGCATAAGCTATCCACGGATTTGTGACTTCTTTGCCATTCACTGATAAAACATATACAATTACTTTATTATAAATTAAAATTTATCAAAATGTATATGAACACAGACTATACATGCAGTAATTCACAGCTGAGAAAAATATAAACAAATATAAAGATTCAGAAGTCAACCATAACTGTGTGAAATGAACTGTGATACATAGAATGCCACTGTAATCATGCCATGGCCATCATCCATCTCTATTGGAGTGAGGTGAGATGTTGATGAGAATTTTCACTGTGTATGTATATATGTATATGCATATATATTCTGTATAGATGTATATTTCATTGTACTTGTATATATATGTATATATGTATATATATATATGAATGCAAACAGACTGTTTAATTTCTGATTAGACTTCCATTAACAACAGCATATTAATGCTTAGGATTTTAGAGCATATAAAAGTTATATTCATACTTTTGAATTTACAGAGATGACCTAGTTTTCAAGTGTTACCTTTTTAAGAAAATTTTGTTGACAAAGTTCAAGCAAGTGACAGCAAAAACAAAACAAAACAAAAAAAGCAGAGTCTAAGCTACCCTGCTCTGACTAAAATCCCTCTTAACAAGTCAAACATTGTTTACATCCATAAATAAAACAAAAAAAACATATACACTTTCTTTTTTCTTTTTTCTTTTTTTGGTTTTTCGAGACAGGGTTTCTCTGTGTAGTTTTGGTGCCTGTCCTGGAACTCTCCCTGTTGCCCAGGCTGGCTTCAAATTCACAGAGATCCACCTGCCTCTGCCTCCCGAGTGCTGAGATTAAAGGCTTGTGCTACCACCACCCGGCAAAACAAATACACTCTCTATCAAGGGGCAGGTTGCCACATGTTGACTCTAGTGAGTTCGAAGTGCTACACTATATATATAAAAACAGGGTTTACAAGAGAGGGAAAATGCTCAGAAAAGAGACTTGGGGCATGGATTCATGTTACACAGGTGTGTGTCTCATGAAACCAACTTTTGTCAGCATGTCAGGTATTTTGACCCTTTTTTTCCTCCTCACTTGCCCATCTCTCTCTGGTCACAACTCTTTCTTCAGTCTTCCTGTTATTTTGATATTGTATGAGTATCAACGATTTTCTGTGTCTATATAAAATCTTAGATTTACAACTGCTATAAAACATGACATTTTGGACTCTAAGTAGTTTCTCTTATCAATTTATCTTTTTTTGAGACAGTGTTTCTTTGTGCAGCCCTAATTGTCTTGGAAGCAGCTCTTTAGACCAGGCTGGTCTCAAACTCACAGAGATCTGCCTGCCTCTTCCTCTCAAGTGCTAAGTTTAAAGGCATGCACCACCACTTGCCAGGCCCTATTTTCAAAATTAATTGCTGAATAGTAATCCATTTTATATAATGACATGTACCACATTGCCTTTATTCACTCATCTGCCCATAGACCTCTCAGCTGATTCCATACATTATCTATTGTAAAGGATGTTGGAATAAATGCAGATGTGCAAGGAACTCTGTGGTACATTGACTTAGAGACTGTTCAATACATATTCAGAAGTAGTACTGGTGGCTCACATGGTATTTTTACTTTGGACTTTTGAGATGATTACATACAATTTCCATAATGGTTAGAGAGTGAGTTAGCAGTGTTTAAGAATTCCCTTTCCCAACATCCTTCCAGCTGCTGTTATTTGTTTTCTGTAAAGTATTCACTTTAGTTGAAGTAGAAGGAGTTGCAGTGAAGGTTAAGTTTGGGTTTCCCTTATGGCTGAGATTCTGAATGTCTTTTTAATTGGGGGGGCATTTGTACTTCTCCTTTTGAGAATGCTTATATTCATTTCACTGGCCCATTTAATATTAGATTGCTATTTCAATTTCTGTGTTCTTTAAATATAACAGACATCAATCTTCTGTCAGATATAGAGTGGACGCATTTTCTCTTATTGTGCAGCTTGTATAAACATTCTGCTGCCTACAGATGCTTCCAAATTTTATGCCATCATAAGTGTTAATTTATGGTATTGTTTCTACAACTCTCAGAGTCATTTTCAGAAAGGCATTACCCATGTTTTGTAACTGGAGAGTTTCTCTCTGGGTCCTGCCAAGGCCCTGCAGTCCCATAGCCCACTTATAAAATAATCGCTCAGAAGGTCATATTATTTATAAACTGTATGGCTGTGGCAGGCTTCTTGCTATCTAGTTCTTATAACTTAAATTAACCCATTTCTATAAATCTATACCTTGCCACTGTGGCTTGTGGTTTACTGGTACTTTACATTCTGCTCCTCATGGTGACAGCTGGCAGTGTCTCCTCACTCAGCTTTCTACTTCCCAGCCTTTTCCTCTCTCTTTATTCCGCCTATACTTCCTGCCTGGCTACTGGACAATCAGCACTTTATTTATTAACCAATCAGAGCAATGCATTCAGAGCATATAGAACATTCCACAGCAATGTTTTTATGTTGAAATATTCCCCTTTGTTTTCTTTGTATCAATTTCAGATTTTACATTATACTATTTGATAGACTTAGAATTGAGTTTTGTAAGAGCCAGATAGGAATATCTTTTCATTCTTCAACAACATCATTTGTTGTAGAGGCTGTATTTATTATAATGTGTATTTTATTTTTTATCTTATTAAAAATTCAGGTGACTTTAGCTAGGTAGGTTTTGGGGGGCATCCTGTATTCTTCTTTGTTAATTTACATGTCTATTCCTGTGCTACTACTATGCTGGTTTTGTTGTTGTTACTACAGTTCTGTAGTTTGTGTCAAAATCAGGTACTGTGAGTTTCTACTAATAATATTCTTTTGACTATTGGAGACTTTCGTGTTTCCATATGAATTTTAGTTTTGTTTTTTTGTTTTCGTTGAAAACAGATTTTTTTTTTCGTGCAATATTATTCTCTTTCAAGTCCCTCCCTGTATTCTTTCCCCTCCAGATCCACATGCTTTCATGTTCCTTTGGAAAATAAATGGATATCTAAAGGATAATAATAAACTAAGATTTAAAAAAAACAAATCAGAATAGTACTAGACAAACAAAGAAAGTGCTAACGATAAAGCAAGAGAAACACATATAGATGCAGACATACACACACACACACATATCTTCACAGACACAAGAATACCATAAAAACACAAAAGTGGGAGCCATAATGTATATGCAATGCACATGTAAATTAAAAAATAACAAAAACAAAAGCAAAAACAACAACAAAAACAAACAAACCAACAACAAAAGCCCTTACATAAAATTATGAGAAAAAAGTCCCAAAGATATTGTTGAGTTCATTTTGTGTTGACCATCTACTACTGAGCATGAAGCCTGTTCTTAAGAGTAGTTTGTTTTCCCAGTGGTACTCCCTTGGAGAAAACTAAGTTTTCATTTCATGGTGTTTATTAGTTAGAGATAGCTTCTGGGTAAAGGGTAGGGCTTGTGTCCATTTCTCTTCTCAGCTCTAGGACCTCATCTGGTCCAGACCTGTGCAGGCCACTTGCATGCTGCCTGCCTCTGTGAGTTCACATGTGAAGTGGTCCTGCTGTGTTTAGAAGGCCTTGTTGACTTGGTGTCCTCCATCACCTCTGGATCTTATACTCTTTCTATGCTCTCTGTAAGAGTTCCCTGAGCCCTGAGTTTTCCAAGGTCTCTTACTCCCTGCACATTGTCTGGTTGTGGGTATTTGTTCCCATCTGCTGCAGGAGGAAGCTTCTCTGATGATGACCTATCAAGGCAGATATCTATGAGCACAGTAGAATGCCACTAGGAGTAATTTTATATTTTATTGTAATGTTCCTTTAGCAGAACAGTAGCATTTGGATTTCCTCTAGGTCACCAGTATATCTAACTTCAGGTTCTTCATTGCCCAAGCTGTGTTGGGTATGAGTTATATCTCATGGGGTGGACCTTAGATCAAATCAGGTTTGATTGGTTACTCTCACGATTTGTACTACTATTGCACTAGACTGTCATGCATGCAGGCCACCATCGTAGACTGAAGGGTTTGCAGCTGGGTTTGGTGTTTACCTTTCTCCTTTGGTCGTATGCAGACTACCTTTCGATATCATGAATACTAGTCTGCAGGGGTAAAGAGCTAGGTAGGCACCATTTTGACTTTTCCATGTTCAATGAGTGCAGTCAAGCAACTGCACAAAACAGAATTTCACCTTACAGAACACTGATGAATTGCTCAGTACTGACTCAAAGTTTTCCTTCTAACTAGAGATATTCTGTAGTTCAGGTATTAGAATATTCTCTGCTGGTATTTGGTCTGAGTTCAAGGATTAAGCCATTAGAGACAGACTTTTACTGTATAGTCTGGAACCACCTTGATGCCAAGTCACCACAGGATGTTTTATATGGCTTCTTGCTACTTCTCTGTTCAAGTGTGCCAGAAAGACAATTTTCCTGGCAAAGGTTCTCTGTATACATGTGCAGCTGCTCTCTCTCTCTCTCTCCTTCTAAAATGGTCTGTTACTAAATGTACAGGGTGGATTTTTCTGAGACTTATTAGCTGTCTTTGGTCATGGTCTTCAGTCTTGGCAAGTACTCTCACTGGCAGTGGGGGAACCCAGTACAGATTATCAGTTCTCATGGAGTTTGCTCGCTCTTTCCCTCCTTCTCTCTTTCTTTCCTTCCTTCCTTCCTTCCTTCCTTCCTTCCTTCCTTCCTTCCTTCCTTCCTTCCTTCCTTCCTTCCTTCCTTCCTTCTTTCTTTCTTTCTTTCTTTCTTTCTTTCTTTCTTTCTTTCTTTTTGTTCCTTCCTTCCTCCCTCCCTCCCTCCCTCCTTCCCTCCCTCCCTCCCTCCCTCCCTCCCTTCCTTCCTTCTTCTGCTACTAAAATTTGGTTTGGGTCATAACATACTTTGTAGAATATGTTCTCCAACTTCACCCAGTTTCTTTTTCAGTCAATTTTGGATTGCCATATAAGTACACTACTTATTTTCATTCTTAACTTTTAAATTTCTGTGACTCTCTGAGTCTATTTATGTGTCTTGATAGGTTTTTTTGGTAGAGTTTTTAGGTGGTTATTTTTACAGATGTAATATAGTATCAACTGTAAAAGAATACTATTCCTACTATACCTAATTTCTTACAGAAATTCTTGAAGTCTGTACATGAGTGTTGTCCATCATCTTCCTAAATCACCACTTTTTCAATTTTAGGAAAATTTCCATGGAGAAGACAAAGATGAGGTTGTGCATTACCAAGTTGCTTACATGTAGAGTTTAACCCATTACTGCAGCGTGATGGCCTTCCTCGAAGTTTCTTTCCTGGTGAAAGGGGATTTTAAGTTCATTATTACATAAGAAATCATGGATAACATGCAATGGCACCCATGAGCACAGAGATGTTTAGACAGAGTTTCTGCTTCTATACCCTCTGTTATAACAGTTATAGAAAGGCACAGGCTTAAAGGGCTGATCTTGCTGTGGCAACTATCTTATCCAGGCATTGAGTCAACAGGAAGCACTCAAACTTAGTCAAGCCCATGCTTTTCTAGGTATATGGAATAGTGAGTTTCAAAGACTGCTTATGTTCCCGCAACCTATGTCTTTGTATAGTGCTTCAAAACAGCACAGGAAAGCTATTAGCTTCTTGGTTTTCATCTTTGAAAAGGGTATTTAGGTTTTAGCCTTTTTGTGTTATCTCGCCAGTCAACACCCCTCCACCCCC
Organism: Peromyscus maniculatus bairdii; assembly: GCF_049852395.1. Taxonomy (NCBI): domain Eukaryota; kingdom Metazoa; phylum Chordata; class Mammalia; order Rodentia; family Cricetidae; genus Peromyscus; species Peromyscus maniculatus. The sequence continues at coordinate 26,818,750 of NC_134854.1, read as the reverse complement.
ATGCTACTGGTAATGGGACAGTGGATTGTTCAATAGTATTAAATCTCACTTTTAAAAGCTGTCCAAATTCCTCTGATACAAACCATTAAATTTGGCTTCATCATTGCTTGAGTTTACAATTTTTATAAAACTGAATAGGACACATTTCTTGAGAGTTTTGTGAATACATTTCCGTTGTGATTCTCCTAATAAAAGCTGTCAGAGCACTATTCTGATGGATGAATAAGTGGCATTATATTTGTCAAAACTATGACTTTGCTGCATTTGTCTCCTTGTTGTACTTCTTTCACCAAGTCATAATTTCTAGCTTGACAGACACCTGGAGTCCTGCTGTTGAACTCAGTGGTTCTGCCTGCCTGTCATATTTTTCTCTACTTCAGATACTTTCCTTGCTGTGTCTAACTCCAGTAACTAGAAGATCACACATCAAGACAACCCACACTGAATAATAAAGCAGATTAGATGGAATTCTATTTGAACTTCCATTGAAGTCAATTTTGAGTGATATTAAAAATAAGCTAAGCTGGGAATGGTGGTGCAGGCCTTTAATTTCAGCCTTGGAAGGCAGAGGTAGGTGGATTTATGTGAGTTTTGAAGCCAGCCTGATGTACATAGTAAGTTCCAGGACAGCCAGAGCAACATAGTGAGACAGGCTCTCTCTCTCTCTCTCTCTCTCTCTCTCTCTCTCTCTCTCTCTCTCTCTCTCTCTCTCTCTCCACACACACACACACACACACACACACACACACACACACACACTCACAAAGCTAATTTGCTTTTGAAATTTACAACTGGGATTAAAGAGTTTTGTAAGAAAGTTATTGGCTTTAGCTGAGGTTATAATTTTTATATTATATTTTTATTGTTTTATTCCGTTGTTGCTATAGCTGTTGTTTCCCTGTTAAATAAATTTACTTTCACTGCTCCCTCCCACCCCATACCACACACACATTCACTGCAACAATGAATGCTCTTAGTGACTCAGAAAAAAAATAATCCTGAAGCCTATGAACTGAATCTTTTGTGTCAAAGGCAGTGATATGAGAATTGAAGGTAGAAATTGAACCTCCAACGTAATTGGATGTTGGCTGGACTCTTAACAGCACTGTCACAGACAGGAGAACACGGGTAATAGGTGCTGTCTATGCTGAATGTTATTTGCCATTATTGTCCAATTTCAGGGCTAAGATGTGGCTTTAACCTCCTTTTACCTTGCTCACTTTCGTTTTCACACTAGAAGCTTGACTTAGAATGTGATTATTTTCCTAAAACTGCCCTTTACCTACCAATTTTATGCAGGAGTCTGAGCTCCAACTCCTAAAAGATGTGACTTTTTTTGATAGATACAGTCTTCCTATGGAAGATGTCTGCGTGTGTTTGACCTTCACCCTATGTGTTCTTCCTCTGGCATTCATCCAGCATTTCTGGAAATCAATTGCTGTTTTTATACATGATATCAATGTAAGAATAAAACTATACATAGTAGTCTTTGAGGAAAAATCATATTATATCCCAATACAGTAACTATCATATGAAGTCTCCTCCATAAATATTTGTTGAATTAGTGGGTGTATGGGCCATGAAACAGTGGCTCTTGTCTTTTACAGATTAGGTTTCCAGAGAGATTCTCAGATCATAATACTACTAAGGAAAATGCTGTAGGGTAGGAAGGAAAAGAGCAGGAATGAGAAGTGAGAAATATGACATTACCTACTGTACTAGGGATCTCTCATGGACAGATGGATGGATGGATGGATGGATGGACGGACAGAAAGATAGATAAGTAGCTGGATATAGATAAATAGATTGTAGGTAGATAGGTGACAGACAGATAGATGAGTGACAGATATATACTAACAATGTGGACTTATACCAGTTTTGATGCCGATGTCAACTTACTGGAGAGACTGAGAACCATTATCTCCTCAGTCCACAGAGCTGGATGCTCTTTGTATAAAGGAATGGTAGAAATGAGGTCATATGCTGTTTTGTAAGGTGAATTTGTGACCCTGGGGATTATCTTCCCTGTGGGGCAGAATGAAGATAGAAGTAGGTAAAAATGTACCCAGTAAACTAGGCCAACGGCAGTTTCTCTGGTTTCTTGGCTGTAAGGGAAATGTTGCTGTTGCTGCAAACATTAAATATGGAATAGAGCAAGAGGTATGATGCATGTTTGGAAGTAAAATCAATACAGTAGTAGAATGGATTGGAGGAAAATTGCATGTTTCGTCTTTGAGCTTATGATGCAGCAGTAGAAGAAGATATAAGCTTAAGGAAAACTATGATTGATAAGATATAAGAGCCTAATAATGCAGAGAAAAAACTATTTCCAAGCCCGGATCTCTTTATAGGGAGCATCCTGATATCTGACCAAAATAGAACAAGCTTATATAGAAAGAATAAAAATCACACCAACCAACTTTCTGAGCAACAGTTAACAAGTCAGATTTCTTTAAATGAAATTGGCTAACTTACTAAATGTCAAAATGAAGTTGAATCTTACTAGGTATATTACATATTTTTCTCACTGCTAGGATGAAATACCTGACAAAGTAGAAGAAAAAGGGGTTCCCTTTGGGTCATGGCCTAGGGATACACAGTGCATCATGGCAAGGAAGCCATAGAGGAAGGAATTTGAGGTGACAGGTCACATTACACCCTGTGTCAGGAAATAGAGATCAGTACTAGAGGTCAGCTGGCTCTTTTCTTTTGATTTAGTCTCAGCTCCTTGCTGATGGAAAGTTGCTGTTCTCATTTAGGGTGGGTCTTCCTTACTCAGTTAAACCTCCACTGAGGACACAACCAGAGGTATGTGTCATAGGCAGTTCTCCAGCAAGATGAGAATCAAGAATAATCATCGTACTAGATCCTGAAACTAACTGGACCACAAAGCCAATGGCTATTAGGGAAAGACTGAAAAGACAAAGGCCAAGAAACAGATTTTGCAAGCCCAGCCCATGTCATGATCACAGTGAGGATAACAGAGATTAAATGACTAGGGGATCAAGGAAAAACACCAACCCTCTTATGATAAACACACAATTGTACATATTAATGGGGTGTAGTGTGATCTTTCAACATATGTATATAATGTGTAATGGTCAAGCCAAGATAACGAGTGTATCTACTACATCAAACACTTATCTTTTGTGTTTGTTGGAAATAAATTTTTCTGGTTAAATTGAAGCATATCTTACATAAATCAGTGCTAACTGAAGTCATCTTACTATGCTATCAGAACTAGAACACTTAATCTTGAAAAGCATTAAGTAAAGTGTATTGCATCAGGCACACTGTTGGGAAAAGAAGCATATAGGGAATTTCATTGTCTCTGCATTTATGAACCTGTGGTTTAATTATTAGACACGGAGGAGTGGTACACAAGCTTCGATGAGGCTCGGGGGAGACAGGCAGGAATCGGTGGTAACATGTCACAAAAGTTAACATGTGTTGAGAGCATGTGTTGTTCATGTTGAGTTAGTACAGGCAAATGATTTATCTTGAGAAATGAACCAATGTAATACTGTTCCCATGTCTTAATTCTGTGTTGTCAGCTTGTCAGTCTAATTCATCTTGATGACTGACTTCTCCAGAATGAGAAATGTGTTGCCTGCATTTGAAAGTGAAAACTTTACCTGGGGGCTTCAGTCATGGGGTCCTAATCTGGCACATATAGAAATTGATGGGTGAGTACAGAAGTGTATTGTTACAAGAAATAATTTAGATAGTGGCATACACTGGGAATGTGAATAAAAGAAACTACCTGGCATTTGTCAATATTCTGCTCCAGAAAAGGAGGCAAGAGTTGCAGTCCCATGGATAGAGGTGATCAGTTTTCAGCACAATGGCTTAATAATATTAAAGAGACACTAATATAGCATCTCATATCATCAGATATGACTACCTTCTTCTAGATGCTTACTTACCCTTATTAACTGGTAGTAACTATTTCCCTGCATTTATTGTAAAAGCAACTATTATATTAAAGACTTGCAAATAAAATTATAGGTTGAAATATGGAATAGTTTGAAACAGCCAAGGTATGTATACTACAGGTTAATGATCCCTATTATATTTTAGTACTTACTAATACTGGGTTTCTACCACATAGCATTTTAAATGTTCAGTGATCATAAAACAGAAAATTCATCACAAGCTTGAGAAAGATATTATCACTATAAAATGATTTGCAAAAAGATCTTAATGGACTTTACTTTGTACACATTTGATTAATATTTTGATTTCAATATCCTGTGTTTTACAACATGTAATGGTGATTCTGTTAAATTGACACTTTTTATTGAAGACAATAATTTTAAAGGTTATAATTTTTATTGGGTTTACCTTAATAATGAAAAATGATGAATAGAAGATCTGGAAGTAGATAAAAGTATAAAGAAAGATTCAACTCCACTAGGAGAAGTCATATTTGCTACTTAGAATCTTTGCAATGAGTTCTTTACAGAATAAATAATAGTTTTTGAGACACATTCATTTGCTTTACTTGAATAGATTAAAAGCATGTGTACTCATACACTCTCAAAAATTCTTTTTCTTTTTAAAAATATATTCATCTTATTTTATGTGATTATAATTATATAATATAAATATATAATTAGATCATTTACCTCTACCTTTTCATCACTCCAAACTCTCCCATATATTCTTTGTTGTTCTATTTCAAATTCATGGCCTCTTTTTATTAATTTTTGTTTTGTCTATCATATATATATATGCATGCATTTACGTGGACATTCATATTTATATGAACAACTTATATGAATAAATAATACACATAAATATAACCTTCTCAGTCTGTAAAAAGATTAAAAGGAACAGGGAGTTTGCTATGATATTGTGTCTCCTAGGAGTTTCAGAAGCTATACCGATAAAGTCTCACCAGCAGGAATGCCTAAAGATGTGCTGAGCAAGGACAACACTAATAGGTATGATATGGTGCAAGTGATACAGCTCACCTTAACCCCTAGACAAAGAACTACAGGCAAATAAATACTGAGCAAGGGAGAAACAGTCTTCCAATAATAAATAACCAACCCTGAGAACATTTACATGCACTGCCAATTTTGTGTTTGTGTTTGTGTTCCATGTGTGTGTTGGTATCATGTGCAAAGGTGTATATAAATTTAAGCACAGATTTCTAAGAGGGAGTATCATTATGAGTAAGGACAGAAACTTTGAAGCTATATAGTTCTCAACTGTGTAACCCTGAATAGGTTATCCCAAGTACCTAGCCATAAACTTCTACCTGTAAGAAGGTATACACCATCCATGGCCCATGCTGCAGCTGAGGAATATGTTGATGCCTGTGGTCTGTGCTAATGCACTTAACAGTGTGTCTTTATAATGATAAGAAAGTGAAATAGGCTTTTTTGATAATATGGGGAAATTTTACTAAGACAAGATAGAAGACTTAAAATGTTACATTATTCCATTAAGGCAGTGTCTGATCCTGAGCAAGGCTCTCTAGCTTTCTTCTAGTCAATATAGGCTGAGTGCTAAATAAGCTTCAAAGAAAAGCAAACAAGTATTAAAGTTTGGTTACCAAGGTTTAAGGATAGAAACTATTTAGAAGTGTAGCCTAAATGTGGTATTGATTTCCTAAACCCTTGTCAGCAGTCTCTAGTGGATGAATTTCTGCTTCTTATGGTTGAGCAAGGAAAGTTGGTTCTTGAGATGGAGACTACTCCTGGTAAAGATGGGACGTTCCTGAAATAACAAAAGATTCAGAAGAGAGTATAAGTGAAGTTGATAAATAAGTAGCAACGTTTGAGGGAACTGACTTCAAGCTTTCAAAAAGAATCTGTACTGTGGGTGAAATGTTATCAAAAAATATCACATGCTACACAGAAAGTGTCCATAAATGAAGTTAGTGCGTCATGTTTCAATTTTACCTTGCTTTAAGAAACTGCCATACCATTCAAGCTCGAACAACTGCCACCCTGATCTGTCAGTAGCCATCTACCCATCTTTGTATTATATTTTAGACTAATCTTTTAAAAAGCATTACATATAGAATCTATGCTCACACCTCATTTTCAAATTAGCTTATCATCAAAAATATCAACAATTGTATGTGTTAGGATCCTGCCCTCACTCCTGCACATGCACAGCTTAGGGTCTTGCATCTTACATCATCAGTTTGCGCTGGCGACTATTTACATGCCTTAAAAGCCGGACGCAGACCCCACCCTCTCTCTCTGCTCTGTTCCCTACCCCCTACCATCTTTCTCTCTCTCCAGGTCTGGCTCTCCTCTTTCCCCTCCCACCCTTCCCCTCCTAATAAAGCATCGGAAAACTAACACTGGGTTCTGTTGTGAGCATGACCTTTCTATGCTGTAACCAGTGCCACAACCAGCATTGTTTATCATCCTTTCAGTAACAACTGCCAGGAAACAACAATCATGTGATTTATTTATTCTCATTTTGGTTTATTGACAGTGGTCTGAGACAAACCAGCAGTATTGGTGAAGTATGTTTGTGTTATTGAAACTTTGAAACTAAACATTTGCTTTTTTAAAAAAAAAGTTACCTCTACTTCTGTAAGTCATTTGTTATATTGTCATTTGGGAATAAAAAACAAAATACTAGAAGAGTAATAAATACTGTGATGTCTAGCTATACCAAAGCTCTGAGGTATATTAAATCTGTCTGGAATCTTATAATTTGTGTTACAATAGTCTTGCATCTGCATAGTGAATAAGAATCACAGCTTGTGATATTGGACAGAAGAGGATGTTAGGGTACTTTTTTTAACCTTTGGAGTGTTAAGAATGAAGCATTGACCCTCATTTGGGTAGGGACTAGTTTATGAGTTCAGTAAGAATTCAGCCTGCAAATGCCTTCATGACATCAATCTCTTCAAAAATATTAAGCCACTTGATGCAGGGATTAAAATTAAAAAAAATAGAGAATATTCAAAATAATGTTGTTGGGAACCTATCTACACAGAGAATAGCATACTCTTGTAAGGTCGTTGTAGTCAACAGTTAACAGTCAAACCTGTTCTATCAACAGACTTAGCAACTCCATGAAGGCAGAAGGAAACCAGGGTCATTGAGATTATCTAGTGCCTCAGAGTTCAAATGGAAGAGAAATAACAAGGCATGCAAATAATAAGTTATTTTCAAGAGTCTTATGGAGTGCAATAAGGGATTCTGGAATGGTAATGAATGAGAAGAGTGAAGGAAGAAGACTGATGTGTTGTTCAAAATGTGGGCTTTCCTAGAATTCATAAGAGATGAAATCACTTATAAAATGATATGCTTTTAAATTTAGATTTATTTTAGAGAACTTTATAGATGAGTAATATGTGTACACCATTTCTTCCTCTCCTTCATCATTCAACTCCTATGTGTCTCCCTTCTCTGTTTCAAATTCAGGACTGCTTCATTAATTATTTTTGTTGTTTACATACTTCAAAACATACATATACATCTGTTTCTCTTATATACTTTTTTAGTAGTTGTGTTGGTTTGAATAGGTATGGCCCACATAGACTCGTGTATTTGAGTGATTTGCCCACAGGTAGTGGAACTGTTAGGAGGCATGACCTTTTTGGAGTAGATGTGGCCTTGTTGGAGGAAGTGTGTCACTGTAGAGGTAGGCTTTGAGGTCTCATATGTGCTCAACCTATGCCAAGTATAGCACGCAGCATCCTACTCCCTATGGATCAAGATGTAGAACTCTCAGCTCCTTCTCCAGCATGACTTTGTACACATTGCCATCCTTCCCAACAAACCTCTGAAACTAAGCCAGCCCCTATGTTTTCCTGTAGAAGAGTTGCTGTGGTCATGGTGTCTTTTCATAGCAATAGAAACGCTAACTAAGAAGAAGTTGGTACCGGGGACTTGGGTATTGCTATGATAGGCCCAATCATGCTTTTGTTTAAAGGAATATGAACTTTTGGACTGTGGATTAGGAAAGCAGTTGAACACTTTAAGTGGAGCTTAGTGGTCCATCCTACTAGGTACATGGAAGATAGTGGTACTGAGGGTAATTTAAACTGTGGGGCCTGGCTTAAGAGGTTTCAGAAAAGAAGAAGTTTAGTATGTGACCTAGCAATCATTCTTGTGATATTTTGGTGAAGAATGTGCTTGCTTTTTGTCTTTGTTTGAAGAGTCTCCCTGAGGCTACATTGAAGAGATTTGGATTAATTACATTGGCAGAGGAAATCTCAAAACACCCTGGTATAGATTCTGTCCTCAGGTTATTAGTATTAATTCTTTTTTTTTTTTTTTTGAGCTGAGGACCGAACCCAGGACCTTGTGCTTGCTAGGCAAGCGCTCTACCACTGAGTTAAATCCCCAACCCATATTAGTATTTATTCTAATGAAGCTAAGTCTTGTGTTCAAGGAGATACACAGATTAAGAATTGGAAAAAAGGGAGTGGTGAGTTCAGGGCAAGACTCTACCCAGCTAAGCTTCCAACTAGTGAAAATCAATTAAAGAACAGTTTAAATTCAAGTGTGGTGATGCACACCTTTAATCCCAGTACTCAGAAGGCAGAAGCTGACAGATATCTGAGTTTGAGGCCAGCCTGGCCTACAGATTGAATTTCAGGAGAGCCAAGCCTAGGCAGTGAAGGAAACCATAAAAACAAAAAACAAAAAACAAAACAACAAAAAAAAAAAAAACAGAAAGCTGGTGAAGATATTATCAAATGATGGGGCTATTTTTCAGCCCCAGCAAGTAGCAGAATTTGGCAGCTTTGTCCATGTGGTTCTAGTGTTAGCATCAAGGATAGGTGAAAAGCTTTATGGAACTTTCCTCCATGACTAAGGAAAACCACTGAGGGCAGGCATGTGTCAGGGATGTTTCTGGATTGAGGCCCAGAGAGGTCATTGTATGAAGTGTGAAGATGAAGCCTGGATTGCCTAGGAGACCCCAAGATGTAAGAGATGCCAGAGTTGTGGGATACCTGCTGAGGAAAGCTACTAACAGGACTCAAAACAACTCAAGAGAAAGAAGTGTATTGGAGTCAACAAAGCTGAAAGGACTTGGAGATATGAAGAGTGTTTTGACATCAGATCTGGAGATACAGAGTTTGGAGTTTGCCCATCTGATTTTAGGTCTTGCTTTGGTCTAGTATTTCCTCACCATACTCCCTTTCCTCCCTTTGGAATGGTAATGTATATCCTGTGCCATTGTATTTTGGAAGTATGTGATCTCTTTTCTGATTTTAATTTTATAGGGGATTATAGTTAAGAGATTGCATGAATCTAAAAAGAGACTTTGAATTTTTGACTTTTAAACATTGTTGAGACTCTGATAGAGTATGAGGACTTTCGGAGTTGGACTAAAGGTTTTAGCATCATGTTATGGCTATGAGCTTAGCGGGGCCAGAGAGTGGAATGTGCTAGTTTGTATATGTATGGCCCCACAGACCCATGTGTTTGAGTGATTGGCCCATAAGGAGTGGCACTATTAGAAGATATGGTCATTAGTTGTGCCTTTGTTGGAGGAAGTATATAGTAGAATATTATTTTAAGTTGTGTTACTTTTGTTTATGTTGCATTTGTTTATCTCTGTAAAGTTGTATTACTGTGCCTGTCTAAAATATCTGATGATCTAATGAAGAACTGGCCAACAGCAAGGCAGGAGAAAGGATAGGTGGGGCTGGCAGGCAGAGAGAATATAGAGAAAAAGAAGAAAAGAGATAGAGGAGTGGAAGACGAGTTAAGATCGAGGAGCCAGAGAAGGAGGAGGACTCCAGAGGCCAGTCATCCAGCTACACAGCGAGGCACAGAGTAAGAGTAAGATCTACAAAAATAAGAGCGTGAAAAAAGCCCAGAGGCAAAAGGAAGATGGGATCATTTAAGTGAAGGAAAGCTGGCAAGAAACAAGTCAGCTAAGACCAGGCATTCATAAGTAAGAATAACCCTCCATATGTGATTTATTTGGGAGTTGGATGTTAGGCCCCACAAAAAGAGACAAAAACAAACAGCAACAGAAATATGCCACAGTGGAGGCAGGCTTTGAGGTCTCCTATGCTCAAGATACTCCCAGTGTAGCACATTAGCCTCCTGCTGCCTGTGGATCAAGACATAGAATTCTCAGTTCCTTCTCCAGCACATGACTTCACACACATTACCATGCTTCCCGTCATTATTATGGACTAAATCTCCAAAGCTGTAAGCCAGCTTCAGTTAAATCTTTTCCTTTGTAAGAGTTACTGTGGTCATAGTGTCTCTTCAGAGCAACAGAAACCCTAAGACAGTGGTGTAATGAGATTTTAAATTAATCTGAACTGTGATTTTACTGGATATTTTTGAGGTTTTTTTTTTTAAGCTGGATGTATTATTCTTGACCAGAAATTTGAAAGACCATAAAAAAAAGGGAAAAAAAATGTGACACTTGTTGCTTTAACATTATACTTTTTCAAAATTCAAAGGATGAATACCATTTTAAGATTTAAATGTATTGTTTTATTTATTTAAATCATATATTCATAATTATATTAGAAATAATGCCCATTCCCAACTTTTTTGGAAAAAGAATGTTATATTACCTTCTCCAAGATTATCACTTTCTTTAGCTATTCAAGCATATCAAAATGAAATTAGGTGAATGAACAATTGAGTTATATAACTATACCACTGTAAATAAAAATAATCAAATTACTATCCATCTTAAAATATTATTACAAACATGAGTGGAAACTTTATTTTATGACATCCTACTGAAATATTGTTCTCAAACTTTTCAAGATAACCAGTTTAATATATGGTTAGAATAGATTATAAGTAGCATCTACAAAGAAATAAAAATATATAGCTACGAAGAGAAGTACTTAGAAAAACGTAATTGTAAAACTCTTCATAGGTGCAAAAAGTCACTAAGAAATGCTTTCATTGGTTAAAACCAGAATGGGAGACTGATTCAGATAGAATGCCTTCAGTCTCTAAATAGATTCCCTTAGTAAGGTGGATTTTATTCTGCAGGCAAACTACCTTTAATGAACTTCCTAGTATGTCACAGTGTTACAGCTTCAATGAATTGAGTACAATGTTGAATAAAAATTAACTAGAGCATGCTGTGCCTGGAGAAATCATTCTGTTTTATCTTCCTGAAGTAAGTAGCATGGGCTGAGAGAAAAATGCAATAATTTTACAAATTAATGATTATCTTTCGTACTTGCTGCATCCTTAAGAATCAGTATGGCATTATTTTTGACATAAATATATTATTGAAAATGGAATCAAATTTAAATATTTTGTTTAGAGAAATGGTTGCATTTGCTTTTTTGCCAACTTGTAGCATGTCATGATATTTTATCAGAACCTTGATAGATAGATAGTTATTATACCAGGTAATTTAAGAGTTTCGTCTCCCCCAAATCCTATTTAAGAACATTATAATTAGACAAATGAGGATATATATTAAGCAAAAGCCATACCCCCATTTCCAACACAATTTATGATGGAAAAATTACCTTTAACAGAAATTAGTGAGACAGACGTACATGGAATAAAATTTAGTTTCTTGGTTCTGTCCCATTGTTTTCTGTATCTGGTTTTCCTGTAGAAGTGTGCTGCTCTTCCTGCCATGGCTTTGCAGTGTGTTCTGAAGTGTCTGAGCTTGGAGGTTTTCCAAGGTTTTCCAGGTTTTCCAGCTTTGTGCTCAGGAGAGCTTTGCTGGTCAGCTTTTTTTGTGGTTTCATAATCATTTTAGAATCATTGTTTTCTATTTATGTGAAGGTCATAAAGAATTTCATGGATATTTTGTTGGGTGTTGGACTGAATCATGATTGTCTTAAATAGTATATATAGTTTATCAACATTAATTTTTATAATCTATGAATTCATAAAGGATATCTTTCCACTCTTTTGTGTATTTTTCAACTTCTTTCATGAGTCATTATTTTTTTGTAGTTATCCTTCACTTTCCTGATTAAATTTATGCATATGTGGATATTCAGAAGCAGATATTATAAATAGAATTAGTTTATTTTCAAAAAGGTTATTGGCATATAAGTACAGTACTGATGTTTATTTCTTACTTCTAAATTCCTGTAAATTCACTGAGTGTTTATGGGTCCTGACAGAATTTTGGTAGAAATTTTAGATGGTATTTTCACAGGAGAAGAGATCATCACTTGTAAAAAGTAATTATTCCCATTACACCTAATTTATTGAGTGTCTTTTTCATGGAGGAATGATAGATTTTGTAGAATATTTTCCACATCTACTAGTACAAAAATATGACTTTTGTCAGCCATTATGTTGATGTGATAAATTAATGTAATTGATTTATATATGGCAAACCATCTTCACATATCCATTGTTCTTTACTGAGTAGTAATTTTTGAATTTGGTCCTTTTTTTATTCAGCTGTATAAATAAAAATAAATCCCTGTGTCTAAGTTCAACAGGGTCACAAGAGAGTAAAAGAAGTGTTCCAGCCCCCTCACCAGCTGCAGCACAGAAGAAAGCAGCTTCTGCTTCCTGTTTGGGAAGCACACTAGAGGTGACCCTGTGGTTGGAGGTGCAGGTGATCCAGCCCGAGGGTAAGAGAGCGGGAGAGATGACCCTCACTGCCCCTCCCTCACATGGGCCCTACAGCAATCTGGAGAGAAGGCCCTGCACCTTGCCTGGCCCTGATAGATTCAGTCTTGTTACATGTTGTTAGACTGAGCAGATTTCCCTTTCTTCTTGCTTCAATTTGGGGTGTGTGTGTGTGTGTGTGTGTGTGTGTGTGTGTGTGTGTGTGTGTATCTTGGAGAGTATCCCATTATAGGTGTTTCAATTTTTTTCCCTAAGGCTGTTTTTGCTCACTGTTGTGAACTAACATAGATCAGAACATTAGCTATATGAAAATGGTATGAAAAGACAAGAAAAATACGTCACCCAAAGTTAGACAAAGTAAAAGATGACTGGTCAATGACTGAGGACTTACATGACCTCAAACATAGGTGTACCCAGAAAGATGAGTCCTCTGTCCCATCATTTTTAAAAACATTGAGTGTGTTTATTCTTACTTTGCTAGCTGTGCAATAAATTGTCCTTCTTAATGGATTTCATTGATATAGATCATTTTGTCAATAACAGATAAAAAACAAATGATCTGCCTTTTAACTCTATATTCTACATTTTACTCTGAAACATCAATTAGGTTTGAAACACTTTATTCCACATCAAGAAAACATCTTTATTTTCTCCTTATGCAGTGTGTATAAGCAAATGCTTTATAATGTTTTAGAAGTGTTATTTTTTTACTTATTAGAATTATTTTAATAGGCTATAAACTTTAATATAGTTTTCTTCTTGCAAGTTTTTCAGTGTATTTTTTTCAATTAATATATGCAACACTTACGTGCGAATGACTTAAATATTACTCTAACCTCATGTGAAAAGAAGTTAGCAATCATCCTCTTTATACTATTAATCAATGCCAGATAATATCAGTAATTAACATACTGGCAAAAGAAACAGGATCAGATTGGTCATTGGCAAGTTACTCTATGGAATTTTAATTTTTCATATAAAATATGTCCAAATGCAAAATAGGTAATTTAAATGAAAAAATAGCATACTCAGAGTGTCTATATTTATCCACAGATGTTTCTTAGTTATATGCAAAATATCTTGGCTTACTTTACTTTGTACATATTTTTTAAATTCTTTTTCATGTGCTATTTTCTTAATATTATCTTTATAATTTTCTTTTTAAATTCAATGTTACTCCCTTAAAAGAAAATGCTTTTAATCATATTTATGCTAAAAATATTGCATAAGAAAGATTTTCACATTGCCCACAAAAGTAAAACAGAGACAAACTCATAACTTAAATTCCATTTACCAACAAGTAACAGGTACAGGTAGAGACAGTGGTGTTAGGATAATACCAATTCCCCAATTTCAAAAATGTACTCTAAAATTTCTTCCTACTAAGACAATGTGTAAGGCTCAATTCAGTGACTTTTTTTTTTTTTTTAAGGAAATCACCAAAGCTCATTTGGGTCTCTCATTCACATACAATTCTGCATGTACACAAATTCAGTATATTACTTTAAAGATTTTCTTATTGGAAACCTAAAATTTATTAGATTTCCTCAAAAGTGGTGAGCATTATAAAATACATCAAGTTTCATGATGAATTATTGCGATAATCTCAACTTATCAATCACTTCTTCCTTTGTGAATATAGTCTCTTGCTTCTGAGTTTCTATTAGGTGTGCATAAACTCTATAGAGCTATTAGCTCACCAGAGAATTAAGAAAACAAAGAACCATGACAAGAACGAATGGCATTGATTGTTATCATACAATCTAGGCAATATTTTCCTATTGCCTGAATTGGTTAATTCATTACATTCTGAAAACTATGCATTTGGAGTTTTTTGCTCAGTAACACATGTTCACCCTCAGGGAATATTTCAAGCTTAGGAAACGAAGTTACTTTCAAAATAAATGAAGGTAACGTTAATACCAATCACCTGTGAGAACTTTAACCTTTGAAGATACATTTATTTTCAGTTATTAAGAGCAGCACTTTAGAGATCACATTCAAACCTAAAATTTTCTTATGCTTGTTTCTGTGTAAAATACCAAATGATATGAAGGTTTAATGTTAAAGTGGCTCCAAATAATCTTCAGATGTGAGTATGTGATGTATCTGATGGTCAGAGTCAGGAGACGACCATCATTTTGGCCACATTATTGTACCTTCAGGCAGGGCAATTATAATGTCTCTGAGAGTAACTGGATAAAAAGCAAGTGATGGAATAATGCATGGGAGCCGAGCAGTGGTGGCACAAGTCTTTAATCCCAGCACTCGGGAGGCAGAGGCAGGCAGATCTCTGTGAGTTCAAGGGCAGTCTGTCTACAGAGTGATATCCAGGAGAGGCACCAAAACTACACAGAGAAACCCTGTCTTGAAAAACTAAAATGAATAAATTAATTAATAAAAGAATAAGGAATGGGTGAGTAGGCAGAGTGGGATGTGCTTGACTGTGGTGTGTTGTACCTGTTATCTCATCACATAGGATGTAACTCTAGGTTTAAGTCATGTCTGTAGATCATGACTCTCACTTCATTTGGACATGAAGTTGTGACATATCTTCCTTCCTGCTACTGGTTTCCAGACTAGTGAAAGCTTACCAATGCTATTCAGGAAAAGCTGCTCTTAAGGACACTGCAGATCAGCTAACTCCATTCATTGTGGGTGCTTCCAAATTCTGAGAGGCAGAGGTAGGCAGTTCTCTGTGAGTTCAAGGTCAACCTGGTCTATAGAGTGAGTTCCAGGACAGACAGGGCTGTTACACAGAAAAGCCTGTCTTGAAAAACCAACCAATCAAACAAACAAACAAAACACCCAAATTTCTCCTTCCTACCTAGACTTTCATATAAGAAGGATTAGGTAGGTGCAATTAGTGAGACTGACTTTACAGTGCCTCTAAATATCTTTATTTAGAGATCTAGATGATCTGTTCATTTTCTCTTAATTAATCCCTACTAGTTATTTACTTAATCTTCACCTTACATATTCTTGTTCTTTTAGATTATAGTTTTAATACTTCTTCAATAAAATATTGCACTTGGTAGTTTATAATAGATATATTGTCAGGTTCCACTTCCGGTTATTGCTCAGGAAATGCATCTGCAGTGGCCACTTCTGTAAAGGAAATGATGAGCACCCTACTGAGAGAGACTGTCTGCTAATCCCTAACCTCAGGTGTCAGGATTCTAAGAAAACAGCAGCCTTCACTCTCACACTTCTTAAGACAGTTCAAAGAACTCTTGTTGTCAGACTTCCTGGGTCAGGGGTGTATGGTGCACCTGCTAGCTGTCTTGTGGCCATGCCCTGGACTTTATTCCACTCTCATCAACACTCAGGAGTCAAGATCAGCCTGGGCTGCACACTCTTGTGGTAAAACCACTGCCCCTTTCTCTACGACCATTAAGATACCTCTAAACTCTCAGCAGAGCCCCTGGTAGGCTGTCTACCTATGGAACTGGTCTCAACTCCCTGTCCTGCCTGTCTGCATGTCCATGCTCCTAATAACTCTTCTAATCAACTTCTTACCCCAAAGAAAAGTCCTCTTGAGTGTCACCTTTGAGCCACTAACCTGAGACATCTTATTGATGAAAAACCTGAAGTATGCAAATTTCTTTAAATAATATTTTGTAATTTTACTGTGGTAAAAAGAATATAGACTCTGAAAAATACATACACTATGGCTCTTCAATGCAATGAATTGATTCTGTATAAAGTGTCTTTTTCCTTGAACTCTCCTTAGATTAATCTTTCCAAATTACAACCTTATTCAGCATTCATTCTGTAAGTTTAGAATAAGCTTGTCAAAATCAAAACTCTTTTGAAAAACAAAATCAGTGCTGCTTTTGTTGGTGAGTATTTTAAAATTGAGATGTATTCTATGTTTGAGAATCTCTCATTTCTTCCTGTTTCATTGGTACACTGCAAGATTTACAATAGATGGTCTGAAGAAATGATTGGCATTTAGTTGTGTAAAACTCCAAGAGTGAATCACATTTGTTTTCTTGGATACTTCAAGGTTCTGAAATAGTCTGAGAGTACTTCCCCTTCCTTCTACATTGAACCAAATAGAGCTTTTGTGGTTATTTGTGGTTGTTGAGAAATTTTGGAGTTGATGAATTGAACTAGCATTATTTTCCAGCTTTTTTCTTTTTCTTCTCCCTCCCTCCCTCCCTCCCTCCCTCCCTCCCTCTCTCTCTCTCTCTTTCTCTCTCTCTCTCTCTGAGTGTGTGTTGTGTGTGTGTGTGTGTGTGTATGTGTGTGTGTTGTTTATTGTTTTTCATGACAGAGTTTCTTTATGTATCCTTCTTGTCTGTCCTGGAACTTGCTCTGCAGTCCAGGCTGGCCTTGAACTCAGAGATGAGCCTGCCTCTACCTCCCAAGTGCTGGGATTAATGGCTTGCCCTACCAGGTTTGGCTGTTTCCCAGCTTTTAATTACTCCCTGAGTCTGCTGGGTTCAGCCTGCAAGTATATTATCCCATTGAAGAATAGTTAACTGTGGGTTTGGCACAACCAACCATGTTTGGATACTTCACTTGGAATCAGGAATACTCTGCAAGCTACAGAATGGACCCATACTGTATGCCTTACAAGTTTCTCTGTGACACTTTGCTGAATCTTTTGTCTATGTGCAAAGGAGGCACACAGCTGTTAATTGACAAGGTAAGTAATCTTCTGATTACAGTAGTTAAAGGCTGCTCTCTAATGGATTTTACTTGTCACTTCTAATTCTTTTTAATGTTTGTCTACATTCCATTAGAATGGCTTTATCATTTGGATTACACTCCTGTTAGTTACTCTGATAGATTTAATGGGTTATTTTAAAACTATGAAAATCCCTCAAAACATAATAGAGTGATATTT
The DNA here is from genome assembly GCF_049852395.1 of Peromyscus maniculatus bairdii. Lineage (NCBI taxonomy): Eukaryota > Metazoa > Chordata > Mammalia > Rodentia > Cricetidae > Peromyscus > Peromyscus maniculatus. The sequence goes on along the minus strand of NC_134854.1, from coordinate 26,801,371 downwards.
AGATTCTTCAGGGACACATTAAACATGATTACTTTCCCAACCCATTTTTCCTCTTTTACATTTCACATTTAAAAAAAATCAAGTATTTTACATTTTTACATGCCCTGAGTGGACTTCTACTTTAACCTTCCCTGACTTAATCTATGCACTAAATATGAGATAGTTGGTGAGCCAGTTAGGAGTCTATTAGAATTTTCTATTTTGCTTACTTACTGTGATCTACATTTTTTTAAATTAAGAAGCAATAGACTTTGACTGAGCAGTTTCCTAAAAAGATGATTCAGGTCCTGGCAAAAACATTTTTAAGCCTTTGTGGGGTCCCCTGATAGATTGAGAATTAAATTGTGAAACTTGTTTATTATGCGTTTCATGATTCAAGAATGTAAATTCAGCCACCATTCATCCTCTAAGAGAGCACTTTTAGATCGTGCACATTCTTTCCTGCATATGTTTATAATGAATTAAATACTCATTCATATCTTGAGATTGTATCTCAGCCCCCTATGTTAGTACATTTGCCAACAGCTTTTATAGGATATACTGTAATCACTGAATTGTACAATTAAGGTGTCTGATTGGTGGGGATAATTTATCGATGCAAGAATACATATTTAAACCAGAAAATGAAAAGAATTTTTGGAGAAGAAATTGCACAGTACAAACAACATCTTATGTTTCAAAGCAAGATTGAATTTGCCCTACCATAACTGTAGATACAATTGAGCTATTTTACAATCATAGCTGGCAAAGTCTATGTGATTGTGAACCCTGTAACAGATGGTAGAATTACAGGATACAAAGTTTTATAGGATATTTTTTCAAAGTTTGCTAAAGTGAGATCTAGTGCATAGTTTTTTATAACAAGTTAATTCTGCCTAGAAGCTTGTATATAGCAATTTGGCAGTACAGTTATAGTGGAAATTTGTCTTTGTATGAAATTAAATCCATGCCAAATTATTCCTTTTAGTGTTCAGAGCATACATTTAAAAAATGAAAGGAAGCACAAATTTCAAAGAACTCAGTGTGTTTATTGATTTTTAAGATGTACCCATGCAGTGCCAACACAAAACTGATGGTTGCTTAGAGGTTTAAATGTATTTTGTTTTGGTAATGTAACCAAGAGTTTTAAAGTGAAAGTATGAAAATGGATAAGGCCACAATCATTTTCAATTCCTTATTTACCCTTATTTAAATTGTAGTTGTACTAATTTATATTATATGCTACTAACTTATGCCACTGGCTTTAATTATATTGTGTGTATGTGAATGCATATATTTATATGTGTGTCTGTTCTTATATTTACATGTATATAAGTGTATATATCTATATCTATATCTATATCTATATCTATATATATACTTCTATGCTATTGCTTCTATGCTATTGTTTATGCTCACTTTCAACACTGATTTGTAGTTAAGTGTCAAAAAGAGTAAACTGATATGTTTTGAGTCAGATCTATGGGCACTGTGGGCTGGACTTTGCTTCAGTATCACTCACAGGTCTTTGCTCCTGCTTCTCTGACAGAGTGCTCCTGGTAATAATTTCACCTTTCCTACATTCTAGGCATACATCACAGCTGTTGTCTCTCATATTATGTTACAGAGTATAACCTGCATCACTTGTTCCTCCCACTTATGGGCCCTAGTGTTGTTCCAGCCAAATTCCACAAAACATAGACATGCTGGGAGTTTGTACCTGTGGAAGCAAACTTTGAAGAATGAGAGATTTGAACCCATCTCTTTCTCCTGGCTGGACTTCTCAAAGATATGGTGGTAGAGGCTCAAAGACATTTCTGGAAACATCTAATGAATGTGCAATTGGCGTACTGTAGAGGCACAGTCAGCTACCAGTGCTTTCCTTTTACATTTGCTCTTCTTTATATCCTATTCTCTTTCCTTTCTTTTTCTGTTCCTTCCTTATTCTTCTGCAAACAGTATTATGAAATAAGTTAGCCTGTTAGCCTTTTCTAGGCAATCCAAAGGAAGTTTAAACTCAGCCTTTAGTTTAATTACACTTTGAATTCTTGAGGCAGTAGTGTTCAAGCTTTTTCCATAACTGGGCTTGGAATTCAGTATTAGGGTATCTATTTAGCATGCAACTGTCTCACAGTGTAAAACAAAACAAGATAAAATCATTGATTGGATTATCAATGAAAGGAATGACAATGATTTCTACATTAAGTAATGGACCTCTTGAAGTAGCAAGACACTTCAATGTGCTCTATATATTTTATAAAATGTTTTAGATATATAAGGCTATGTCTTGAGAAACATGATTTTCCCATTTTTCTGCATAGGTATATACTCATATGTGTTAGTATGTAATGTTTTAACCTATATATTCCATGGAAGTACATAATGTCTTTAAAATTTCTCAATATTTTCCTAATTAAATTAGATATTAGTTTCAATCTAAAGTAAATATTTTGGTTTATCTAACTTCATAAGAAACATAGGGAAATGTAGCTGGAAGTTTTTCTGTGTCCCACCCAGCTGTTTATAAAATAATCACTCAGAAGCTTATATTAATTATAACTACTTAGTCATTAGCTCAAGCTTATTACTGACTACCTCTTACACTTAAATTAACCCATAATTTTTATCTATGTTTAGCCACGTGGCTTGGTACCTTTTCTCAGTTCTGCCTTGTCATCTTGCTTCCTCTGTGTCTGGCTGGTGACTCCTGACTCAGCCTTCCTCTTCCCAGAATTCTCCTTATCTGCCTATCCCTCCTATACTTCTTGCCTGGCTACTAGCCAAACAGCATTTTATTTATCAACCAATCAGAGCAACACACATTCTCGAGCATACAGAACAATATCCCACAACACTTTACCTTTTCTGTCTAATCAAAAAGGAAGGTTTTTAACTTTAACATAGTAAAATTACATAGAATAGTTATTAAGCAAGAATTACAGTTATAATATCTAGTCTATTTATATTTGGAAAAATTAAAGAAAATATTTTATCTATCCTATATTTGTGAGTCTAAAGTTTTATATCTAATTTATCTTTTATCGTAACTAAGGAGAATTGTAATTATAACTATCTAGTCTTCAACTACATCAAAGACCATAGAAGGATATAATATTACTAAGTCAACAGCAAAGGCATTATAAGTAACTTCCAAAAATCTAGAATGACAGAGACAGCTGGCTGCCTGGACAGTCACTCAAAGTTTTGTGCAACATTGGGGCATCCTTCTTTAGCCTATAGGCCTAGAGTTTTTTAGTCATTTCTCCTTGTGTCCTGTAGAATGTCTAGCAGTCTCCTTTGTGAAGCAGGAACCTGAAGAACCTTCTTGTCTTGCAAAGTTCAGTGGTCACCTTCCTATGGGTCCTGCATGTCCAGTTTATATAACATTTTATCAGCAGTCCAGGCAAGAGCAGTTTCTTGCCCAAATGGCTATCTTTGCAAAGAAGAAGATTAAACTCCATATGGAGTGTCTTTGACGCCCATCTTCCTCTTTGAAATAAACTGGTGCTGCCAGGAACAGACATGTCTCATTGTCCAGAAAGTCTAAGTTTTTAAAACATTATAAATGCCATATTCTGTAGGTCTTTGAAGTGTTTGAAGATTACTTACCTAATTGAAATATATCTATACATACCTAGAGAACTTAACTAACAAGATTGTAATTTTGATGATCATGGATGACTAATTATGAATCTGTATTTCTCAACTATACATTACAATCTTAAATGAGTTTCACAAGCAAAATACTTTAAACAAGAGTAGAAAAATTTACATACAGTATAACAAAATTAACTTTAAATTTGTATCAATAAAATAAAATCTATAGCAATGTAAAACATTTTAAATAAGTTGTTACTCTTTAAAAGTAGATTCAATAATCTACCCTTTTATCCTATCATATCTATATCCTACTGCCCTTTTTTCTTTTAGAAAGATATCGATTACAACCAATAACAATTTGTAACCAATCTCTAACAAAGAAAAATATTCATAATCCACATTTTAGGAATGTATGTGTAGTGTTCTAGACTATTTCCTGCTGATATGGGACACTGGTTGTCTTATGGGGAACCTGGAAAAATTCAAGATAATGGTCAAGTTCTGGGAGGATCAACTATAACCTTTGCTGATAGGTACCATCTATTAAGGTTCAGGAGGTCTGACTTAATCAACTCTGATCCATCTTAACCTGGAACAAATCCATAGCTTCTTGCTTCATGTGGGAACAAAAGCAGAGCCTCTTTTCCAAAGCAACATATCCTTAGATCTAAATTTTGAAGTCAAGATACCTTTAAAATATACATATTGGTTGAACTGAGCAGCCTTTATAAGAAAATGTCTTTCTGCAGTTAAAAATCCCAAAGACGGGCTGGAGAGATGGCTTAGAGGTTAAGAGCACCAACTGCTCTTCCAGAGGTCCTGAGTTCAATTCCCAACAACCACATGGTAGCTCACAACCATCTGTAATGAGATCTGGAGCCCTACTCTGTATACATAGTAAACAAATAAATCTTTAAAAAAAAAGGGGGGAATCCAAAAGACAATATAATCCAGACTCTCTGTGTGATTTCCATCTTAATGTGGCTTATTTGTTATATTACTTTTACTTTCTCTTTAAAGACTTTATTTTTTAAAACTTTGTTTCTTTATATAACTGTCTATATCCCCTTTTCTCTCTTCCAAGCCTACAAACATTTTTATACACATTGTAAACTGTTTAGGGTTTATCCCATTTGAATCTGTCTTATTGTGAATCTATTGCTGTAAACTGCATTGGCTAGTACTAAAATGGCAGCTTCAGCTGCTGGCTCCACCCATATCAACTTTCCAACATGGTGGAATTATGTTTACTGCCAGCTCTGGAGGAAACACGCTCATTGCTGACTCTGTGAAGCAGTGGGTCTGTGCTTCCAACCAGCAGTGTGTAGCCCAAAATCCTTTTCTTCCTTTCCATTTTTTTTGTCTGAACTAGCAAAAGCTATATGCACCATGCACCATGCTATGTGGCTTGCAGACGCCACTGTATACAGTGGCAGGAATCCACCATGCTACATTCAAGTCCATGTACCTTGAACCCACCATACTATAGTTCAAGTATGCATGCCATTGTGTCTCTGTACCTTGGCATCTCTATATCTCAACCTTTATGAGACATAAAGTAGAAAGCTGTTTTTGGCTCCATTATTGTGTGTTTACAAGCCTTTTTAAAAAGTCTTTCAGCTCCTATGGAAATTTGAGAGTCAAGTGTTTATATGCCAAATTGTAGCTGTAAGTTTTTCTGTGTCCTGCCCAGAAGCACAGTCCCTTAGCTGCTTATAAAATAATCACTCAGAAGCTTATATTAATTATAACTGCTCGGCCATTAGCTCAAGCTTATTATTGACTACCTCTTACACTTAACCCATAATCCTTATTTATGTTTAGCCACATGGCTTGATACCTTTTCTCAGTTCTGCCTTGTCATATTGCTTCCTCTGTGTCTGGCTGGTGACTCCTGACTCTTCCTCTTCCCAGAATTCTTCTTATCTGCTTATCCCTCCTATACTTCTTGTCTGGCTACTAGCCAAACAGCATTTTATTTATCAACCAATCAGAGCAACACACATTCACAGCATACAGAACAGTATCCCACAGCAGGGTAATTTTTCTACATTTGCTCCTACATGTATCAACACACATACAAATATCTGAACAGTCACTCATCACAAAGGCAGAAGCACCATCAAGTAAAACATCAAAATATATTATAATTATAATATAAAAATTGAATTAAAATGAAATTCAACTGATTCTTAGGTCAATAGTCTTTCAATTAGATACACCTTGCTAATGTATAGATGATGAGTATATACTTAAAATGCATGTGTTTTGTCATAACTCTTGATGAACATTTAGTATGCTGATTGTTTGTAAATTTATACTAAGTAGTCCTTTGTTAGATAAAATTCAGTTAGAATGCATTCTGAAATATAACATGTAATGTTGTGGAATATTAATTTAAGATGTGTTACATTTGTTTATGCTGTGGAGTATTTGTTTAATGATAAAAAGCTGTGATGCATTCTTTTATGTTGCATTTGTTTAACTCTGTGAAGCTGTGTTACTTTGCCTGTCTAAAACACCTGATTGGTCTAATAAAGAAATGAATGGCCAATAGCTAGTCAGGAGAGGGATAGGCAGGGCTCACAGGCAGAGAGAAGAAATGAAAGATAAAAGGAATAGCTATAAAAAGGACATGAAGATGTCAGGATTCAGCCACACAGTCACATAGCCATACAGCCAACCATGGAGTAAGAAGGAAAGAAAGATATTTAGAATAAAGAAAGTTAAAAAGCCCAGAGGAAAAACATGGTTAAAAAGAAATGGGATAATTTAAGTTAGAAAGGCTGACTAGAAACAAGCCAAGCTAAGGCCAGACATTCAAAAGTAAGAATAAGTCTCCATGTATTTATTTAGAAGCTGAATTGTGGGACCCCAAAAAGGAAAAAGTAAAGAAACCTCAATTACAATAGATACTAATATAGAGAACTAGATACCTATTTAAAAGCTACAATTTGAAAATGTACCCCTTAGATTTTACCAAGCAGTTACTCAATTTAGAGAAGTAAAACAAATAGCCATTACAATCTTGAAATATTTGTGCACAAAGAATTTGCTGCATTTTCCATGTCCTGTGAGTAATTGTGTTTTCTTTTATTATCATTATTTAGCAGAAGATGTATGGGTACACTTAAAACTGATGCAGAGTTTGCCCTTCATATCTGAGTTCCACATCCTTGGGTGTAACTAAGGATTGAAAATGTTCAGTAAAGATTCTTACCTATGCTAACAATGCAGTATTCCCTAACAATACAATATAACAGCTATTTGTATAACACTTACATTGTTTTGGTTATTATAATATAGAGATGATTTAAAAGTTATGCATATTCTTGTGCATATACAAGTAGCATGCCATCTCATGTAAGGACTTGAAAATTCTTCTATTTCAGTATTTTCAGGAGTCCTTACATCAACATCCCATGTTATCAAATGCTGACTATTCTGAACTTTTGCATTAAAATTTAATATTTAAGTAAGATGGGAATTAAAAAGTCCACTTACTGACTTTTTATCTTTTATTCATTGAAACATCTCCAAGTTATAGAATTATTCTTGGAATAGAATATACTGTCAATAGAGGTTGTGGCCTGAATAAATACGACAAAAGTTTTAAGTATTCCAGAGGAATACATGAAGAGATTAAAGCATCACAGGGGAATGGTTTGGAACATGATTTCTAGATATGATTAGTTTCATTTTAACATTTTAGGTAAATAGTATAACATCTAATATAAAAATCAGCAGTTCACATATCTTTGATAAAACAAATTTATTCTGAATGATGTATACAGAGTTTGTGATTTGAACATAAAATGTCTTCCAAAGTCTCAAGTGTTAGGGGCTTGCTTGTTTGCCAGCTGATGGAGTTTGGAGAGATGATTGGGGTATGAGGGCACTAACTCAGCAATTGGATTGCTCTATTCATGACTGACTGAGTTGACTGGATTATTAGGAGGAGGGAACAAGTCGAAGGATGTAGGCCCCCAGGGAAGCCTTTGGAGGGTCTGGCTTGTCTCTGAACCTTCATCCACTGTTGCCATTTCCTGGATGTTACAACATTAGCAGCTTTGCTCTACCATCTATTTCCTTCTATGATGCTGTGCCTCTACACAAGCCCACAACAATGGGGAAAGGCAGCCTTTGAATAAAACGTCTAAAAGAATGAGCCAAAAAAGAATCTTTCCTCCTTTAAGCTGTTTTTCTCACATATTTTGCCATGGCAACAAAAAAAGTAAAATATATTATAGATATACTTTGAATTTCTTAATTACCTTTAAATATCTGGTGAAATTTTGTGATTATTATTACAACAAAAATATTGAAAAATATAAAATTTCACATTACTGATTATCTTTCTTAATTGAGAAAAGAATTCCCCATCTGGGACCTGGAATACTTTGAACTTCCTAGCCACCAATAATAGAGGTGTGCATTTTTGAAAGGTTTTTGTATATTTACATCATTCTTCGGTTCCATTCAATTCAACTGTACCATTCTGGTCTTTAAGGAACCTGTGTTTTTTGTTTTTTGTTTTTTTTTTTCTTGAAGCTGAACACAAATATATACAAATGCAGATGCACACAGGAGCAAGGTATGACAATAGTAAACCCCATAAGAAAATGAAGACAGAAGAGTACAAATGAGGCCAAATGGGAACAAAAAGTTAAAGCTTTACACAAGCAGTTCAAAGTAAAGTGATGGTCAGAATTGGACAATTCACACTCATCATAGGCAAAATTTGGACATATATTGTGTCACAGAAAGCAGATTTCCCATATTGTTTTGCTGAATTCTTTATCTTTTTCCTTTCTTTTCTTTCTTTCTGTTTCTTTTTGAAATTCACTTCATATTTAACTGAATAATTTAATTATAATTTTTCATTGTATTTTATAAAAGTTTTCATTTCATTTCATGAAAGATTGGCTTTAGCAATGGGTACCATATCTGGAAATACATGCCTTTAGGGATGCTAATCACCTCAGGATAATGTTGGCTAGAGAAAAAAAGTAATTAAAGTCTTTCAAATTAAGCAGCTTAGATGTAAATTATATGTAAATCAGACATCATTATAAAGAGAGACAATTCCCTTTCAAACATGGAGAGAACTAGCCAAACAGCAGCAAAAAAATGCATAAAAACAGATGTTACTTGACTATAACAGGAAAATAGTTTATCATTTTATGATGTTCACTGACAAAATTTGCCTCAGTTTCCTAGGCTAAATTAGTTCATACTTTGAATATTGGAATTTAAAGGACTTTCTAAGTAAAAAAATACAGTAATCAGTCAAAGTCAAAGTTTATACAAAATGAAGTAAAACCATGGGGTAGTCTTGGAGTCAAAGATGATTTTTAAAAAAATAGCAATTGATATCTGTGAGTTTGAACATTTTCTTTCAAAGAAAAACCTAGAGATGACTATATGTGTGAGGCACAGGGCTTGAATGGCTGGAGCTGGATCTAACCTGAAAACCTTCCTATAATATAATTTCAAAAGTACCAGAAAATACTATGCAAGTTGCCAAGGAAGAGAAGATATTAGCAGTCCCTCCCAGCTTCAGTGACTATGAAGCACAGCAATAACCACTTGATAAGGTATGCACAAAAGTGCAAGAAGTGACAATCACATATTGGTGGTAAGCAACGACTGTCCAGTTGTATGTAAGGCCCACTCAGCAGGAGGCCAATCTTGCCTGGAACTAGAAACCTAGCTGTATTATTCAGAGTTCACTAGAGGAACAGAACATAGATTCTGTTCTATTTTATATTCTATTTTATAGAACAGAATATATTAATGTGGTCCAGCTAGTCCAACAATGGCTTTCTACTATGGAAGGTCCAAGAATCTAATAGTTGTTTAGTCCATGAGGCTGGATGTCTCAGCTCGTCTTCAATATTCAGAATTCCAAAGAAATAGTCCTTAGTGACAGCGAAGGAATGGACTTGCCTGAGAAAGCAAGACTGATCAGGCAAAGGGAGCAAGATTCCTTCTTCCATGTCCTTTAGATAGTCTGCCATTGAAGGTGTGGCCCAGATTAAAGGTGGACCCTCCCACCTCAAAAGATCTGAATTAATTTTGTGTCTTCCTACCTCAGAAGATCCTGATTAAAAGCATATCTTACCATTTCAAATGATGTAATTGAGAAAAAAATCCCTTGCATGTGTACCCAGCCACTTTTAGTTAATTCCAGATGTAGTCAAATTGCCAACCAAAACCAGTCATTATACTCACCAGCTTCCCAGGATTAGTGAAGTCATGAAGCTTAGAAAAGAATCTACTACTGCTGCTTTGTTAAACCTACATAATGCCTCAGTACATTCTAAATATTATCCTTAGACCACTGGTACATGGAGCACTGTCCCTCATTAAAAAAGCCCCCCTTTACAGCAAATGGAGGCCATTACAGAAACCACAACAGGACACAATGCAGAGATCAACCGATTGTTTGAAGTTCAGCCTCAATGGCTTCATGGAAGAAAGGACAGAAAGAGTGTGTGAGCTGGAAAACCAGGAAGTGTTGTGAAACAGTGGTTGTGAAACAGTGTTTTTTTTTTTTTTTTTCACTAGTTCCCACCACTGATGACTGTGGGGAGCGGGAGAATTAGCCTCTCCTAGAGATGAACCCCATTATTGTTCATTCAGTGCTAAATCATCACCCCTGAAACATATACATACAAACCACAGAAACAGACTTGGCAGGGTTCATTTATAAATATGTGAATACTTAAATATATTTGTATATAACAATAATAATCAAAGAGGAAGAGGCTATCAATTTGAAGGGGAATATGGGAGAAATTGGAGGGTGAATATCTGGGAGGGTTTGGAGGAAGCAAAGCAAGGGGGCAGTAATATAATTCTATTTTAATTAAAATGTATTTTTACAAAAAAAAAAAAAAGCAGCCAGATGGTGATGGCACACACCTTTAATATCAGCACTTGGGAGGCAGAGGCAGGCAGATCTCTGTGAGTTCAAGCCCAGCCTGGTCTACAGAGTGAGTTTCAGGACAACAAGGTCTACACAGAGAAACCCTGTCTTGAGGAACAAAACAAAACAAAAAAGGAGAAAAGAAAAAAGCTGAAGTACACAGCACAGAGTGATGGTTTTATGTTCATATCTGTACTTCATCTTGCTTCCTAATATCTACAAACATCCACTACCTCCCCATACCACTTCTGCTCTGGTGTTCTTCACCAAGGTTTTCAGAAAATGAGAGAAGAATGCATTTCAGACATTTGGTTTCATCTCCATCAACATGTGCTTATGTGGAGACCTCCTTGCCGGGTCTATATTTACATAAGTTATGTTATGCACTGGGGAGTTTTCTCAATTTTGTATTCAATTACTTATTTGTTGGAATGTATCTATATCTTGTTATATTTTTTATAAATAAATACATTTTATATGTCATAGTTCATGCATGCTATCTTACAAATGTATGCTAATCTGGGAGCTTCACAAGCAGCAAACCTGCATCTATCATTGTGTTGAATTTTTGAATTACAAAATTAGGGAATAAACAGATTTGGTACCTATTGGGAACATTCCTATGGGCCCACTGAAGGCTCCATGAAGCTATGTCATCATGTGATGGAATCAGGATCTCTCTGATGTTTCTGTCTTACTTAGCTTCTAATCCCAATCATGGAGGCTCTTCCCTTAGGAACTAATTGCCTCTTTAGTACTGTTACCTAGGACTTATAAGTTCTACATATGAATCTGTATGAATTCATCTTGCTATATAATCATTCAGGTAATATAGTCATGGATATTCAATTATGCTCTGGAATACCCTGTAATTTCTCTTCTCAGACTCTCCAGCTTAGGCTGCTAATGAATTGCAGTTGGCCCCCAGGTCCCTATGGCCTAGCCCCTTCTTTGTAATTACTGTTATTGTTCTAGCACTTCCTGTCTGCTTGTACTACATAGTAGTTCATTTTAGCTCATATATTTCAAAAGGCTTGGTTCATTTTTTTTTTTTTTACAAAATTGTACCATAAGCCCAAATCTGTGTTGTAAGTGAACTCATTGCTACTGAAGTATCACTGTTTCTGAACTATTTTGGATTTTAAAAAATATGAAATGCATATCTTTATGTATCTACTTATCAAATTACAGGGCTTTATAAACCTAAAGAAAGGCACTAATAGGAAGTCTTTTCACTATGTCCATTTTGTATCCTTTTCCAGAAATAGTTACAGCCTATAATCAATATGATGCAGATGAGGGAAGAGAAAGGAACTTGCTCAGATGTGTGGTACTTGGTTAGAGGATGTCAGAACTGTCATTCACAGTAAAGCTAGAGGGAGAGTTATAGTACACTGATCAGCTGCATGGCCTCTAAAACCAGTGACTTTAAAATTGACTGGCAGTTCAGTCTTTTCTCAGTTACAAGTCATCTCATCTCTTTTATTCTTGAGGTTTTCTAAGCTCCCCCTTCCTCATCCTTTCTAAATATCAGTGTCTTTTACTGTCGCAAGAGATTACTATCCACATCATAACATTAGTAGAGATCTTTAGTCTAGTCAGAATTTTTTTTTTATTTTAAAAAAAATCTTGGAATGACAGTGCATGAGTTACTGAGATGTAGCAGTTTGCAGACTGGTAGGCACTCTCCCCCTTGCACAGTAGTTCTGGCTAAGAGTAGAGACTAGAACTGTGTAGTTCTTTCCTCCAAACTGGATGTTCCCTTTTGGACCTAGGAGGAAGGTTGATAAGTTTCAGGAAACAGGATACTTACAAGGTTCAGAAACCTCATGAAACTAATACAACTTGGAACATTTCTATATCAACTGAATTCCAATTTAGATTTGCTTGTTCTTATATTGATAATAATATGTTACAAGAGACCCAGAAATAATATAATATAATTCAATTAAACTTTTAAAGGCATCAGGAATAAACACTATTTATTCAAAATTACATTCTAAGCAAGATTTAGTATAGTATTTTTATTCCACATAAGAATAAAAGTTAAAATATAAATATATCACAAAATATAAACATGAGAATTTGCAATCTGCTATTATTGTGATGCATTTGCTCTGATTTGGATGACTTTTCCACCTTCTAAATTCATGTTGAACTTGATTCCTAAAGCAATTCTATTGGAAGCTGTGAATTCTGAAAGGTGACTAAGAAATCAGGTCCCAGCCACTATGTACAGAATTTAGTGTCCTTTTATTTAGAAGAGCTCAATGGTGATAGCTTACCTGTCTTGCACATTATGTCATGAGTATGCAGCAACAAAGTCCCATCTTGGAGGCCAAAAAACAGCTTGCACCAGACAGAAAACATGCCAGGACTTTGTTCTTGACCTTTACAGTCTCAGTCCCTCCTCCTATGGGGAGGGGGTGAGAGTGCACAGCATCAATGACACAGACACTGGGAGTCAGTTGAAGGCAACCAACAGACTTGTTTATTCAATAATGGGGAAGGACTTATATACCCTCCTCCTAGCACCCAGGCTGTGTCCCAATCTGGTAGCATTGCATGTTTGGCCCTCATTGGCTGAGCAAGATCAGGAAGTCTGACAGCAATTAGGATTTCTGACAGTGCCTGTTACTAGGCCCTCAGACAGACTCCAGGTTGGCTCATAAGGAAGTACGTTATGTGCATGCCTTGGCAACTGGTTTTAGTCAATTTCCTTGACCCTATGGGCCTGTCTTACTACAATCCTAGATTTTAAAAGTCATCCCCAGTCTATGGTGCTTTGTTAGAGTGGCATAGATACACTGAAACAATGTACAATCCTTCATAATTGTATCATAATACAAGTGTATGTTGCAAAGATATTCCCAAACTTTACATGGAGTTTAAATTATTAACTATATAGATATGCATGAATATTCAGAAAAATAGTGCAAGTAATCAATTTTCTTAATAATAAATTTGCCCAGTGAGACTCTATTAGAGAAAATTAATTTTGACTTCTTGTCTATAGATGAGAGCCTGTCATAGGGTAACTATTGCTATGATGAAACACCATGACCAAAAGCAACTTGAGGAGGAAGAATTTGTTTGAATATGCTTCCACAGCATTATTCATCATTGATGGAAGTTAGGATAGGAGCTCACGAAGGTCAGGAACCTGGAGGCAGGAACTGATGTAGAGGCCATGGAAGAGTGCTGCTTACTGGCTTGCTCCTTATGGGCTGCTCTGTCTGCTTTCTTATACAATGCAGAAATATCAGACCAGGAGTGGCACTGCCTATATCAATGTAGACTGGGCCATCTCACATCAATCACTGTCTAAGAAAAAGCCCTGTATGCTTGCCTACAGCTTGATCTTATGAAGATGTTTTCTTTATTGAAGTTCCCTCTTCTTAGATGACTCCAACTTATATCAAGTTGACATAAAACTATCCAGCCCATGATCAGTTTCTTCTCTCAGCACTGAGACCTCATCAGGTTCTGCATGGCCTTGACCTTTGCTGTCTGTTTTCTAAAGAAAGAGAGAAAAGAAAGGCATGTATTTGGGTGGATAGAGAGATGGAAAGGATCTTGGAGAAGCTGTGGGCAGGGAAAAGGATCAGAATATATTGTGTGATTTTTGTCGATTAAAAAGAAAAATAATAATAAATTTGGAAAAGGCTGAATATACTCCTTGAATATAAGTAAAATTTGGTTATAAATTTAACATTTGACTGAGTTATAAGATAACTATAGAAGTTAGCAGATGGGAACTTCAACAAGTAGGCAAAGTAATTATATATTTATACATCTTCCCTCCACATTTTTTAAAATTTTTGTTTGACATAGTGTATCACTTGTGTATGTATGTGGCTGGTCTCCAAAATGAAACAATCTTCCTGCCTAAGGCTTCTGAGTGCTGGGATAAAGTGATGAGTCACCATGTCTGGTCTGGATATAAGCATAAAAATGGATATAAGCATTTCACTCATTTAGCTTTCCCAGCATCCTTATATCCTGCACTCATCAGCTGTGCATCCATGCACAACCCAGTTTGAAAATAAATACCCCAGACAGTTTGATATGGGTTCATATGGTGGTCTGAATGAAAATGGCTGCAAAAGGCTCATTGTGAGTGGCATTATTGGATGTATGGCTTTGCTGGAGTTGGTGTGATCTTGTTGGAGGAAATGTGTCACTTGGGTCAGGCCTTGAGGTTTCAGAAGCTCAAGTCAGGCCCAGTATCACTCTCTCTTCCCACTGCCTGCAGATCCAGATGTAGAACTCTCAGCTACCTTTCCAGCACCACGTCTGCGTGTATGTTGCCATGCTTCCTGCAGTGATGATGATAGACTAATCCTCGGACACTGTACTTCTCCTTAAATTTTTTTCCTTTATAAGAGTTGCTATGGTCATGGTGTCTCTTCACAGAAACCCCAATAAAGTCATTATTGGCCTTCACCATACAAATAAGTTCATAACTGAAAATCAAAAAGAAATGTGACAGATCTAGTGTTATAGGCAGGAAGAGAATTTACCATTCAGGTACAAGATGTTTTGGGTTGTATAGGATCACAGAATTTATATGGAAAAATAATTGAAAAGAAATAGTCATATCATAACTGTGAAGGTGATAATGTGGGACAGTTGGTCCTAAGACAAGTGGGCCTTCTGATCATCATCAAACACTCCCTTTATTGATGATCTTGATTAAGCTCCTTTGATTCCAAAGTGACCTATCTTTTCTCTCACCATATGATAAGCCATGTATTTATAGTCACTACATCTAATTTGTTCTTTGGATTAGTAATTTTTCCCAGTTATTCACTCTAAGATAATCTAGTACAAAGATAAAAGTACAAATTTTCAGATACCTTGCTCTTTTCCGTTGTCTTTAAAATGAAATTTCTTATTCCACCAATATTTTTGAGCATAGGTTTTCTATTGCACTCTTCTTCAAAGCAATCTTTATTATTATGTTTCATTATTTAATATGTATATATTGAATTTTATTCCTGGTAGCTGACCAACAGCACTTTTTAGGAACTGCTTGTGTATAAAATGAAATAAAGCTAAAATTATGCAAAAAAGTGACACTGGTTGTCTCTAGACCTTCCTAGATCATCCTCACATATTGATTCATCCTTTGCACAAATTTCTTCCTTAGTACTGCTGGCCCTTAATCTCTGCATATCATGAAACTCATTTCGGTTGCAAGACCCACTTACTAAGGAGTCACACATACTGCTTCAGGCTAAGTCCTGAATACGGTTTAATGCCGAGTTCCTCGGTTACATTAATGGGAAACGTGCGGTTGCATCTCGAGGCAGATCTCACCTTCATTTACTGCTGCAATCTTCCCTTCTTGTCTGTTAAGCACTTTTGAGGCTCCGTGTTTGCCTGTGATCAGAGTAAACACTCTTCCAGTGACACCTTGTTGGCAGATTTACTAGAAGGCTGCATTGTCTTGTGCTTGGGTCACAAATCTAGTTCAGTAGTTTGCATGCTTGTAATATACATAAATAAGTAGAAGGATGGTATCCACGCCATGCTTCTGAATCTTTAAATTAAGCTGGGCTTGGAAGCAGAGAAAATAATGAAGGGCAATAGAAACTGATCCTAGCGGAAGGGAGAGATGTGCCAATAGATAGTAAATAAATAAGTAAAACCAAACATTAAATAATTTAGCAGCAAAGCACCAAAGCATCCTCTCCCTTGCCTATCAATAGTTAATAATGAATTGTTGGCTCAATGACTATATGGTTTACAATTTATTTTTTAAAAATAGAAAAGCCATGCAGTAAAACTGTATAAAAAGTAATAGAAATCCAGTAACAGTCCACATTTGAAAGAACCTATCAAAATTATTTAAAAATTATATCCAGAATTATATTCACCTTTAATCCCAGCACTTGAGAACCAGAGGCAGATGGATCTCTGTGAATTTGAGGTCAGCCTGGTCTACAGATCCAGTTTCAGGACAGTCAGGGAGACACTGCAAGACTGTCATTTGTAATACAGAACTCTGCTTACATCATCCAGAAACAGCCACATTTGTTTACATTTATAATCAGCTTTACTGAATTGAGAATGCCACAAAATGTAAATTTTGACTTGAATGTTGGATTTGCTGGCATAGTGAATGTGGAAAACCCTCTGATCCTGAGGTAAGGAGAATAGAGAGAAAAAAATGCAGATGAGGAAAAGGAACCAAAATGAGTTTACATGGCATATCAATAAAGAGCTAGAATGGCGTTTGCACCATATAGGCCTTCAAAGGTGGAAAAATCCCATAGGTTTCAGGCTGCAGCTGGAGGCTGTTCAGATGTTTTAGTAAGCTCTTGATGAGATGTGTGTCTGAAAAAAAGAAGGAGACAGGTCAAGAGAGAGGAAGTTTGCCCAGAGGGGAGGGCTGGAGTGTCAGACCCCAAAACCAGTTCCATGTTTCAACATGATTGATTGAGGCAACAGACATGAAAAAAAGAGGAGACAGACCTCTGCTGAAGCCCACTGACCTTAATCAGTACAATGAAGGTTAATTATATAAATGTATATATAATTATAATAATTATAAAAATATATAGTATAATAATACCTTAATCAGTACAAAGCCCCTCGGTAGAGTGGAGACTTTGCTGTGATCAGCTTTTTTTTTTCTATTTTTTTTAATTGAAAATAGATATTTTTATATAATATATTCTGATTATAGCCCCCCCAACTCTTGTGAGATCTTACCCATCCCCTACAACTGTGCAAATCCACACTCTTTCTGTCTTTGGTTAGAAAAAAGAAGACATTGAAAAAATCATAATCGAATAAGATATGAAAAAACAAAACAAACAATGGAACAGAAGAAAAAACCAAAGAAAGAGTAGGAGAAACCCATATCGACACAGAGACATATATGTTCACACACACAGGAATTCCATAAAAAACACAAACCTGGAAGCCGTAACATATATTCAAAAAACTGTAAGGTTAAATAAATTCCTGAACACAACGTTATGAGACAAAGATCCTCCAAAGATACCACGGTGTTTGTTTAGTGTTGGCCATCTACTGTTGGGTGTGAAGCTCGCCATGTTTATATTGTATATATGAGTAGCATATCTGTCAATCATTCCAGAGGCTCTGTCTCTGACCCCCAAAACTATGTAAACCAGGCCTAGCAGTGTGCTTGAAATCCAACCACTCACTTGGGAGGTGGAGGCAGAGTGATCAGAAGTTTAAAGTCACCCTCAGTTACATAGAGAGTTTTAGGGTCATCTTGAGTTAAAGGCTCTGTCTTACACTCACACCACATACACACTACTACTGCTATGACTACACAAAGCCCTAAACCACTTTTATCATGTATTTAATTGTAATTGCTTACTAAGGTCTTACAGCTACAGATTCAAAGTTTAAGTCTAACTGCAAAATCTAGACCCTCTGACAGAAATTATGGTTATATGATTGCAAAACTATTCCTTCCTGCATTTATTTGCAAAGCACAATAGGAAAACAAGCTGATGAATCTAGACTTTAAAATACAAAGGTAAGCTGGGCGGTGGTGGCACATGCCTTTAATCCCAGCACTTGGGAGGAAGAGCCAGGAGGATCTTTGTGAGTTCGAGGCCAACCTGGTCTCCAAAGCAAGTTCCAGTAAAGGCGCAAAGCTACACATACAAATCCTGTCTTGAAAAAAACAAAAAATTTAAATTAAAATAAAAATAAATAAAATACAAAGGTAAATTAACAGACATTTATTTGTTTACTAGGATAAGTATCTGCCAATCTCCACTGAAATTTGTCTTTATAGTTTTTACACTTATTTATAATAAATATTGGTTGGTCAACCTTCCCCAAAAGCTTTTATTACATGTAAATTCATTAATTCTTTCTAATACCAAAATAATGGATGTAACTGATATTCTCTCCACTATTAGCCATTTAACTATTACACTTAGGAATCTGTGAGAGAAAATGATGGCAGAGATATTCTTTAGTAAACAGCCTGTGTTTTTATTAAAATATTTTACCAATGAGTACTTTATTCAGAAATGCATGAAAAACGAAGTGGTCAAAAGTAGCTGTGATTCTGTGATGAAATTTTCATGCTAAAATTAAGTTGTGACTTTTTTTTTAAAGTTTCTTTTGTTTTTTATTTTTTATATATTTTTCTTATTTTATAATTAACTTAATTTCACATATCAGTCATGGATTCCCCCGTCCTCCTTCCTCCCACCTCCCAGTCTTCTCCCCCAATCCACTCCCCCAATTCCTACCTCCTTCAAGGCAAGGTCTCCCCTCGGGAGTCAGCCCAGCCTGGTAGACTCAGCCGAGGCAGGTCCAGTCCCCTCCTCCCTGCACCAAGGCTGAACAAAGTGTTCCAGCACAGGTCCCATTTTAACAAGTGAAAGTAGAGCTCAACAGTTCAGCGTATGTTTAGCATTTGAATATTTGTTATATGTATACGATGAAAGATGTCATAGAGGATGCTGTTTGAGGAAAAACAAAGAGGTTAATTAAAAGCCTCATTTTAGTTCTGGAAATTCATCTTTGAGAACGATTCCAGAAAGCAAGGTTATAAACCTATGATATGTGACTATCCAATTGTATTATGTTATATTTCTAAATCCAGAAACCCCCCCCACACACACACACACATGACTTTTTGAAGTAATTATCTTAGGACTTACAAAGTTATGAAAAAAGATCATTAAAACATCAAAGTAGTTATAAAGGATATAAGTAAACTTATTTTCCAAACTAGAAAGATTCATGTCTTACAGATTTATAGACATTATTTGAAACCACCTACTTGGCAGTCATTAAGAAACATACATTTGCCAGGTGGTGGTGGCGCATGCCTTTAATCCCAGCACTCGGGAGGCAGAGGCAGGCAGATCTCTGTGAGTTCGAGGCCAGCTTGGTCTACAAAGCGAGTTCCAGGAAAGGCACAAAGCTACACAGAGAAACCCTGTCTCGAAAAACCAAAAAAAAAAAAAAAAAAAAAAAAAAAAAAGAAGAAAGAAACATACAATTTTAGGAGTTGCATGAAGATCTCATGGCATGAAAGGAAATGCTATTAAGAGTTGTTAGTTCAGTGAGTTTTAGGCATATCAGTAATCATATCAGAAGTGCTTCCATTGATGACTGTAGTAGTAGAGTGAATGGGAATGTTCCTCATAGGCTTTGGTTTTTGGATGCTTGCTGATGCCATTCTGGAGGTTTAGCAGATGTGCCTGTGCTAGGAAGTGTGCACTGGGCACTGGCTTTGAGGCTTTAAAAGCCATGAGCCATTCTGAGTTCATTCCCTGCTTCCTGCTGTGGTTCACAATGTGAGCCTTCGGCTTCTGCTCCAGCTGATGTATCATCTGCTTGCCACCATGCTTTCCTTGCCATGATGGACCCTTGTTATTCTTGATTCATAAGCCAAAATAAAGTGTTCCTTCTATATGTTGCAGTGGCCAAGGTGCCTTATGACAATAGAAATGTGACAATGCAGAAGTTGATACAGGAATGGAGTATTGCTCTGACAGAGGCATACTAAAGACCTTGGAACTTTGGACTAGAAAGCCAGTTTAAGGATGAAAGTAGAAATTAACGTGCCAACCTAGCAGAAGCTTACAAGACAGTAGTTCTGAGAAATGTATGGGCTCTGGAGGCCCGCTCAAGAGGTTTCAGAGGAACAAAATTAGTTGCATTGGCTAGAGACTGTTTCTCAGATATTTTAGAAAATAAAATGTGGCTGCTTTCTGGCTGTGTCCTAAGAACTTGACTGATGCTAAACTAAAAAGTATTGGGGTAATTTATTTGGTATATAATATTTCAAGACAGCCTAATATTGATTTTTTTGCATGGTTATTAGTAGTCACTCTTATGCAGGTCTAGAAACAAAAATTGTAAGTTGGGAGAAAGGAATACACAATATACAGTTGGAAGAGAAAATAGTCCAGGAAACTTAACTTTGCATCCATGGCTTCAGCTGAAAGACATAAAGAGATAAGCCTGATCTGCATAGGAATAAAGATAAGGGTTCCCTCAGAACAGGACTGCCACCAAATAAGCTTCCAACTTATGAAAGAAAAAGGCCTGAGTAATTTTATGTTCTAATAAAAAACAACAAATAAAAGCTGCTGCCAGTTAAATTCAAGAGGGTCAGGGTCTGCTCAAAGTCAGCAGCTGAAATTGGCAATAACATTCATGCATTCTAGAGTCACGAAGGATACAAGAATAAATAATAGGGTTGCAGAATATCCCTCCACGGTTCTAAAGAACCACATAGGCCAGGCCATGTGTATCAGGGGAGTCCCTAATATGGTCCCTGAAAGGCCATTTTATGGAGATGTGGAAGTGAATTCTGGGTTGTATTCACTATTCAAAGATGTTAGAGATGTCAGAATTGTAAGTTATATGCTAAGGAGAGCTGCACACAAAGAGTGGGACCAGAAAAAAAAAAAAAAAAAAAACAGTAGTTGCAGGCTGCAAAGCTGGATGGGCAGAGCCATCTAAGATCTTTGACATAGAAGATAAAGCTACAGGATGTGGTATTTGACACGCTGGATTACGTCTTGCTTTCGTCCAGTATTTCCCCACTATGCCTCCATCCTTCCCTTTTGCAATGGTAATGTATATTCTGTGCCATTATATGTTGGAAATATGTCATTTGTTTTTGGTTTTATAGGGAGTTAGAATTAAGAGATTGACTTGGGTCTCAGATGAGACTCTGGAGCTTAGACTTTAAAACAATGCTGAGAGACTCTGGAGATTGTGAAGTTGGACTAAATTTACTTTGTATTATGATAAGGCCAGGAAGCAATAGGGACAGGGAGTGTAATACAGTGATTTGAATAGGGATGCTCCTGATGGGCTCTGGTATTTGAAAATTGGTCCCTAGTTGCTGGAGCTGTTTGTGTTGGTTTGGAAGGTGTGGTCTTAGTGAAGGAATTATGAGGTTTTAAAAGTAACACACAATTCCCAGTTCACTTTCTGCTTGGTACTTACAGTTCAAGATGTTATCCCTTAGCTTCTGCTCCACCTATCATGTCTGCTGCTTGCTGCCACACTTTCCTACCATGATGGAACCTTATCCCTCTGAAACCATATGCTAAATAACTCTCTTCTATCAGTTGCCTTATTCATGGTACTTTATCATAACAAGAGAAAAGTAACTAAGATATATACACATAGTGATTAAACATTCAATAGTCATAACCTTAATTGTGGATTTAAAAATCTCTATGTGGGGGAAATACCCAGGTTGAAATTGTGTAGGAGTTTTAGAATAACTCATCAATTCACAAGATTAACTTTAGGTTTGGGGTCATATAGCTCATATAAAAATAGATGAAAATCCTGAAAGTTGAGTTGCAGGGAAAAGATAACAATGTATATTTACATAATCTCCGATTGACTAAAGCAGTGTTTCAAACACAAATTTATTAACAGATTTTTCCCCTTGGGAAAATAACAAGAATTATATTACCAAAGGAGTTTAAATATTAAATTCCACATATACCTATAAACACACCCATACATACATTTAAATAATCAGTATTTTCTCAGTTCCAACATAAATACCTCAAATGAGTCATATGAAGCCACATACAGAAACATTTTAATCATTTTCCTTCTATCTAAAGGTCATTCATAGAATATAAAAAGCAAAACTCAATCATCTACATTCACAATACCCAATAGCTCCATAGCAGTGTGTTTAGCCATTCACATGATGTGCATGTAGGGTTACTATCACACAGACATATCAGAACTTAACATTTTTCATTGTTGTCAGATACATAACCTCAGGACAATATTGCTATTTTAATATAACCCGTAGAGTACTCTTTACTATTTAAGAGTGGAGCCTGCCCTGGAGTGTGGAAGGTTTTGCAGGGATTACATCATTAAAGAAAGTTGATTTTAGCTCTTCCTCAGCTTCTGATGGGAATTTGTGCATACAATCCCCCTCCAAGCCACAGCCAACATCACCTTACCAGCCTTCAGTCTCCAAAGGGGGCTACTTCCTGTATACCCACACCTATATCCCTTTCTGTTCTGCATCTCACTTCCTCCCTCCACCCAGCTACACCACTGCCTGTCTGTTTGTACAGACCTCCAGACTTTTGTGGTTAACTAGTGTTGAAATTCAAGGCGTGTGCCATGATGCCTGGCCCTGTTCCCAGTGTGGCTTTGAACTCACAGGTATTTGGATGGATCTCTGCCTCCTGAATGCTAGGGTAAAAGGCGTATGCTACCATTGCCTGACTTCTATGTTTAATGTAGTGGCTGGCTTTGTCATCTGATCCTCAGGTAAGCTTATTAGGGTGTGCAATATATTGGGAGACACAATACATCACCACACAGACGTAGCCAAGACTTTTCTAGAGGCCCTGATGTCCTAGTCCAGGAAATGACTTGACAAGGATGGTCTAGGGCTGGAGACAGTGACTCCTCAGAGGAGTCAGGATTACAACTCCTGGGGACCCATTAATTCCCTTGGTCTGTGGTTATCAGTCCATAGGCAGCTGTGTCTGATATGCTCCATTCTCTTTGCCAACGTTTTTGACATAGCTCTCTTCCAGCATTCATCATTTTCTCCTTGAAAATAGTATATATGTTGTACCTCTGAATAAACTTACTTGGCATAAGTCATTGGCTTCTGCAAGATTTCCTGGTACCAGCTACTGCTTTTGTCTTTTCCCACCTTTTTTTCTCATCCCTGGCCCTCCCACTGAGCACCTCACCATTCAGGACCCTTGCTCCTACTGGCTCAAAACAGTTCTTTTTTGTTGTTGTTGTTGTTGTTGGTTTTTCAAGACAGGGTTTCTCTGTGTAGCTTTGCGCCTTTCCTGGAACTCACTTGGTAGCCCAGGCTGGCCTCGAACTCACAGAGATCCGCCTGCCTCTGCCTCCCGAGTGCTGGGATTAAAGGCGTGCATCACCACCGCCTGGCCAACAGTTCTTAATATTATAGATCAATTTTAGAATCTGGCTTAATAGTACCTCAAGATTGAGAAATTTCAATAACTTAGGAAGCACTCTTTCTATCTAAGCAATCTCAGCCACCTCTGGAAAAAGTAACCTTAATCCTCAGCTTGGTATCCTTGTGAGGCTCATAACAGTAGGAACAGATATGTCTTTGACTCTTTTGCCTGCTCTTTGAACTTTCCCCTCCTATTCGATTGCCTTATCCAGCCTCAATATGAAGGCATTTGCCTTGTCTTATTGTATTTTGCTTTGTCCTATCTGGCTGTGGTCTCTCTGTGGTCTCTTGAAAGCCTTCTCTTTTCTGTAAAGGAAATTGAAGGAGAGTGGATCTGGGCAGAGGGGAAGTGAGGAGAGCTAGGAGGAGTGGAGGGAAACTGTGGTTGGGATGCACTGCAAGAAAAAAGAACAGAGAGAGAGAGAGAGAGAGAGAGAGAGAGAGAGAGAGAGAGAGAGAGAGCGCTGAAGTTAAGCTTGTTAGTGTGTATGCCTTTAATCTGAGCATTTGGGAGGCAAAGGCACATCTTAATGAGTTTGAGGCCTGCATGGTCTACATAATGAGTTCAGGAAAGCCAGGGTTATGTAGATACCTGTCTAGGAAGGAAGGAAGGAAGGAAGGAAGGAAGGAAGGAAGGAAGGAAGGAAGGAAGGAAAGAAGGAAGGGACGAAGGGAGAGAGAGAGAGGGAGGGAGGGAGGGAGGGAGGGAGGGAGGGAGGGAGAGGGAGGAAAGAAGGAAGCTGAGCAATCCAGTAAACAGTGCTCTTCCACGGCCTCTGCTTCAATTATTTCCTCCAGGTACCTGCCATGAGTTCCTGACTTGACTTCCCTTTATGATGAACTGTGATCAAGATATGTAAGCTGAAATAAACCCATTCCTCCATAATAATGAAATTCAGTAGCAATACCAGAGATACTATATTATTATTATTATTATTATTATTATTATTATTATTATTATTTATGGTTACTGGTATTGTGTGTATACTTATAGGATGGAGAGTGTGGTGTACACCTATGTGGTATGTGTAGGTCTGTATATGATGCACACACTCCTCCATGCATGGTGGACAGAGGAAGCCATTAAGTGGTCCTAATTGATTAATCTCTGCTTTATACTCTCAATATATACCTCTTACTGAGCCTGGAAGTAGACTGGTGACCAGAAAGTCACAATTGATTTCCCTGGTCTATATCTCCCACAGCACGGAGTTTACAGGAGAGTGTACAGATATTCCCAGCTCTTGAACGTGGGTTCTGGGATATGAATTCTGTTCCTTAGGTTTATAGAGCACGCATTATATTCAGTAAGTTGTCTCTCGAGCTCCCTCTGACTGTTTTATTGGTGTGCCCAGGGCTACAGAATGTAAATGCAGCAAATTTCTATTGGATATGGCAAGATCTAGGTCAATGGTGACCTTTTAGAGAAACATTTCTGTGGGAGAACCTGCAGAAGACAAATTGCAAGAGGTTAAGTATGACATAAATGAGAAAGAAGGTAAAAGTAATAGAAAAGCAAAAAAAGCTGCCTGCAAAAATGCCTGGTAAAAGGGCAAGAGCTAAAAAGGTTAACCTATGCAAAATGCAGGCTAAGGAGATGAGATCTATTGCTTAGAAATCCTGGAAGGGAAGGAGAAAATTAGTTCATGAATTCCAATAGATTTAAATTGTAGATATATTTAACAAATAAAGACTTTCATAGAGAGTTGTGTCATTAGTATTGGAGAAAAAAATGTCCAACTCATAGTTATAATCTATTCATAAGCATGAAGTAAATCATGTTTGTGTATAATTAAGAAGAGAGAATCAATAAAGGAGAAAAATATTTTTAATCTACTAATGGAGCTAGAATAAATCATGTGTTAGGTATAATTACTTGGAAAATGCTTGGATCACAACAAATGATTCAACAGCATGCCTTTATTTAATATACTTATTTCAAACGAAATCATGACGCTTCTGACATGTTTTCTTGTCTCTTTGTTGTTGATGTGAGCTTAAGGGAAGGAAAAGAGCTCCCTGTTCTGAAGAAGTGTGGAAACAGACAAATGTCCTACGTTTACATTAAACTTAGGATAATAATGCGAACTTGTTCTGAATCTCTTTTGAAACAGCTTTCTCTGTAAGTTCTGCTGTGGGTCGATGCTTCCAATCCTGTTGTTTGCTTCTCGAGCAGAGCTGTATTATAACACAGCCCTTTAGAGCCCGTCATTGTTGAATTTAGCCAATCTTCTTTAGGCTTCATTGTTATGGTCACTTTCATGCCACACATACTTATTGCCATAGGTTTTGAATTGTTGCTATGATCTGGTAATTAGTTTTCACTACCAACGTTTTTTCTGTTCTCCCTTTTGTTCAAGTGCCTAATTAATCTTTTTAAAGTACATCTTTAATCATTTAACTCCCATTTTCAAAAGTCATTAGCTCATTTCAATTTCTCATTTATTAGCCTTTACGTCAATTGGTTTACTTTGTCCTCTAGCAGATGGAAAATTGTGTATTTCTATTTTACTTTTAAGGAGGAATTACAACTGCTAGCTATGCATAGTGTCCCACATGGGGTACCCTTAACTCATTTATATATTAAATTTAATTATATGAGTGTTTACACCAATTTATAGTAATATAAAAGATCAGTATGCAACTGGAGATAAATGACCAGGAAATGTAACGCATCTGTTATTGAGGAGCCCATCAGTTTGCTGTCATAAACTGATGAGGGAAACAATGATTGCAGAATAAAACGCAAAAGAAATTGAGTAGAAAATAGAGGGTAAGTTAATGCTTTAGATGATTTAAATGGTAAATTGAGTTCCAGGTGGGGAAGGTAGTTGATTAGTGATTCCTGAAGTCAGTAAAATAGCACAACCCAGTCTCACACAAGACCAAGCAGGCCGGAAACCACTGAAGCCAATTCCATGACAAAAAAAACAAAACAAAACAAAACAAACAAACAAAAAAAAAACCCGTGAGCTGACAGAAACTCCTGAAACATTTCAGACAGGAAAGTGCAACAATAAAATCTACAATTTAGGAACATCATCTTGAAAGTGATGTGGGGTAGGAATTTGAAATACACTACAATAGGCTGGACTGAGCTCTATCATAGCTGCATAGATGAGTAATCATGCAGGCTGTGACAAAGGGAGTAACAGCACAGTCAGAGCTGAGGGGCAGAGTTGGACGACAGTTCCGTTCTTTAGAACAGTTTCATATCTGCATGAAACCATTACCTGGGTTTCCACTATAAATGACCTCTTGAATTAATTTGGTGCACTTGCTACAACTGCTGACTCAAACTTAAGGCATCTTTAACTACCTCCAGGATTTTCAGGCTTTAAGGGTTATGGAACAGCAGGAATAAACAGTGTGGTATGTAGGTATGATATATCGTACAGAACGAACAATTCCCTTTTGTCCTGAATTGGTCCATTGTTCACCCTTACAACACCTTCTGCATACTCCAGAAGGGAGGGGCATTCTGTTGCTGTTATTCCTTGAATAAACATTCTTTCTAGGAATGCCCTGTTTACTCTCCTTTTTCAAATGACCTTTTTTGCCACAACCAAAACATCTGACATTTTTCCTCAAACCTTTTGCAATTGCTTCTATCCACATCTCATCATGGTCATGAGACTCAATATTAACTGGGTCCCTGATCCAATCCTCCAAGGGTGCTGAACTTGCCTTTAATGGCCTGATTATTCTCTTGCATGCTGCATTTGCATTCTCAAAAGCCAAATATTCAATTATTATCTGTCTAGCTTCTGAATTTGGTATCATTCTATTTAGTGCTGAAGATAGCCTTTGTAAGAAATCTGTGAAGGATTCTCTGGGGCCCTGTATAAGTTTTGTGAATGATTCAATCTTTTTTCCTGCTTCCTCAATTCTGTCAAATGCATTCATGGCCACCATGCAGCATAGAATTAAGGTTGGCTATTATATAAAAATTGTCTTTGTAAATCAGAGTATTCACCTTTTCCAAGAGGCTGATCCTAGGAAATTTCCATACCTCTAGTTCTACACTAGTTTTCTATTGTCTTAGCCTCCTCCTTAAGCCAGGTTTGCCACTGTAATTGTGCTCCAGACTTCAGGACAGTTGTTACCAATTCTTTCCAGTCCTGAGGAATAATCCTATTACAAGTTGACCACAAGTTTAACATTTGCTTTATGAATGGAGAATGCATGCCATATGATATTATAACTTCCTTAAATCACCTTAAATCTAACATTTCCACTGTAGTCCAGTTAGCTTATACATGCCCTGGAGCAGGTAGTTCCTATAAGGCTACCAGATAAATTAAGTTTGGTAATTCAATCCTGAAATAATTTCACCATTAAATTCTTCTGTCTGAGTCTGAATTTCTCTATAATTCATTTTAACAGGTTTTTCTAAAGCTTTTATCTTGGCACTTAAATTGACCAACCTTTTTAATACTAAAATAAGGATAATTAAACAAATAATATGTTATATACATCTCATCAACATAAATTGTTCTTTCATTTAATTGCTCCATTTTCAGACTGCCTAATGTGTTTTCAAACAAAGATTAATTTCCTTCCATTGTAAAAATGTTTCCCATTCATTTCATGTGGGAAAAAGTTCTCTTTTAACTAGTTTCTCCCTTAATCTTAATTGACTTACCAAGTCTTCGTAGAACAGTAGAGGTCCAAGGGAATTTCAAAGCAGCTACCTAGCATGGTGGCAGTCCAAAAATGGGAAAGGAGAAAGAGAGAGAGTGAGAGAGAGAGAGAGAGAGAGAGAGAGAGAGAGAGAGAGAGAGAGAGAGAGAGAGAGAGAACCTACTAAAAGCTAAAGGCTAAAGAAACTCCAGCCACAAGCTCTAGTCTGAGCCATACTGGGCCTGACCCAGGGGTCTGTAAACCCACAAGCAGTTGGGCCACTTGCAGCTCCAGCCCTGTAAGTTGGAGATCTGGCACCAAGTAGCTCCAGCTTTGTGTAGCCAGATTGCTTGTAGCTCCAGTCAAGGCTAACCAACAGTTTTTTAATGAATTCTTGCCACATGGGCACCAATTGTGGATGAATTTCTAAATGGTCTTATTAAATAAGAAACATGGAGCCAAATATAAGTGTGGAAGCCTTAGAGATCAGGGAAACAGTGAGAGCCACCAACTTTACCTCTCCAGTTCTGTAGCTACCAAAGGGGGCTACTTCCTGTATAATCTGTGCTTTTATTGCCTTGCTGTTCTGCCCTCTTATTGGCTCTTAGCCAAGCCACCTCACTTCCTTGTCACTGCCTGTCTGTACAGACCTCCAGGTCTCCATGGTTGGTACTGGTATTAAAAGTGTGTTTCACCACGCTTAGCTGTTCCCTAGTGTGTCCTTGAACACACAAAGACTCTGCCTGCCAAGTGATCATATTAAGGGCATGTGCTACCACTGCCTGACTTCTATGTTTACTTAAAAATGGTTAGCCTTTTCCCCTTGATCTCCAGGCAAACTTTATTTATTAACATACAAATAAAATGTCACCACATTTCAGCACAAATAAAATATCACCACACTTTCTGGGCCCCTCTTATTCTCCCTCTAAAATAGTTTCCAACAACTACCTGTTCTTTCATTTGCCTGTGCTTTTTTCAGAATACCACATGACTGGAACAATATAGATTCTAGCTTGCCTCTTTTATTTGCTAATATCTGTTGGAGGATCCTTCATGGTTTCTCTTGGTTTGATCACTTATTTCTTTTAGTTCTAGAACAATTGTGTATTGTGTGACATGCCTTCACACACACGTGCTTGCACATGTGTATGTGTGTGTACATCTCTAGTCATTTATTGAACTAATTCTTTAATACTTTTAAGTTTTGTCAATCCAGAACAAATCTAGTAGAAATACTTGCATAGAAGTTTATGTCACAGCTATGAAATGGTTTTTTAAGTCATTTGGACAAATAAGTAACATGATTACTTGATCATTTGGTAAAGGTATATTTAGTTTTGTGAGAAACTTTCAAACTGTCTTTTAAGGAGGTGGCACCAATTATGCATTTCTACCAATGACTGATAGTTTCTATAGCTCTCCAGCATCACCTGCATCCACTGGAGTCAGTGTTCACGGTACCAGTCATTCTTATTTTATTATAGTATCATATTGTTGTTTTAGTTTGAAAATCCCCAACAATATATGACACTTAACATACTCTTGCATGCTTATTTTTCATAAAAATATACTGTAGGTGACTTTTCTATTTAGGTTTATCTCCTTTTATTAGGCCAGCTTTTGTCTTGACTTGTTAAGAATCACTTGCATATTTGACATAAAAAAATATTTTTATTGAGCACTGCTTTATAGTTGTTTTCACCATCTATGGCTTGCCTGATGTTGAGATTTCTAACACCATCAACTTTTTCTTTCATAGACTTGGATCCTAGAGCTGTGTCTACAAATTCATTTCTAGCACAAAAGTGTTGATGTGCTTAATGCCACCAAATTACATACTTACAATGACTATGCGCTAAATTAAAGTCATGTACATTTATCACACAGATAAAAAACGTATTGCCAAATTTAATATCACTCTGATATTATCTCATGTTTTTTGAGTTACATTTTCAATTGAAGTCATGATTCAGTTAGTATTAATTTTTTTAAAGGGATCAGGTCAGAGACTGATTTGTTCATATAGACATTCAAATGTTCATGCACTATTTTTGGAAAAAGCTGTCCCTTTTTCAGTGACTTAACCTTTGCAACATTGTCAAAGATATCTTGACTATATTTGTGTGGTTACATATATGAGCTCTTATTTTATTCAATTATCCATAATTTTATCAATGCTACACTTTCTGATTAATGCAACTTTGTATCAAACCTTGAAATG
Organism: Peromyscus maniculatus bairdii; assembly: GCF_049852395.1. NCBI lineage: Eukaryota > Metazoa > Chordata > Mammalia > Rodentia > Cricetidae > Peromyscus > Peromyscus maniculatus. Next base: position 26,771,059 of record NC_134854.1, on the reverse strand, counting down.
TGGATATTCTGCATCCTGAAACTTTGTTCCTTTCCTTCAGTTTTGTGATTTCTTCTGGGATTTTTGTCTTTCTATGCAAACCTAAAACATGCTTGTCACTGTATATATGGTAATTTGTTGGAATTTTTATCAGGGTTTTGCTAAAATTATAGATCAGTATAGAAAAAACTCACATACTAATAATACTGTCTGCTTCGTGTCTCTTTTGACTAAAGGATAAAGATAATAAAGGTTAAAAAACAAAGATAATACTTCTATACATCAAATTAGGACAACCAGATGGCTCTTGTCTACAAGTTGGATAAGAGAGGAGGTATACAAGTTTTAAAGAGATGATGATAAATTGGGTTTGGGATATTTAGAATTTGAATTGCCCTAAGGCAAGTTGGTGAATCAATCATCATGAAACTGATTAATGGGATGTGACATACAAGTGTCTCAGCTGGATACACAGATCTGAAAATCTTCACATCGATAAAATTAAATCCCAGAGTATTCATATTTTCTTCATAAAATACTGATACAAAAATATATAAGCTTCTGCAAAAAATTTTAAAGAGGGAATTCTAAAATTAGGAATAGTTACTTAGCAAGAAACTATAGTGAAAATTTCAGAGGTGGATAAAACGGAACAACATTATACATAACAAAAAGATATTTGCTTTGTGCAACATACATTTTACATTCTTTTTTACTACATTCTTATTTTTATTAATTTTAATTGAAGCATAGTCATATCAGTGCTCCCTCTTCTTTCCCCCCCACAACACCCTCCATCCCAAGTCCCTTCCCTCCAACTCCTTTTAAAATATTTTTGAAATTATAACTTGATTACCTTTCTCCTTTCCCTTTTCTCTCTCCAAACCCTTTACATATATCCTTCCCTACTCTCCTTCAAATTATTGTTCTATTTTATACTAGTTATTATTGAAAGCATATAAGACATTTGATTTTTAATCTACAGAGAACATAACTTTCGCCAGTATGAAAACCTGAAATGGTATCATAGATAGAAGCACAAATATAAAGCCAACTAACAGACAGACATAAATTGTGACACAAATGTGATCAGCCCAAAGGGAATAATATAACTAAAAGGCAGTGATGAAAAGACTAAGCATAATATAGTTGAATCATCACTGTTTAGCTGGGATAAATTGTAGAACGTTTATATGTTGAAGCAAAGGATTCAGAGATTAAAAGTTAAGACAGAGGAGACCCATTTCCTCAAAAATAGCTGAAAGGAATTTCCTTCAAGAAAAGTTCCAAATTTTAACATCAAACTTAAGAAACAATAGTTTCTTAGTTAAGCAATTAATAAATGAGCAAATAAGTAGTTGAAGAATGAGAGAAAACTTTATATTTTGACTCCAAATACACAAGTGTGTAGAAACATAGTCCACTGATAGAGACACAGGCTTCAGGCTGAGACCTGCAAAATATTAAATAAATAAGAAAATAAGCATTCTTAGTATTCAAATGACCATTAAAGTTAATAAAATATTTATTTTCTCTTTAATTTAAAAAATATTAAGTAACTTTAATTCAAAAATATTAAGTAACTTACTTCCGATGTTTACTTCATTTTGGATGGTAGATATGTACATAAAAATATATTGACAGTGAAAGTATAAAACACAAAGTGTGCTCCAAAGGCTATTGCCACTGTATAGTTCACTGAGTTATATAAACTTTGGGTCTGGTTCATTCTGATGTGTGATTTATTTTTGTTTGCAACTTTTCTTTTATAATAAAGTTTAAAAGTGTAATTTTTGATTAAAAATAGAATTGCTTTAGCAGAAGTGTGAATATTTTTAGCTCCTTTGTAACTCATAGAAACACAGTTCAATAAAGCTGATTACCAGCCTTTTCCTCTATACTGAGAGTAATGGCCGCACAGAGATGTCAGAAATAGCTAATTTCAACAGTAAACTTTTTTTGTGTGTGTGATGAACAGATAAAGTGTGGTTTGGGGAAACAATTCATCCCAAGTGAAATTGTTCTCCTCTGCTTTCTTTATTTCTTGTATATATGCTCTTCACTTGGACCTCAGGCAAGGTCCAGTTACAGAGACTTGATAGAATTGATTGTGTAGGTGTGAAAATGCTTGATAAAGCATTTGCAGATTTGAGAGCACAAATCATCACCCATTATGCTGTAAAGCATCAAATGGGAGTCATCAGCACTCATGATCATGGGGTTTACTGCAGCTAATGCTGCAGCTGGGAAAAGTGAATCCCTGGCAATGACAGGATTCCCAGAGAGACAGGAGAAACACTTATTGGGTTAAGAAAGGAATTCTGTCCTGTAGTTACTACAATTTCAAAAAAAAAAAAATCCATGAATATCCAGAGAACTGGCAAGATAGAGGAAAACAAATCAAATATAAGCCTTCCCTGTATTCCTCCTTCCTTCCTTTCTTTTTCTTTCTCCTTTGTATATTTCTAATGGGGTACTGAAGAAGATGAAAATTGACTGAGAAAATCTGAAAAATGCAGTTTTCTGGTCTCTATCTTCCTTAAAAATTCATATTCAAGTATAGACAGATACAGAGGGAACAGGGAGGGTAGACAGAATTATGACTAGCAAAATGAACTCGACACAAGAATAATTTTTCAGCAAGAGTCCTAGTTAAAAGAAGACTTTAAATGAAAACAGTCTTCACTCTTGCCATTGTCTCACCAGTCTGGGGATATTTGAAATTTCACAAACATGAGAGGATCTCCTCTCTAATGCCAGGAGTACAATCAACAGGAAGACAAGAGAGACATCTACCACCAACCTGTAACATTGTGTTGAGGAAGACTCAGAGTCACCAGAATTTTGAACATATTCCCTGGCATTTAAAGGGGTTAGCATGTTATGACAGCACATAGATGAGATTATTCCCACACAGCATCTTTCCTGGCCCCAAAGAACACACTCAAGTAAACACATTTTAGGAAAGTTTACTAATTAAATCTAGGAGTCTGAGCATTATTTCCTACTGAAAAGTAATTCTGTACTTCTTCACAAATTTCCACCCCTTTTCTTCACTTTGAGAAGTACCTCTACATAAAGTGAGAAAGATGCATATGAAAATCAAACCATACATTCAAATAGAGTACGCAAAAGAGGGAAAAATGTCAGAAGACTATTTTTCTGTAATGAGTTTGCTGTTTTGAATTCCCCTATTTAAATCACACACCCTCGTCCAAGGCATAGGTCTGGAAATAAGATTGTTTGGTTGCTTCTTAGTCCCCACATTGCCTTAGTTCTTGTCTCAGTTCTTTATAATTGTCATAATAATAATCAAAGAAAACAAGGGCAGTGAACTTGAGAGTTTGAGTAACTGGGAGGGGCTGGAGAGATGAAAGAGATGAGAGAAAGTGATGTAACTCTATTTTAATTAAAAGCATACTGAAAATTTCTGAATAATCACTGCAAAATGCAGTTTTGAGATGAGGCTCAAAAAGCATTTATTCCTTTGTATATTGGTTCCTTCTTTGAAATTTAAATGCGACATATTAAATAGGTGAAAGATCAGGCAGCAGTGAACATGCTGTTCAAAACCCCCACTATTTTCTTCGCATTTATTTTATGGGAAGAATGAGATGAATATTCATATTTTATATTATTTGTCTTACTGAAGAGCATTATTCTGCCTCATGTGAACTCAGATAACCATAACATGTATTATATTGAGAATATAAATTATATTGTACATATGAAATTGGTTAAACTACTTTTATAAACTTAAACAAGTTTTTAAATGTAATGACAAATAGAAATAAAATGGCCTAAAAGTTATAGGCTTATAATTGATGTTAGAACTGTTTACTCCAGTAAGTATATGTGCTACAGAGAAACACACACACACACACACACACACACACACACACACACACACACACACACACACAGCAAATGTGCGTCAATTCTAAGTACACTGAAGGTCTTATCATTCATGGTTTATTTTTCATATTTGTCTAATGCTACTTAGACAATTCTCAGAAATGATGCCACACCATTCCTGTGTTAACCTTCTTCTGCTTCACTTCTGCCTATGCTGTGCAGAACTAAAACTTTACAGTTTTTCTAAAATGAAGAAATAATTTTACATCTTTGAAAATTTTGCCATTTGCCATTTAGTCTGGCTATGCTACACAGTAATGGTATCGTTGTGACTAACTTTTCTTTCTGTAAAGTTGTTCAACAGCTATAACATGCTTTTCCCCCTAGGGAATTATACTTTAACGAGTAGTTTTAAATATCAATTTGAGAAAATATAGAAAAATCTTGGAAGGAATTCTCAAATAAAGATTGTGTAGATCAAGTTGGTCTGTGAGCATGTCTGTGTGGGATTTACTTTGTTGCTTTAGTTGACTTGAGAAGACTCACTCAATTCACCATATTAACTTTTCCTGGGTGTGGGTCTTGGAGTGTAAGAAAATGGAGAAAACAAGATGTGTACTGGGCATGTGTGCATTTATTCACTTTGCTCAGTAACCATCTACCTTGAGTGCCTGACTTTACTTCCTCACAATGGTGAACTATAACCTGGAATTTTGAGTTCCCAGGGTAGTCTTTTTGGTCAGATTATTTCATCAAGCAACATGGATAAAATTAGAACACACAAGTGAAGGATTTGTGAAATATGTCTATTTTTCTGAGCTACCAGTATTCTTTTTTATTAAATAATTTTATTCTTCAACAATTTTATATATATAATTAATGTATGCTGATTATATTCCCTACTGCATCTATCAGCCCACTACTTTTTCTGCGATTTTCCCCCACATTCATATTTTCCTTTACAATTCATTGAGTTTAATTAAGAGCATCTTTGTGACCCTGGGTTTAGAGTTACCCAGTGTAGCCTAGAGGGTTCACCAGTGGGAACACGTCTGAAACAGTGGCTCCTGTCCACCCCCACTGTGTTCACAGCTGGTTAAGACCATTGATGCCTTTTTTCCCCAAGAATCCCAGGAAGCATCTTCCAAGCCTGTGAAAGTAATCCAGCAGGGAGGGCATGCAGAACTCTGTCTTGATTTATCTATACCTTACAACTAAGTTATGTGGCAATTTCAGCAACTGGGACTTGTCATCCAGTTCTGGTAGGTAACCAAGAGAATGGTGAGTCAGTATTATTTGGGGGTGTTTGGGGGCCTGTTTGTCCCAACACTCATGTGGAGTAATTCCATACTTGGTGCTAATTTTGCTTAGCTACTCACTGCTTCTAAGATCAGTATTAGCGAGCCCTTCAGGGTATGTATGTTCTAACTCTCATGATTTTTAATCGGGTCATATTGGGTAAGTTTCCATATGACGTCTTTATATTCCTTCATTTTGGTCAACCTTCCCTTTGCACATTCATTTCTTCCACTCCCACCCCATCTTTTCAAAGATTTTTCACCCCAATATTTCCGATCTGTATTTTCTTTTCTTTCACTTCTTTTTATTTATTCCTTGTATCTTTCAAATCATGCGTCTAGATCACCACTTATTTCCCATGCCTGGGTATCTTCCCTCTGCCCTTGCAGATAAAATTTAAGAGAAAAAAGAAAACAAAATAAAAGAAAGAAAAAAATCTATTTTCATTTTACATATTTCCTACTGTATCCTCCTCTTAAAACAAAACCCTTCCCAGTGGCCCCTTTCTGCTTTCCTGGATTCAACGGATACTTCAAGTTAAATATACAAAACTAAAGAATCTAATCTTATATCCCCATATGAGAAAGAAAGAGAGCATGAGGTGTTCGTCTTTCTGAGCCTGGTTTATATCACTCACTATAATTTTCCCAGGTACAATCATTTTCCCAAAAAGTTCATAGTTTTTCTTTTTGTCTAACAGCTGAATATGTTTACTATCTTTTCATTATATATTTATCAGGTGAAGGATATCTAGGTGGATTCCATTTCCTAGTTATGAATAGTTATGGATAGTTATGGATAGCAATGAATAATATTCAAATATCTCTATAGGAGAATACAAATTTCCTTGGGTATGTGCCCAGAATTGGTATATTTGGGTTGTAGCTGCCAGTATTCCTAGTGTGTCAATCCTAATACATTTTAGATGATTGACAAATAACAGAATTTATGTTTCAGTTTTCCTTGACTTTCCTCATAACTCTGCTTAAAAGTTATTTAGTTGAATTAGGACATTTCACAATGATAAAGCATTAAGAAAATCATACTGTGATCTTAATTACAAAATGACAGTTCATTGTAGAGTTGTTTTATTGTAATTCTGTTCAATTTCTTAAGAAATATTCAAACTTCCAGCCTGTAAGATTTAAAATTTTTAGTGAACATTTCTTAACTATTTATTAAAAGGTCATTTCAGAGATTTTTTTTTTTACTTGAAACAGAAAAGCTATTTTTCCTTAATAAGATATTTATTCACTTCTGGTTTAAAATGTATGATTTATGCCATATATTTATAAATATCTTCTGTTAGAGTCTTACTTAGAATACAGTTCATTTTATTATAACTGAGCATTCTAAATCTCTTCTAAAATAAAAATTTCAAAATAATCTTCATTTCAATATTTGGTCCATATTATTCCAGAAAAGGAATTTTGAGCCTTTGGTATCTTATTGTTTCTTTCATATCTTTGAAAAATAAAATGAAACAAACTGGATCTGAATTTTATCACGTGAAGTCAAGTTTCTAAATTTTTGATATAATTAAATGTCTTCAGAAATTAGGATGGTTTATAGTGCTATGATTTTCATGAAAGTTGATAATGTATATCCATGATCGTCGTTCCTACTTCATTTGCCAGCATTTCCCCTTTATTTTCAGAACAAAATGTAAGGATAAGAACTGGGACAATTAATGTTTTATTAACTAATTTTATTTGGCAGTTTCTTATATGTATATAATACATCTTGTTACTTCACCACTACAACTTCCCTTGTGTCTGTTCCACACCTGGCAACCCTACTACCAGACAAAACCTATTCTGTGCATGTAATTTAAATACGTTTTCAGGGGATAACCACTATAATATTAAAACCTTGTGGTGGTTATTATATTTTCATCTTATAGTTCAAATAAAGAATTTTGAGAGCAGTTAGATATTTTCTCTGATGGCTAAGTAAGAATCAGAAACCAGGTCTGATCAGCCTTTCAACTTTCAATCAACATTGCCTAAAGTAATATATTCTTTCATTAATTAGTATCATAATCCCTACAGTTCCAGGCCATTTGACTATATTTTTGATTAGGTGGGGAATAAAAGACCTTAAATACTTGTATCTCTTGCAAACATCTTCTCTCACGATTACAAGGAAAAATCTAATTCAGCAAACTGTGAAGCAGTGTTGATTAAACAAATACATTGCTATCTTCTACTTTTACAGTGCTGTATAATGAATTTTTCACAAAGGGCAAAACAGTCATGGTGTGCCAATGGACTTTTCTCTCTTTTTAATATTACCAAAGTATGTTACTTAGGATCTTACCTTGCAGACTCCATCCATTTGATGATTTCAACTATTATCCAAAATGTAAGCAAATTCTTTTTTTGTTTTGTTTTGGAAAGTTGTAAAACATCAGTTCCTCATCAAGATCATTAAAATATTTCCCATCACCCTTCTAGACTGTCTAGGCTTTTTTTTTGGTTTTTCGAGACAGGGTTTCTCTGTGTAGCTTTGTGCCTTTCCTGGAACTCGCTTTGGAGACCAGGCTGGCCTCGAACTCACAGAGATCCGCCTGCCTCTGCCTCCCGAGTGCTGGGATTTAAGGCGTGTGCCACCACCGCCTGGCAATAGACTTTTCTACTGGAAGAAGTCTATAAAGATTCCACAGTGCCAGTATTTACAGGGAAGAGGATGGCCGCTGCCATTCTGACACTGAAGAAAATTCAACCGTGTGCATGTCGTGACACATTTCCAGACATTGCTGTGACAGTGCTTTCTTTCACATGTACTTTTTCTTTGTATAATTTAGAAGAAATCTTGTTTCAATTACTTTACTATTTTAGACATACATCAACGAAAAAGCAAAAGGAGTCAACGACACAGACTCCAGGAGTCAAGTGAGCAGCACAGCATGCTGCAGACTCCTTTATTGCAGAAATCGGGCTTGCCTCTCTATCCCCTCCCAGCACCCCACTGGTCCTATGGAGATGTGCTGTCCTTTCTCCATTGGCTTCGTCAACCATGAGCCTCCAAGTTAGCAGTCTCTAGCCACACCAGCAGACTCCAGTTTGGCTCAAGGGGGAAGTTACTTTAGCACATACTCAATCAGGTTTGAATGGCTATGACCCAGTTGGGCGTATTCCTGTCTTCCTCCTACAATTATCATAGGAAGTATATGGAAATTGTTAAAATGTCTCTACTAAAAAACTGAGTCTCATGTATTTTGTCAAATATCAGGTTAACGTTGCCTTTTATTTAAAAATTTTTAATAATTACCATGTAGTGATATATCTTATAGTAATGGCTAGAATATAATGCAACAGTTAAACTTTTGTTGAATTTTTGAAATATAACTAACAAAAACTAAAGTTATTATCATAGTAAAAATTATTAAACCCTTTTAATTGTATTAATAATTTTTAAATATAAAGTCTAAACTTTCTTTCACCACAGTAGTGCATTATAGCTCTATAATCCTGTCTTTTTCTTATTTTCTGAAAATTTCCAAACTTTGAATACATTCATATTCAAAGAAGTATATAATTTCTATATATAAGTATATAGAAGAATATAATAAGAGAGGATCAAGTTCTGAGGACATTTTTATATTATGTTTTATATTTTTAGTTGTGAATTGGTACAGGGAGCAGGAGAGCTGAAGGAATATGTGCAGGGCTGGAGGTAGGGTACCTAGGAAAAAACGGAGGGCCAAAGTTATCTAATTCAGTTTTAATAAAAGTGTATAATTTTTAAATTAAAAAATTTAAATTAAAAAAATAAAGAATATACATCATTATAGTAGAAAGTCTTCATGGGTCAAGATCTCTTTCAATGTTGAAATTCATTACAGGAGCATGGATGATAAATCATAATCACTATTAGGAAATTATTCATGATGCTACTCAGTTCAGTATGAAAAACACGAAATTGGGCTTGGCTTTGTACCAAGTACTGAGCAGGGACCCTAGAATGCTAGTTTAACTAAGACATTTTGGCTTCTCTTAAATTCTTCCGCTAGTAACAAGTCACAGAAGTCAACATTAATTATGATGATAACAGCTAATGTTTTTTTATTATTTATAATCTTCCAGTATTAAGTTGCCTTATATATAGTGTTATTCAGTTATCCTTACGAATTTGTTATGAGTGTTTCTACCACTTTTCCAAGTGGAAAACAAAACAGTATGAGTGAGTTATCAAAAGTCACATAAACCATCATAGACCGCACTGGAATGTGCCCTGGTAGGCTGGTAATTTGGTACATGTGGTAAAGACTCACTAAATTCCGCAGAATGCATTTGTAAGAGGGTTTCATTTTAATGAAATAGATTGACAAGGGATGGGAATACAGACAAATAATATCAATCCGAGATGGAGCCACAATCAAACTCCCTTCAGGTCCTTATTTTCACACTGAGGTGCCTCCAGATTGAACCACTAAAATCACCCACAGATCTTCACTGCTCTTCAGTTCAAAGTAGAACTGTCCTGTAGAATACTCCACAACTCTCTGGTCACCAATCAAGTCTGGCCACTAACAGGATATAGCAGTTGAAGGGCACCAGGGTACAGGCTGCTCCCGAGGAGCTTTGGGTTCTTAAGGACATCCTAAATAGTAACACATTTACTTTGAAGTGGTGTCAAAGAGAGGAGTCCAGGCAATCTCAGGAATGAGGATGTGAATTTTCAGGCCTGTTGTGGATGAACTCAATTCTACATGGAAGAATTGTTCAAAGCAATGGAAAATGGGGCTGTGGTGGGGATTGGTTGGTCCAGAGGAAATGTTTGGATGATCCATGGGTAAAAGTGAAGAATGTTTTTCTAGCACTCTGTTTGGGAAAGGAACAGATTTGAATACAGATTATAGGATATCATTAATTACCTGAAGTACTTACTCTGAGTCAGTAATTGTGTTGTGTGTTGCATATATAATCTTTATCCATATAAGAACTTTATAAAACCATAACTCTCTCATTTATAGATGAGAAAACAGGCTTACTGGAAAACATAATTTTTTAAGACTTAGATCTTGTAGCACTCTCAAGTATTACTTTTATAATATTGTCTGTGGGTGAACACCAGCAGAGATTTGTATATTTGTTTATGACCAAATGCACAAAAGGATCCAGTTGATCATAAACTTCTATTCTCCCCACCCCAAACCACACCCAATTATTTCATGAAGAATGTTGAGATGAGTTACAGCTCAGACAGGTTTACAAGAGCCTTGCCTCTTCTTGTCTACCTGGGCAGGAAGCCCTGTCACTGGGCACTGTCTGGGTGCTGCTCTGATGTTTCTATTCTAGCATGTGCAACAACATTTGTATCATGACTGACCTTCAGGGTCCTCAAGGAGACAATGTAAGAGCCACGGTTCCTGAGTGCTTTCCAGTTTTACTTAGCCTTTATGTGTCAATATGAAAGATGTCAGGGAAATGTCTTGTCTTCTTTCTTAATCCCTTTGGCTTAAAGAATGTCTGGCAGAAGACCTGATTCTTGCAATGAGCAGGCTCTCCCACTTTCAAGCAGAAGCAAGGGGATGTTTAGAGCTTACAGGTACAATAATAAAATCACTGCAATCACAAGTAATCAATTTCCTGAAGTGACTTCGTGGCTGTACCATGCTGTGTCATGTCTATATGCCATTATATAAACAAAGATATATTGTATATTTTTGTATGTGTGTATATCATGTATATGAAGTTGATTAAATCAGAAACTCTCAAAATATTATGCTTGAACTAACTTCATACTTAGCTTTGAAATCTTCCTCATCTTTATAAAGTAACAATTTCTGCCAAAAACTCTTTGCTGACTAATACTACTAATATTAACTAAGGAAAGATAAATGTTGACTAGAAATTTTATTTTTTAAATAAAAAGGTAATATTTAAATGTATGTAAATATTTGTAAGGACTTAAAGCTACATTTATATATGCAGGTCTAAGTGTCTTAATAAGTTTATAATAGAACTGTGTACTTACTGCTAGTAAGTAATCTGTGAATGGGTCCTTTGATTCCAAGGTACCACAATGGAGTGTTAACTTTAGAACAGTGTAGTAAAGCTCCAATGATAAAAATTAAAATGATTAATATATATTTTATAATAGAAGAAAACATTATGTAGTAGATATTTACATGATTGCAAAAATGGTTTCAGGTTTTGGGTGAAAATTCATATAACTGACATGTTGGTTGTCCTGGTTCCATGAACTATTAGTAGTCATTACTTATATTCTTAGCTGCAAAACAATTGTCTTCCATGTGCAAGGTCTTAGATTTAATCCCTAACACAAGAAAAAAGTAAAAAAAAAATGATTTTAGGGATAGAGAATTAATAAACTGAAAAATTAATATTTATTATAATATGTAATTAATTTATATACACTATTCTGAGCTTTTTAAATGAAAATCTAAAGAGCAATGTGATACATTGGGTTTTCAGGTGGTCGTTCAGTAGTTCTGTGGTATTTAACAGACTGAAGACTCAGACACACATATGCAATCCTCTATAGTTCATGAGCTCAGTGATTCTTAATAATAAGAATTTCTGAAGCTAAGTTCTTTATTTTCTGTAAATCATAGACCATGCAATTGTACATGGAGGCTGCAAACCATCATTGGCATGGTGAAGTGGTATCATGATAAATAGATTTCCAACAAAGAGCTCTAACCTACTTAACTCAGGGTTCTCCTAAGAAAATGACACCTGTTCTGCCTACCTCAGAAGAATGTCCAAAGGTAAATGAAATCAAATCAGCATGTGTGTCTTACAGTAAATTGCAAAGCTGCTTTAAAAAACAAGGGGCTTTGATAGCACTAATGATCAGGACTCTTGTGCACTGGATCATTTCTGGAAAGTAGGATGGCTTGGAAATCAACTAAGACAAAACACCCTTCTGCTCATATACAAACTCTGTTAAAAGAAGTGTTTACATCAAAACATAATTCCTCTTTTGAAAATACAAGAGGAGGTAGGCAAATACAGATGCGACGTTCGGGGGCTTTGTAAAGATTTAGATATCCATTCATTTAAAAATAAAAGTAAAAATAATTGAGAGAAGTGGGGCTCCTTTTCTTGTTTTTGGTTCATTTTCCACCATTTTTCTTTTTATAACATTGTAAGAGCATAAATCCTCAAACAGTATTTCTTAATGTTATTGTGTTTTTCAAGGTAGAGTTATTTTAAGTGAAATCTCTGAGGAGTGAAGAAAATGTGCTGGAAATGCCTCAGCGATCAGACTTTCCCTTCTTGGGAAACTTAGGGAGTACTTTTCAAATACAGGTCAGAATATGTCTTTGCACTAAGTTTTGATTTTTATATAAATCCCAGATGCTGTTACAATAGCTGGATGTCTAAGGAAGTCGTTAGGATTGGAAAATGTAAACCCAGACAACATGGTTCTTTTGGTCTCACAGGAAAGCCATCCAGTCTTGCTACTCAGTGAAATATTTGAAATACTGTATTTTTTACACAAATCACATACATTTTTCTTTAAAAGTAATTAATGAGTACTGCCTTTTATAAAATATATACATATATTTTCTGATAAAAATAAGAAACAAAAAAGTAGTAATAAAAAAGAAATTATCTAAATTATATTTTTATTTTACCTGAAATTATTTATTAAAATTATGACATAAAAACTTAAGGTATGTTTCTATCAAAGTGACCAGTAGAACTTTAGAGAAAGGAGATTATATCATACATAATATTTTATTTTCTTTCTGTCATTTAACTGTTTCTGTATTTTGGTGTACATCATGATTATTTTAGCATTACATATAACACTTGCATAGTATTCCACTCTAACAAATGTAATTTTAACCAGTTACTATTTTTGGACATTTTAAGTTAATTTGATTTTTTCTGCTAACACAAAAGTGTCGATGACCAAGACTAAAAGAGAATCATTGTATTTTTTTTTTAAGTGTCTGGTTTGGAGAGATGTCTTAGCAGTTAAGAGAACTTGTTCTTGTAGAGAGCTCAGGTTTGGTTGACAGCATCTGCATGGAGGCACACAGCCAATCTTAACACCAGTTCCATGGAATCTGATTTTCTCTTCTGATCTCTGAGGGTACCAGGCCTGTGTGTGATGCACATATATACATGTAGGCAAAATATTCATACTCACGATATAAACAACTGTTTCTTCAACTTCAGATTCTAAATATTTAAGTGCTGAGCTATATTAAAATTCAGTGCACACATGAAATTTCATACACATTGCTGTATCTTCTTTGAGAAGGAGAACTTTTTTCTCAAATAAAAGATTTAGTGATTTTGAAATCTATGTATCCTTCAAAACATTATGCTTAAAAAGTTCCATAATAGCAATGGTTGTTTCCGTGACTGACACCATGGAGAGAGCTAATCACCTGATTCACTAACACATGGAAAAGGCTGAAACCCTCCTGAATTGGAGACCTATGCAAGTGAATCATTCATATTTGGCCTCTTAACACAGAGTCACGTTTGTAAATGGTGTTGCCTTTTCTTTTAGAAAGCACCAATGAACCAAAACATGAGCACTACTGCTATGCTTTTTCTTGTGCCTTAAAAACAGAGGCAGTGAGGTGTGTTCCATTTATTAGTCCAAGAAAAACTGATGTATGACTTACAATTTTGAAAAGCTCATACCTACTTTTACTAAAACTTGACTAATTTTATATAGAGTACCTTTAATAAGTTGCTTCTTTGGAAATGTGTCTGCCCTCCTTATAAAGGATAAAAGCAAAATTATGTGTCTGTCAAAATGTTTTATTTGGAAGGACATGAAATTGAAATTGACTCTGTACAGCATTTTTATAGATGTGTTTGTGTATGAACTCAATTTCTAGATATAATATATTCTAATTTAAAAGATAAAACACCATCAACATTGTTTAAAATGATCTCCCAATAAACATAAATTCATAGTTATAAATGTATCTGAAAAGAAGAAAGGACATTAAATGGTACAGACATTAATTTATTCTGGTTTTAGAGGGCAGAGATAGTTAGATAAACTATCCACACCTTCACAGGCAATTCATCAGTACCAATAAGAATTAAATAAGAGCAAATCCAGTGAGCAGAGCATGGCCATGTGTTCATTAACTGGCAGAACTCTTGCCCACCCGCCTTGCCCATCTTTAAAACCTGTAATCACAGAAAATGGGTGAAGGAAGTCCTTAGCAAACACAAATAGCTGCAGTGAACAATTTCTGATGAAGAAAAGCTGGGGGAATTTGAAGAAAATGTCAGATAGAATTGCTTGATAGTAAAAGCTGTACTTACATATGGCTCTTAAGGAAATTGTCTCCTTAGAAAATTGTAAGCTCTCAAAAATGGACTAAATAAAAATGGACAAAGCTAAGTCTCTTACAGATCAGGTTTATGTTTTTCCCCCTCATGGTCGGTCATTTCCTTCAAGAGTGGTCCAGGTGCAGTTAAAGTGTTTCTAGGGGCATGTTCAATGGGTTTTCCATTGAAGCCCATTAACAATGGTTACATTAAAACTCCACCAAAGTATAAGTGAATTATAGGCAAGTTCTAAGTAAATGATGTTTATAAAACCTATAGTAAAATGCTCTATAGATAGGATGATTTATGTATGTGATTATTCTATATAATGTTGTCTTTTTATTCACTGAGAACAAACAGAGATGAACTCACTTTTGTGTTTTTCATGGGAGGCATAGGCAGTTCTAGTATTCAAGGTACTAAAAGGCTATGAGGAGAAAGAAGAAAATCTGAGAACATCTACATGCCACACACACATGAAAGTAGAAGGTAATAATATGCTTCCTATGCAACACAGGGTTTTAGAAATTCAAAACAAATCAAGAACTGAAATATCGTAGACTTACTTTTTAGAAAAGGAGTACCACAAGGTCTTGAAAAATGAATAATAAGCCAAAAACTGAAATATGAAGCAAGAGCATTAGCGGCCCATAGATCTGAGACCAAGAAAAGATTGGACCAAGGCACCAGCCTAATAGAGTTGCTTCAAATGCGCTAATATGGACAGATTTACTTAGATTATACCTCATTACTGGCATTATGTAATCTTTTAGTTCCTCACATCTATAAAATGAATATTTATTTTCTTAACTATTTTATGGAATTTTTTTTAGAGAACTAATGAGTTAACATGCAATTTTTTTTGAAACTCAATAGCTAAAAATCAGTCAGCAAACACTGGCTTCAGTTGTTCCCATTGTGCACAGATGGGGATTCATTTTCATGCCCCCCCCCAAAAAAAAACAAGTTATGAAACAATATTAATTACTTCACAGACACTCTATTCTAACTTTGTCTATACATCCTCTTATATTCTCAACAATCCCGAGAGGAAATTATTGTGTCTTTTATTCTTAAGTTGATTCAAATGAGACCTCAAGCAGCACTTTAAAAAAAATCCCCCAGTAAGTAAAGAACAATGATTTGGAGCCAGAGTTTGGCGTTCGCCTTCATGCTTTTAAGAGATACTTTGCAGTGTCTTGCTTAAGTCTTGTTGTATCATAATAAAGGAATATATTCTGTCTCAGAAACAAGTTGACTGGCTGATTTTGAAGCTGGCAAAGCACAGATTCGGAGAAGCCAGCCTGGCAGTCTTTGCGAGCAGCAGGAATGCTGAAACAGTTGAGGTTTTATGTCGAGGATGTCAGCAGAGACCCAAGAAGCTTCAACCAGGGTCCAGGATTTGCTTCCCAGAAAGGACAGCACTTGTTGGGGGAACCTAAAAGTGACAGCTCAGTGAGCAAGAGTAAGATATGGAGCCCACATGACTAGGAAGAGGGAGGCGAAAGGGCAACACAATGCCATCACAAGAAGCCAACTCTGAGAGAGGGGTCTGGTTGCCTATACTGTTTTTATGTCCATATTTCTTTGCATTCAAGAATTCAGTGAATAAATTTTCTGGCATTATGTGCTGCATTTCCTCTGTCCCAGTAGAGCTCTTGCTTATATTTCCTAGCTGCTTGTTGAACGGCAGTCAGTTAAAAGGGGACAAAACAGTCCTGGAAGACAATGGCTGTTTCTAATGCAGTTGAGATTTCTATGCTCTGTAGCTTTAGACACTTTATGAGCAAGTACTAGAAATAAATGTCATGGTTAATGCACTTCAGCACTAAGAGGTTTCTACAAGAAAATGCTGCCAAAAGTATCTGTTTAGCTAAGGCAAAGAGAAATCATGATGCAGTGGTAATTTGAGTTTATATTGTGTCTCTCCTGGGGGAACTCCAACCTCTCTACAGTTACTCATTACTAGCTCGAGTACCTATGAGAAATATGAAAATATAGTTTCCTCCAATTTTTCTATAAAATGCTACACCTGGGAATTTACTGAATTGTCAGTGCATAGAAATAGATCACTCATTTTCACAGAAAAGGCTGTTTTAGTAAATTGGTTGATTGTTTTATAAGTCAGTTCCTCATCTTAAATGGGAAAAATGTCTTAACTCCACAACAAAAGCAAACTAATAGAAAAAAAATTAACCAGCCAAGCAACTTATTTCAATAGAGTACATTATTATTTAAAAGTAGAAAAAATTTAATAGACATTTTTAAAAGCTGAAGACTTTTACATAAATGTGTAAAATAGAGGAACAGACCTGTTTTCTGAGTTCTGTGGTCCTAGTCAGACCAACCTTCCTCAGTGATACTGCAGTCCTCACCTGAGGAGGCTCTGTGCACCCAGAAGAGATGATAAACCACTTCTTGGAGTTTCTAAAAGAAAATTGCCACAGATCAGTAACAGCTTCAAATACTTGTCTTGGATATTCTTTCACACAGGTATGTTTGATCTTTATTCTCAAACATGATAGCTCTTATTTCCACTGCTCTTAATTTTATAAGTGGCTAGACATTTGATTCTCTTCTTATCACTCTTTCAAAGAGAAAATATTTTAGAATCGCTGACTGTGCCTTGTACTGTGGCTTGAATCTGAAATGTCTACATACTGTTGGGGAGTATTGAATACTTAGGGAGGTGGGATCCACTGGGAAGTCTTCCAGTAATTGAAGGATGTGACCTCAAAAGAGCTTTGAGAATCCTCCTCCTCTTCCTCCTCCCACACAACCATGGATTAACATCATCATCATGTGCTAGCTTGCAATGGGTCCAGAAGCAGCAAAACCAATCATGAACTATGTCATTCAAAACTGTGAAATGTGGTTCTTCCTCTTCCTCTGGATGACCTGCTGTGGTTCTGAGAGCGGGGAGGGAGCAGAAGTGGGAAACAGGATTCAGATGGCTGTGGATATGATGGAGAGAGCCCTCCAGGTGATGACTTCAGTGAGATAACTCAACTTCATTCCAGAGCATAGGAAATATGTAAGTCTGGGGACAGTAGCTGGAGAATCACCTAATTTGCATTAAACAGCATGATCCTATCATAAGGCTTCATATGTGGCAGCAGGATCCTGTTACAAAGCTCCTAGTATAAGTCTTAGTTACCATATGTGCAGCAGGGGGAAAGCTTAAGCAGGGAACTGTACCGAGGGTCACACTAGAGATAAATCAGACATCCAGGCTTAAAGACAGCTTTTAGATAAGGTCAGTCCTCCAGGCCTGGAGACATTCTCCAGATAAGGGCGGGTAGAGAGCAGGAAGTCTCACTGGGGAGGGAGTCCCTCATGTTGTCCAGCTTGGAGAAAGCTGCCAGGCAATAATAGACTGCATCTCTGGCCAGTGGGGCCTCCCAACAGTGAACAAAAAAATGAATATTTTCCATTTGAAAGATTGTCATTACTTAAGTTTGTTACCATCATGTAAAAATAACATTCTGCATTCAGATGCTGTTCAAGTTTGCTTTTCCTGGTGCTATTATAAAACGCTCTTCCCAAAATCAACTTGGTGAGGAAAGGGTTATTTAAGCTTACACTTCCAGTTCACAGCTTATTGTTGGGGGATGTCAAGCCAGAACTCAAGGCAAGACTCTGAAGGTAGGAACCATGGAGAAACATTGCTTACTGGTTTGCTGTCTTGATCATGCTCAGCTAACTTTCATGTTCAGCTCAGACTATCTGGCAGCAGGAGTCATGGTCTTCTGGTACTTACAATCTTTCTGTCCCTTTTTCCAAAATGTTCCCTAAGCCTGAGCTGATTTGCTGTATATGTGGCAAATGGGTCTGGGCACCCCATAGTCACTTTTTCTATGCATTTTGACCTATTGTGGATCTCTAGGATAGCCTCTATCTACTACAAAAAGAAAATTCTTTGATGTGGTGTGAGAGTTACAAGAATCTGAGAATATAAATATTTAGAATGCAGTTATAAATTATATTTGTTTACCAAAATGCCAATAGTAAGCTGTCTTCTAGGGTCTATAACCATTTTAGCCATGGACAGTTGGCATGATTTCCTCCTTTGAGCAGATCTAACTCCAATACACAGTTGTTTGTTAGTCTCAAGTTAAAGACTCCACTATTCCACCCCTGGGATTGTCTTACTGAGATGGTCATCGTGATAGTTCAGAGACTTTGCAGCTGGGTAAGTCAAGTGAGTTTTTTTCTCCTTTGGCAGCTTGTATATCACATTCTAATAGTATGGAAGCTGGTTGTCAAGCAGGTTTCCAGTCAGTTACAATATGCTTCCTCAAGTCTTGTGTCCAAAGTATAGGATGTCTTCAGCAATAGGATCTTGCTTTAAAGTCTTTGGAGATAACTAATGGCATTATCCTATACCATTGAGGGAGTATCTTGAAACCCCTGACCAGCAACTCAAAGGGAAGTTTCTCGTGCCTGGCACTGAGATTTTGTTAGACAGTTAATGACTCTTGTGGGAAGCATTGTCACCTCCTGTGGTATGACTTCATTTAAGCTATATATCTAATATTTATTTTAAGTAAGCTTGTAAAAGAGCATCCTTTCTGTGGCCTTTTCAAACATCCTTAGTGTTACTGACTTCTAAAAGTCATTGTCAAATGTTAATCCCTGAGGTAATTTCTCTGACTTGAAATAACTGAGGAAGCTAAGCTTTCTTTGACATCTCTGTCTGCATCTTACACACTCGTGTATGCTGTGGGGTCATATAGAAGTCAAGAAGGTTGCTTGAACACTCACTGATCTTCTATATTGCCTAAGTATTGTTTAAATGTATCTACACAAAGCTCTTTCCTCATAAGTATATTTCTTTATTCCTGCATATCATCTATTGACAGTAGATTTTCAACTATGTGAAAGAAAATAATTATTTTTTCAATTAGTCTCCCTAAGAGCTTCGTTTTATTTATTGTCTGATAATTTCCTGCCATTTACTTTAGCTCATGTGGCTATTTCCTAACATTTACAAGTCTATCAGCTCATGTTTACTTTCACTATATAAGACATGATGTGTAGATATTATTAGCTTCTGTTCTTTATATAAACAAGGGTTCTATTTGATGTACAGAAGATCAGAAGGGCTTATTATCAACTCATCATTTTATTACTACAATATGTTATTTTTAATATATTTGAGATATCTTTCTATCTACATTTGAAATATTTTTGCTCATTTTGGTATATTAAAGGAAGCATGAATAGACCTCTTGCTTGCTTAGGTGTGTTTACTAAATGAGACAAGATCAATAACTTTTATATATTCTGACCCACCCCCTTGAAACTGATAAAACTGACAGAATTATGAAGCTCTTGTCCCACTATCCTTTGTAGATAGATCAGATTAAAGTGGAGAGAAACTTGAAGGATATTAAAAAAAAGTGGTCAGAGTTACATTTTTAACCTTAGCCATGGTTCAAAGCATATGAATGATGAACTTACTTGTAAATTGATGATACCGTGAAATAATAATGGAAACAATGGATTGCTGACTGTAGTCTTAAAGTCATACTGCAGTTTATTTAATATGTTCCTTTACCCATTCCAAAGTTAGATACTGAATTCCTCTCTCTTGAGTAAATACCAAACTGAAAAATAGTAGTGATAATGACCAGAAGGTATTTTCCTCCCTAGGTCTCTAGTGGACATTCTATGTAATTGATTCTGGATCAGTGCACTAATCCAGAGGATAAATTATATTTTAAAAAAATCATTTAGTTCTGTAGCACTCTGGCTAGAAAATTAAAGAAATGAAATCACTTCTTACTCTTTAAATTAAAGGTGAGTGAATATGTTCGCCATTTACTTTGTGAGTAGTGAGCTCCCTTACCCATTTTCAAGTTTCTAGTATGATACCGAAATGAACTCATATCAAAGCACGGTCTAAATTAGTCTCCAAATAAAGCAATCATTAAGCCTCCAAATTGTGTTTAAACTAATTACTTTCCAGCAGGGAAGCATTGAACCATCATACCTTACAACCATTATTACCACAGAACATCTGTAAACATCAGTACATGGTCAGAAATATTGATGGGATACACTTTGTCTAATTTAGAAGTACTCAAAAGATAAAGAAAACCAACTAGCATTTATCAGTAATAAGACAGAACAAAACATTTTACATCTTAAGAGTATTTTGTAGAATGCAATAACATACCTATGAACTACAGCCTATCATACAGTATCAGGATAAGACATTAATCTAAGTGTGGGGGTAATAAACATGTCAATAGAAATAGTCAATTGGGAATTTATAAAGGTGATGAATGGAAATCATGAGCCATTTAAGTGCAATAAATTAAAAATCCAACAGTGAGTGTAATTGACAAGTTAGGGGTGTTTTCATTGCTGCAGTCCCATGGATTTATGAGAACAAAATAAAGCAATTCAGACATTAATAGAAAATAGTTCCTTCCTAAAGTCTTTCATAAAAGGGATCAATTATAAAAATTATGTTCCTATACAGTTTTGAAACTAAATTAATCAGAATAGTCAAGATGGCTGGAATTGGATAGGCATGTATTCCTTTCTGTAGTTTGCAATTGTCTGTTGAAAAAAATGACAAATTTAACTCAATTTTAATTAAGTTGGGGATAATGATCTTTCTCTCACATTTTCCTTGGATTTGCTTTTCTAGCAGCAAGTATTAGCAATAGTCTTTTTATAATTGATCTAAAATTAAAGAGAATTTTTCAATTATCTTCTTGAATTTAAACTTAGTTTAAAAACTATCAACTATTACATTATTTTGCATACAGACCACAAGAGAATACCTGAAGTGAGGGAGTATGCTCAGCAGCCAAGGTGACAGGCTTTGGCATGAGACAAAGAGCTCCTCTGCTTTTCATCCTTGCAGTCTTAGACAGGTCATGCTACCTCTCTAAATTTAAATTCCCCTGTCTGCACAGTTGGTTTGCAACATCTCTATGTCAGCACAGTTACAATTGACTACGTTACTTTTGTGAAGTGCTTAGTAGAGTACTGCATATATATATATATATATATATATATATATATATATATATATATAGTATATATATACTAGTACTCAGTCATGCAAGTTGCTGGACAAAGTGTTTCTGGTATATGGCTGTAACTAAGTCTACTGTGATGTTCAAATAATTCTAGAATACAGAAAACATAAATTATATGAGAAAGTCAAGAACAAAAATAGACAAAGGGTTTTTTCACCTGGAAATTCAGTATTATTATACTTGTCTTTTACTTTTGATTCTCTGTGTGATAAACATAGAAAAATATAGATAATGGCCTTTCAAAATGATATTATATATTTTAAAATATTCATGTATTCATTTCAAGGAATAAAATAAGGCTCATTTGAAAATTAAAAATCAATATTTTCTCTAAAGAAATCAGAGATTTATGATTTATGGGATAATACTTCTGTCAAATAGCAGTCACAAGAGGTTGTGAATAGGACTTTTCATAATCATACTCCACAGACCAACATGTCAGAGGGACATTACCTAGATGAATCCAATCGTACATTATGATATGCTGACTACATCTGTTAAATACTACCTTGTGTGAATTTAATTCAAGCTTTTAAGTCTGAATTTAATACCTTTGTTTTTCAAGAATAAATTATCCATTTTCTTGTCTACTATTTTTTATGCCTTTGTAAAGAAATGAGCCATAACCAATCAGGCTGACAAATGCCACTGTGAAACAAAGTCTCCTGTGCCAGGATTCTTTGGGACAGTCTCAGGGCTCCTGTCTGAGAGACCTGAACTGCTCTGTTTCTGGCTCCTTATCCTGTCCGTCGTTGGAAGAAGGCATCAGAAAGTTACTCCCAAGCTGAAATTGAAGGCAGACCTGCTGACCCTAATGGAAGAATCATGTATTTTGTTCTTTGGGGTCAGTCACATCTTATTTGTCCACTACAAATTTTTAGTGTCTACTCTCTGAATTCCCATTCAGTATTTTGAATCAATTTCCCAGGGGATTTTTAAGAAAACAAGCCTGAAAGAGCAGAATTTGAGCTGCCTCCCAGAAATGGTTTTTGTTGCATTTAAAGTGCACTTCATTCTTTTTTTTTTTTTTTTTTTTTTTTTTTTTTTTTTTTTTTTTTTTTTTTTTTTTTTTTTTGGTTTTTCGAGACAGGGTTTCTCTGTGTAGCTTTGCGCCTCTCCTGGGACTCACTTGGTAGTCCAGGCTGGCCTCGAACTCACAGAGATCCACCTGGCTCTGCCTCCCGAGTGCTGGGATTAAAGGCGTGCGCCACCACCGCCCGGCTTGTTTTTTTTTTTTTTTTTTTTTTTGCACTTCATTCTTAAGTGAAAATATGTTAAGAATTTAAATGTAACACAAAATCAAAAGTTTGTCATTTTCCTAAGATTAATTGTGTCTACTCTATGTTAGCTAATGTTATAGTGCTTATCAGTTATTTATAAGTAATTACATAAAATTAATAATAAATCAATATTGAAAATGGAGTTATTTTTATTCTCTTTAATTTTTAATTGTTCTTTGAAAATTTCATACATGGAAACAATTTGTTTTCTACATCTATCCCTCACTTCCTGCTTCAACTCCCCAGGGGTCATCTCTCCATCTCCTTTCCAGCTTCATGTCAAAAGTCAAAAGTGATTATTTGTATTTCCTTAACTCTCCTGCTGTAGAAACCAAAGTACATTTTCCATGTTAATGTCAATGTAGTCATTACCTAAAGGTAAAATTTTCACTCTATGCTTACACATCCTGTGTTCATTGTAAGTTCTTAATCCTTGAAATTCTAACTTTCTAGTAAGCTTTGCATCCCTGGCACAAAGGAGCATTGGAGAGATTCTCACTTGGCCTAGCAAACTCGTAAGAGAAAGGCACCAGCATAGAGAATCCCCCAAAGTATTTACAGTTGTTACTTATATTTGTTTCATCAGTACCAATCCCATTCATCCCTTATCATCAGCTGATATATTTAGAAATATATTTGACTCCAGTCTCACTGTTTCTTATATGTGCCATAGTGATTGGTAAATACTTACTAGACATGGAATTTTGCCCCACTGGAAAACTTGATTCTGTTTCAAGCTTTGCAAATGCCAGGGGAATATAAGAATATAAATATATTCACTGAGTCTCATCAAGATGATCTAGGGAACACTGTTAGAGACAGAATGCTACATGTCTATATCTATCTATCTATCTATCTATCTATCTATCTATCTATCTATCTATCTATCTATCATCTATCTATCTATCTATCTATCTATCTATCTATCTATCTATCTATCTATCTATCTATCCATCCATCCATGCATCCATCCATCCATCCATCCATCCATCCATCCATCCATCCATCCATCCATCCATCCATCTATCTGCCTGCCTACCTACCTACCTATCTAAATCTATACCTATCTGTCTGCTGGGTTCTAGACATGTTTTCACATTAACTGCACCTCTGCTTCCAAATGAGCCAGTATCTACATTCGTCTTACCTGTAACGTGAGAGGCTTCAGAGTGCTTGAAAGACTAGTTTTATAGACATCATAAATCATTCCCAAGCTCTTTCCATGTCTATCAATATTGGAGTTTTGCTGCATAACAGAGAGACAAGTAGGAAGTGAAGAGTTTCTTGAAATGAACAAAATTAGAGAAGTTATTTATAGCAAGAAAGGTAAAGTCCCTACATTCCTAAGGTTCTAAGACTTTCTGAGGACCTGATATTACCAAGTCAAGGAAGCTCTTTGTATGATGTCAGAGTATTGCAAAACTCTCATATATCATTCTGTGTGTTTCTTTTCTGGCAATTGGTGCTCACCTTAAGTTCTTGAAGAATTGTACTCTAGGTGTTAGGTGTTATTAGCCAGTGCTCTGCTATTGTAATAAAATATGCAATATAATCTGCACATAAGGTAGCCAAGGTTTATTTTGGCTTAGTTTTCCAGGCACCTGTACATAAATGGCATGCTGTCTTTAACAGCACATCCAGAAGGGAACACATGGTATGGCAAAGCTACACATATCGTGGCCAGAGCTGAAGAGGAGAAAGAAAGGGCTGGGTGTTGTTATCATAAAGAACATACCTTCAAGGGCTGCAAGACCTCCTGGGTACCAGCATCCTTAAGTTTGTCATACCTCCCAGTAGTACCTAGCAAGTCACCAAGGCTTTAACTTGATGGCCTTTAGGAGAGACCCTAGATACAAGTCACAGTATTTGGTAGTCTTGTCCTGAAAGGGAAAGACAGATTATTAAAGCTATAATGGAAATTAGTACATCAAAATTAAATACTTACTAAACCTTACAAGGGAATAGATGCTGGAGATGGAAAAGAAATGTTAACTATAAGTGATCCACAGAATTAGATATTTAGGTCATATAACAGTCTTTTTAAATTCTTTTTTCTAAAGTTCAGAGGTACAACTTTCAATTAAACTTATCTATTTGCAGCTACACTAACTATGAAATCTGGGTATTGTAAATGATGCTCTCCTGACAATTAGAAGGGAACAAAATGTAGTGTTTTTGCTCTGAGAAGTCCTTCATTGTTAAATTTGGGATGAGAAAATTTTGCTAATATTTTTCTAGAGCCTTCTTTATGAAATTTGTTATCTTACATTATTCACCATAGACACAATTATCCCTCCATCCCCACTCAATACTCAAGATGTATGATATGATATTGCAATAGTGGAAAACATTGAAAGCACTTGGGGCATCTCATCTCAAAAAGTGATTTAACTGTCAGTGTAGAACTGAATCCACAGAGAGTAGCTGACAGCACAGAGAGAAGAGACCATGAATGTTTTTCGTCATTATTGTTATTTTTTATCATTTACTAGTGTTTCTTGCTGCATAATGGTAAATGAATTTTGTTTCATGTAAAATGTGTGCATTTTCCAGAAAATGTGGCAAAATGTATTAGATTAGGAGTGCCTTATAAACCTCTTCATTCTCTGGAAAATACTACTACCACTACTATTAATTAACAACAACAGCAATACTACTACTATTACTACTACTACTATGACTACTGCTACTACTCCTACTACTACTACTACTAAGTCCTGTATAAAGAGCATTAGTTTGTGTAATAGAAGTATAGGATAGATTATTTTGGTCAAAATTCTATGCTCACAGACTATGGTCCAAGCTTCATATCACAGGACACTTGTGTGGGTTGATTTAGAGTTATATTGATGTTTATAATAGCAAATAGTTCTTTTCCTCTCCCTTCCTTTCCCCTTTTTGCTGAAGTTATGAATGACATTGGCAGAAATGCCAATGCTGAACTACCCTGGAATTCCTAGTATTAGTAAACAGGCAATATATATGATCATCACCACTGTCCATGTGGATGTCTTACTATAATTTATTTCTAATTTTCTAGTTTATTTAAAGTCATATAACACAGCAGCTTCTTTATCTGTCTAGCAAAACTCCAGAAAAGCTGTTCCTACTGTATAGTTTTCTTTACTAACAATTTTCTATTCTAAAAAATATATCTTTCTTTCATAAAGATGTTTTAAGAGAAAATGGATGTTATTGATAAACAGAAAACTTTTCTGGCACACACAGATTCTTCAGCTGTACTCTTCTTTCCATTCTTCAGTTATATTAAATTTAAAATTTTATCACATAAAAATGTTAAGGTTTTAATTCACTGACCATTCCACATGAACATGTACAAGAGAGATGATGATGATAATGTTTGTACATTTTTAATGATCAGTGTTTCTTATATACAGTTGACTTAAAAGAGTATTTCTTAGTACTTGAAACTTATATAAGCATGCAAATATTTTCAACAGGTAGCTTTAATAGTATATTTTGTTCTGACATTTTCCCAGTGTTTCTGATGGGGTAAAGTTGTAAATAGTGATATCTGCAAACATAAAATCTGATGCTCTCCACTTGTTAGGGATAAAAGCAGCTCAAGTAATTTATTCTTACATTTCTTCTTAAAAGACGTCAATTATTGAGCATTAACTGATGAATGGGAATTATTCAGAATATGACAGACTGAGAGAAGAGATAAGGTTGAGAATCTGTGTGTAAATACCATCCTCCCTTTCCACTTTTCTTACAGATCTTAATGTTCTATCCATCATCATCCATTTGAGACTAGGAGGTGCAGGAAGAGAGCCTCTTTTTCACATTGAAGTGATGGCTAAGAGACAAGTAAGCCATGACTGGCTGAAGGCAAGAACTTGGTGTAGTTCTCTGTAAATATGAAATATATTTAGGTTGGACATGATTAACTCTATTTTTTCTTATCCTTTCAAATTATTTTAAACTATAATTATATTATCATCTAAATACAAATCAATTAACACATCCTATTTAATGAAAAGGAAATGTCAAAATCTCCTATGATAATTGATGAAGCAGCTTTCCCAAATATCACTTTTCATCCACATTCGAGAGAAAGTTTTTGATTGCTGAAATTGTCATATTTTTTAGAAGCTGTAAAACATGTTCTAAAACATATCATTGATGAACATATTATCACCTACTCATGTAATGGGATATTAGATTCTATTTTCAACAATGTGATAAAGAATAAGTCCTTTGATAAAAGGTACTCTTTGATTTCATGAAAATTATCAGATTTCTAGTCTAGAGCTGCAATCCTGAAAGGACTCATTAATCATAGTGGAGTAATTATCTCTAGCAATCATCTTTCTTTCCTTCAGAAAGGCCAGTGTAAGGTAAATTTCATAATCGAGCTAAGATGAATGTCTAGGACATTCACTGGAGAAATTATTTTTTTTAGTATGAGGAAGTAGCACTGACAGATAATGTGTAGTGAAATAAACAGTCTTCTAGTTAGTTAGCTCCATGGAAGTATTATCCTGAATATACTGTTAAATGACTTTGACCCATCAACACAAGCACTTTATAGAGTGATGTGCAACAGAAAAGCACAGATGAGCATCACAGCTTCTCAGATTTAACTGTCCTGGGCTTTGCTCAGCTTTGAAACATTCATCCTTCAGAAATTGGATTCACAAAGTAAATAGAGGGGAGGTACATGTGTCCAAATCTTTTTCTATTTTCTCTTTTGTGTGTACAGAGAAGGTAAAAAATAAGTCAGGTATGATTTGACTCTGTGCCAGTGAAGACAGTTGGTTTGACAACTCCTTTCAAAAAGGGGCTGAAAATAAGTAATTGAAACAGAAGTGGAAAACAGTCTACAATCTGATATTGTGAGCTGGATGGATATTTTCTTACTCAAATAAATACAAGTGGTGGAAATTAGTAGTTTTAGTGTCTAGTGCTTCAAAATGTATGTTAAATTCAGAAACTTTCACAATGGTTTCCCTTTTCTGCTAAGGCAGAAAATCCATTTTGTGAAGTTAACGTGTGATCACAAAAAGATGTATCTGAACAAATTTACAGTGTAATTCTGGATGGGCTCATTCTTGGACCTTGCCTCTAATTCATACTTCAGCTCTTGGCTTTCATTCAAAACTTATTTTTTTTTTTCAGGTAAAACATACTCCTTAATGTAGATGTAACCAACCGTCTTATTAAATAAGAAACACAGAACCAATGTAAAGAAGAAAGCCAAGAGGTCAGAGCTCAGAGCTAAAACCTTACCCTTCCTCCTGCAGTGGTCCTACCTCTCCAAAAGAGACCTACTTCCTGTATGTTTGTCTTTATATAGTCTTTCTGTTTTGCCTTCTCATTGGTTGTAAACCCAAACACATGACTGCCTCATCACTGCCTGTTTGTACAGACTCCCAGGTCTTCTTTGGTATTGAGATTAAAGGCGTGTGTCTCCAATGCTGGCTGTATCCTTGAATACACAGAGATCTACCTAGCTCTTCTACCAAGTGCTGGGATTAAAGGTGTGCGCCACGAACACCCAGCTCTGCTATAGCTTGCTATTAGCTCTGACCCCCAAGCAACTTTATTTATTAACATACAAATAAAATCACATTTCAGTACAAATAAAATACCACCATACCTTAATCATTTTTGAGATTACATAATTATATAATTTCCCCCTTCCTTTACCTTTGTCCCATATAACCCTCCTTACTCTCTTTCAAATTCATGGCCTCTTTTTTCTTTTCTTTTTCTTTTTCTTTCTTTCCTTTTTTTTTTTTCGAGACAGGGTTTCTCTGTGTAGCTTTGTGCCTTTCCTGGAACTCACTTGGTAGTCCAGGCTGGCCTCGAACTTACAGAGATCTGTCTGGCTCTGCCTCCCGAGTGCTGGGATTAAAGGCTTGCACCACCACCACCTGCCTTAAAATCTAATTTGCTTTTTTCTCTCTTTTTTTGGAGCTGAGGATCAAATCCAGGGTCTTGCTCTTGCTAGGCAAAAGCTCTACCACTGAGCTAAATCCCCAACCCCCTCTTTTTTCGTTAATTGGTGTGTGTGTGTGTGTGTGTGTGTGTGTGTGTGTGTATGTGTGTATGTACATATGTATGTGCACTTACATATATATTCCTAAGCACAATTTGTTAAGTCTGGATAATGTTACTTGTATGTATGTTTTCAGGGCTGACTATTTTGTATAACCAATTGGTGTGCTCCTTCTGAGAGGACTCTCTATCTCACTTTCATTATTCCTTGGTTGCCTGTCATCTTTTCCCTAGGACTGAGGCCTCTGATCTTTCTTCATTCACTTTGCTATTTCCATGACTGTTGTCCGTGCTCAGATCATATTTAGGCAGTTGTTCTGGAGAGACTTAATGGGTATAGCTCCTGCCATTACTAGGAAACAAACTACCTGATTCTATGGTTCTTGAAATCTTTCTTCCTTCTCTTCTGCAATGTTTCCTGAGCCTTGGGTGTGCAGGTGGCTTGTAGATGCATCCAGTGGACTGGGCTCAACATCTCTGCATTTTGACTGGTTATGATTTTCTGTAATGATTTTCATCTGGTGCAAAGACAAGTTTCCCTGATAAAGAGTAAGGGCTACACTAAATTTTGGGTATATGCCAGAGGTAGAAAGTAAGTCTGTATTACTAAAGATACCATGCACTGCAGACACAGAGCCCAGAGAAGGCCCCTGAGCAATAACTGATTTGAATGCCTCATCCCTGGAGACTAATTTTCATAGAACCAAATGAAAGGCACCATGAAAGCTACCAAAGAGGGAAAGCTGTGAACAGTCTTAACCAGCTACGACTCCTATGAATCACATCAATGACCAGCATGGCAGAATAACCTTAAGGGTGCATTAGTGGCATGCAAACCTTAGTGGTAAAAATATCCCTCTTTAATTGGATTTAAAACTCTCAAAAGAGGAAACACATGGTGCTGGAAACCCAGCCAACTACCCCAGGATAGTGAAGCCATGAAACCGGGAGAAAAACCTACAGCTGCCATATTACAAAAGGAGTATAATTTCAAACCTTGGCTTTTAACTGAGACTGTCTCTCTAGATCAAGTTTTCATACTGTTACATTGCACTCTCTTTATATAAATGTTATTGCCAAAAGTCTTCTCAACTGAACATCGGTAGTCACCATTTGTTTTGGTTGTTCTCATTGAACTTTCTTTAGGGACTGCCAGTTCCCAAATATTGACCGGAAATCTTATTATTAATTATGAATGCTTGACCTTAGCTTAGGCTTGTTAACAACTAGCTATTGTAACTTAAATTAACCTGTTTCTGTTAATCTATATTTCCCAACATGGCTCTTTGTCTCTCCTCCATTCTGTACTTTCGACTCCCTTCATGTCTTGCTGACAACTCCCATGTGCCTAGATTACTCCTTTAGTAATATGGTAGCTGTAGGTTTTTCTCCAAGATCCATGCTTCACTAACCCGGGGTAGTTGGGTGGGTTCTTCTCTTTCCCTGGAAATCCTACCTATTTTCTCCTAACTAGCTATTGGCCATTCAGTTCTTTATTAAACCAATCAGAAGGTACCTTGGAAGAGACACATCTTCACAGTGTACAAAAAGATAATCCCACATCAAACATTCATTTCTATATCCCTTTTACAGTATTCAAAGCCCTGTCCCAGCTTTATTCCGAAACACATCTGGGACTAGAGTGTTCCTTGCACTCCCAGGCCATTATATCAGTCCTGCAGCCATCTCTCAGCTGATCACTTTCTTCACCTTCTGATCTTTGCTCCAGCCTCACCCACTCTAAAACTTTCTCTAATGTGAGGCTATGGATATATAAGATACATGTTCTTTCTTTCTTTTTTTTTTAAATTTTATTTTACAATACTATTCAGTTCTACATAATAGCCACAGATTCCCTTGTTCTCTCCCTTCCTGCCCCCTCCCCTTCCCCCCAGCCCACCCCCATTCCTACCTCCTCCAGATCAAGGTCTCCCCCGAGGACTGGGATTGACCTGATAGACTCAGTCCAGGCAGGTCCAGTCCCCTCCTCCCAGATTGAGCCAAGCGTCCCTGCAGAAGTCCCAGGTTTCAAACAGCTAACTCATGCAACGAGCCCAGGACCTGGTACCACTGCCTAGATGCCTCCCAAACAGATCAAGCCAATCAACTGTCTCACCTATTCAGAAGGCCTGATCCAGTTGGGGGCCCCTCAGCCTTTGGTTCATAGTTCATGTGTTTCCATTCGTTTGGTTATTTGTCCCTGTGCTTTATCCAACCTTGGTTTCAACAATTCTCGCTCATATAAACCGTCCTCTTTCTCACTAATTAGACTCCCAGTGCTCCACCCAGGGCCTAGCTGTGGATGTCTGCATCCAGATTCCTCAGTCCTTGGATGGGGTTTCTGGCTCAACTATTAGGGTGTTTGGCCATCCCATCACCAGAGTAGGTCAGTCCCGGCTGTCTCTCAGCCATTGCCAGCAGTCTTTTGTGGGGGTATCTTTGTGGATTTCTGTGGGCCTCTTTAGCACTTTGTTTCTTCCTTTTCTCATGTGGTTTTCATTTACCATGGTCTCCTATTCCTTGTTCTCCCTCTCTGTTCTTGATCCAGCTAGGATCTCCCGCTCTCTTTCCCTCGACCCTTGCACTTCATTGCTCCCACTCATGTCCAGGCTGTTCATGTAGATCTCATCCATTTCTCCGTGTCTTTCTTGGGGTCCTGTTTTCCAGGTAGCCTCCCTGGTGATGTGAGTAGCAGTCCAGTCATCCTTGTTCCACATCTAGCATCCTCCTATGTTCTTTCTTTTGAAAAAGGTCTATTTATTTCCCAGGCATTATGTTTTAGGTTCCTTACAGTACATATATTCCCTTATGATATAGTGAAAAGTGTTTTCCTGACACCAACTTCTGTCCTTATTTCTTTTGTCCAGTATAACACAGAATAAAATTGGAATAAAATATACATTCTATTAACCACTCATTTTAAAATTCAAATCCACAAGATTACTCTGCTTTAATCTTCAACCTAATCCTAGAACTGTCTTGGGAAAGCACATACTATAACTCAAAGGTGAACACTGGAAATCCTGCTGGCCCACAGTGTTATCAAGAACCTGGTTCACAGTTTATTGAGCAAGAGTTTTGGATGTGGGTAGAAATGCCTCATACTTCATTTTTATCATTTCCTGGGTATGTCATCTTGATCATCATACCTATTCATGGTTACCATTATCTGACAAAGAATGGGAACAATCAAAGATAGTGATGCGGCTTCTCTGGAGGTGTGGGTTGTTGTCTGGTTATCCTTTGCTTTACATCTAGTATCCACTTATGAGTGAGTACATACCATGTTTGTTCTTCTGGGTCTGGGTTACCTCACTCAGGATATTTTCTAGTTCCATCTATTTATCTGAAAATTTCATGATGTCATTGTTTTTTACAGCTGAGTAATACTCCACTGTGTATATGTACCACATTTTTTTTTTTATCCATTCTACAGTTGAGGGGTATCTAGGTTGTTTCCATGTTCTGGCTATAACTCATACTGCTGCTATGAACATAGTTGAGCAAGTATCTTTGTGGTATAATTGAGCATCCCTTGGGTATATGCCCAAGAATGGTATCATTGAGTCTTGAGGTAGATTGATTCCCAATTTTCTGAGAAGTCACCATACTGGCTTCCAAAGTGGCTATACACATTTGTACTCCCAGCAGGAGTAGAGGAGTGTCTCCAAGAGGGACACATGAGATCTCCTCGGTAAACTGGGAGGGGGAAGAGGCAGTAGAGGGGAGGTGATGGGGAGTGAGAAAATGAGGGATGGTTGAGCTGGGGGAGGGACAGAGTGGGAGAGCAATGAAACAGATATCTTGATAGAGGGAGCCATTGTGGGGTTAGGGAGGCACCTGATGCTAGGGAAATTCCCATGAGCCCAAAAGGTTGAGCCCAGCTAAAACTACTCGCAATAGTGGAGAGGGTTCCTGAACTGGCTTTCCCCTATAATCAGATTGGTGAATACTCTGTCATCATAGAGTCCAGACAAAGAGAGTGATGAGAGATTAATATGAGCAAAGGGGGTCAAGATCATGATAGGGAAATGTATAGAGACAACTGAACCAAGCTTGTAGGAACTCAGGAACTCTAGACCTACAGCTGAGGAGCCTGCATGGGACTGCACTAGGCACTCTGTATGTGAAGACAGTTGTGTAGCTGGGTCTGCTTGAGGGGCCCCTGGTAGTGGGATCAGAATCCATCCCTGGTACATGAGCTGGCTTTTTGGAGCCCATTTCCTATGGTGGGATGCCTTGCTCAACTTTGATGGGGGAGGGGAGCAGTGCTGGGATCCTGCCTCAGCTGAATGTTGTTTGTTGACTCCCCATGGGAGGTCTTACCCTTTTGGAGGAATGAATGAGGAGTGGGTGGGAGAAGCAGGAATTGGGGGTGTAGGACAGGACGAGGGATGGGAGGGTTAACTATGGTTGGTATATAAAATGAAAAAAATTTTAAATAAATAAAAAAAAGAAAGAAAGATAGTGATCAATCTTTTTTTGTTTGTTGGCTTGTTTGTTTGGGTTTTTGTTTGTTTGTTTTGTTTTTTTAGGACAGGGTTTCTCTGTGTAGCTTTGCACCTTTCCGGGAACTCACTCTGTAGACCAGGCTGGCCTTGAACTCACAGAGATCCACCTGGCTCTGCCCCTCCCCGCCAGTGCTGGGATTAAAGTCGTGTGCCACCACCGCCTGGTATGATCAATCTTAAATAAAGTGTAGGTATATATTAAATAGGAACTTCAATTACAACAGGCCTTCATTAATTTTAAAACTTATGAACCAACACTTAATGTTTTCTGTATATAGACATTAACGCTGAGCACATCAACTTTTTGTAGGCATGGGATTTTGCTTACCAACCAGACCTAAAAAAGCTATATAGCTTATCAGTTGTCATTTCATATGAAAGTACTGAGGACAGCATAGGAATTTTCTATCTACACTCCAGAATCCCGTGTTAGCATATGGAAGGCTGAAGGACAATGGCTCGATCAAGGGGGAAATATTTGGTAAGTTTTTCCAGCATCAATTCTTCCTAGTGAAATACTTTCTGAGTTCTCACAAGAAAGAATCCAACCATACTAGGATGTGGTTTAATGATGTCAACCTTACCTTAAAGTATACTTATGTGGTATTCACCTGTGCTCATTTTTGTCTTAATTATTTAAAAGAATAGTAATGCCAAGGAAGACTGCCACTGAGGATAATGCACTATAAAACACATTTCATAAATAAGTTGTTAACCTATAATTAAATAATATTCTTTAATCTAGCTCATAAAATGATAATTTTTGCAATTGTATCAAAGCTGTTTCTTGTGGTATCTTTGCTTGCATTTATATGTATAATTTGAGCTTATATATAATCAGGCTCAACAGTGTCTCTGCTGTCACAGTCCATCATGTCATGTTAATAAGATTTGACATGCTCAAGAATGTGTGATGAATCTCCATATGTGATGACATCTTGGAGAATGTTTAAAAATGATGTAGGTCAGTGACTTCTAAGCCTATTCAAGTTTTTGAACTAAGTCTGAAAACATATAACTTTTTAGATAAGAAAAGATAAATACATTCATTTAGTTTCTATATCACCAAGAGAAACTCATATTTGAACTTATGATTTGGCCCTGAATAACAGAGGATCATAAAGGGAATATACCTAATATTTGAATGAGGTATATTTTATTTTATATGAATGGAAAGATCAGAGTCACTAGCCATGAAGAATAAATACCTTGTTTAGGATCAATATAATACTCTGTTTATATTCTATTGTCGTTGACTATGATTCACTCACTTGTAAAATACTCGTAGTTTATAGAACTTTTAGTCAAGTTACCAACTGATATATTTTCTATGTTAGATAGATTATAATGCATAGTGACTGCTGTCATTCTGTGCCATTATTTTCATTTATTAATCATTTGACTACATTGACGCTGACTGAGTACAATTACCAAACTCATAGTCACATATATGTAATGTATTGTAGAGTTAAAACTAAGATCTGGACATTATATGCAGGGTCAAAACTCTAGTGTTTTAACGACCCCATTCCTTGTTGCCCTTTCTTGCAAAGCTGAATATTTGGCCATGATGCCATATTCAGTGCTACTCTAACCATCTCTTTGGATACACTGTTATGGTTATGGGCTGGGAATCTGTTCCACAGAAGGGGAAGGGCTGGTGACTTCTGACAGAGCTGCAGGCTCAACAGATACAAAGCAGTGGAACCCAGTGTATTCTGTGCACACCTCTTGTGAAATTCTGCACTGATTTTGATCACAGAATCACTTCTGAAGTCAGTTTCTAGCACTCAGCAGGATGCAGCCAAGAAAGCACTGTCAACATTTTTCTTGTAACTGCATACAATAAATTTGGTGCTAAACTTTAGAATCCAAGCAAACAAAGCATTTCCTGGGTGACATAAACTCTGTGGTCTCCAGTTTTCTATTGAAGATAATTCCCCATGGGAATAAAGTAATGCACACAAAATGCAATGTAATATAATGTATTTATAATTTTACTTGGCAGTGGTGAAAATAAAATTAAACATTATTGAAGGAATAAAGTTTTTATTACTTTTGCATAAATGTGTTACTTCTGGGATTAAAACAAAACTTTTTTTTGGTAAGGAATTTCTTGACATTTTAGAAAAAAATTGGTAATACATTACAATATATATGTAAAAATTAATGTTATAAATACCTGTTTGAAAAGATCCTATCAAGACATTCATCTGTATGTTCTTTCATGCATCTTTCTTTGATACAGAAGTCAATATAATACTGCTTGCTATGTCTGACTCATTAAATATAATACTAATTTGTTAGTGGTTAATTTCTGTACCAATATTTAATAGTGTATCATATCCATTTTGATGTAATGACTCTGTTTAGATACTGGAACTAGAATAATTAGAAACATACTGTTTAACTTTGTTGTTTTACAAATGTATTTTAACTATCTAATGTCAAACTCTTAAATAGCAATAGAACCAAGATAGAACACAGGAATATACTATAATTGTTGATCCAATGCACTATAATGCAAATCTCAATTAAAATTTGAGGCTGGAGCAGGGGGAGGAGGGAAGAAGGGTATCTGTGATTGGTATGTAAAATGAATTAAAAAATTTATTAATAAAAATTTTTTATATTAGTTCTGTGGAAAATGTTCACCCCTATTTTCATTTTTTACTACCTTTAATTTTGTTCTAAACTGAAACCCCTGGCCCAGCAAAAGCAGCTGGTAGTTTTAATAATATTTACAGTTGAAGACAGAGAAGAATATAGTTTTTTAATTTAAAAGATTTGTTTATGGAGGATACTGTTTTAGTGAAATAAATCACAGGCACATAAATAAACAAAGTTGGTCAGAATACCCTGTAGATGTAACCAATCGTATTATTAAAATAAGAAACACAGAGCCAAGGTAAAAGAGAAAAGCCGAGAGGTCAGAGCTCAGAGATAAAATCTTACCTCCTGCAGTGCTCCTAGCTTCCCCGAGAGAGGGAGGTACTTCCTGTGTCCCTGTTTAAATAATCTTTCTGTTCTGCCTTCTCATTGGTTGTAAACCCAACCACATGACTGCCTCATCACTGCCTGTAAGTACCGCCCTCCAGGTCTTAAAGGCGTATGTCTCCAATACTGGCTGTATGCCTGAACACACAGAAATCTACCTAGCTCTTCTAACCACCACGCTCTTACTATGGCTCTAATAGCTCTGACCTCAGGGCAACTTTATTTATTAACATAAAATTAAAATAACATTTCAGTACAAATAAAATATCACCACATTTCCCCTTTTCTATTTTAATAAAAAGAAAAAAGGCAAAAGGTTATAACTAACAAAAGAAAAACTATATACAAAAGTACAATAACTATATACAATATATACAAGTAACAAATACCTAAACGATGTCTAGTCCATTTGTATTTGACATATCAGAGAAAATAATTCCCTTATCTATCCTATTTTAGTAAGTTCAAAATGTATCTAATTCACTTTCTATCCTAATTAATCTTCAACTATAACTAACTAATCTTCAACTCCCTCAGAGACCCAAGAAGGAAATAATATTAGCTAACAAAAATAAAAACAGGAAGTGCACAAAAGCAACTTCCAAAAATTTTGTGAGTTGACAGAAACAGCCAGCTGCCTGGACAGTCACCTGAGGTTTCTCCACAGTGTTGGGGCATCGTCTTCAGCCTATAGGCTTATGGTATCTGACAGACTCATTTGTGAAGTAGGTTGTACACAAGGTCAACAGTTCAACCTCCATTTGGGTGAGAGCAGTCCATGTACCAGAAACACCTGAATTCCACTAGTGTCATGTCATGATTCAGGATTTTAAATTCTGGAAATTGTTGATGGTTTTTGAATTCAGCTGTCCATTCTTCTTGGCTGTGTATATATGGCTTCATCTAAGCATGCCCTTCTCCACATCCCTCTATTAAATGCCAGTCTACTATTGAGAGGCGTGAGCTTTCAGTTGCTGTTCCATTGCACAACAGAAGCCATCGGCCCACTGCCTGTTCAGCTGCCTTCAAAGAAAAGGGCACTGTACCTTTTCCAGATTGTGAAGGCCACTTCAGGGATGGTGCCATATTGTCCTGGCCTCAGAAGATGCCTTCTGATAAAGCCATAACCACATTTGTTTTGGCAGGAATCGGTAGTCCTTTGTTTCGTGTTCTGTCTGTCCATTTTGTCCTGTTGATACGAGGATACTTTGTTGTCCAGTGGCTAACTTTTGCCACAATGAAAATTAACTCCATATGCAGTTTCTTCAATGCCCATATTTTCTCTGAAGTAGATTGGTACTGCCAGGAGACGACATGTCTCAAAAAAGAAAAATTTCTAAGTTATTAAAACATTTTAAATGCCATATTCTGTAGATCTCTGAAGGGTTTGAAGATGACCTGTCTAAAATACATCTGCTCAATTTTTAAAACATATCTAATATGACTACAATTTCTATTGTAATGTCTAACTACTAACTTTCATTTCTTTATATCCTAATAGTTGGTAATAATGTAAAGTATTTAAAACTAGTAACTATCTTTTTCTTTTCTTTTCTTTCTTTCCTTTTTTTTTTTAAACAAGAACCTTAAATCTAATCTCCTTTGCTTAGCCTTTTTCCTAACCCTTGACAACAACTTGTAACCAACCCCCCTAAACAATGAAAATTATCCCAGACCCAAAACCCATTAAAAAGACCAAAAAACCACCCGCCCCACACCACTTCTTTGGCAATGTGGGTGTCATATTCTTAAAATTGCTTCCTGCTGGGTATGGGCGAAGTTATCTTTATCCTGAAAGAAAAATTTAGGTTAATTGTCAAATTCTAGGAAAGGTAACTATATCCTTCATTATTATCCAGTCTGTGTATAAAGCCAAAGTTCAGGGTTTATCTCAAGTCCTTATTCAAGTAGTCTTTGAGACTGGATCATCTCAGCTAGTCATCTCAAAATTGCTCTGAGCACATTGTAGTTCAAAGCTGATCTGTAGATGATGTTTGTCAGTTTAGTGATATTATTATTGTCCACGTGGAATTGTTGTTGTTGTGTTTGTTGTTGTGGGGCCCCATCTTCTTTCCGGAGACTTCAGTTGATGTTAGGCCTGGCCGTGATTTCCTGCAGAAAACTGATAAGAGACTCGAACACAAAGACATATATATGCAGCTAACTGAAGCCTTTTTTCTAGAATTAGTTAGTACTCTATATGACCATTCATATCTTAACAAAGTTTAAAATGTATATATATATATATATATATATATATCAATCTTGTAAATTTTGATATAAAATTTATACTTTAAGAAAAGTTTAAAGAATCAGAATAGAATCAAAGAGTTGAGATTAGTAATAGAATAGTCCCTTAATTAATTTGGCTTTTGTCCTGTCCCATAGCAGAAAATGGCTCTTTTATTCTGGCATGATACAGGGAGTTTGTATTTTCATTTTAACAACATGCTTGAGTTTAAAGAAGGAGAGAGCCATTCTCCAACTCCAAAGTCAGCTTTAAATTTTAATTGAACTGGGACTATTAGAAAACCAATAGTGTTAAATCTTTAGAGAAAAGCAGAAACAAACATTCAAGAAGACATAAAATTTTTTAGATAATATATACCCATATGCCATATACTCCCATATACTCTGTTTCCTGGGATAGATGATTTGTCCCTTTTCTTCAGTTGTCTCATTTGTCTTGTGTCCTTCAGATTCCTTAACCTTCATTCTCCTAAAAGACAAAAACAAAAACCTTCCCCCAAGACTAATTTTGGGGATGTTCCTTTTTGGCAAGTTATTATCTGATTAAATGAAAAGACATGTGTTACAGGTACAAGTTAGTTAAATTGGATGTTCATGCTGGTTGATGAACTATGACTTCCTCTAATTAAGAGGTTTCTCTTCTTCAAATCGAACCTTTATCAATTTTGATGGTACCCACAGCTTATCTTCTCCTATAGAAACAAAAGCAAAACCTCGTCCCCAACGTAATACATACCCTGGCTTCCATTCTGAGGTCAGCACATCCTTAAAGTATATAGGCTGATTTAATTCTGTAGTTTTTTCTATTACCCAATGTCTCTCTGCAGCTGTTGTTCCTTTCTCATTGGCATTCAGAAAATTCAAAGTTAATAGAGCATTATGCAGTCTATTTCTGGGGGTTTTTGTTACTCCTTTCTGTTTATTTAGCATATCCTTTAGAGTTCTGTTTGACCTTTCTATAACTGCTTGACCTGTAGGATTATGTGGTATACCTGTAATATGCTTTATATTGTAATAAGCAAAAAACTGTTTCATTTTAACAGAGACATATGATGGAGCATTGTCAGTTTTGATTTGTGCAGGTATACCCATAATGGCCATAACTTCTAGCAAATGAGTGATTACAGAATCAGCTTTTTCAGAACTCAAAGCAGTTGCCCATTGAAATCCTGAATAAGTATCGATAGTGTGGTGTACATATTTCAGTTTTCCAAATTCTGCAAAGTGAAACACATCCATCTGCCAGATTTCATTCCTCTGAGTACCCTTTGGGTTACATCCTGCTGGTAATGGTGTTTGATTATAGAAAGAACAAGTAGGACATTTCTTTACTATTTCTTTGGCTTGTTGCCAGGTTATGGAAAAATCCTTTTTTAAACCTTTACTATTGACGTGATGTTTTTTATGAAAGTCTGAGGCCTCCAGCACATTTCCTATCAATAATTTATCAATCTCATCATTGCCTTGTGCTAGAGGGCCTGGCAGACCAGTATGAGATCGGATGTGAGTTATATATAAAGGATGACTCCTTTTCCTGATTGTATCTTGTAATTGAATAAATAGTGAAGTTAATTCTGAAGCATCAGGGATAAATTCTGCAGTCTCAATATGTAATACCACTCTTTCAGCATACTGAGAGTCAGTTACTATGTTGAGAGGTTCTGAAAAATCCATTAATACCAACAGAATAGCATACAATTCTGATTTTTGCACTGAATTATAAGGACTTTCTACCACTTTACTTAAATTTTCTGATTTGTAACCTGCCTTTCCTTGTTTGTTGGCATCTGTATAAAATGTACGAACTCCAGATATGGGTTTTGCCGTACAATTCGAGGCAAGATCCAATCAGCTCTCTTTATAAAATCAATTCTGTTGCTTTTGGGATATTTGCTGTTAATTTCTCCCAAAAAATTACTGCAAGCTCTTTGCCAAGGTTCACTTTCTGTCCATAATTTTTCAATGTCCTCCTTAGTTAAAGGTACGACAATTTCTGCTGGGTCTATTCCTGCTAATTGACGAAGTCTCAATTTTCCTTTCCAAATCAAGTCAGAGATTTTTTCCCCATAAGTTTTTAATTTTTTATTTGGTTTATTTGGTAAAAATATCCATTCCAATATAATATCTTCCCTCTGCATTAATATTCCAGTAGGGGAATGCCTAGAAGGTAAAATAACCAAAATGCAAATCCAGCTTTGGATCAATACGATCCACGTGCCCTTCATGTACTTTCTTTTCTACCAAGGCCAATTCTTTCTCAGCTTCAGGTGATAATTCTCTTGGACTATTTAAGTCCTTGTCACTTTCTAAGGTTTTGAACAAATTAGTCAGTTCATCATTTTTTACCCCAACAATAGTTCGTAGATGAGAAATATCTCCAAATAATCTTTGAAAGTCATTAAGAGTCTGTAGTCTATCTCTCCTAATTTGCACCTTTTGGGGTCTAATTTTTTGTAGCTCTATTTTATATCCTAAATAATTAATAGAATCTCCTCTTTGTATTTTTTCAGGAGCAATTTGTAATCCCCAGCAAGGCAAAATTTTCTTTACTTCTTCAAACATTCTTTCTAAAGTATCTGCATTTGAGTCAGCTAGTAAAATATCATCCATATAATGATAAATTATAGATTTAGGAAAATTTTTACGTATCACTTCCAATGGCTGTTGTACAAAATATTGACACAGAGTTGGGCTATTTAACATTCCCTGTGGGAGGACCCTCCATTGAAATCTTTTAACCGGTTGAGAATTATTATAAGTAGGCACTGTGAAAGCAAATCTTTCTCTGTCTTTTTCTTGTAAGGGTATTGAAAAGAAACAGTCTTTTAAATCAATAACTATGAGAGGCCATCCTTTTGGTAACAGAGTAGGCAAAGGAATTCCAGATTGTAGAGAGCCCATCGGCTGAATTACTTTGTTAATTGCTCTAAGGTCTGTTACCATTCTCCATTTACCAGATTTCTTTTTAATAACAAATACAGGAGAATTCCAAGGGCTGGTTGACTGTTCAATATGCTGAGCATTTAACTGTTCTTCTACCAGCTCTTCTAAAGCCTGGAGTTTCTCTGTTGTTAAAGGCCATTGCTGAACCCATACAGGCTTGTCTGTTAACCATTTTAAAGGTAGAGCTGTTGGTATTTTTGGAAGATTATCAGTTGTTGTGCCCTGTTCCTGTATAATATGGATGGGTGGTGACCACTCAAAATAATGCCTTCTAATATTTCTCTCAGAAACATGTGCTAGTTTATGATTTGTTTCTGAGATTGGAGGGATTTTAATCTGAGTATTCCATTGTTGCAACAAGTCTCGACCCCACAGGTTCATAGCTATGTTAGCGACATATGGTTTTAATTTTCCTCTCTGTCCTTCTGGACCTATACATTCCAGCCATCTTGCACTCTGTTTCACTCCAGATAATGTCCCAATTCCTAACAGTTGAACGTTTACCTCCTGAAGAGGCCAAGCTGGATGCCAAAATTCTGGTGCAATTATGGTAATGTCCGCACCTGTGTCTACCAGACCAGACAACAAAACACCATTTATTTTTATCGTTAATTTTGGTCTCTGTTCATTAATAGAAGTTTGCCAAAAAATTTTCTTTATGTTTTCTCCTGAATTTTCTATTCTCTCTTTTTCATCATCCTGACCAGCATGATTTATTCCAATAGTCATTTCGTTATTTAATCGCTCAGAGCAGGGATTTCCTCTACAGCTGCAGGAAAGGTTTGAACTGGTTTTGCTATGGGGGCCTGCATGAGGCCCCTCCGGGAGTTTCCCGAAAACTGAGGCAAAGGATTACCCTGTCTGTCCTTTGTTGATCTACATTCGTTGGTCCAGTGTTTTCCCTTACCACACCTTCTGCATACTCCAGAAGGAAGGGGCATTCTGTTGCCATTGTTCCTTGAAGAAACATTGCTTCTAGGAATGACCTGTTTACAGTCCCTTTTCAAATGTCCTTGCTTTCCACACCCAAAACATCTAACACTCCTCAAACCTTTTGAAATTACTTCTCCTACCCACGTATCATGCTCATCAACCTCAACATTAATTGTTTCTCTAATCCAATCTTCCAAAGGTGCAGATCTTGCCCTTAACGGCCTGATTATTCTTTTGCATGCTGCATTCGCATTCTCAAATGCCAAAGCTTCAATTATTGCCTTACTAGCTTCTGATCCTGAGACCATTCTGTTTACTGCTGAAGCCAGTCTTTCTAAAAAATCTGTGAAAGATCCTTTTGGGCCTTGCATAACGTTTGTGAATGACTCAGGTTTTTTTCCTGGTTCCTCAACTCTGTCCCATGCATTCAAGGCTGCCATTCGACATAAAATTAGGGTTTGAACATCATATAAACATTGTGTTTGTATTGAAGCATATTGGCCTTCTCCAATAAGCTGATCCTGACAAACTTGTATTCCTTTATCCCTCCATTGTGTTTCTACGTTTCTAGCTTCCTCCTTAAACCACGTTAGAAATTGAATTCTCTGGCTGGGTTCCAGAACACCTTGTGCAAGGTCCCGCCAGTCCTGTGGTATAATCCTATTATATGTTGACCAAGAGTTTAACATTTGCTTTACATATGGGGAATGCATGCCATAAGATACTATTGCCTCCTTAAACCTTTTAAAATCCATCAGTTCAATTGGAGCCCAGATATTTTGTGTAGCCATTTGATCAGGCATCTGCTGTACAGTTACAGGATAAATTAAGGATGACTGTGTGAAAACAGGCTTTCTTTCTGTAACCTTATGATCCAAACTTGAACCAACTTCCCTGTTAAAATTAACAGGTTTTTCTAAAGCTGTTATCCTGGCACTTAAATCGACTATCTTTTTAAATAGTAAAATGAGAATAAGCATGGTGATTAACTGCATAATTCCCATAATACTAATCTTTTCATATAGTTGTTCCATTGTCAGACTGCCTAAAATTTCAAACAAAACCCAATTTTCTTCCAATGTACACAGGAAACCCATTTTTTTTAAATGTGGAAAAAATTTGTCTTTTACCAGAGAGACAGAGAGAAAGCAAGAGAGAAAGCAAAAGCGAAAGCGAAAGCGAAAGCGAAAGTGAAAGTGAAAGTGAAAGCGAAGGGGTAGCCGGCTAAAGCTTAAAGCCAGCCACTTGTTCCCTCTGAGCCGAGTCAAGGCTTGGCTTTACAGCCAGGGGCCCTGTTTAGCAGGGCAGGCCTGAGCTGTTTGTAGCACTGGCTTTAAGCAAGCAGCTCACAGTCCGGCCTGAGCCCAAGCAGACCTGGGCTGGGGCTAGGGAGCCGACTGCTCCGGCTAGGGAGCCGGCCCCAAGCAGTTTTTAATGGATTCTTGTCACGTTGGGCGCCAGATGTAGATGTAACCAATCGTATTATTAAAATAAGAAACACAGAGCCAAGGTAAAAGAGAAAAGCCGAGAGGTCAGAGCTCAGAGATAAAATCTTACCTCCTGCAGTGCTCCTAGCTTCCCCGAGAGAGGGAGGTACTTCCTGTGTCCCTGTTTAAATAATCTTTCTGTTCTGCCTTCTCATTGGTTGTAAACCCAACCACATGACTGCCTCATCACTGCCTGTAAGTACCGCCCTCCAGGTCTTAAAGGCGTATGTCTCCAATACTGGCTGTATGCCTGAACACACAGAAATCTACCTAGCTCTTCTAACCACCACGCTCTTACTATGGCTCTAATAGCTCTGACCTCAGGGCAACTTTATTTATTAACATAAAATTAAAATAACATTTCAGTACAAATAAAATATCACCACAATACCCTATACCAATGAACAGATGTTAGAAAGTCCAGCTACAGTGGAAAGCCATAGCCCAAACACAGGAAGAAGCAATGTGTTCTTTAAAAAAATAAAATAAAATAAAATAATATAAAGATTTGCTAAGTGCATGCCACTTTTATATAGGAAGTCCCTCTTCCTTCTTGGAGGAGTTTGGGGGATTAGATGTATTAGTTTTCTTTTATTTCAGATTTTAACTCCAAGACAAAGAAAGCACTAAGAATGTTCCAAATGCACTAGATTATGATATGTATGTTGAAGAGAGTGGAAGGATTATAA
Organism: Peromyscus maniculatus bairdii; assembly: GCF_049852395.1. Taxonomy (NCBI): domain Eukaryota; kingdom Metazoa; phylum Chordata; class Mammalia; order Rodentia; family Cricetidae; genus Peromyscus; species Peromyscus maniculatus. The sequence goes on along the minus strand of NC_134854.1, from coordinate 26,726,470 downwards.
CCTACAGGGACTATCATTTACTACTACCCCCTTTTCCTTTGCTGATTTGATTTATATCCATAATAAATGCTATCAACAAAAAGCAGCTATGACTGAAATACTACTGACCAGTTGGAGACTTGAAGATTGCTTCATGGGTGATTAGAGGACAGTTCTGTATAGTAGGATTAGTGTAGATGGGCAGGAGGAGCAGAGCCTGCATCCGCTTTAAACGTCTTTTCTGCTTGTGCCCTCAAATGAAAAGAAAGCTGGCATATCTGTGCCCAGGTGTTCTCTCTCAATCAAATAGTTCTATCTGCCTTTGTCATTTCTCTTTCTTTGCTTGCCTTTTCTTCTTTTTTCCTTCCCTTGTGTCTTTTATTCCTTCTTCTTTTCCTTTCTCCATCCTTCTCACATATCTTAGCAAATTTCAGCTGATATTTGTATACAAAGCAATAATCACTTTTATGTTTATTTAGTTTGACATAATTTTTGCAACAGTACTTAGTCATTCAAATAATACATCCATGATGGTCTTTAAGGCCTTTAGAAGCGTCAATCAAAATACTTACTGTATATCTAATGAATTCCAACACAATCAAATATTCCACCCTTTGCCATTCACATGTATATGATTTATGTAACAACTACAACACATAAACATGTGGAAATGATTTGTTTTGTTTTGTTTTAACTTTTTTCCTTGACCATCACACAGCATTATATTCTTGGGCAGTGATAAGGAGAAATATTGAGCTGAGACAATCACAATGGTACATCAGGATATGTGTGGCTTCTACCTGTTTTCTGCTTTTGCAGAAGCTACCCTGGGAATTGAGAAATGTGAGTAAATACACTTTGGCAGATAAGATGTTTCACAAAACAAGGAAACAACGGAATCCTGTCCCTGATGCAACTGACTGAGATCTAAACATCTCACGAGAGATCAAGAATGTTTATGCATCTTGTTCCACATAAATGCCATGGGGCAAGATGTACAGGGTTACAACCAACAAATAATTGGTGGTCTTGTATTCCTTGGTAGATGGTATCAATAACTCTTCACACCACATCTTTTAAGAATAATTGTTAAAAGTTTCTACTTTGTGTTTACCAATACTAAACTGAATTATCTTTATTATTTTGTTAATGAAATTTCTAACATTCTCCATTCTCCTGCATGCGTCCCCAACCACAGGGTCAGCTCTAGTGTACTGTTAAGGTGAGATGCATACTTGTGGTGAGAGGTGGGACCATCCTGAGTGTATGTGGTGGGGGTGCTCTACCCTAAGGGGCAGGTCCAGCTCTTTTGCTGCAGTATCCAGTGAGGGGCAGGTCCAGCTCTTCTGCTGCAGTATCCAGTGAGGGACAGGTCCAGCTCTTCTGCTGCAGTATCCAGTGAGGGACAGGTCCAGCTCTTCTGCTGCAGTATCCAGTGAGGGACAGGTCCAGCTCTTCTGCTGCAGTATCTAGTGAGGGACAGGCCCAGCTCTTCTGCTGCAGTATCCAGTGAGGGGAGGGACAGGTCCAGCTCTTCTGCTGCAGTATCCAGTGAGGGGAGGGGCAGGTCCAGCTCTTCTGCTGCAGTATCCAGTGAGGGACAGGTCCAGCTCTTCTGCTGCAGTATCCAGTGAGGGGAGGGGCAGGTCCAGCTCTTCTGCTGCAGTATCCAGTAAGGGGAGGGGCAGGTCCAGCTCTTCTGCTGCAGTATCCAGTGAGGGGAGGGGCAGGTCCAGCTCTTCTACTGCAGTATCCAGTGAGGGGAGGGGCAGGTCCAGCTCTTCTGCTGCAGTATCCAGTGAGGGACAGGCCCAGCTCTTCTGCTGCAGTATCCAGTGAGGGGAGGGACAGGTCCAGCTCTTCTGCTGCAGTATCCAGTGAGGGGCAGGTCCAACTCTTCTGCTGCAGTGTCCAGTGAGGGGCAGGTCCAGCTCTTCTGCTGCAGTATCCAGTGAGGGGAGGGACAGGTCCAGCTCTTTTGCTGCAGTATCCAGTGAGGGGAGGGACAGGTCCAGCTCTTTTGCTGCAGTATCCAGTGAGGGGCAGGTCCAGCACAGTATGGTTCCCATGACCGACTTTGCTAACACTGGCTGTGGATATCATCACAGACTCTAGCTTCCGCAGAACCACAGACCCAGACAAGGCCCTTGGCAGCAGCTCTGCGTGGATGTCACTGTGGCCCTGGTAGCAGCACAGACTACTCAGATCAGTATGACCCTGGTGAAAGCATGGCTCTCGGACACCAACATGGTATCAGATGGCTTACCAGAACCTGCACATCTGCAGAGCCCCCAGTGGTATCAGAAGCTATGCGTATCACCGCAGTTTCTGGCCACTGCAGGGCCACAGTCCCAGACATGGTCCTTGGCTTTGGCCTGGGCCAGGACATTTCTATTACTCTTTCAAAGACTATATGCAATGTAATTTTGTTAGGTTAGACACTATTACAATATTAGGTATTAATCCTCCATGTCTTAAAGCTTTTCTGTATTCACTATGTTGACACAAACTTTATTTTGCATAGTAAGATTAAGAAAATAAATAGTGAAAAATTATTATGTTCTTTTCATTTTTCCATCTGTTTGCCATGTATTTTACAGACAGGATGTATTATATGATCTTGAAGGAGGATCTGTCAAACTAAAATTCATGGAAATATTATAATTAATTTTCTTTCTACACTCTGTAAAGAACTCTTTACTTCACACAGAAGATTCCATCTGAAGAGTGAGATTGTGAAGTACTAGAGGCAGTTGAGATCACATAACCCAGAGTTAAAGAGAAGTGCCAGCTTGGTTTACCTGCTCTGGGGAACTATGACATGAAGTACATTGAACAAGTCAATATTGTTAGAGATGCTCTTAGATGGGAGCCAGTGCTGACATAGCACAAATCATTTCATGTATCTGTGATCAAAATTGGTTTGACGGTTTTATGAAACACTTAAATTTGTATCTTAATAGTCACAAATTACATTATATTTCCATATAACATGTCATTCCTACTACTAAAAGCTCTTTTATGTTAAAGAAATGTTTACATGTTGTATAATTCTAAGAAAGAATTTTCAGACTAGAGTTGTACTCTCTGATCTCCACAAACACAGTCCTTTCCAGTTGTACTAATGAGAGTTCAATTATTTTACAAAGTACTCATTTTTGTACTTTATGATTCTACCATGAAATGAGTTTCTTTAGAGCAGGGAGATTGGACTTATTCAGCAATAGATATTTGAACAAAGCAACTCTTTCTCAACAAAGGAATTTAGACCATATGCAGGCTTAAACAGCTCTTTAAAAGGTTATTAATAATTGGAATAAATGTTGTTGAGTTAAGTGCTTTTTATGATATGAATAAAGGAAAAGTCCTACTAGAAAATTATTTTAGATTTTGTTGAAACCTTCATACCACAGCCGAAGTGGCACTGCAAATTGTGGCATTAGTCATTAAGCCAAATGGAAAATGAGATCCTCAAGTGATGATCAGTAAACTCAAAAACTTGTCATTAACTATTTGATTGTTTTAAGTAGACTCATCTTTTATTACATCTTAAATTAAATTAAGAGACCCCAAGAAGACCTTTTCAAGCAGTAACAGTAAAGTAAAATGAGCATTAGTTTACAGACATAAAAATAGCATACAGAAAGAGTATATTGTGCCTAACTTTCAGAACCAAAAATGTATATTTTAACTTTCTATTCAATGAAGTGATTTGGGAAATTGACTTTATTATTAACAGAGATGGTTATTAACAGAGATGGCCTCAAAGAAAATAACTATCACAATTTTCCTTTCCTAGAATGGGTAATTTTCCTTCCATTTCCTCCTCAGATGTCTTGATATCATTTATGTACTGATTATCATATGCTTCTTTTTCCCCCAATAGTAATTGCTGTTAAGAAAACACAAATCAACAACACTACAATGAATATTTATTCCCAGACCATCTAAATGTTATTCCTGTGGAGTTTATATTTCTGTATGGGTACCAATTGTTCCACTGCATTGTAAAGTTAAACCGAAGAAAGGAAAATGTTGCTAGAAGATGAAGCTACAGGTGTGATAGTGTGTCTTAGTTTTTGTTTATTTCCCTGCACTTCCAAGGCCCTAATAGATACTCATTGTCTTCCTATCCAGGCTAATACTCTTGGTTCTTATGATTAGATGCCTGATGATAAGTAACCCATAGATCCAGAAATTATAGGACAACACAGAGAACCCCCAATTTTAACTCAGAAGACTTATGCATCTTCAATAACAGGCCTGAAATTTTCATTTTATCAATATTTTCTCAATTGAGTGAAATTATTTATCTTTTTATACACAAAATTAAACATGAAAATTTCATGTTTAATTTTTTTCTAAACAAGGAAAAATAGAATGAAATTCAATTAACACATGCAAAATAATATGGATGTCATCTATTTCACAGCTGTGTTACCCCAATATTTTAATGCTATTTCTTCACACCTAGTTCAACACCATTGATTCATGTGTTTTCCAATTTTTTTTCATACAAATAGCTCCTTCATTTTTAACTTGTATCTCACCAAGTAAATAAAACATAAAGTTAAAGTTTATTATTAGAATAAGTATAGCTTGCATAACTAGGTTGGAGAAGAACTATGAAAGCTTATGAGTCAAAGGGTGATTGGTGGGGGTCAGGGGTCATGTGCCCAAGGATGGTGTATTAGAATCAGCTTCCTTTCATCTGTGATTCAGGTAGTATGCTTTACAAAGGGAGAACAAGCTACTTTTAAGCCTGAAAGTCAGTTTTTAAAGGTCAGTTGAGAATATTTTCATCAAAAACTTCAAAGATCACTGAATAAAATAACAGAGCAACTTCAGCGTGCTTCAAGCATGCTTCAGTTTTCTGTCTGTACCACAGAACCACATTAAGCACATCTTTGCAATACTTGGAAATCATTACAATAACTGACTTTAATATGAAGGCTTTAAACATTTTATTTGTTTCTGAAGTTCGTTGTAATGTCCTTCATGTCTGTATTGTTTATCTCTTTCTAAAGAAAATTCTTTTATTAATTGAGAATGGGGTCTTCTGTCTGTAATTCGAGCATTTGGAAGGCTGAGACAATAAGGTTGAGGTGATTTTTAGGTCAATCTGGAATACAGGGTAAGACTCTGTCCCCCTATTATAGATAAATAAAAATGAAAATTGAAGTAACAGGATAATGTTCCAAAACGTGTACATTGTATAATGTTTCAATTGAGTTAAACATACACATCCCCTTGGGGATTAATGTTTCTCTAGGGACAACTTTCACAATCTTTTCTTTGAATGTTTTAAAACATGCTTCATATTATTGCTTTCTATATTAATCCAGATACACAAATCTTGTTGAAATATGACTAAAAACATGGAACTTTTACACTTAATCTCATAGTAGAAGATAATGAGTGTTTTTTAGTTTACAATGGCACTGTAAGTGTGAGATCCTAGCCCATACTGATTTACTTAATCACTGAAAGTATCAGTCTACTCCCTTCAGTGAGGGACATCTGGATATAGAAACTATGGCATGCCAGCCAGTGCCTTTTACCTCTTTTCAACAAAAGCTGCTAAAGGTGATAGATTATCTATAAACCACTGTAAGACATAAATTGATCATTATCGTTGAGTATACAAAATAAGAGGTGGAAGATTATTATTTCTTTAGACCTGGGATATGCGTGGAACAGAGAAACTGAGAGAGCTAGAAGGAGAGGTGCACAGCCTATCTCCTCGATACAAAGAGTCTTGAGCCTTTTGTAAACAGAGCTTTACAGCCCAATCTCCCAATATGCCTGAAAATCTTCTTGGGGCTCTCCTGAGAGCATCACCCTGTGTTGTGTACTTGCATGCATGCAGATGTTTGTTCACAGCAAGACAGTGATGGCATCAATGCCATTCTTCTCTTCTGCAGGTATCACTTCCAATAAGCTCCATCGGTCACGTGTTTTCCAAGTCAATCCACTCCTCTCCCCCTTCACATTCCTTGCTCCCCTCAAAAGCTTGCCAGTCATTTTGCAGTCCTCAGACCAAAGACAAACATCTCTTAGCTTTCCTTTATTTTTATAGAAAACATTAATATAATAAAACTTGGGCTGATTCAGAGTAGAATTATCACTGTAAGACAAAATATGGCAGGAAATATGTGTTTACATAAGTGATCAATGTGAATGTTCTCATCTCTGATTCTACTCTCAATGGAACTATTGTATGTGGTTAACTCATAAAATATGCTAACGTTTTTTTTTATTTTTAATTCAGTAAGAAATTAATAATATTTGGAGTTTAACATGTATAAGACATTTACACAAATTACCTTAGTTTTTCCTTACAAAATTCTTTGAAGTGGGCTATTAATAGCAACATATTATTAGAGAAAGAAAGATTAGGGGCGTTGGTGGCGCACGCCTTTAATCCCAGCACTCGGGAGGCAGAGGCGGGCGGATCTTTGTGAGTTCGAGGCCAGCCTGGGCTATCAAGTGAGCTCCAGGAAAGGCGCAAAGCTACACAGAGAAACCCTGTCTCGAAAAAACCAAAAAAAAAAAAAAAAAAAAAATGAAATGAAGTAGAATTTTGCCGGGCGTGGTGGCGCACGCCTTTAATCCCAGCACTCGGGAGGCAGAGGCAGGCGGATCTTTGTGAGTTCGAGGCCAGCCTGGGCTACCAAGTGAGATCCAGGAAAGGCGCAAAGCTACACAGAGAAACCCTGTCTCGAAAAAAAAACCAAAAAAAAAAAAAAAAAAAAAAAAAAAAAGAAAGATTAGTGTATTGGGAATTAATTTGCTCAAGTTTCAATAACTACTGGTGACAAAAATTGGATGTGGATATTGTGATCAAATTTCAAGGTCTGAAATGATAATACTGAAACATGGTCCTTCCTCTAATTAGCTATGGGGTTGTTTTAGACTTGGTGAAGCTCTGAGGTATAAAACAGTGGAATTTTGAAATCACAAGAGGTTATCTTTGAAACTTTCAGAAATGGACTGTTGTGTGGCTCGCATAAAAGTTCTGGGTGGTGGATGAAAGATTGTATGGTCCCATCAAATGCTATAGTTGGAAAGACATATTGGGTGCTTGGCACTGTGTGTTAAATAAAATCGGATTAAAGGGTATTTGGTTCCTGGGAAGCTTCTAACTGTGACACTCAGACTAAAAGAAGAAAGAGAAGACAGTCTGAAGTATTTGGGTAAGAATACTGAATGATACAGCTTTTGGAAAATAGGACATTTTGATGACCTTTGAGGTTACAGTTGGTTACAAACCCTGAAAAGGACAATCGCTTGCAGCAGTGAGATAGAATAAGAGACAGCATTAGCACAAACTCTTTTAAAGCAACCTGGGTTTCACAAGCACATTCCTGCTTAAGCATGTCCATGTCTAGAATGGTTTTGTGTCTCAGTTTGCTCTATAAATATGTCTCCAACATTCTCTTGATTGCTTCACTGCCCTCCTTCATATTTTGTTTTCCTTGCCTTGACAGTTATTTTAGTAACTATAAGTAAGTTCTCTTCTTCATCCTTAAATGTAAAATTGTTTTTTCCAAGTATACTTTATAGCAGTGTACCCAAATTTAATGTGCATAATTTATAGTTGGAGAGCATAGTATTGGAAATATATGTGTTTATTAATAATCAGAATTTATTACAGTTAGGCAGAACTCAGGTCACTGCAACATACTCATGATTTAAATGCAAAGTAAAGTTTTTCTTTGCCAAGCCTAATTTGCAGTAACAAATATGATCTTACTTTTTGAATTAGCCTGTTACCCGAATAAAAGCTTAAGTAAACACTTTGAGGCACTGGCATTGCACATTTTATGGTAATCTTCCTTCAAAATAAATAAATTTTGAGAAGTAGGGCTAATTCTTTCCCAGTGCCTTGTTTGTTAGAAGCCACACAGAGGAAAATGAAGAGTGCCACAGAGACATAGCGCTTCTGGAAGCTGTAACTCAGGGCACTAATACAAATTTAGATTGCTTCATGAGCTTTCCTAGAGCATTGGTTTACACCCTGAGCTCTCTCTTCTGATCCACAATGTTTGACAAAGAGCCTAAAATTAATGACAAGACTTCTTTGTTCCAAAAGTTAATTCTTGCTTTAAGATACATGTATATAGAACTGTGTGCAAATTTTGAGTCAACATTATGAAACTTTGCTGTTTAATTCCCTTTCTATTTCATCCCAAATCACCTCTCTCATTTCATTTACTAATTATTACAGAGCTGGCCAAACCCTTACCATTTACCTAAACTTTATATTTGATTAAAGTAATAAAGTATAGTGAAGGATAGGGAATATCCCATGCCCTAAAAACAATTATACTAAGGATATATATCATGTATTTAATAAGGCTGAATTTATGTGTGTGTTGTGACTCAGCAATTCCACTTTGGAAGACACTTTAATGAATATTCACAGCATCTCCATTACATATACTCCAAAACTGGTATCAATACAAATATGCTTCAAGAATGAAAATGGTAAATAAGTGGTGGTATATTTCTATAATAGGATCATATAGCAAAAAAAATCAATAAAATGTCATCACAATTATGTGAATGAATCTGATAATCACAGTATTGAGCCAAAGAAATGAGTCCAAAAACTATGCTGTTAAATCTATCTATCTATCTATCTATCTATCTATCTATCTATCTATTCCTGTGTTTTACCTATCTAATGGTCTATTCATTATCTATTATATGTCTACTGACCTTTCAAGTCATTTACAAGTAAAACTGGTTTTCAGAAGATGTAGAAATTAGAGTAGTAATTATTTACCCTGTGAAGGGCTGTGAGAGGGCTAGACTGGTAATGTGAGATATTTGATTCAGATGTTGTCTGTAAATGTAATAGTTCTTTAAAAATTTATTGACCTACTCTGGTGATGGGATGGCCAGACACCCTGTTAGTTGTGCCATAAACCCCATCCAAGGAAGGTCTGAGGAATCTGGATGCAGACATCCACGGCTGGGCCCCTGGTGGAGCACTGGGAGTCTAATTAGTGAGAAAGTAGAGGGTTTATATGAGCGAGAATTGTTGAAGCCAAGGTTGGATAAAGCACAGGGACAAATAACCAAATGAATGGAAGCACAGGATCTATGAACCAAAGGCTGAGGGGCCCCCAATTGGATCAGGCCCCCTGAACGGGTGAAACAGTCATTTGGCTTGATCTGTTTGGGAGGCAGCTGTGTGTTGGTGCTGGGTCCTGGGCTCGTTGCAAGAGTTGGCTGTTTGAATCCTGGGACCTATGCAGGGATGCTTGGCTCGGTCTGGGAGGGGGGGACTGGACCTGGCGGGACTGAGTCTACCAGGTCGATCCCAGTCCTCGGGGGAGACCTTGATCTGGAGGAGGTGGGAATGGGGGGTGGGGTGGGGGGAGGGGGATGGGGGCGAGAGTGGGAGAACAGGGGAATCTGTGGCTATTATGTTGAACTGAATGATGTTGTAAAATAAATTTACTAAAAAAAAATTTATTGAAATTATGATGTATTTCCTCATTATGTCTGACTTATAATTTATTAAAAGTTGCACTTTTTAAAATATGTGAGATAAGAGAAATTTCCTAAGCCCTGTCAGGTGTTACTTTATTTTCAATTACCGACTGAACAACCAGAATACTTTATTAATATTTCAGCTTATACACTTTCTAAATGGATGATTAATTGAAACAGAAACTGCAGCAAATTAGCTTTGAGCAGATGGTATTTGATTCAAATAGGATCAAGTAGGAAATTGCCCTGTCTTAAAGATGCTATTCAAAGTGACGAGATCCCTAACCATGAGTAGAAATCACTAGACTTATCCATTCTTCTTTAAAGAAGCATAGGATTAGAGATAGCATTTAAAAATAAAAAATTGAAATGATGCATGAAAAGACCCTTAGATATATTGTTGAAGCACATTCTCCAAAGCAAGGTGCAACTCATTTGAGGTTGATATTATCTGAAATCTAAACTTATTAAATACAATAATTAGGATGCCTAGGGGAATTATGTGTGACAGGTGGAGAATTTAATTCAACAGATGTCAAGACAGGGTAAGGGAGGACCCATGTAGTTAAAGCTGTTGCCCACAACAACAGAATAGGTAAAAACCCATATGATAATTTCTTTTGGCTGACCAATATTAATGAGTAAACATGGTTTATAGTATTTATCTTAACTACATGCTGAAGTGCATAAAAGAAAGAAAATTAAGTTTCTCTTGATCACTTTGTACCAAATAACCTTTGCCATTCCTCAACAGAGTTAAGAGTGAAGGAAAGGTGAGGTGGTTGAGAATTGTTTGCGCAATAACATGGACCACTAATAATAAATGTGTGTAGAAAAATCATTTCCTTTTTAAAAATAAATTTTCCTTCTAACAGATGAATGATGTAACAGCCATTCCTCCAGTGCCCTTAACCACATTTTCCCTTGACTCCAAATGTGGAATTCCTGAGAGTATTTCCTAGCTCAGGTAAAGTGCATCTCAGAAGTGAATGAGTAGTATAATAGTTTAATTGCTACAGAAAGTCTTCTTTGATAACAAAATGACCATGAGAAGATTATCCAGAGTCATAACCCTCCACTTTATGAAGGATAACAAGAAGACTATGTCTATCTGTTTATTTATGCCACCTCCCGCACATTCCGGTGGAAATCCTTCTGGCAGTTACATATATAACATCCAAAATCAGCATCTTGTTGGGAGGTTTGAGTAATTAAGCCAAGCACTGACAAATCTTTCAGCGGGCCCTTAACTCCAGTCTTTTATAGAGCTAGCCCTTCATAGGAGCTGTTGTCACTGTTGGAGCCAAGCCATTACAGCAAACAGGCAGCAGCTTCTTGGCTCTGTCACACAGACTTTGGCCAGGCCAAAGGCTAGATATACAGGAGCAGGTTCCATATACATGCAGGCAGAATAAAGGATCAGTTTAGTCTGTGAAAAGATTTCTCAGAGGTGGCCTCTTTGAGCAGCCAGACTGTTCAGAGGTACTATGAAAAGTCTGAATAAGCATTTCCCTCCTCTTCCTCTCCCTCTCTCCCTCTCTGCCTGTCCCCTGCCTTCTCTTCCTCCCTCTTGCTCTTATTTTAATGAGGCAGATCCAACATCTTATGGAGTATTTCAGTTTAAGAATTCATTTTACGGATGGTGAAACAGTTTAAAAAGGAAAAATGACTCGTTAAAGATCATGGCTCATCTCCTCAACCTAGGGATAATAAATGTTGAAGAGAATAATTCGGTATTCATGAAATAGTTATGCAATGTTTAAGTGTAAAGATAGGCATGTATTTAAGGGTATGAGTGTGTGTTTAATTATATGTATGTTAAAATGTATGTGCTTATATGTACATGTTTAAAGTTTTTATCTTTTTAAATTTTCCAGATTTGTTCATCATGTTATTTTATCCTTTTAGTATTCATGAGCAATATTTCTTTACTGCTCTCCTTCTGTTAGGTATTCACAAATCTCTTCTTTTACTACAGAAATGGATTTGATCAATGAATTGACCACTGAATTATATAGTCTCTGTGATTATGTTTTCCTTGCACAGACCAGCTGTTTGATTGATTCATTACAGCAAACAGAGGCTAGGGCTCGATAATAGACAATTTATGCATTAACTGAAGACACCTATTGTATGCCAATATTATGACTAGCATCTTTGACAAACACCCATTTGAAACACATATTTGAGTATAAATATATGCATTTCCAGGGAGAACTACACAGGCTATGTGTCTACTCTAAAAATCCTGGAAGAAAGTTTTGATGCACCTTTGTTTGGACATGTGTCTATGGGTTTATGCGTGCACACTTGTGTGGCTATATATTTGTAAATGTGCTTGCACATGCATGCATAGGCTAGTTCTCATCAATTTAGCTGTATTGGCTGGGTAGTAAGTCCCAAGGATCACCCTGTCTCTATTTCTTCAGCACTAGGATCACAGCCTCTCACAGAGGGAATGAGGATTCAAGCTGATTTTCATGCTTGTATGGAAGCACTTGGACAAATGAGCCATCTCCCCAGCCTCTTCTTACCTTTGTGTTTTCAACAGTATCTTTGCTTAGTTAAGAACAGCAGAAAAAAATGCATTGATCAAAGTGAGCATCTATTATGACCTTAGGTGTGTGTGAGGCACAAAAGAAATAGCAGTCATAGGTTTTTAATTTTACAATATAACTGGAAAATCAAAGCATATTAAAAACCTCATCATATAACGGCATACAAATGCATATAATTCAGTCTTGATTATGGTTTATAATACATATTAGTGGATCAAGTTAATAAAAGAAACAGATGTCAGTTGTGAGCTCAAAGAACAGTGAATACAACTTTGATCTGGACTGTAGCTGGATTTTTCCTGTGTCCTGGCCTGTCGGTGGTCAGGACAAATCTCTCCCACTCGTGTCCCCCAAGTAAACACACAGAAGCTTATAGTAATTGAAACTGCTTGGCCATTAGCTCAGGCTAACTACTGACTAGCCATTACACTTAAACTCAGCCCATTTCTGTTAATCTATATGTCGCCACATGTTCTTTGGCTTTATCTGTGTGTCAGTACATTCTGCTCCCTGGAACGGCAAGCTGGTGTCTCCTGACTCAGCCTTCCTCCTCCCCGAATTCTCCTCTCTGCTTTTCCTGCCTATACTTCCTGCCTGGCTACTGGCCAATCAGCATTTTATTTAACAACCAATCAGAGCGACACATATTCACAGCGTACAGAACATCCAACGACACTGGACATTGAAAGAAAAGTAGACATGTGACACAGTGCCTCCCACAGATGTCTCACCACACAGAAGGTACAAAATATTCCCTGAAGTAATATGCTGTGAGAGAAGCGTTAAATACATGAGACCCAGAGAAGTTCTACTGTTCTAAATAGACCATCCATGAACAGTCTGTACTGTGGTGTGTATCCTACTCCATTTGTAAAATACTCAAATAGATCTCAGAAGAAATATGTTTTGTTTGAGTCTCTATTTTACTAAAAGGAAGTGTTAGAAGGTCAGGACAGTACATACCAAGTTAATGCTTTTCAAGTCTTAGTACATCCATAACTATAGAAATCATCTAGAACAATATTATTTTATATTAAAACCAAAACATATGCATGCCCATGATACTGAACATTTGAAATATCTGTCATTTTTTCTTAGACATTAAATCTTAAAATAAATGGAAAATTCATAGTGGAAAAAAATGAATATATTATCAATTTAAATAATGACAAAGTGGTTTTGCAAGTGAAAATTAAAAAATCCTGCTGTATGCATGTATAAAGAATATAATTTTTTGAAAAAAATATTCATGCCACCATGGGATTATCTTAGAATACTATGCATAATAAAAATATAGTACTAATTCCCATTATTTAAAAAAAATGTGAATATATTTTTTAGTGAGGTTTTGTTTTCTTTGATGTAAAAACAGTCTGCTTGAATAAGAAGGTATCTCACATGAATAATTTTTAATTTTTGAATAGAAAAGTCTTTTGGGTGTTTGGTATAGTAAGATGAATATTGTATATTTCACCATAACTAACTTTGCCCAGTGGCAGCATGATAGCCAGTGAGCTTTATCTGAAGAGTGATTATTGCTAACTGAATCAATTGTTTAAGAAACACTCTACTAGTATTAGGACAGGAACAAACAGAAAAACAAAGCAACTCATTCATGCAGTGAAGGGCATAAGTAAAAAAGCAAACTAAGGGTATGTTTAGATTCCATTTTTTCCATGTTTTTGTGGTTCCATTGAAAGTTACATTTCTACTTCCTATTTCCCTACCACTTCCAGTACCACAACCCTGAGCATTAAAGGACAATTGAATTTGTTTACATCTGAGGAATAGGACCTGGATTTGAAATAAATAACTTTCATACTTTCTCCAGTAGTAATATTTTCTTGATTAAAAAAATACAGTTAGAGAAAGAACAATGTACTTGCTCACCTGTGTGAGCCTGGATGATAGGACTACACAGTTGTGTTGCAGTTATGAATTCATTTTGTGGGGTATGGAGAAATAACTTTTTTTTTCTGCTTACTTTGAAGAATAATAAGAGCCCTTTGCAGTATGAGTTCTGAGGAAACAATCATCTCAGGGGCTTCTGTGGCAAATTACTTCCCTAGTGCCTACTTTTCTAATTTAAATCTCTTGGCCAAGGTCTGTTAGATCCTGTGAAACTTGATGCTTATCTCTGATGGTAATTTCAAAATTACTCTTAGCATTTTATTTGAAAACTCACAAATATCTGAATACATTTATTAGAAATTCAAACCTGTGTCTACCCTAGCTACAGCACACTTCTACATGGATACAAATTAGTTTTAGTCTTTTATGGTTGGTATTAATTCTTTCAACTTCCATTTCCTTTCTTTTGTTTTTGAATGAGAAAATCATTTAACTGGAAGAGAATATTTACCCTGCCATATAAATTGCCATAGATCACATTCTTTCCCTTGAAAATGTTAAAGCATATGAGTAATAACAGCACATACATTGAGCTTAGTCATTTTTCTTACCAAAAAATGATAATGGAGCTTGGAAGAAACATAAACAAAGCCAAACCAATAAGAAAGAAAATGACTCATATCCTTTGAACTGGTAATTGTAGAAACAAAAGTCTTTTACTTGAGTGCAAATAATTCAATTAAAGACACCTGGGAGACTTGCATTAAACTTGAATTCATTTGCTCTGTCCTCCTGGGCCTTGACCTCTTTGCATTGGCAAAAGTTTGGTGAAATGAGTGTTCCTTTTTCTCTCTTTGGCTAAGTAAGTGTCTGTAGAGAGTTCTCAGCCTGGATAATTTATTTTCTTCTCTCATATCTTTCTTAACTTTCATATTTTGGAGAACATTTTATTGTCTGACTCTTCTCTTCTAACCTATTGTGTTAGAATTGTAATAAGCCTGTTCCCCAAAAGATAATTATTGATAAAAATCTTCAAATGACCCTTGTCCATGAAATTGTTCTTCTAGAGATAAGAGGACTGGAAATTAAAATTTACATAATATATGTAAATTTTCCCCAAAAAAACCAAAGTTATTAAGTGCATTTTACAAAAGTAAGATTTTAAAATACTACAATGAATGGTTTTGTTATGTTTAATTTGAGTATTAAGTATCAACTTATAGAATACTATAAGCAAGAAATTAATTTCAATGAGATGGCTGATTAGCTCAGTAGCTCCTATCAAGTAACTATAGAAATTATCTTTATAACACAAAATTTGTACCTGAAAACTATTGTGTCTAATAAACATGGGTTGACTATAGGAAACAGCCTGCTGAATTGTTTGTCTTCAGTAAACCCTGAACTGCTCATCAGCTCCTAGGGTTATTCATAAAGGGCATTTTAGAAGTGTGTTGTCCAAGCATATTTGTGTATTAAATTGCACCTTACTCACTAAAAAAAGATACGTATTTGACTGAAAACTTATTAGCAACATTTTCCTGGAAATGCATCCAAATCACAAAAATAAATCTCATATTTGAACTGAAAATAAATAACTATATTAGAATAGAAATTTATGTTCTATTTGGGATAGAATCTATTTAAATCTTTTCCCAAAAGCTCAAAATTTGTAATCCATATAAAAAATGTAAAATAAATGAAGACTGATCATGTCTTTTAACAATTTGTTGATGTGTAATTATTTTTAAAGTATATAATCAGCTTTGACATCTATAGTCACATATTAAGCCACATATATGATAAAGGTAGTTTTAGATATTCAGTACCCTCTAATTAAAAGTTCAGTTTCATATCTCTTAGTTCTTAGTAGTGTAGTAGAGGTGATTTACTTTCCTATAGAGGTAACATGGGCTCCCTACAAAAATCTTGTTGCAAGAAGAAAAGACCAACTGAGAAGATGAAAGCTGTAGTTATATGCAGGCTCTGTACGTTCTGAGGACTTCTTTATATAAATCCTCATCTACTAAGATGTTTACATAACAATTCTTTCTTTTTCCCTTCATCTCCTCTGTTGTTGCCTGGCTACAGTAATTTTCCTCATAAAAGTGTTTCCACTTCTGTAGCTAGAGTTTTCCTGTCCTGCCCACAGTCAGGACAAATCTTTGTCACCCGCCAGTCCCACAGCCACTCAGACCCAACCAAGTAAACACAGAGATTTATATTGCTTACAAACTGTATGGCCATGGCAGGATTCTTGTTAACTGTTTTTATAGCTTAAATTAATCCATTTCCATAAATCTATACCTTGCCATGTGGCTCATAGCTTACCGGCATCTTCACATGCTGCTTGTCCTGGCGGCGGCTGGCAGTGATTCCATCTGGCTTCCTGTTCTCTCAATTCTCCTGTTAGTCCTGCCTATACTTCCTGCCTAGCCACTGCCCAATCAGTGTTTTATTTGTTGACCAATCAGAGCAACACATTTGCAATACAGACCATCCCACAGCACACTTCCTTTCTTTCTACTTTTTGCTGCTATATTAATATTAAATGGGGGATTGTAGCAGTGTAGCTAGAGTTTTCCTGCCTGACCCATAGTCAGGACAAATCTCTCTCACCCACCAGTCCCACAGCTGCTCAGACCCAACCAAGTAAACACAGAGACTTATATTGCTTACAAACTATATGGCTGTGGCAGGCTTCTTGCTAACTATTCTTATATCTTAAATTAACCCATTTTTATAAATCTATACCTTGCCACATGGCTCATGGCTTACCAGCGTCTTCACATGCTCCTTGTCATGGTGGTGGCTGGCAGTGTCTCTCTCTGACTTCCTGTTCTCTTTATTCTCCTCTCTGTTAGTCCCGTCTATACTTCCTGCCTGGCCACTGGCCAATCAATGTTTTATTTATTGACCACTCAGAGTAATTTGACATACAGACCATCCCACAGCAGGGGAGAAATGCTATGCAGCTTTAAGTTTGCCAAAACAGAAATCTTAATTTATGTTTCTTTTTTTTTAACTTTTAAAAATTGAAATGACGGTTTATATATTTTTATTGAAAATAGATCCTTCTCCCATACAATACATCCCAGCAACAGTTTTTCCCTTCTTCCACTCCTCCCACCCTTGCCCTCCCACCTTCCATCTCACCCAGATCCACTGCCCCTCTTTTTCCCTATTGAAAGGAAAAGACACCAGGCGGCCATGGCACATGCCTTTAATCCCAGCACTTGGGAGGCAAAGCCAGGAGGATCTCTGTGAGTTCAAGGCCTGGTCTACAGAGCTAGATCCAGGACAGGCACCAAAACTATATGGAGAAACCCTGTTTCAAAAAGCCAAAAAGAAAGAAAGGAAGGAAGGAAGAAAGAAAGAAAGAAAGAAAGAAAGAAAGAAAGAAAGAAAGAAAGAAAGAAAGAAAGAAAGAAAAAGAAAAAAAAGAAAAAGAAAAAAGATAGAAAAAAAAAGAAAAAAAGAAAAGAAAAAGAAAAAAAGATAGAAAAAAAAGAAAAGAAAGGAGCAGGCTTCCAGGAGACTGCAACCAAACACGACAAAACAAGCAACAATGAGACAAGGCAAAAGCTCTTACATCAAGGCTAGACTAGGCAATCCAACAGGAGAAAACAAGTCTCAAGAGAAGGGCAGAGTCAGAGTCAGAGTCAGAGACACACCCACTCCCACTGTTAATATTCCCACAAAAATACCAAGCTAACAGCCATAACATATATGTAGAGAACCTGGTGCAGACCCATGCTGACCTTGTCCTTGCCATTTCAGTCTTTGGGAGCCCACATGAGCCCTACGTAGTTGATTCAGTGTGCCTTGTTCTCCTGGTGTCCTCCATTCCCTCTGAATCCTACAATCTTCCTTTTCCCTCTCCTGATGCTTTCCTCTACTCCAAGGGGAGGGAACTGATAGAGAACTCCAATGCAGACTCTCTCTCTGCATAATGTATGTATGTAGGTCTCTGTGCAAGCTCCCATTTGCTGACAGAGGAAGCCTCTCTGATGACTAGTGGACAAGGCCCTGATCTATGAGTATAGCAGAATATCATTAGTAATCATTTCTTTGATTTTTTTTTTTGGTTCTACCCTGAGTCTCTGGGCTATCCAGTCTCTGGTTCCTGCCCATTCAGACAGTATTGGGCATGGGCCTCAAGTCAAAACAGAAATTGGTTGGCCAATCCCACAATTCTTGCACCACCATTGTCCAAGCCCATCCTGCAGGTGGGATAGACTGCAGGTGGAAAGTTTTGATGCTAGGATTGTGTCTAGGTTGCTCTTTCAGTGGCCTACTGACTCTCCTCCCACATCAAAGAGATAAGAACATAAAGGTGAAAGGTTCATTCAGGTACCAGCTTTATGTCTCTATGTTCAATGAACTGTGTGGATTTTGTCCTCAGCAATGGGGTCCCACTGTCAGTTTTCAGAAAGAAAGCCTCTTTCCTAGCATCAGCTTGGGTCATTTAGGGATCTCCATAGTACCCCCTGGGTCAACAACTGTACCAAACACAAATACAGCCCACCCTTTTAGCCTTACCTTGCTAAAAAGATGGACAATTTAGAATCCGCGTCCTCCATTACTATGAGTCCTCACTAAAGTCACCCTCATAGATTCCAGGTAGTTTCCACTGCATGAGGTTTCCACACAACCCTCCGAATGCCCCCTATCCCAATTACAGCAGTCTCTCCCCACACTCTCTCCCTCCACTTCCCCAACTTAATCTTTCCCATTTCTGTCCCTACCTGTTCCCAGTCCACCTGCAGAATGTAGTTCCCCTTCCCAGGGAGATCCATGAATCCCCTCTATAGTCCTCCTCTTTATCTAACCTTTCTGGGTGTATCTAGCTTGATTATCATTTATGTTCCAGCTAATATCTACTTATAAATGAATACATACCATATTCATCCTTCTAGGTCTGGGTTACCTTATTCAGGATAATTTCTTCTAGTTGCATTCATTTGCCTGCAGATTTCACAATGTCATTTTTTAACAGCTGAGTAATACTTTGTAATTATACCACATTTTCTTTATCTATTATTTGGTTGAGGGACATATAGATTGTTTACTGCTTCTAGTTTCTAGCTATTGTGAGTAAAGCTGCAATGAACATAGTTGAACAAGTGTCTTGTGGTTGAATAGAGCATCCTTTTGGTACATACCCAAGAGTGATTTATGCCTGGGTCTTCAATAAAATTCTATTGATTAATCTGTTTGTTTTTATGGCAGTATCATGTGGTTGTTATTACTATAGCACTGTAGTACAACTTGAAATCAGGGATGACAATACCTCCGGCAGTACTTTTATTGTTCAAGATTGTTTTAGCTATCATGTTTTGTTTTGATATGAAGTTGAGAATTGTCCTTTCAAGGTCTGTACAAAATTATATTGAAATTTTGATGGGGATTGTATTGAATCTGTAGATTACTTTTGGTGGGATGTCCATTTTTACAATGTTAATACTACTGATCCATGAGAATAGGAGAGCTTTCCATGTTCTTATTATTTTTTTATTTCTTTCTTCAGATCTTTGAAGTTTTTTATTATAAAGGTCTTTCACTTGCCTAGTTAGAGTTACTCCATGATATTTTATATTATCTGAGGCTGTTGTATAGATATTATTTCCCTGATTTCTTTCTCAGTCTCTTTTTCATTTGTATATGGGAGGACTACTTACTTCAATTCTTATCCTCTATTCTCTAAACACAAGGGCATCCACTTTTGTGAAAAAAACATTGCTACAGCTTAATTAAAGCACATATTGACCCTCACATACTGATAGTGGGGGACTTCAATAACCAACTCTCACCAATGATCAAGGAATGCAGACAAAAACTAAACAAAGAAATACTAGAAGTAAAAGATGTTATAAATCAAATGGACAGAACAGATTATCTACAGAATATTATGCTCAAGCACAAAAGAATTTACCTTATTCTGTTAAACTTGTGGAACTCTCTTAAAACTCACCAGATACTCTGACACAAAGCAAGTTTCAATAGATAAAAGAAAATTGAAATATCTCCTGGTATGGTGATGTTTTATTTGTATTCAAATGTTATTTGTATGTTAATAAATAAAGTTGCCCAGGGGTCAGAGCTATTAGCAAGCCATAGGAAAACAGGGCAGTGGTGGCTTATGCTTGTAATCCCAGCACTTGGTAGGCAGAGCTAGGTAAGTCTCTGTGTGTTTAGGGATATAGTCAGTATTGGATACACATGCCTTTAATCTCAATACCAATCAATAGAAAACCTGGAGGTCTATACAGACAAGCTGTGATGAGGCGGTCATGTGGTTGGGTTTACAACCAATGAGAAGGCAGAACAGAAACACTATAAAAAGACAGACACACAGGAAGTAGCTCTGGTTCAGAGAGGTAGGACCACCGCAGCAGGAAGGGTAAGGTTTTAGCTCTTTCCTCTGTCCTCTTAGCTTTCTTCTTTGCATTGGTTCTGTGTTTCTTATTTAATAAGATGGTTGGTTACATCTACATCCTGGTATTCTTCAGAAAATCATGGACTAAAGTTGGGTATCAATAACAATAGAAAAAACAGAAAGCTTACAAACTCATGGAAACAGAACAACTCTCTACTAATTGAAAAATGTGCCAAGACATAAATAGATAAAGAAATATATATATATATATATGATACCCACACTTATGGCACAAAATGAAAGCAGTGCTACAAGGAAGGTTCATAGAATTAAATGCCTACCTAAAAAAATTGAAGACATCTCTTACTGTCAAACTAATAGAACACCTTAAAGCTCTATTGTAGATGTAACCAGTCGTCTTTTTAAAATAAGAAACACAGAGCCAATGTAAAAGAGAAAGCGGAGAGGTCAGAGCTCAGAGATAAAATCTTACCTCCTGCAGTGCTCCTAGCTTCCCCGAGAGAGAGCTACTTCCTGTTTGTCTGTGTTTAAATAGTCTTTCTATTCTGCCTTCTCATTGGTTGTAAACCCAACCACATGACTGCCTCATCACTGCCTGTAAGTACCGCCCTCCAGGTCTTAAAGGCGTATGTCTCCAATACTGGCTGTATCCCTGAACACACAGAAATCTACCTAGCTCTTCTAACCACCACGCTCTTGCTATGGCTCTAATAGCTCTGACCCCAGGGCAACTTTATTTATTAACATAAAATTAAAATCACATTTCAGTACAAATAAAATATCACCATATTTCCCCTTTTCTATTTTAATAAAAAGAAAAAAGACAAAAGCTTATAACTAACAAAAGAAAAACTATATATAAAAGTACAATAACTATATACAATATATACAAGTAACAAATACCTAAACGATGTCTAGTCCATTTGTATTTGACAAATCAGAGAAAATAATTCCCTTATCTATCCTATTTTAATAAGTCCAAAATGTATCTAATTCACTTTCTATCCTAATTAATCTTCAACTATAACTAACTAATCTTCAACTCCCTCAGAGACCCAAGAAGGAAATAATATTAGCTAACAAAAATAAAAACAGGAAGTGTACAAAAGCAACTTCCAAAAATTTTGTGAGTTGGCAGAAACAGCCAGCTGCCTGGACAGTCACCTGAGGTTTCTCAGCAGTGTTGGGGCATCATCTTCAGCCTATAGGCTTATCATATCTGACAGACTCATTTGTGAAGTAGGTTGTACACAAGGTCAACAGTTCAACCTCACATTGGGTGAGAGCAGTCCATGTACCAGAAACACCTGAATTCTACTAGTGTCATGTCATGATTCAGGATTTTAAATTCTGGAAATTGTTGATGGTTTTTGAATTCAGCTGTCCATACTTCTTGGCTGTGTATATATGGCTTCATCTCAGCATCCCCTTCTTCTCCACATCCCTCTATTAAATGCCAGTCTACTATTGAGAGGCGTGAGCTTTCAGTTGCTGTTCCATTGCACAACAGAAGCCATCAGCCCACTGCCTGTTCAGCTGCCTTCGAAGAAAAGGGCACTGTACCTTTTCCGGATTGTGAAGGCCACTTCAGGGATGGTGCCATATTGTCCTGGCCTCAGAAGATGCCTTCTGATAAAGCCATAACCACACTTGTTTTGGCAGGAATCGGTAGTCCTTTGTTTCGTGTTCTGTCTGTCCATTTTGTCCTGTTGATTTGAGGATACTTTGTTGTCCAGTGGCTAACTTTTGCCACAATGAAAGTTAACTCCATATGCATTTTCTTCAATGCCCATATTTTCTCTGAAGTAGATTGGTACTGCCAGGAGACGACATGTCTCAAAAAAGAAAAATTTCTAAGTTATTAAAACATTTTAAATGCCATATTCAGTAGATCTCTGAAGGGTTTGAAGATGACCTGTCTAAAATATATCTGCTCAATTTTTAAAACATATCTAATATGACTACAATTTCTATTGTAATGTCTAACTACTTTCATTTCTTTATATCCTAATAGTTGGTAATAATGTAAAGTATTTTAAACTAGCAATTGTCTTTTTCTTTTCTTTTCTTTCTTCCTTTCTTTCTTTCTTTCTTTTTTAAAACAAGAACCTTAAATCTAATCTCCTTTGCTTAGCCTTTTTCCTAAGCCTTGACAACAACGTGTAACCAACCCACCTAAATAATGAAAATTATCCCAGACCCAAAACCTATTAAAAAGACCAAAAAAACCACCTGCCCCACACCACCTCTTTGGGAATGTGGGCGTCATTCTTAAAATTGCTTCCTGCTGGGTATGGGCGAAGTTATCTTTATCCTGAAAGAAAAATTTTAGGTTAATTGTCAAATTCTAGGAAAGGTAACTATATCCTTCATTATTATCCAGTCTATGTATAATGCCAAAGTTCAGGGTTTATCTCAAGTCCTTATTCAAGTAGTCTTTGAGACTGGATCATCTCAGCTAGTCATCTCAAAATTGCTCTGAGCACCTTGTAGTTCAAAGCTGATCTGTAGATGATGTTTGTCAGCTTAGTTATATTATTATTGTCCACGTGGAATTGTTGTTGTTGTTGTTGTTGTTGTTGTTGTGGGGCCCCATCTTCTTCCTGGAGATTTCAGTTGATGTTAGGCCTGGCCGTGATTTCCTGCAGAAAACTGATAAGAGACTCGAACACAAAGACATATATATGCAGCTAATTGAAGCCTTTTTTCTAGAATTAGTTAGTACTCTATATGACCATATCTTAACAAAGTTTAAAATGTATATATATATATATATATATTAATCTTGTAAATTTGATATAAAATTTATACTTTAAGAAAAGTTTAAAGAATCAGAATAGAATCAAAGAGTTGAGATTAGTAATAGAATAGTCCCTTAATTAATTTGGCTTTTGTCCTGTCCCATAGCAGAAAATGGCTCTTTTATTCTGGCATGATACAGGGAGTTTGTATTTTCCTTTTAACAACATGCTTGAGTTTAAAGAAGGAGAGAGCCATTCTCCAACTCCAAAGTCAGCTTTAAATTTTAATTGAACTGGGACTATTAGAAGACCAATAGTGTTAAATCTTTAGAGAAAAGCAGAAACAAACATTTAAGAAGACATATTTTTTTTTTTTTTAGATAATATATACCCATACGCCATTTCACTCTGTTTCTTGGGATAAATGATTTGTCCCTTTTCTTCAGTTGTCTCATTTGTCTTGTGTTCTTCAGATTCCTTAACCTTCATCCTCCTAAAAGACAAAAAACAAAAACCTTTCCCCAAGACTAATTTTGGGGATGTTCCTTTTTGGCAAGTTATTATCTGATTAAATGAAAAGACATGTGTTACTGGTACAAGTTAGTTTAAATTGGATGTTCATGCTGGTTGATGAACTATCACCTCCTCTAATTAAGAGGTTTCTCTTGTTCAAATCGAACCTTTATCAATTTTGATGGTACCCACAGCTTATCTTCTCCTGTAGAAACAAAAGCAAAACCTCGTCCCCAACGTAATACATACCCTGGCTTCCATTCTGAGGTCAGCACATCCTTAAAGTATATAGGCTGATTTAATTCTGTAGTTTTTTCTATTATCCAATGTCTCTCTGCAGCTGTTGTTCCTTTCTCATTGGCATTCAGAAAATTCAAAGTTAATAGAGCATTATGCAGTCTATTTCTGGGGGTTTTTGTTACTCCTTTCTGTTTATTTAGCATATCCTTTAGAGTTCTGTTTGATCTTTCTATAACTGCTTGACCTGTAGGATTATGTGGTATGCCTGTAATATGCTTTATATTGTAATAAGCAAAAAACTGTTTCATTTTAACAGAGACATATGATGGAGCATTGTCAGTTTTGATTTGTGCAGGTATACCCATGATGGCCATAACTTCTAGCAAATGAGTGATTACAGAATCAGCTTTTTCAGAACTCAGAGCAGTTGCCCATTGAAATCCTGAATAAGTATCAATGGTGTGGTGTACATATTTCAATTTTCCAAATTCTGCAAAGTGAAACACATCCATCTGCCAGATTTCATTCCTCTGAGTACCCTTTGGGTTACATCCTGCTGGTAATGGTGTTTGATTATAGAAGGAACAAGTAGGACATTTCTTTACTATTTCTTTGGCTTTTTGCCAGGTTATGGAAAAATCCTTTTTTAAACCTTTACTATTGACATGATGTTTTTTATGAAATTCTGAGGCCTCTAGCACATTTCCTATCAATAATTTATCAATCTCATCATTGCCTTGTGCTAAAGGGCCTGGCAGACCAGTATGAGATCGGATGTGAGTTATATATAAAGGATGACTCCTTTTCCTGATTGTATCTTGTAATTGAATAAATAGTGAAGTTAATTCTGAAGCATCAGGGATAAATTCTGCAGTCACAATATGTAATACCACTCTTTCAGCATACTGAGAGTCAGTTACTATGTTGAGAGGTTCTGAAAAATCCATTAATACCAAAAGAATAGCATACAATTTTGATTTTTGCACTGAATTATAAGGACTTTGTACCACGAACTCCAGATATGGGTTTTTGCCGTACAATTCGAGGCAAGATCCAATCAGCTCTCTTTATAAAATCAATTCTGTTGCTTTTGGGATATTTGCTGTTAATTTCTCCCAAAAAATTACTGCAAGCTCTTTGCCAAGGTTCACTTTCTGTCCATAATTTTTCAATGTCCTCCTTAGTTAAAGGTACGACAATTTCTGCTGGGTCTATTCCTGCTAATTGACGAAGTCTCAATTTTCCTTTCCAAATCAAGTCAGAGATTTTTTCCCCATAAGTTTTTAATTTTTTATTTGGTTTATTTGGTAAAAATATCCATTCCAAAATAATATCTTCCCTCTGCATTAATATTCCAGTAGGAGAATGCCTAGAAGGTAAAATAACCAAAATGCAATCCAGCTTTGGATCAATACGATCCACGTGCCCTTCATGTACTTTCTTTTCTACCAAGGCCAATTCTTTCTCAGCTTCAGGTGATAATTCTCTTGGACTATTTAAGTCCTTGTCACCTTCTAAGGTTTTGAACAAATTAGCCAGTTCATCATTTTTTACCCCAACAATAGTTCGTAGATGAGAAATATCTCCAAATAATCTTTGAAAGTCATTAAGAGTCTGTAGTCTATCTCTCCGAATTTGCACCTTTTGGGGTCTAATTTTTTGTAGCTCTATTTTATATCCTAAATAATTAATAGAATCACCTCTTTGTATTTTTTCAGGAGCAATTTGTAATCCCCAGCAAGGCAAAATTTTCTTTACTTCTTCAAACATTCTTTCTAAAGTATCTGCATTTGAGTCAGCTAGTAAAATATCATCCATATAATGATAAATTATAGATTTAGGAAATTTTTTACGTATCACTTCCAATGGCTGTTGCACAAAATATTGGCACAGAGTTGGGCTATTTAACATTCCCTGTGGGAGGACCCTCCATTGAAATCTTTTAACCGGTTGAGAATTATTATAAGTAGGCACTGTGAAAGCAAATCTTTCTTTGTCTTTTTCTTATAAGGGTATTGAAAAGAAACAGTCTTTTAAATCAATAACTATGAGAGGCCATCCTTTTGGTAACAGAGTAGGCAAAGGAATTCCAGATTGTAGAGAGCCCATCGGCTGAATTACTTTGTTAATTGCTCTAAGGTCTGTTACCATTCTCCATTTACCAGATTTCTTTTTAATAACAAATACAGGAGAATTCCAAGGGCTGGTTGACTGTTCAATATGCTGAGCATTTAGCTGTTCTTCTACCAGCTCTTCTAAAGCCTGGAGTTTCTCTGTTGTTAAAGGCCATTGCTGAACCCATACAGGCTTGTCTGTTAACCATTTTAAAGGTAGAGCTGTTGGTATTTTTGGAAGATTATCAGTTGTTGTGCCCTGTTCTTGTATGATATGGATGGCTGGTGACCACTCAAAATAATGCCTTCTAATATTTCTCTCAGAAACATGTGCTAGATTATGATTTGTTTCTGAGATTGGAGGGATTTTAATCTGAGTATTCCATTGTTGCAACAAGTCTCGACCCCACAGGTTCATAGCTATGTTAGCCACATATGGTTTTAATTTTCCTCTCTGTCCTTCTGGACCTATACATTCCAGCCATCTTGCACTCTGTTTCACCTGAGATAATGTCCCAATTCCTAACAATTGAACGTTTACCTCCTGAAGAGGCCAAGTTGGATGCCAAAATTCTGGTGCAATTATGGTAATGTCCGCACCAGTGCCTACCAGACCAGACAATAAAACACCATTTATTTTTATCGTTAATTTTGGTCTCTGTTCATTAATAGAAGTTTGCCAAAAAATTTTCTTTATGTTTTCTCCTGAATTTTCTATTCTCTCTGTTTCATCATCCTGACCAGCATGATTTATTCCAATAGTCATTTGGTTATTTAATCGCTCAGAGCAGGGATTTCCTCTACAGCTGCAGGAAAGGTTTGAACTGGTTTTGCTATGGGGGCCTGCATGAGGCCCCTCCGGGAGTTTCCCGAAAACTGAGGCAAAGGATTACCCTGTCTGTCCTTTGTTGATCTACATTCATTGGTCCAGTGTTTTCCCTTACCACGCCTTCTGCATACTCCAGAAGGAAGGGGCCTTCTGTTGCCATTGTTCTTTGAAGAAACATTGCTTCTAGGAATGACCTGTTTACAGTCCCTTTTAAAATGTCCTTGCTTTCCACATCCAAAACATCTAACACTCCTCAAACCTTTTGAAATTACTTCTCCTACCCACGTATCATCATGCTCATCAACCTCAACATTAATTGTTTCTCTAATCCAATCTTCCAAAGGTGCAGATCTTGCCTTTAACGGCCTGATTATTCTTTTACATGCTGCATTCGCATTCTCAAATGCCAAAGCTTCAATTATTGCCTTACTAGCTTCTGATCCTGAGACCATTCTGTTTACTGCTGAAGCCAGTCTTTCTAAAAAATCTGTGAAAGATTCTTTTGGGCCTTGCATAACGTTTGTGAATGACTCAGGTTTTTTTCCTGGTTCCTCAACTCTGTCCCATGCATTCAAGGCTGCCATTCGACATAAAATTAGGGTTTGAACATCATATAAACATTGTGTTTGTATTGAAGCATATTGGCCTTCTCCAATAAGCTGATCCTGACAAACTTGTATTCCTTTATCCGTCCATTGTTTTTCTACGTTTCTAGCTTCCTCCTTAAACCACGTTAGAAATTGAATTCTCTGGCTGGGTTCCAGAACAGCTTGTGCAAGCTCCCGCCAGTCCTGTGGTATAATCCTATTATATGTTGACCAAGAGTTTAACATTTGCTTTACATATGGGGAATGCATGCCATAAGATACTATTGCCTCCTTAAACCTTTTAAAATCCATCAGTTCAATTGGAGCCCAAATATTTTGTGTAGCCATTTGATCAGGCATCTGTTGTACGGTTACAGGATAAATTAAAGGTGACTGTGTGAAAACAGGCTTTCTTTCTGTAACCTTATGATCCAAACTTGAACCAACTTCACTGTTAATTTCTCCTGTCTGAATTTTTACAGGTTTGACAGGTTTTTCTAAAGCTGTTATCCTGGCACTTAAATCGACTATCTTTTTAAATACTAAAATGAGAATAAGCATGGTGATAAACTGCATAATTCCCATAATACTAATCTTTTCATATAGTTGTTCCATTGTCAGACTGCCTAAAATTTCAAACAAAACCCATTCTTCCAATGTACACAGGAAACCCATTTTTTTTAAATGTGGAAAAAAATTTTTCTTTTAAATAGTTTCCTTTATGACTTACCAAATCTGCGTAGAACAGTAGAAATCCGAGCGAATTTCAAAAGAGCCACCTAGTGTCCTAGGTGTGAATCCAAAGAGAGAGAGAGAGAGACAGAAACAGAGAGACAAAGAGAAAGCAAGAGAGAAAGTGAAAGCAAAAGTGAAAGTGAACGCGTAGCTGGCTAAAGCTTAAATCCAGCCACTTGTTCCCTCTTGAGCCAAGTCAAGGCTTGGCTTTACAGGCAGGGGCCCTGTTTAGCAGGGCAGGCCTGAGTTGTTTGTAGCACTGGCTTTAAGCAAGCAGCTCACAGTCCGGCCTGAGCCCAAGCAGACCTGGGCTGGGGCTAGGGAGCCAGCTGCTCCGGCTAGGGAGCCGGCCCCAAGCAGTTTTTAATGGATTCTTGTCACGTTGGGCGCCAGATGTAGATGTAACCAGTCGTCTTTTTAAAATAAGAAACACAGAGCCAATGTAAAAGAGAAAGCGGAGAGGTCAGAGCTCAGAGATAAAATCTTACCTCCTGCAGGGCTCCTAGCTTCCCCGAGAGAGAGCTACTTCCTGTTTGTCTGTGTTTAAATAGTCTTTCTATTCTGCCTTCTCATTGGTTGTAAACCCAACCACATGACTGCCTCATCACTGCCTGTAAGTACCGCCCTCCAGGTCTTAAAGGCGTATGTCTCCAATACTGGCTGTATCCCTGAACACACAGAAATCTACCTAGCTCTTCTAACCACCACGCTCTTGCTATGGCTCTAATAGCTCTGACCCCAGGGCAACTTTATTTATTAACATAAAATTAAAATCACATTTCAGTACAAATAAAATATCACCATACTCTATAAAAAAGGAGCAAATGCACCCAAGAGAAGCAGAAGGCAAAATATAATCAAACTGAGGTCGGAAATCAATAAAATAGAAACAAAGAAAATGATAAAGAATCAATGAAACAAAGACTTGGTTCTTTGAGAAAATCTACCAGATAGATAAACCCTTATCCAAACTAAATAAAAGACAAGAAAGAATATCCAAATAAACAAAATCAGAAACAAAAAGGGGGCATAACAACAGAAACCAAGGCAATCCAAAGAATCATAAGGACATACTTTAAATCCTGTACTCCACCAAAAGGGAAAACCTAAAAGAAATGGATAATTTTCTCAATAGATAACACTTAACCAAAGTTAAATTAAGGTCAGATAAACAATCTAAATAAATCTGTGATCCTAAATGAAATAGAAGCAGTCATTAAAAGTGTCCCAAACAAACAAACACCCAGAGCAAGATAGTAATCTTGGAGAGTTCTAGCAGACTTTCAAAGAGGAGCTAATATCAAGATTCCTCAAACTATTCCACAAAATAGAAACAGAGGGAAAATTACCAAATTCATTCTATGAGGCATAGTCACCCTGATACCCAAACCATATAAAAACTCAACAAAGAAAGAGAATTACACACCAATTTCCCTCATAAACATAGATGAAAAAACACTCAATAAAATACTTGTGAACTGAATCAAAAATCACATCAAAAAGATCCTCCACCAACTCAAGTAGATTTCACCCTAGAGATGCAGGGATAGCTCAACATACAAAATTCAGTGTAATCTACCATATAAATAATCTGAAAGAAAAACCACATGTGATCCTCATTAGATGCTGAAAAGCCTTTGAGGAAAAAAATCTAAAATCCCTTCACAACTTAGTTCTTATTCATTAAAATTAACATTCTCTTAAGAACCTACAAGTTATTGCTATTTCCCTTAGTGTACAGTACACAGTTAATGCACATGCTAGATTTAACTTAGTTATGTTTAATTTAATTATGTAGCACACTAGAAAATAGAAATCTGAACATATTTTATTTTACAATTAAAGAAATCCAAACATTCATGTATAAATAAATTATTCTTCAGTTGCTTATAATTTTGATGTGCTTACCCATTACAAGTTTTAAAAATAACATCTTATTTGCATATACAAAACTAGTCATTGAAGATTGATGAATAGAACATAGGCTGTAGAGTGTTCAATTTTCCATGAAAATAATAACTAAGTGGTCAACATAATTGACAAACATAATAAATCTTTTTGCAAAAATATGCTTGATTGTAGCTCTAACTTCACAAATTAATAAGCTTAAACAAGTAATACAGGCAAAGACAGCAATATTTTGGGAATACTTCCCAGATACACAGAATACGTTATGGTCCACATATGCATTTTTTTTCATTGCAAAACACA
Organism: Peromyscus maniculatus bairdii; assembly: GCF_049852395.1. Taxonomy (NCBI): domain Eukaryota; kingdom Metazoa; phylum Chordata; class Mammalia; order Rodentia; family Cricetidae; genus Peromyscus; species Peromyscus maniculatus. The sequence continues at coordinate 26,696,208 of NC_134854.1, read as the reverse complement.
GGAGACAATCGGCATGGCCCCAAATAGTCCTTTTATATAAATATTCCAAAAAGTGATCCTTTTATTATTGCAATTTCTAATAACCTGTATAGCATCACAACCATTTCAAATTATCTTTTTTTACATTAACACTGATGAAATTGTATCTGCATAATATTAATAGCATTATAAGATCATATTTCCTCTTTAATAAACCATTTTAAAATCAGATCTTTTTGTAATTAATGAAAGTGTTATAAGTTATTATATATTTTGTGCCAAAAAGTTAATATGACTTTGAGATTATTTGTTATGACATATAGGCATATTTTCATTATATGCACAATAAAAGTAAATCTATAAAATGATAGAATGAGCAAGTATATCTTACTGTTGATCAATCGGGTAGACTTCTACACAAAATCAACATAAAAATTCAAATAACTACATTTTATAAAGTTGTATTTCAAAACAACAAAGAAATATGTAATCTTCAGTTAATAACAAAAAATATTTAAAAGCTTGTCTGTGTTTAGAGCAATGGTACTGGCATGCAGCATGAAATAACTAGAGACCACATCAGAAAGTGAGCAGCATTAGAAAGCATAATTTCTTTACAGTAGAGGAAATATATGAAACTTATCTAGAGTATGGTGACATATGGAGACTATGGAAGTGAGAGTTAGCCAGCAGGAAAGGTCATTAAAGGACTTTGATTAAATGCACCTGACCCAGGGTTCTGCTTGTCCCCCACTGGAATTTTTTTCTTTTTATCTATGGTACAGACTAGTCTCATGTTGGGGAGAGGCTTGTCATATAGAGTACATCACTCAGTCTGGTACATATAACCACATAATTTCCCTATGAGAAGAAATTGCTTTTCATCATACTTTATGGATCAATACCTTAATTACCAATACTGTGTGGGTGAAAGTTATATGAATGATGTTGCCCCTTATCATTGAGCAAATAGTCCAATACCTAAAACTCTCCTCAAGTCTCTGTCCCAAACTGGACCCAACTGCTGCTGCTTATGATCTGGTTCTGGAGTGTGTGTGTGCATGTGTGTGTGTGTGTGTGTGTGTGTGTGTGTGTGTGTGTGTGTGTGACAACACATCACACTCAGATCTATTGCCCCAGTTTGTATATGATGTTGAATTCTGTAGAAACAAAAATAGCACAAAACATAACTTAGATGTGTAAATAAATTCATATGGGATAACAGAGTGAGGAATGATTAAGAACAAGGTATAGGAGCATGTATATGAAGATTTTCATCACCTTGAATAACACCCAAAATATTAGTGGACTTTGGGGATGTCTCAGTAGGTAAGAGAACTTGCTACTGAAGCAAGAAGGCCCGATTTGAATATCTAGCATAAACACGCAGAACTGGGCATGGTTGAGTACCTGTAACCCCATTGGGAGGGGTAAGTGTGGAGATGGGCAGACCCCAGAGCTCTCTACCAGGCAGCTACTTTAAAACAGTGAGCTTCTGGTTCAGTGAGAGGCTCTATCTCAAAGCAATAAAGTAGAGAGCAACAGAGGAAAACGCTAGCATCCTTCTCTGGCATCTACCTCAATCAGATTTTAACAAATAGTTGGTAAATTTACTTCTAGTCTTTGAGTTTTTCTTCTGACTCATAAAATATCAATGCAGAACGAAAACCCCCTATTCAAATTACTAGAAAATTTTTATAGGCCTGAAAATATCCCATGACAAGAGATTTGCAGGGAAGGGCACTGGTAATTTCAGTCATAAACAAACAACCTAAAGGTCAAGATTGACTCAATGAAATATTGATTCCATAATATGTAAATATAATTGATCTTACTGTACCATCAACATTACACTAATAAATTTAAAATTGGGGACAATTGTGGAAGAGATGTGTCCCTTACTGCTTTCTATATATTGTTTAATGTGTGTAATGGAATAAAATAAAATGTGTGAGTATATAGAAGGGGCATAGGAAAGCCTGGGGCATTTCTCCATTGCTGGGGTCTTCCATCTTTTGAGATGGGGTCTCTTCCTTGTTTTACATGCACCAAGCAGGTTTGATAGACTGATCAGTGAGACCTGATTTTAATATTAGATTTATAAACTCATCACTATTCCTGGATTTATAAAATGGATTCTGGGCATGGAAATTGGGTCTTGATGCTTGCAAGGCAAATATATCACTGACTAAGTCATCTTCCTAGATCCACAAACATGTTTTAACTAAATAAATTTTATCTAAGACTGAAGAAAGTGTTTATGTTTTCCACTTTCCTTCTCCTATCATACTTTCCTTTGTATGATTCAGTTTTGCAACCCCACAAACTTGCATTTTTCTACCTTACTATCCTTCTCCTCCAGTCATCTTTAAAGGGGAGGAGGACTCATCTATTAAGTAGGTATTTCTGTTCTCTTGCTAGTCACACATCTTTGTTCATCCTTTTTTTATTAAGATAATTTTTCATTCATTTTACACACCAATCAAAGATCCCCCTTGTCCCTTCCCCACCCACCTCCAGCCTCCTCCCAAACCACCCTCTATTTCCCCCACAAGAAGGCAAGGCCTCCCATGGGGAGGCACATCTAGTAGAGGCAAGTCCAAACCCTTCACCCTGCCTCAAGGCTGCAGAAGGATCCCATCATAGGATTATAGGTAGTAGGCTCCAAAAAGCCCTCTCATGGATTCTGATTCTACTGCCAGGGTGCTCCCCAAGCAGATCAAGCTGCACAATTGTCTCGCCTTACAGAGGGCCTAGTCCAGTCCCATGTAGGCTACACGGCCATTAATCTAACTTTCATGATTTCCCACTAGTTCAGGGAAGGGGGAATGAGAACATAAGGGAACAGGATGGTCAAGTTGGCATAGTGATGGAGTGGGAAAACAATGAGAGAGATACCATGATGGAGGGAGATATCATGGGGATTGAGAGAAATTCGGTGCTAGGGAAGTTGTCAGGAATCTCCAAAGATGACCCCAGCTTGGACTACTAGAAATAGTGGAGAGGGTGCCTGACCTGAACTGGTTTGTCCCAGTGATCAGATCAGTGAATATCCTAACTGTCATCACAGAACTTTTCTCCAATGGCTGATGGAGGTAGATGCAGAGATCCACAGCCAAACACCAGGCAGAGCTCCAAGGAGTCCAGTAAGAGAGAGAGGAGAGGGAGTCTATGAGCATGTGTATCTGAACCATGATGGGGAAACCTGCAGAGATGACCAAACCAAACTAGAGGAAACTCTGAATGTTCACCCATTTTCATTATCAGACTTCCTCCTGTGGCGTTCAAGGCAAAGCCTCTTCGTATTTGCAAGAGCAGAAAATGAAAAGGAATCCCTCCCTTTACTCAAGTTTTTGCTGCTAAACCCTGAGAAAGTTAGTGCTTGTTTAAATATTTAATGACATAGTGTCTCTTGTCAATGAAAATTTTCTTCTTATATGATAGAAGAGATTTTTCTACTTAATTGGGTTTAAATGTTCCCTGAAGCTGGAGCAGAGTAGAGCTCTGCTGACAAATTAAACCACTAATAAGGATAAAGTTCCACCCAGAGTTAAAATTGAACATTTAACCTAATAGCAGCTACAATCAGGGTCTTCCATGGCTTTGTGGGTAGAAATAAATAATGCTGTAGAAAACAATTTTTAAAGATAATTTAATTTAACTTTGACTAATTCAATGTGAACTCAAACTGTACAAAACCTAAGAAACAAATAGCTAAAAATCCAAGAGAATTGTTCCGGGAAAATAGTCACATGGAATACACAGGGGAAAAATAGGAAGAAAATTGTAATTATGACCTTAGCCACTGGTCAGAAATAATGACTATTTGCAATGAAAAAACACGAAGACTCAAAATGGCAGGCCCTGAAAGGGCCGCAGTCTGTTTCTCATTAACACACAGCAGCTTCTGTAGTCACCTGGTTACCAAGTGGGGCTGTGCAACTCTCTGGAGTCCTTTATGTCATCATCTTCAACCCCCGGTTCAAGAGTGCCCCAAGTGTTACTGCATAGGGTGGCTCTACTCTGCGAATGTTCTTAGTTTAAAATGGAACCACAGAAACTCCTCTTTAAACTGCCTCAGTACATAGCACCTGCACACACACACACACACACACACACACACACACACACACACACACACTGTAGCATAGCTTACTAATACTTGTAATAGGAGTAAATACAGTCGTGTGTGTGTGTGTGTGTGTGTGTGTGTGTGTGTGTGTGTGTGTGTGTGTGTGATATTTTACAGCTGTGGATGTTTATCACAGTCACTTGGAGGGCTGCACCATTATTCCTGTCATTCATTGTGATAGAAATTAACTATTGCTAGTTTACAGCTAATCAGCCTGCTGACTGCAACTGATAAAAATTTTCTGCTTATTTTCCAAAATAAGCTAATATTTTCCAAAGCTCTTTAGAGTATTCGATTGGCCTTTTGGAATGTCTTTATCTCAAAGAACTACTTCTTTTCATATGTTTCTCTAACTTTGACATGCTTTCTCAGCTTGATTTTAATATTTCAAAATTTGAGACCTACAGTGTCTGTACAGTGTACTGCTTTTTCAATTGTAGCCCTTCCCAGTGTTTGAAAGCAAATTACCTACTATAATGTTACTAGTTATAAACCTGGAATAGTGAGCTTGAAATAGCAGTTCAGTGTCTTTGTGAGCAGAATCACTTTTTAAACCTCTCTGGTTACAGGTCAGTGTACCCAGATAAAATAAGCTTATTATCACACACATCAGCATACATTCAGGACAACCATGTTTCTATGGGCGCTCACAAGCATCTGACCCATTTATCCTTGGAATGAAGGCCATCGGCTTCATGCTATTTGATTATATAACTGCAGGAATTTCCAAGCCTGCTTTCAGCATATGGGCAATATGGAGAAAGATCTATTCCGACTAATATTAAAGTATATTAGAAGCCAAATGAATGTGAACAGCTTTATAATTACTGAGTCTTTTTTGAAGGAAATATGTTTGTAGTCAATTCCCAACCAAAGGTGAACCAGTGTCTAGGTCATTATCTCTGAAAGAGCATTTGTATTACTGTTCCAGCTTTTGAATTAATAAATGGTTTGTAACTGGTTTTGTCACTAGCAACTTTTTAGAAAAGTAGTTACCTGACATTTTTCATTGATTTCTCTTATGTTAGAAAATGAAATGTCAGAGACTATTAATTGCATTTTTACAGTAAGTAGCTGTATCAGGAGTAACAGCTAAATGAAATTGTTTCCTGTCTGATGCACAATGAACATATTCATTTAAATGTATTCAATTTAGATGAATGTAATATGTCTATATTCATTATAGTTCTACCTATCTGTGGGTTGAACTGATAGGGAGGTAATTACTACCTCTACAAATGGTGCAGTATTTTCACCAGTCTGAAGCAAAAAACCCATTCCTTTATCATATTCTATACACCCACACAATAAATACTTTCCAAAATCATAGCCTCAAATACAGAATTTCAGGTGGACTTAATGTTTGTAAATATAGTCTGTCAATAGTTCCCATTTTCTTTGAGGTTGCCCAGGGTCGTTCTTGCCATATGGAAGATGACGGAAGGGGAGTCTAATAAGACCCCCACACAGTGAAGCCCTTAATTATTCTGCTTTCCTACAGCTGTGCTGCAGTCGACACATGACATGATCAGATTATTTGCACACAGTAATTGCTTTTCCTTATGTTTAATGAAGGAATAACTAATGAAGTGAGATTTATTTATACATCTTTTTCTAACTATAAGAGTATATTTTCAGAGTACCTCAGAATTCCTATAAATATCTCCAACTCTTTCCTGTTCTGCACAGTTGTGGATTTTGTTATTAATTGACAAATCCAGATTAATGTATTAATATGTTGGTTGAAATGAAAAATGTATCCAATGGACTCATGTATTTAAACATTTGGCCCCAGAGCACTGTTTGTGGAGATTTTAGAAGCTTTAGAATATAGCACCTTGCTTAAAAAAATACATCACTCAGGGAGGGCTTGGAGGATTTGTAGCATCTGACCCTTCCCCTTGAACCATAAGCCAAAGCAAATTCTTTCTTCCATGACTCACTTGGCCATGAAGTCTTTCATCATAGCAGCATAAAGTAACTAATAAAATTATTATTGGGATACATAATCTTTTACATTTCTGTTTATACTTTATGTCGTAAAATCATATGGTTTTCTCCCCATCCTACATAATTCAAGATGTCCAAAAAACTTCCCTTTATCCTAGTCTATAACAAAACACATAGCAATCAAATTCATTCACTCACTTATTCCTTACACTTTTTCATGTATGTATTCTTTATGGACATTTACCATCTCTGTTCTTTGTCTTCCCTGCCCAGGGATATTGTCCCATTTCACTGATGAAAGCTTGGATGTTCTCCATTAGAAAATAATAGGATTTGAATGTTGGTTAGCCAGTATCTACGAAAAATAATTTATTAACATGTGTTTTTATTGTTTTTTGGTTGTTTATTATGCATAACAATCTACAACTTTAAAAACTTTTGCAATATTATATTTGTATAAGACCAGTAAGAAATATAGAAAGTAAAATACAGAATAGGGAGAGTAAAATGACAATAAAGATAACTGAAAGAGTCACAAAGAATTACATGATTAACTACATAAAAATAAATATAAAAGATGTAAGTTTGTGTATATATCAACATATGTGGTTAAATAAAAATTACCTATATGGGCTCACACACACACACACACACACACACACACACACACACACACAAGTATACATGCACACGCGCGCGCACACACACACATACACACACACCACACACACACATATGCACATACACACATACACACACATTTAAAGGTAAAGAGGCTATGAAGTTGAATAAGGGCAAGAATAGGTATGAGGAAGGAGTTGGAGTAGAGATTGGAGAGGGGGCAATGATGCAATTATATTATAATTTCTAAAAATAAAAAAATATAATAAAAATATGGAAATTGTATTATCTCTTTTGTTTTATAATTAGACAAACATGCATAATTTAGCAATGAATCAATAGCTACTGTTATGATGTGAAAGAAATACACCTGGTATTTCCTCATTTCCTTTCAAAATATTTTTTTGTTAGAATTAGATATTAATTAATTTTAGAAAGGATGAAGTTGGTGGTCTTGAATTCTTACAAACATTTAATCTTATCGGAGTGAATGTACCTCTCAAAAATAATGCCTGTTCACTTGTAGTTATTTGGAATGCTTTTCCAAAATTAGCAGTTACATAAGTAAGCTTGAGATATTTAATTATTGCTTCATATATACAAATACAATAAACAGGCTGGCATTTGACCAGCAACTCAGAAATTTGTCATTCTTCCCAAATTAGAATTGAACTGAATTGCTGCCAATGTAGGTTTCCCAGAGACAATTTCACATGTTTAATGTGAATGCATTCATTGTTTAATGTGAACATCTTAAATGAATCATTAATAAGAAGAGAAAAATCTCACTTCATAATCTTGGAATTGATTGACATCATATCTTCCCAGGACAAAGACAGAAAGTTCCAATTGTGATGGTATCTGATTTCAAATATGAAAAACTCTGATCATTACTCACAATTAACTGCAAGTCAAAACAATAATTGCAGAGGTGAGAGAGGCAGTGTAAGTCTGGAATCCACATCTCTATGCATTACTCTTTGCTGGTTGTAACATTTTATGTCTGCGGGAATTTTTTAATAGATTCCCTAATCCTTCAGATCTTCATTTTAAAACTATTCTAAAAGTTCCACTTGTTTGCAATCACACCCACTTAGTTCCTCTAGCACTATTTCAGCAGTGTGCATCTCCATGGAAACTTATGTTGGCAGGATAGCCTATGATATCTACAAATGCTATGGGAAATGCATCATTTATCCTTGTTGTCTATCTATGTATTGAGTTTCTTTTAAGTAAGAAACACTGTGTTAGACTCTATAAATACAAAGACCATTATTTTGGTTTTTTGTTTGTTTGGTTTTTGTTTTTTTTTTGTTTGTTTTGTTTGTTTGTTTGTTTTGTTTTTTGACACGGGGTTTCTCTGTTTAGCTTTGCGCCTTTCCTGGAACTCACTTGGTAGCCCAGGCTGGCCTTGAACTCACAGAGATCCGCCTGGCTCTGCCTCCCGAGTGCTGGGATTAAAGGCATGTGCCACCACCGACCAGTCAAGGGTATATGAGTAGCTGCGCTCTCCTGCTAGAACCTCCAAACAAGCTCTCAAAGACCATTTTTTTTTTAATGAAAGAAGCACATCACAAGTTTAAGGAAATCAGTATTAATAATGCTAGTATAATTAAGCTGGTATAATGCTGTCTTTACTCTGGGTGTGAAGGTAAATAGTCCAAAGACAGACAGACAGACACAAATAAATAAATAAATAAATAAATAAATAAATAAATAAATAAATAAATAAAGCAAAAAATCCCAACCTGTTGGCAGAGAGAGGGTGACTAACACCCAGCCTGAAGGTACAAATGAATCACAAACATACATGCTAGAAAGAGAAAATACTTTCCTCTGACCTCCACATAAGCATCCTCTGACACACAACCACACACATACACACATATGCACACACACCAATAAAATATAAATATGTTTTTAAAAACTGGGTGTTGTACTGTACTCATGTAATCCCTATACTCACACTAAGGAGGCAGAGAGATCATCTTGATTTTATGACTAGTCTGGTTCATGTAGTGAGTTCTAGGCTAGCTCACACACTGAGACCTTAAATTAACAACAGTATAATAATCCAAAACCCACAGAAATATGAAATCTCTAATTGTATGCAAAATTATGTTTTCTATGTTTTGTAAAATATGGTAATGAGATAAAGATAACACTTTTCTTGTTTAGATTTCCATTAAATTTTTGCTTTGCCGACTTACAAGGGTGTAATTTTAATGTTTTTAAGAAAACATGTCTTTAATTATGTAAACATGTCAGACATGCACATAAACACACACACATGCACACACATATACCCTTAAGTACACACATATATTCACACACATACACATGTACACATACATACACATATGCATATATACACATGCATATTCACAAACTTGGGCCCACACATATATAGGTACATGCACAGATATGCACACATATGAAAACATGCACACACACACACACATATACATATAGACACATGCACACACATGTGCACACTGAATATCAACATAGAGAAAGAAAGGAAATGGCACCTCACTGCAGTAGTACTCTTCCATTAAGAGAGCCAGTCCCCAAATAATGACATGGAGATTTATTATCAGTTATGAAAGCTTGGCCTTGTCTTAGGCTTGTCCCACTAACTCTTATAACTTAAATTAACTTGTTATTAATCTGCATTCTACTACATGGCTTTTTGTCTTTCCTTTATTCTGTACATCTGACTCACTCTGTGTCTCACTGATGTCTCCTGCATGCCTAAATTCTACCCCTCTGTCTTCCTCTCTCTGTTCAGAAGTCCTGCCTAACTTCTCCTGCCTAGCTATTGGCCATTCAGTTAGTTGGGAACAAGCATAAATTAAAGGTCAAGCTTTCAAAGCTAATAAGTCTCAGTGTCATTTTTGGGGAGCTGGCCATCCCAAAAGAGAAAGCCTGACTACACTTCACTGAATTCTTAACTGTCAATTGCTATAGCAAAAGACAGATTAACAAGAGAAAGCAAAAAGCAGTTTGATGACATGCGCATTCTATATTATAGAGAGATAATCTAGACAATAAGTTTCTGGACTCCAGCTCCAGAAGTTTTCCTAGACTTTAGGTTTAAACATCACCTTCTTTCAAGTAAAGAAAATAGAGGTCAGGGAAGTTCTGATTAAGTACCAAAAAGCACCATGGATTTGGTGCAGAATTTATTCCTTCCCTTTAACTAAGAGCCTCTAGCTGGAGAGATGGTGGGCCATGGGACAGCAGGCTGGGGATTCAGTAGACAAAGTACTTGCTATACAAACATGAGGACCTTGATTTAGATCACTAACCCTGATGCAATCCATGGCCAGTGCTGTGTGGGACAGAGACAGGAGAGTCTCTGGAACTTGATGGCCAGCTTGGCCAGCTTTGGTGGGGGAGAGGACACCAGCCAGCTCCGAGTTCAGTGAGAGATGCTGTTTGAAGGGAACAACCTGCCAGTGATGAAGAAGGGCAACCCAAGTTGTCCTAGGGTCTCTGTACATGATTGCACGTGTGATTCACACACATGCACACACATCATGCTCCTCACCACACCCAAAGAGAGTCTCTAGTGACTTAAAGCCACCCGTCTCCTCGGGGTATAGAAAAGTAGACATACTTACAAATGGAAATTCCTTTTATGAATATAAATTTCTCTTCGGAAAGGGTAACATTTGAGAGCTACTCCTCTGCCTGTGGTTTCTCAAATGGCAAGCTGACAGTTATCCTCACTATAAAGACACATTTTGATATTGTGTGTTTAGGTTGTGCTTTGTCATAGTCTGGAGTGGTGCTTCCTGACCCCATTCTGCATTAGTGTTGCACTGTACTAAGTACAAAAATTATAGCACTTTTCCTCACATCAATCTTTCTAACTACTTATTATTATTCTCCTTAATTTATTCTGAGAACTCTTTGGTACTTGAACTATTTTAAGGCACAGGCTGACATTCAAGGTTCTCATTTTTCAAAAACTGAATTGCTTTCTCTGTATGAATAAAATGAAACAAATAATCATTGAAAGCATGTTTTCCATTAGTCAGTTTGTAACAAGCTACAAGAAGAAACAGAGGCCAAAATTTTTTATGAATCAGCAATTTCTACTTACTTGCAACAGGAAGAGCATGCTTTCTGGGGACCAGTACAATGTAACAGAGTATTAGAATTCTTAAACAACAAAATGCATAATAATAAAAGCTCAAATGCAGGTTTTTATTCAATATGAATTGTATCCTCAAATCAATCAGGATGTAAAATCAGCAATGAATTTGCTCTTTTTTCACTTTATAACCTAGGTCCATATTTATAACCAGTTGACTGGAGCTTTGGACATATGCAGCAGCTAGCTAATAACCAGGTCACTGCAGCAGCTGTGAGCACAGGCATTAATAGCTCTTAAGTCAGGCTGACTTGAGCATAATTCCAAGCTCTGCAACATAGTCTGGGTCAAAATGTGTGCACCCTTCCTTCACATGCTTAATGAGACAATCATAAAACATAGTTTACTGCAAAAATTAAGCAAGATGGAAAGTATACAATATTTGTGCAATTTTGCACAATGCTGGTATCCAAGAGGCATTCCACAGTTTCATTAGGCAGTAATTATTGTGATAATTGTGAACATTGCAGTAATTTGATAGTAAATATTCAATCTTCTAATTAAATGCAGTACTTTGTTAGAATACCTGCCAGTTTACACACACATCTATTATACACATGACTATAAGATTCTTGGTACAAAAAGTATATATAATCTCTCCTTGCACCCACAATATTAATTATACATAGTAATTAATTATACAGAATTATTACCAAGTCACAATATAGAATTTCCATTGGCATTTACTTAAATTTTTAAGTAACTTGTTAAGCAAGCTATCATATTCACACTGTAGTTAATTGTCAATATTTTAAAGAATCATAGAGAATGATAAACAGGAAACTATCATTAGTATCATAATTGCTTCATGCTCTTCACGTTCAGAACTATCCTTCACTATAATCCATATGAACAATCTTAGCAACTGTAAATCGAGGCTGATTTCCATCTTGTCTTCTTATTTTACTCATTTTTCTTTTTAAAATTTACAGATACTGATAACAGGTTGTTATTTTTACTACTTTTATATTTACTCTGAACCTTCCAATGTATGTACAGATTGTATAATATCTTTAAAATTAAATACCATCCTAATTACCATCAGGGCTATTAGATCAATAAAATTACTTTATCATTACATTAAAAAAAAAACCACTAACTAGTACCTGCTTACTGAGTATTTAATAGAGGGAGGGAAAGAAGGAAAGACAGAGACTCAACCGCTTTCTCCTTTTATCATCAATTATTCTAATTACAATAAACCAGAGAATCCTCTGGAAACAGGTGATTATCAGTGTCCTAATTTATGTTTGTTTCTTTGTCTGTTTTTTCAAGATGGGTTTTTCTGCATAGCCCAGGCTGTCCTAGAACTCACTCTAAAGACCAGGCTGACCTCCAACTAACAGATCTACCTGCCTCTGCCTTCCAAGTGCTGGGATTAAACGTGTGTACCTCCACTGCCCAGCTATAATTTATGTTTTTACCTCATTGCATATAACTCCATCCTGCTAGAGTGTAAACTGTATGAGACTATAAAACTTGTGAAAATGTAACACTTGAAAGTGTCCCTATAAGGGATTCTTAGATGTGTGAATACATAGTGATTGGCAGTGTGAAAGAATGGATAGATGAGTGAGTTGATGGATGAGGATGAACCAGTAAAGATTATCTTCAGCTTTACTATTCATAGTGCTCTGATTTGATACAAATCATATAACTGCTGAATGTCAGTGATCTACTTACTATATGACAGGTTTGATTTAAGTGATTCGTCTGGTCTGAGACTTTACCCACCAGCTTTCTGTTACATGTTGGTAAACTCAGCTCCATCTTGCTAGACAGTCTAATTTCATCCTTAAGAATAGGCCTGAGGCACACTGGGTAGATGAGCTGGTAGACCACAAATGTCTTACAAAGCAACCTTTACTGCCTGTCTAGCTGTAAATTAAGTTTTCATGTTTGCAAATATTCTTAAGGTACCCCTTTTGTTTCTATATTTTCCCATTGTTCTCTTTCTCATCATCTATCAATAATTCCTACCTCCTGCTTCAGCTTCTTCATTTACAATGCCTAGGCTCCAAACCCCCATATTAGGTTTATATTTTTACCTCTGACTTTGCTGGACACACTTGTATATGAACTATATTTGTGTGTTTGGTTAATGTACTATGTAAACTCCCTTATCTATTTTTCCTCTCTTGACAAAATGACTCAAACATTGTCTTTAGGACTTTTTAATGGTGGAGAATGTAAGAGTCTATGCATCATTTCTTGGTATGTAAATAAAGCAAGGAATGTGATGTATAATTTGGTCCTGTCATATTGTCAGATGAAAGCATGCCCAATAAATGCCATGTGGTTTTAATTCTTTAAGACAGCCTTAAGTTATTAAACATGGAATAAAAATCCATGTGATATGATAATTAAATGAGTTTTATAAATAGGTTAAGAGGAAAATACTAGAATTAACTAGAGGAGTCTTGCTGCTGGCTAAGTTGCCATCCTCTACACAGTCTAGACTAATATAAAATACATATGTGCCATAGTTCAACCACTAGTTTTGTTATTTCATTCTCTGCTTCATGAGATTGATATAATTTTAAGCAATGGACCAATGTTAATGGCAAAGGCTGTTGTTCTAATGTCGTAATAACTATGAATATCCTAAAGTAATTCTTAGAAAGAGAAAGGAGGAAAAACAATGGTAATAATTGCATGAGAATAATGGCTTCCCTTGATGTTAAGTTTACTAATTCAAAAGGACTATCACTACTTCAAAGGCATCCTTCTGTGCCACTTATCACCACACCATCAGGCCATTATCCTGGTTCTTTGAACAACTGGGTTTTTGTACACAAGCCAGAGTCTGATTTTCTTACTAGATACAGATTATTCAGTCAGCTTCTATCCTGTGTTAACTTTGAGTGTACTCCAATTCTTCTGTTCTCTGAGAAAGATAATCCAGGCATTTGGTTTATTCTTCCTATTTGTTAAGACTGTTCATGCCCTTATTTTGTGTGTTCATTCGATTTATCATTTTGATTAGATCTGAATCATATGACTGTGGTGTTTACTAATAAGGAAGATAGTCATAGACTGTTTAGTTGAAATCTCTTTACCATCTTCTTACTTGGTATGTGACATCTGTCAACACTAGATGATATATCTATAAAATAATTATGATCAGTGTGGTCATCCATATTAACCTGTAAATGACAGAATTTGAGAGCATTTTAAGTAAAGGCAGTAGACATGAATATATTTCTATTACTCATTAATTTATCCTAAACATGTACCTGTTTCTAGGCCATACACTGTGTTGTTTAACAATGTAGGCACACACACTTAATTGATTAAATATTTTCTTGAATTTAGTGGAGCAATAAACAGGTAAAAATATGGCATGTTTGCTGATAGTCAAGAGACTGAAGTATAAATTTGATGATGGTAAATTAGAAAGGAAGCATTGCAATGTAGTGGGGTTGAATGTAAAGGGAAATAGCAAATCACTGTCATTTAATTCCAAGGGAGCAAGGCATGGTTGTCTAGTTCATATCTCTTTGCCATTTACTTATTTGGTTATGTGTGTGTTGTCTGTGAATATTGGATAATATATCTATAAAATGAATGAACATTGTGTCCATCATTATTCACATGTAGGCAGTGAGATAATTTGAAAGCATTTTAAGTAGATAACTAATATAACCAAGACTATTATAGATGGAATATCATAAGACATAAAGACAATGGTTTTTAACACATGAAATAATTATAATAGTGGGATCTAACAGGTTCTGGAGCTTTAGAAGACATTGGGTTGAAGTTAGTTTCAGACTGTATATCAATCAGGCTTTGGCTTTAGAGTAAGTAGAGATATCCCTGGGATGTTCAGTGTAAGGAGTTAATTGGTTGGGGGAAGGTAGTATTGCATGGGACACAAAAGTGTAATACATATATAAGAGAAAGAAATGTATGGTGGAGGTAAAGCAGAAATGGCCAGGGATGTGTTTGATACTAAGCAGAATTATAACTTGGAATGCATCACTAGAGAAGGATGAATAATATCCAGGCTATAACAGCAGCCAGAGGACCACTTCTGGAGAGTCCCAGTGTTCACTGATAAGTTAGCAAGGATTCTGCACTGAAAGCTTCTCCCTTAAGTTAGCAATGATGCTACACTGAAAGCTACTCCCTTAAGGACGTGAACTTTCAGTAGGTCTGGAACCTCAACATTTTATTTTGGTCAGATTAGAGTAAATACTAGCTTGGTTAATATGAAATCTGCCTCCTATCAGAGAAAACTATAACTGACATTTTTGCCCTTTTTAAAGGATTTTGCAGAAAAGGAGAAGTCCACAGCAAAAGCTCTGGAAGACGCAAAAGCGAATTTTTACTGTGAATTATGTGACAAGCAGTATCACAAACACCAGGAGTTTGACAATCATATTAATTCTTACGACCATGCTCATAAGCAGGTAAGCCAAAGTGGGAAAAAATTCCTTCCTTCTTCTCGATTTATAACTTCAGGGCAGAACTGCAAGGATTCAGCCTTATTTATTATCATCTAAGATTCTGAGGTGAGATCATTTTACGTTCGTTTTCTGCTCAAATGTTAGGCATTGTCATTTTTTTACAAGTACCATAAAGTTAGAAGTGAACTAAGAGACGCTCTTAGAGTAGTGAGTTATGTAATATATATATATAATAATATATATACATATATATGATGTATATATTATATATAATGGTATAGAGGTGTATATATGAAATACATATATGAAACCAGGAACCAGTAAAACAGTGTCACATTCAAAGTAACCTAAGTAGTTAATGGCAGAACTAAAGTATTAGATTAGTACACAGACAGAATAGATGATAGAATTGATGTAATCCCTCCTGATGTTTGTTTTGTTCTTCTTCTTCAAATATTCCAAGGTGTATTTGGAAATACTGGGTCTGAGAATGCATCAATACAATAAGTTATTATTCCAAAAATGAGCCATTTCAAATAAAAATTTTAGAAACTCAAACCATATAAAGTCAATAGAAAAAGGCAAGTATACATTTTTCAGTTCATTTTCTTTATAGGTCACATAAGTTGTTCTCGTTAGATTTTTCCCTTGCTGGCTAGGGTATGGAGATATTGATGACTTAGGAACTATGATTGCCATATTCCTGTGGCAAGGAAAGAAAATTCCTATGGCCAAACGATTATTAATAAGAGTTATAGTGGCAAATGGAGCTGACACATTGTAATCTCTGGGTAAATTTTGTGTAAATGAGATGAAATCTTTTCTATCATTTATGGGATAAATGCTACATATGTGTCCTTGTGAAATACAATGCTGGTCATGATAGAGCTTCAGTCCTGATGCACAGGATGTACATATATGATTGTATTTACTTGACATAGGCAAGGTTGGTGGCATGACTATTTCAGGGCTTTTATGTTCAGCTCTTGTGTATATTATTAGCACCTTGGAATCTGTTGATAATAATGATTAGTGGAATCTCCTCCAGTGGTCTAATTTGATAACTCTGATACAGGTCACTGGATCTTGTGGTTGAAAGCATAGAAATTTCAAACATGTATATAGTAAATCACGTCCTATTGAATTTCCACAATATTCTTTCTTGTTTCATTTATACTGCCATACTACCCTTGCTTCATTTTGTTATAGAAGTTTGAAGAAAACTTCAAATAGCATGTAGGATTATCTCAAAACATTTCAACATGCAAATGATTTTTTAAAGATATATCATTATCATTGTTAAAATATCACTGATTTTGTTTTGCTAATTGTCTCATAAATTGTAAATTCAGATAGTTTGAAATCGGTATATCATAGTATCTACTTTTCACATGATATAATGTGATTTAAATTATATTTAAAATATTTCAATCTATCATTCTTTTGCTATTCATTTAACATTTACTCTTTATAATCCATTTCCCACATTTGAGATTTTTTTCCTAGCGCTGTGTTTTCTCATTTTTGTTAGTCTTCTGTGTTTCCATAAAACTGGCTATTCTAGTTATCATAGCAAGCTGATCAAATTCAGATTTCTACTTTACTTTTGAGGGAATATGCCAGGGGAAACAGCAAATGCTTACATGAAGACACAGGTGATATCTGGACACTTGTCTTCATAGAACATAACATTATAGTAAGTGGGCCCAGGTAATAATAGTTTGATCCAGGAATGAGTTCCATAACCATTGATGGTCATTTGTTCACATCAATTACTGCATTTGACATTGTAAAGTGATGATGCAAATAATCTCTCCTCCTTTCCTCCTTAATGGAATGAAAGGTGTAAGTTGAGATAAAATTCTATAAGCATTGCACTCTAAGGGATTTTATAGAGACAGTCTTCAGGCTACATATTAATAACAATACTGCAAGTATTCATGAAAAGACAAGGGAAGGTCTCATAGAAGAGTGGTATTTGATCTTGAGCTGTGCTTTACAAAGTCAAGTGTATGTGTCCACACATTTGGAATTGAACCTCCAGATGAGATGACAATGTTGACAGAAGATATAGCTACAAGGAAGAAATAGACGATAATTAGGTTCCACGTGAGAAGTGCGGCACCATGCAGCATACCCTGTAGCTTAGAATTCATCATAACAAATTCCCTTTCTATCCTTCCTATTCATTTATAGGTTTTCTTAGATGTTAATAGAACATCCTGTTCTCAATCTTTCCATCACATCTTTATATTCACTTCCATATATTTTTAGACTTATGTGTATCTTCCCTCAGTGTTCACTTTCATCAAGCAATTATATAGTTGCTAACATGTACCACTATGATGGATACATAAAAGGATGGAGTTGTTTCTCAGCTTCAGGAACAAGCTGCCTAATTTAGGAAACAAGCCAATTAACACTATAATGCATTAAGTATTTTAGTTATTATATGCTTACGAAGTTCAAAAGAGAAAGCATGAAACTGATCTTACAAAGAAGAGAGGACAAATTATCTAATTTTTTAAAAGAAGAAATGGAAGTTAATCATGTAACCAAAACCAGTACATCCCATATTACAGAAAATGTACATCAGGGTGTAGGAGCATGCATGAAGCTGGGTGCAAAGATGTACAAATAATTACAGGCTACCAAAGCCATTGTCATTCTCTTGGGATTTTTTTAGCTTTGAAACAATTTCACTTATACAATATTTTCAGTGTCTTATACTCATTTCTCAATTTTGCATTCTCGTTTTTCCATTTCTTATTACAGGCCATTGCTAAGAGCTTCTATCTGAACTCCCTATGTTCAGCACTTTCCCAGTTCAAAATCAGCTCATCCAATTTTGACCAGATTACATCAACCATATTCATACAATTGCTCTTTCTCTAGACACTTCCCAGTAGTCGGCGACTGACATTTAAAAAAGGATAAACTTATTCAAAACCCCACAATCTGGCTTTTACCTCTATTTCCAAACTTATCTCCTGGATCTCTAGCCTGTCCCTCCAGTCTTCTAGAAGACACCGTATGGTTTTGCACCTGCCCTTCTTGGCTCATATTCTTCCCTCTCTCTATGATGCATCTCTTAATGGCTTCATTTCAACTCATATTTCTTCATGTTTCATTGAGATTGACAGCTTCTATCTGAGTGTAGAGGGAGCTGAAACTTCATGGAAAACTAATTAAACACAGAATTTTCCAAATTCTTTTTGCTCAAAATCAATTAAGATTTTGTTCCTGCTGCCCACTTTTGGAAACACCAGAATAATTAAATCTGCTGTAGACCTTGTCAGTCTGCTTCCGGGATAATGTGGAAATACTTCTTTTTAAAGATTTATTTTGGCCCAAAATATTTTGAAAATCACTTCAGTTTTAGATGAAACTGAGTTTGAAATTCTCTTTTAAATGAAAGGAAACTTTATGTTCCTCAAATGAAGCCTTCGTTAAAATAAAATATGCAAAAACAATTTCCAAATTTCAAAGCTAAATACAACCATTTGGTTCTTGCTTCATTAAGAACTCTTCTTGACAGGCGTAGTGATTATGACGATGGTGGGATCTGAC
This sequence comes from Peromyscus maniculatus bairdii, assembly GCF_049852395.1. Lineage (NCBI taxonomy): Eukaryota > Metazoa > Chordata > Mammalia > Rodentia > Cricetidae > Peromyscus > Peromyscus maniculatus. The sequence continues at coordinate 26,677,382 of NC_134854.1, read as the reverse complement.
TAAGAATAACTTTTGGCCCAAGTAATAAGCATGGTTGCCAACATTTTACTTTCATATGGATTCAGATAGAATTTCTTGCCTTTGCTGTTGAACTTCCAGTAATATGATCTTTTTTTGAGAAGTAAATCCAAAGTTAGAATCCATTCATTACTCAGCAGTTGAATAAATTAGAACTAGAAATAAAACAACCTTTGAATTCTCCTTTTATCTTTCTTTCATTCATTATCCTTCCATTTAAGATATTTCTGAACCTTAAATGTTTTCTGTATCTAAATATCAATATTGTATATAACCTAATTACTTTATTATAATGATATTATTCATAGGTACATTCTCTACTATCCTTGAGTATGTGTATGTGTGTGTTCAATTGTATGTATATATGTATATGTACCATGAGAGTACTTGATTCCTACAGAGTGCAGGGTATAGCATCAGATGCTATGGGACTGGAGTCAGAGATGTCTTTGAGCTACTATGTAGATGATGTGAATTGAACTCAGTCCTCTGCAAAAACAGCAAGTGTATTTAACTGCTGGGCCATATCATTAGTTCTTCATAGGCACAATTTAATTCTGCAGAAGTTAAGTAAATACACAACTTTAAAGAATAAAATATTCGAGGCCAGCCTGGGCTACCAAGTGAGTCCCAGGAAAGGCGCAAAGCTACACAGAGAAACCCTGTCTCGAAAAAAACAAAAAAAAAAAAAAAAAAAAAAAAAAAGAATAAAATAAAACTTCCTGTTAAGCACTTAATAATACTTTTTCTATAAATTGATGAAATATTGAGCTATTCAGGCATTATTTATAGAGAAACTTTAGTTCACCATCAACACATCTGATTTTTTAAAGTCTTTCCCTCAAGTAAATATAATGAGGCTCTAGTTTTGGCAACCTCTTTCTATCTATAGCTCTTATTTTGAGGAAACAACCAGTTATTTCATCTATAGCCTCACATGTCTTCTAATTTCCTACAAATGCTGAGCATCATTCCAAAAGCAATTTCTATGTGTATATAAATGACAGTCACTTGGCTTAAACAATACCATGACTATTAATACAGTGAACATGTCAATAGAAATTAATTCCTCATGGGACAGTCTTTAGATCATACCCTTGTTTTGAAGACTATTAGCTGCAAATGTTTTATATCGAAACAGTATTACACATCTTCACATTCAGAAGTCTTTGCTGCCCCAGAGACATTATTGTTTTTCTAAATTAAAAACAAACACATATAAACTAGATTGCTCTAAAATACCTCCAGTATTCACCAAGGATCCCACTTTTAGACTCTCCACATGTGCAGCTTAATCCCCCTAATCTCCCTTTGCTTTACACAGGACTTATTTTCACTCAGGGGAACTTGTTTAGTTGTTAGGTTTAGATGCAGACTCAAAATGATTCCATTCTAAAACATTCTTTTGGATTCTTTCCTTCTCTACTGACTCCAGGTAAAATATCAGAGCAGGTCTATCATTATCACCTTGACCCCAAAGGAGAAGACTGACCACTAAAATTGTATATTGAATTCTTTCTAATTATTTCTTGTTTTCTTCCTACAAATTTATTTAAATTACCTCTAAATGGTACCCAAAATAATCCAGTGAGGAAATAAAATGTCCAAGTCTGGGTGATTTTTGTGGCCAGAATATTAGTGGTTTCTGATTGTTGTGATCTAGTATGCCTGACAAGAAACAGCTGGAGGGATTATTTTGACATGCAGTTTAAAAATGGATGCTGTCCACAATGGCCGGGAAGGCATGGAACCATGGGAGGCAGCAGGTGACACCGTGTTCAGCGTCAAGAAGAGAGAGAATAGGAAATATGGCTGGGTTATAAAAACTGAGGATCCACCCCCTACTGATGTACTTCTTCCAAAGGTTCTGCCTCTTACAGCTTTCAGGGTCTCACAAATAAATTTCTACCTATTTTGACCAAGTATTCAAACACAAGAGCATGTGGGAGACATTTCGTTTCCAAACTGCAAGTCAGCTAGGTTGAAAAAATAAAGACAAGGGTATCTGTAATGACACTGTGATGTAGTGTAATGTTATTCTATGTTTAGCATTCTATAAAACCATATTCTGGTAGAATATGGTGATTGTGTGTATGTGTGTGTGTGTGTTTGTCTGTAGATGTGTGTATATGTACATGTGTGTGTTTGTGTATGTGTATACATGTGTATTTCTGTGTGTGTGTGTGTGTGTGTGTGTGTGTGTGTGTGTCTGTTCTTCTAATTACCTAGCCTTAATTGAATTCTCTACCTGTGAATGATTACAGCAGAACTAATCTTGGCTTTCTGTTCATATTAAACTTTTTCTATATATTGATTTCACTTTGGCTAAAGGAATTCCTGATCTCATGATTTTCTATTAACAAAAACCTGTTTAAAATTGTGCACTGTGGTCTTGGAGGTGCCAAGTGATTTCATATTCTATGGAGCATCACTGGCAGTTCCCTGTACCTGCAGTTCTTCTCTCTGACCTTTAGTGTGTGTGTGTGTGTGTGTGTGTGTGTGTGTGTGTGTGTGTGTGTGTGTGTAGATGTGTGCATATGTACATGTGTGTGACCTTTAGTGAAGTCCCAAGTCTTAAGTCACCTCTTAAGGACCTTCCCTTTCCTTCATAGTTCAAAGAGTGAATTATCAATTTTCTAATTCCTAACATCTTTGGCACTAACTATGGTGATCAGAGTCAGCTTGGCAACTCTCCAGAATCAGCTATTCAATGCACATGAATTTTAAGACCTCTCTGTTTAATCATTGGTACTTTTATATCAACCATAACAATAAAAGTCCAGGCTTCTTCTCTTTTATTTTGGTATCTTAGAAAGTTAGCACACTGGTACAAAATTAATTATACTCTTAGAGTGGAAAAAATAATGTTTTGCTTTTAATTTGTTGATGCTCCTAACCTGCCTGTCATTAGCCCTGCAAACAGAATTGGTGGTTCCAATAGGCACAATGCCTCTAGAAGTGATGGGCATGACTGACACATATGCCAGTAAGTCAGTAAGTATTTTAGTAGAATTAATATTTTATTAGTTCTTAGAGTTTTCTTACAATGTGTTTTGATCATATTAATTCCCCTTCTCCAACTCCTCTAAGATACACCCTCTACTCAAACAACATTGCATCCTCATTTTTTTATCCAAATGGATCAATTTTGTGCTTCCCATACAATCATAGATAGGTAGGCTTTGTAGGCTTTTGCAGAAGCATGATCTATCTACCAGGGTACAATACTTAAAAAATAGTATCTTTCACTTAGCAGCTATCAATTGCCAATAGTTCCTCAGCGAGAGTTGAGATTCCATGCCCGCTTCCTTTCTGTGCTGGTATTTTGTCTGACCTGAGCTTGCGTAGGTCTTATGCATACTTTCATATCCACTATGAGTTCATATCGCAGTTTTCCTGCTGTGTCCAGAAGACAATGTGTCCATCCACTGCCTCTTACACTGTTTCCACACACTTTCCTCCAAGGTGATAGATGTGAAGTAAATATTCCATTTAGGGCTGAGTATTCTTCAATCTTTTACTTTTTGATCCTTGACCAGCTCTGGATCTCTGTGGTAATCAACATCTACAACAAATAGCAGCTTTCATAATGGGAACTGAAAGACACACTGATCTATAATGAGAAAGTATAAGAAATCAGTTTAATATAATGTCCATGTAATGGAATAATTGTAGGAGATTGTCCCCTGGGAACTATTATTTGCCTTACCACAGGTTCATAGAACCTTTATCAGTGCCAGACATGATTTCATCTTTTGGATTGGGCCTTAAATCCAATCATAAAGTAGTTGATTGCTCCCATAATGTTGATGCTATTGCACCTAGACTTGTCTATCTAGTCTGTCATCATTATAGCTTGCAGAGTTCACATCTGGGTAAGACTGTGATCACTTTTGATATAGATAACTCCTTTCAACACTATAAAAGCCAGCCCTTAGAGACGAAACTTCCAGGTCAGTACAAGCTTGAGTTCGCTAGGCTCCTTGGCTAAAGTATATAGTGTCTTCAGTAAAATAGTCTTACTATCAAGTTTTGGAGGGTAACCAAAGGCAGTAGAAATATTCTGTAATGTTTGGCATCTATGGTAACTCACTGGCTAATAACTATAAAAGAGATAACTCATTCCTGGGACTGGGCATTTTGTTGTTTATTTTTGAGATTGTAAATTAATTACAATGTTTTTCCTTTCTGTTTGCTCTTTCCAAACCTTTCTTATACCTCTTTCTGTTTTCCTTTAAACTGATGACCTATTTTTCATTAATAATATATATTATATATTTTATTATATATATTTCATTAATAATATATATATTCTCAAATATGATCTGTTGAGTCCATACAATGTTACTTGTTTGTGTGTCTTGTAGGCTGACCTTTGGCACCAAGCAGCCAATTGCTGTGGTCTTCTTTATTAATTATATAAAATACTTAATTTTATATTAATTACATAATATAATATATTATATGTATTAGAATATAATATATTAATTATATATTAATTACATAAAATAATTAATGAAAAACTTTTCATTAATTATTATATTCTCAAATATGATCTGTTGAATCCATACAATATTACTTGTTTATGTGTCTTCTAGGCTGACCTTTGGCACCGAGCAGCCAATTCCTGTGGTCTTCCCTGGGAAGGACCACCTCTCCTGCTTCCAGCTTTATTTAGTTTCCTGTAGTTCTTTATGTGGTGTTGAAGCCTCAGGGACTTTTCACCATCAGTTTGGCAAGTCCACTTGTGTCATTTTTACTCAGCTCATGTTTGTGCCACCACACTGATGAGATCTTATGAGTTTAGCTTCTGCTAATGCTAGGAGATACAAACTCCACTATCCTCTGCTTCTTACAATCTTCCTGTCCACTCTTACATAATGTCACTTGAACCATAAATGTATGAGTAGATGTATCCATTGGGACTGTGCACCACAACTCTGCATTTTGATTATGGTTTTCTGTAGAGGTCTCTGTTGCAAAGAGAATATTTCTTGATGAAGAGTAAAGATTATCCTTTTCTGTGGGTAATGTGGGTAATTCTGAGGACAATGTTTATATATTTGTGCTAAGGATTATATTGAACTAGACTTTTTGCTAGTGGTATCTAGTAGATGTTTTGTTGACCCATTATAGGGTAACTTCCATTTTAGCTCTTTAAATGTGCATATATGTATCTGTTAGAAAGCTTCTCCAGTAACAAGTGTCCATATGATTTTTGAAAAGGTGTTTAGGATTTTTATTTATCCTCATATTCCCTACTCTACTCTACCCTCCCACCTGCAATCCTAATTCATCACTTCCTCTTTCATTATTACCCCCGTTAATCCTTTACACTAGTTCTTTCCAGCTCCTGTCTCTCTAAAGACTCCCTCCATGGTTCTTTACTAACTTTCTGACCCCTATAAGTATTCTAAATGAAGCGTATATCTGAAGAGTAAAAGCTAGTGTCTACAATTAAAAGAAAACATGCATCATCTCTATTTCTGTGTCTGGCTTATCTCATGTAGAATTATTTTTTTTCTTGCTCTATATATTTACCTTTGAATTTCACAAGTTTGCTTTTATTAACAGCTACATAACATTACATTTTGTAAAAATACATTTCCATTATCCCTTTATCAGTTTATGGGGATCTGGGATCCTTCCCTCTCTGGCTATTGTGACTACAGCATCAATGGACATGAATATTTATCTCTATAGTAGTATATAGAGTTCTTTAAACATATGCCCAGGAGTGATATGGCTAGATGAAGTGGTAGATTTATTTTTAGCTTTGTTAAGGCTTTTTCTTTTTGTGTGTATGAGTATTTGATTGAATGCATGTAAGTGCAGCATATGCATGCAGGGCCAGCAAAGGCCAGAAGAGGGCATCAACACATTTGGAATTCTAGTTTCAGATGTTTGTGAATAACTATGTGGGTGCTGGGAACTGAGACTGCTCCTCTGCAAGAGTAGCAATTGATCTTAACCTCTGAGCCACCTCTTTAACCTCCTATTTCTAACCAGTTTTCACTCCACCTGCAATGAGTTAGTGTTCCATTTCTCCTATAGACATACCTCAATTTGTCATCATTACTTTAATCTTTGCTATCCTGAACCAAACATTCCTATAGTCACATGATGTTTTTTAACAGAGGCCAAAATATCCATTGAAAGAAAAGAAAAACCCAATATCTTCAACAAATGGTGCTTGTCAAACTAGGTAGGTACATGTAGTAGAATGAATATGGACCCTTATTTCTTGCCCTGAACAAAGCTCAGCTCCAGATGGATCAAGGACCTATCCATAAGACCTGACACCCTGACTGTGATAGAGAAGAAAGAAGAGAAGATGCTTGAACTCATTGACATAGAAAGGGACTTTCTGAAAAGGAGCCTGAAAGCATAGGCATTATAAACAATATTTAATAAATGGGACCTAATGAGACTAAAAAGTTTCTGTAACAGTTAAGTACACCATAATTCAAGTGAAGAGGCAATCCACAATTGGAGAAAATACCTTTACCTGTTGTCCATCTAATAGAGGGTTAATATCTATAACATAAAAAGAACTCAGAAAACTAAACATCAAGAAAACAAACAACCCAAACAAAAATGAGGCATGAAATAGATCAGAAGATGAAATGCAAATAGTTGAAAAATACTAAAAATTGTTCAACATCCTAAGACATTGGGGGAATGAAAATTGAAACTACTTTGAGATTTGAATATTTCTTTATTTATTAAGATATTTTCTATTAATTGTATATGCCAACCACAGATTCCACAGTCCTCCCTACTTTTGCCCTTTCCCCTGCCCAATCCACTCCCCATTTCCAGGTCCTCCAAGGCAAGGTCTCCCATGAGGAGTCAGCAGAGCCTAGCACATTCAGCTGAGGCAGGTCGAAGCCACTTCCTCCCTGCACCAACGCTACACAAAGTGTCCCAGCATAGGCACTGGGCTCCAAAGAGCTGGCTCATGCACTAGGGACAGGTCCTGATCCCACTGCTTGGGGCCCCCCTAAACAGTTCAAGATAAATTGTCTCACTTATCGAGAGGGCCTAGTCCAGTACCATGGGGGCTCCTCAGCTATTGGTCCACAGTTCATGTGTTTCCACTAGTTTGGCTAGTTGTCTCTATACTTTTTCCAGTCATGGTCTCGATATCTCTTGCTCATAGAATCCTTCCTCTTTCTCATCAATTGGACTCCTGGAGTTTTGCCTGGGACCTGGCTGTAGATCTCTGCATCTGCTTCCGTCAGTTACTGGATGAGAGTTCTAGCATGACAGTTAGGTTATTCAGCCATCCAATCACCAGTGTAGGCCAGCTCAGGCACCCTCTTCACTATTGCCAGTAGTCTATGGTAGAGTCATCCTTGTGGATTCCTGGTAACCTCCTAGCACTAGGCTTCTCCCTATTCCCATGGTGTCTTCATTTATCATGCTACCTCTTTCCTTCCTTTCCCACTCTGTTGGGTAACTAAATAAGTGAATTTCTATGATGGGCCATTCCATACTTCTGCGTCCATATATTTATCCATCATCAATTAATCTTTGCTTCAGGTGAGTAAGATAACAACAAAGAACCCCAACCTGGTTAAAAATAATTATTGAATAAAAGCTGTCATTTGCATTTATTTTTATATTCCAAGAAAATTTTGAGTATATATTTATGTTGATAATTTGTCTTTCTAAAAACTTTAGAGAACCTTATGGAGAATTGTGAGCCTCCAAGGAATTATAAGCAATCAAATGATCTCATCATATTTGAGATTTATAAAAAAAATTAGTCTGAAAGTTGTTGAAGGGTAGGTCTGAGAAGAAGGGAGTTTGGCTCTGCAGTCAGATGTGCATTTTAGAGTCGGCAGGGTGATAGGAGTGACAATAAGGGACAAGAAGATGACATGTTCTAGAGACTGTCAGTCACTTACTAAATGGGAACAGGTGGCTTACATCAAGAGTAGTCAACTAAATACAAGTTTGTGAGGATTTAAAACATAACCTAGCAAGTATAAAAAATGACTTGTGCTACTCAGTATTGATGAGAGCAGAAAACTGTATATAAGTATAGTATTTTGATATTTATTCTACTTTTATTTATCAAATATTTAAAAACATGAATTTACTTATAAATCTTCCCTCTGGCATGTGTTTTAAGAAAATAATCAAATGAATCTCAAATATTGATGTGCACAACTGTTTTTAAAAGTGCACAAAAGGTAAACAGTAAAAAGAGAATAACTAAATTGTGTTACATAGAACATAATGTGTGAGAGGTTAAGTTGGTTTAATGCCTATATTTTATGTGAATTTTAATTTTCAAATGTGATGCTTAGATATACATTTATATTATAAGTTAATAGATATAGAAGTATAAAAATAAGTAAAATGCTAGTTTAATGAAAATTTTCAAGTAAATTTCTAAATATTTCCTAATAGGCTTTTATATAACAAAATAAATATAAAATGTCATTAAATACTAATGTTCAAGCTTCATCCTGTTTTTCATTTAATATTTTATCTTTCCAGTTCACAGAGACATACAGCTTATGGTGTTCTTAAATGAAAACTCAGAAATTATATTGCTATAATATATATATATAACTGAACTATGCCTACTTTATAATTACATTTTCTTTTTGAGTAAATTTTTGTGAAACACCTTCATTTTCTTGTATGTCAAATATTATGTGGCTGCCTATTACTAATTTATTTCTGAATTGTCCTTCGCATATATAAAGAAAATTTCTTTACGGTTATATAAAACAGCTGATAAATTAGTTCTGTCTCCATTCCCTTTAGAAACATCCATGGTTCAGTCCACTGTGCTCTGTTCAATCCGGATGGGTTGTCTTTCATGCTCTCTGCATAGCTGCTGTTGTGGGTCTTGTTTCGGCATTGCTTTGTGAATGTCTTTACTCCTCTCTTAGATTGCATCTCTTATTATTTGACTCCATGAATACTATGCTTTATTTTACCCCATTATTTTGATGGACCCCATCTCCCAGAATCTAAGAAATAATACATGCAGCCAGGAACCTTGCCTGCTAGAGAAAGTACATGTACATATTGTATCCTTTATCTTCTTCTTGCTTTTTATTGAATATTTTTTAACTGTTGTACATTCTCAGGAGGGTGAACCTTGATTTATTTTTCCAGTGGTTTGCAGCTTTTAGTGTTAATGTTTAGAATTTAGTTAGCATCTTAAATTCTTAACTTTTCTTTCTGAAAATTGTAGATTTTCTATGATTTTCCATAACAAACATTTGTTTAGTGTTTGCATTGTGGCAGTTACTTTTCTAAAAGGCTGCAAGAAAGTAAAAAAGGGAAAAGAAGAAGAAGAAGAAGAAGAAGAAGAAGAAGAAGAAGAAGAAGAAGAAGAAGAAGAAGAAGAAGAAGAAGAAGAAGAAGAGAGAAAGAAAGAAAGAAAGAAAGAAAGAAAGAAAGAAAGAAAGAAAGAAAGAAAGAAAGAAAGAAAGAAAGAAAGAAAAGAAATTTCACAGACATTCCCATCCCTATGAGCTAATCGTAGTGACTGTGGAAAAACAGAGAATTAACATATCCAGTAAGATATAAGCTATTAAGTGGTTTCTAGATATTAAAAATGAAAAAGGACGTGTGTAGGAACAATTCTACCTGGTAGTTTTAGTGAAGAATTAATGAAAGGCAGTGATGTTAAGACAAAAATACTTAAAATAAGGTGACTCTACCTCATTTTTTTATGAACTTAAGAACAATGAAGATGAGGCAGTTTATCAGCAAGGTCTGAATGATGCATACACATACATATACATATACATATACATATATATGTGTGTGTGTGTGTGTGTGTGTGTGTGTGTATCACTTTGAACTAATCTAAGCAGCTCCATCTGAGTTCCTCTACAAGTCTTCAGACTGATCCACCCATGTGGGCAATATTAGGGTGATACTTGGCTGGAGGCATAAGCTTGTGTTCCCTACCACAAGTAGAGCTCAGGCTGGCCTGAAATGAACTTTGTAGACCAATTAGTCAAAAACACATAGCAACCCTCTTGCTTTATCCTCCCCAAGATTTTAATTATAGGCACATTAATTGATTTTGCAATTTCTGATTATTCAATCAATGATTTTGTCTGTTATATACCTGGCTTTGTATGTTGCTCTTTGGAAGTATCCGTTAATGTCCATGTCCTTTAAATTTATTTATTTAGGTTTTTCGAGACAGGGTTTCTCTGTAGTTTTGGTGCCTGTCCTGGATCTCTCTCTGTAAACCAGGCTGGCCTCGAATTCACAGAGATCCGCCTGGCTTTGTCTTCTGAGAGTGCTGGGATTAAAGGCATGTGCCACCGTCGCCACGTTCTTGAAATTTAAAAGAAAAAAAAGGTAGGGGGGAGAAAATGATGATCAAAGGCCAAAGGAATCTACTACCCATATAGTCCTTACTACAAGGAAAAGTATTCAGGACACTGAAGGTCAAATGAAAATCCCAAGATAGTAGTGTTCTTTGGTATGAGTCACTTTCAAAGTTGTTTTTCTTTATTTGACCTTCCAGAATTAATATTATATAATTTCTATTCTGCCAATCATTTTTAATGTCTCTGTCTTTCACAATAACACTCTGAATTTTTTTTTAGAATTTAACATTCTAATTTTTCAACTGAATGTTTCCTCCTGTGTATGTATGTATATGTGTGTGTGTATGTGTGTATATGTGTGTATCTGCATGGAAGGTTTATGGTTTTATCTATGGTTTACACAGTAGATGCTTTTCTCAACGATTTTGTAATACTTGACTGTTCATTACTAATTATAATTTGAAATGCAATTATTTGCCTGTTTCATTGTGCTTTGTGGAAATTTAGACTATACTATGCTTTAATATGATCTGATTGATAGTGATTCATATGGGTAATTTCTAGTCTCTGAAAATTTTTGAAAAATGATGGTATGTGGTCTTGCCAGACAGAAATTCATTTAATCTCATTTTTGTTCATTTTGGTTTCAGACATAATTTAATATTTTTAGCAGGTTTTATAGCTCATTTAGAGGGTCAATGACTTAGTGAGCAAAAGCACTTGCCACACAAGACTGATGACCTCAGTTCAGTCTCTGGAACCTACAATAGAAAGAGAGAATCAACCTCTGCCTTCCTCTGCCTTTTACACATGTACACACACATACACACAGGTACACACACATGCAGCATATGCAGAATTACACACTCAAAATTAGTAATAAAAATATAAAAAAAATAAAACTTAGCCCTAGGGTATAGCAAATATCCATGAGACTAGATCTTGCCTGGTTCAATATCTCCACAGAGAAATAACACCCCTCCTGTGGGTGTAGATGAGAGAATCTACACATCCAATAGACGTTATCAGTTGTCCCATTTTAAGTGTCAAGTTCCACTACATTAGATCTAAACCCCGAAAAGAGGCGAGTGCAGGATCAACAGCAGGCTTTCAACTCAGTTGTCTGCTCTGCATTTTCTGTTATAGTTCTCTCTATCTCCTCACTCCTTCTCTCTTTCTCTCTCTCTTTCCTCTTTCCATTTTTGGACCAATGCTTTTTTGTTTCTAAGCACATAGGGTCAATGCTAACTTCCTCAGAGAATTATAGTAATTATTAAACAAAAAAATTGCATTAAATCCTCTTAGGCAGTCACTGGAATAATTTCTCAATGGAGCTGAGAAGGCATATTTCAGAACTGCAATCTCAACTGAAGGCTTGAGGGCCATTACCACAGAATATTGTGTGAAGAATTCTTTCATTAAATGGGAAACTAAATTGAAGGCTGTTTTAGCTCTGGAGTGGTGTATGAATAAATTTTGAATAAATGGAGGTTTTTCTCATTTGCTTTAATCTTAGGCCTAAATAAACTGCAAAAGCAAATAATTTTCTGTTGATTTTGCACCCCTTGTGCCAAAATCTCTGCTTGGTATTTTCTTATTACCTCTGGACACAAATTAAGGCCATTACCCTGATTATGTGGAGTAGACACAAAACACCATGTAAAACTACCCAGAAATATTTGGCTTTTTAACGCATGTATTTTGTTTCTTTCTGTGGACTCATGAACTTCTTTTCAGTAGCTTACTTTATAGTTTTTTCTAACTTATATTCTAGTTTCTTGAGATAGCATTGCCACTCACTGAATGAAGCTTAATGAAAAAGAAATAACATTTAATTACATTAAAATATACTGTTTATTGCTAGCTCTTGGTACTGCATTGCTCCAGTTTAATGATAGTCTTATCTTCTTTATTGATTCTGTCTCACTGTGGATCTATTAAGTACCTACTCTGAATGAGAATCTCCCTATAAATGTTGATGGTTGTTTATGTAATAAAATTATAGCCATTAGAGTAAAAAAGCTAAAGTATTATAGGTATTGATGAACTTTGAACTTAAAATCCTCACATGTTCATTAACAAGGACAATGGATTGAAAGAAGGTCAGTATTTCATATATAAATCCTTTTTATTTCCTTAATTCTCCTCATGCAAAATATATGCAATTATACCAATGACTGATTATCAGCCAGTGATTCCCTGTTTAACCTTTTGAATCCAGTTATTGGGTTATTTGTGCTGTGTACTGTGTATTCAATCAATGCCAGAAGACATAAACATCCAGTTTTAGTTCATCATGCAATCTGCAGGTTGACATTCCAGTCCTCACAATATGTACATAGAACTAAAGACACTGACGGGGCAGTTACGAACACCAAAATCCTTCCTCAGAACTTGAAAATACACTCATATAGACAGAACTGCAACTTATTACCGTGAACCCCAAATGGAAGCTTCCACAGGAACCTGTATTATTATAGAAAATAGGTAATGAAACATTAATATCATCATTCTCCAAAAGAGAGCTGAACCATTGTTAATTGCAGACAAAGTTGACTTGAGAGAAAAATTTAAAGAGGAGCACTGTATAATGATAAGGAAATCGAGTCCAAAAAGAAGTGATATGTATTCCTAACAACAAAACAATAAACATTTGAGAAGCAAACTTGGTAGAACTGTAAGGAGAATTAGAAGAATTCACTACTGTATTTGAAGATACCATCTCATCTTCACTGGTAATAGACACATTTCCTAGAAGACCATCTTCTATATGCTTCATCCAGCAGTTCAGGAAAACTCATTCTTCCAAACTCATGAGGCATATTCACCAAAACTGATGACATTCTGTTAAAAACATCTTTCATACGCTTTCAGTAAAAGTCCTAGGAAACATCCTTTCAGACCGCAACAGAATAAGATGAGGGAGAGTTGAAAATTCTACCAAATATTTGGAGATTAAATAGCATAAATTAATAGACTAACAGATTAATAGCATAAAAGATTAATGCCCTTAATTATCCATAAGCATAAAGTTATAATATTTTTAATTAAGTGAATGTGTAAGTACAGCTTCTTAAAGATGTATTTATTATGGTAAAATAATACTTTAAAAATGTACAAAACCAAATATTACATCAAAAATAATAGACCAAAATTAGTAATTCCAGTGTCTATAACAGTAACTACCAAAAATAGATATAAATTAAAGTTGAACAGAAGAAAAGAAACAAAATTTAGAGCAAAAATAAAGCACACTGGAAACAGAAAATAACTACAGAGTAGTCAATTAAGTCAAAATCTATTTCTTCAAAAAAGATCAGTAAAAGTAATACATTTCTAACCAAGTTAAATTAATCAAAAGAAAAAGCAGAAAACAGTAATAACAAAAAAATAAAACACTTCACTCTGGGTCTCATATGCCTAATAAGGTAATATCATGAGCAACTGTCTACAGTAGCTTTGATTATCCAGATCAAATGCAATAATTATTTGAATGACAGAATCTTCCCAAACTCTCACAAGAAGAAATGAATAATCTAAACAAGGTTTCATCTACTAAATATCTTAACTCAGTAATCAATGGCTTTCAAAATGGAGAGACCCAGATAGAAAAAATAATAACACATAACCAAATATGTACACAAATGAGTTCTACGAAACATATAATAAAAAAATGTCAACTTCCCAAATCTCTTTCAGAAAACAGATAGCATTGAAATGCTTCTTTGTAGATTCTATGAGGAATCATCACTTCAATGTCAAGAGACAGAAACAATTTAAGTAGAGAAAATGAAGCAATGGCATATGAATTTGTGAAGTATGTGAAAAAGAAAAACTTCACAAAATATTAGCTAATATAATACAACATGGAAAAAGATTATGTGCAATGACCTAATAAATGCCTGCATGGTGGTTGTCTCAAAATGTAAAAACCAAGGAAATAAGACTTTTCACATCAACAATATAAAGAAGAAAACCCACGGGATCATTACAGGAGATGTATGGAATGTACTTGACAAGTGCTAGTACCCACTCATGATTAAAAAAAATCCATACAATTGGAAGCTGGTTGTGTGGCTCAACTGTAGAGCACTCACTTAGCATGTCTAGGGTCATGAGCTTGATTGCCATAAAAAGGTATGAAATTTGGAAATGAAGAAATAAAACTTCCAGTGCTAAAAGATGCTGTAATTGCTGATTGAAAAAAACAAAATAATCAAAAAACACATTGGTCTTGAAGTGATTACACAATGTTTCATGCTTACATGCACTGTCACTGGCTTTCTAATGTACTGTCAATGAACAAATTAAATTGAAGAACACAATGCCATTTACTTTAAACCATCACTAAATAACATTGATAAAATATAACAGATTATACACAAAGATTATGCAAGAACAACTTGTATAAATAAGTGAAATTGGTGAAACAAACAATACAAATTTAGATAAATAAGAGAAATTATTTAGCCTAATTTGGTGTGCAAATTCAGTGTCATGAAATTAAAAAAAGCTTTTAACTTTTTATTGATTCTTTGTAAATTTCACATCATACATCCCCATCCCATTCATTTCCCTGTACATTCATATCCACTCTCTGCACAAACAACAAACAAAAACCAATCAACCAACCAACAAATAAACAGAGTCTTGGCATGGAAGCTGTAATATGACACAGTGAGTCACACAGTGTACCCTTTAGTCCATACATCTTTCCTTGTAAATGCTCATTGTAATGAGTCATTGGTCTGTAATAAATTCTTATGGCAAGATTACTCTGTGGTAAAGGTGCTTGCCAGTAAGCTAGACAACCTGAGTACAATCCTCAGAACCCACATAGTTGAGAGACCCTAATCTAGCAAGTTGTCCCCTGACCAGCAAAGATGCACTGTGTTATTCACACATATGTGAAAACATATACATATACACATATAGACAGACACAATAGTAAATAAATAAATAAATAAATAAATAAATAAATAAATAAATAAATAAATAAATAAATAAATAAACATAATAAAAATTTAGATTGTTTTTCTCTCCATACTGATAGGTTTATTCTAAACCTTTTGTGAGAAAGCAAGAAATTCAGAGTATCTAACTAAATATCATATTTGGAGCCTAGGCACTCCCTCCTTGATAAAATTAACATTAAAGCTGCACTGACCAAGGCCAATATGATAGGAAAATGAATAGACAGAACAATTCATGGAGTATGGCAAGGCATGCATATGTGGCATTTTAATAATAATTTAAATAGTGAGCTCCAAGCAGATTCAATGGTGTAATCTACCAACCTTTGATCAAGGCAGTTCAATGGAAATAAGCTAGTCTGTTCAAGTGGTGCTGGAATAGCTTGACCCACATGCTGTTGGGAATGCTAAAGGAGAACGAATCTTACACCTTTCAAACACACACACACACACACACACACACACACACACACACACACACACACACACACACACACACAAGAATGCACATACACAGGAACACACACAAACACACAGGTAATCTGATCACAATTTTAGAGAAGAGTAGTAATACAGGAAATGTTTTCTTTGCCTAGCACCAGCAAGTCCTTGCAGTTTGTCATCCAGTCCCTAAAGCTTGTACTTATTGTTGTATATGTTCACTGAATTTTCCTTCCTCCTAAAAAAATGACATCTCAATACTGCTAGACCCCCGGCCAGCTCAGGTCCTTTCATTACTTTTTCTGACGCATCAGTCATTTAAAGAAGCTGCAAGCTCTTCCCAGTGTATATTATTTCATCACTAGACTGACTGCATAGAATCTTAGCATTTATTTTCATATTCCTCTCAGCTACGGATGTGGAACACATTGTCTTGCTTATTTGACTTTGTACACTCTATTTTATTTTCAAGATTATAAGATAACTGCATAATTTTACTTCTTTTATCTCCCTCTAAAGTTTTATTCATAAATTTTGCTCACTTTTCCAAATTAGGGTATATGTCTTACTCAATCTTAAAAGTTATTTATATATCATGGATTATTCAAATCATTCATTATTTATGAGATTTGAAAATATTTCCTGTAAAACTATGATTGATTTTTCCTTATGGTTAATGACATATTTTGAAGATAAAATTATTTTTAACTTCTAAACAAAATCTTTTTTCTTTGAAGGGTTTTACATCATTCAAGATTGCAAAGATTTCCTTTATTTATCCAGATATTTTATTCAATTAGTTTTATCTTTAGGCTTATGATTTGAGTGTAATTTTCAACTTTTTCATGACACAGTTTCCATACACTGTATAGTATCTGTTCACAAAAAAAGGTAATGTGATTACACAAAATTCTATACAATATTTTATATTACTTTCCATATCTTCTATTTTCCCTTTGTAACCATATCTTAAGTTTTTGATTAGCCTTGCTATCATTTTAATATTATTGATCTGTATAAAGCCTAACAGCTTTAATTTATAATTTTATAATAGTTAAAAATATCACATGATTGCTTTCTGATTTCTGAACCGATGCTTATATTTGTTTCTACTTTATCTTTTATTTTCTTTAATATTGATCTAAGAGGTTTTGTACTGATCCGGAATCAAGTAACACAATGCATTTTAAATTACTAAGAAAAAATGACAGATAATATAAACATATGGTGCTTATATTGCTAAGATATTATGAATAGAAAAATAGTTTATCTTTAATTTTTGAAATTAAAATATAACTTCATAATCTCCCCCTTCCTCTCTTCTCTCCAACATTTCCCATGAACAATCCCTTGTTCTCTTGCTCTCTTTCAAAGTCAAAACCTCAATTTCTTTAATTGTTGATACACACTCACACAAATACATGCATAATTCTCAGTACATAAGTACAAGTTGCTCAGTCTGTATAATGGTAACCATCTGAGGACTCATCCTTGAGGAAGGTTATTTCTCACTCTTTCAAGCTCTCCAGATCCCTTACTTTCAGACAGTCTCTGTCTATGCTTGGAGCTCCAGGAGATTTCCCCCATTCCATGGTAGCATGTCTACTCAGGTCTTCTTTGTTTAGGTCTTGTCTAGTAAGTCATACTGGTAAGACTTTATGGGAATCTTGGAAAGGCAATCTCACAGTAAACTTCCTGTTTTCATTTGTGACAAAAATGAGGAGTGGAGAAATGACTTCTCTGTGGAGAAGGACTGTTTAATAGGTAAGTTAGGGAGACACTGAAAGCCAGAATGAGAATTTCACTTAAAAGGTAGTGGTTAATGGCTGTAGTCTTAGCCATTAAAGACCAACCAGATGACAGGAAGTAGTTATTTTAGAATTGGATGACAATTGACAAATTGACAATTGACAAATGACAATTGACTCAGTGGAGGAAGAGTTTGCCATGTAAATATAAGGACCTGAGTCCAGAATCCCACTACGCACACAAAAGCCAGATGTAACGGGATAGCATTCATCTGTAACCCCAGTACTCATATGGTGAGTGAAAGTTTGATTCAGGAATCCTGGAAGCTGTGGGGCAGTGCACAGTAACAAACTACATCACAAACAAAGTTGAAATCAAGGAAAAGAAAATAAGTTTAACCTCCGACCTCCACCCTTCCCATGGCACCTGTGCCCCTGAACTTATACATGCAAACATGTACACAGACACACATAGACGTATGTGCACATGCTCATGTACATACATTTTACACACACATTTAAAAAGCAATTTTTATATTCTCCAGTACATAGAATAAAGTCCTCAATGTTTTGCATAATGGAATTGAAACTTACAACTTTTAGAGATAAAGTCATATCTATAAAAAGTGAACTGCATCTTCTATTGAGTCATAAAGCCATCTTAATAAATAATCATTAAAAATTTAACTTAATATAAGCTTATGATTTATACACTAAGATAAGCCATAAAATGCACATCTAAATAATGAAATTATTTGGATTTCAAAGTGGAATTATTATGTATGAGACAAAATACTGCTAAAATACACACATACACATAGTGTGTATATAAACCCATTTGGGAAATTATTATATTTCTCTATAGATGTTTCTATACTTTTTCTATCCATAATAATGAGAAAAAGAGAAGTAAGTCTATTGAATTCAGTTATAAACATTCTGAATATTTAGTTCTTATCGCCAGATCTAATCAACTGTATATTTTTCTTGAGTAATGACTAGGATCGATTCTACATTCCATCACATTAGCTACCATAGTAACATTTCCTAATGAAAGACTTGATTCAATTGGCTGTTTCAATAATAATTTTTCATCCTATGTATACTGGAAACATTATCTGCCTGTCCTGTTCTCTACTAGTTGGGATGTTCTTGTTTTATTCTGTTTGTCTCAATCACCAGATAACAAGTCAAAGAAGAAGAAGAGGAAGAAGAAGAAGAAGAAGAAGAAGAAGAAGAAGAAGAAGAAGAAGAAGAAGAAGAAGAAGAAGAAGAAGAAGAAGAAAGTCAACCTTTTTCTTTTCTCTAGAAGTTTTTTTTTTTTTGGCTACTCTGTCAAGAGATACACAGAGAGAACCAAGTCCTAATGAATATTTGAGCATGCAAGTTTTATAAACATTGGCAGATGTAGGAGTATTTCCTTCACATCTTATGCTATGATAAAAATCTTCATAAGAGCAAAAAGTTAAAGGGAAATTAACAAAAGAATTTTTTTCTACAAAGTAACTTTAGTAAATTGAAAGCAAATTAATATTAAAAGTCTCTCCTTTGACCTTCAAACTTCATGGAAGTTCATATTTCAAGGGATAATAAAGAAAACTGGAATATCCTTGAGATTTAATGTAGAATTGCTAATGTACACAGAATGTGGGCAGGATAAAGGCTGCTAATACCAAAACATTCTAGATTCAAGCATATAACTGAATAAATAACTTAATTATTATGACAACAAGATTTATAACCTATCCCTTGGGATAGTTTTCACTGAAGATAAAAAATAGTTACAATGAATAAATACATTCTTACAAAGGCAAATTGTGACGACCACTTTAATTTGTGCCAAAGCAGATTCATTTTCATCTTTTTTGAAGAATAAAACAATTGACTAAATTGAAATGGAACAGACTTGTTTTAATGCTTCTCACAACATCTTTGTTCTAAAAATATATTGTTAGAAAAAGTATCAAACATTCATTTAAAACATAAGAAAGTTTTAACTAAAATTACTCTTGAGTGCCTCATCTTTAACTGGAGATATGTGAAGCTCAGTGGTACAGTGCATGCCCAGCAGGGCAAGGCCTTGTATCTAATCCCCAAAACTTCTAACAACAGTTACTTGCAGGTGTTCAGTTGGAAAACCACATCTGTTTTTAAGCTGACCCCAAGCCTCGCAGCTTCTCCAGTGTATATCAAGTCAAATAGGCTGTGGTGGTAATTGCATGTGCCATTGCTAAAGTCTGATGCTTAGTCTTCAGATTTCTTTCAGCTTAACTTTTTGTCTTGGAGAGACAGCGTCCAGTGGGTGGCAGAGCTACCTGTACAGCCTGGTGGAAGGTTTCTCACCTGCTTGCAGCTTATATTTCTAAAATATTTTTATTATCTTTGATTTAGATCAAACACTGATCATTCACCCATTACCATTACTTCAAGTTCTACCAGAAGTGAGTCAAGACGAAAATTGGAACATATATTTTCTCAGGAAGCCCATGCATTTGGGGTGACCATCTACCCTATTTAGCTTTCGTCCAGTAAAGTTTGAGGAAGTATAATATGACCTCCGACCCACACTTGATCAAATGACTCTAGTTAAACTCAGACAGGCATACACACAAAGAAGATGTGAACATAGGAGGAGGGGGCGCCAAGAGGTTATTTAATGGATCGTAGACAGCTTATCTGTGACTACACCACTGGAGAAATAGCCTTCCCCGACAAGTGTCAATTGCTGGTAGTTGGTCCATGAGGAGAAAGGACTCATTGATTCCTCACCCTTCATGATAAAATGCTGATTGACCTCATCTTTTACAGGTATTATGCTCATAAACAGAGCAGCAGTGAGTTTCAATTAGAGAACTTTAGTTTAAGCTGAATGACAGGGAATGTAGAGACACATAGCTGGTCAAGCTGATGAGAATATTTGACGGTCTCTGCTCAGCCCTCACCAGACCATTCAAAACATGTCCACTGGGAACATGGAGAAAAGAGGAAAGAATCTAAGTGCTGTGTCTAAAGGTGGGGAGAAAAGCTGTGAAATTCTACCTTACACGATCAGCAATAGAGTCATGATCTCACAGCAGCCGCACAGGACAGCAATGGATCTAGCAGTGTGAGCATGTGAGTGTAGTGTGTGTGTGTGTGTGTGTGTGTGTGTGTGTGTGTGTGTGTGTGTGTGTGAGAGAGAGACAGAGAGAGAGAGAGAGAGAGAGAGAGAGAGACAGAGAGACAGAGAGAGAGACAGAGATGTAGTCTGTGGCCTCACTTCTCCACCTACACTATGAGGTGCTGATGGATTCTGAGAGAGGAACAGACAGCATCTTCAGTTGTGTTCCCTACAATGAGATAACTAGGATCCAATAAATAGTCTCAAATGTGTGGTTCTATATATAAAATTATATATGCTTGTGTATATACATATACAAAATTTACACACACACATATATATAATGTTCATAATTAGTAAATTTTAAAAAAGAGGAAAAAATAATAATTTTGCCCTTTGATAATATATGGGAAAGAAAGAAAAGATAAACCACTGTGAGAAGATATTTGAAAATTGCCTGACAAAGGATTACTCTTTAGAATATATTAATAATTAATTAATAAAATAATTTATATGGTCCATTTGATTCCCCGGACCCACTTGGTAGAACCTACCACACAAATTGTTCTCTAGCACATGTGCTGTGGTCAGAAATGAACAGAAACCATAGCCTCATTGTATAAATCGCTTCTGTTCTTCATTTTGGCGGGGTATGTTGAGGAAGAATCTGGTACCGCCAAGACAAAGAATGTCCCCGTTATATTCCATATCTCCTTCCTCATTTTGACAGGGTAGGTTGAGAAAGAATCTGGTTCCGCCGAGACAAAGAATGTCACGTTTATATTCTGCATCTCCGTCCTCCTTCAATTTTCCCTCACAGTTCGCCCCCCTCTCACAACCAGGGAAGAGCACAGCCCTGTGACTTTCCTTTTCTAAACCCTCCTCCACGCGGTGTTGCTAACATGCCTCTGGTTAGCTCAGCTGTGTGGCTAAAGGTGTGTGAGGCGCTTGGGTGAACTGTGATTAAGCTCTTTAAAAATAATGTGTGGAGAAGGATTCAGAGGGGTGGTAGGTCACCAGGAGAACACGGTGCACAGTCATCTAAGCAGGGCTCAGCTCACGTGGGCTCACAAAGACTGAAGCAGCAAGCACAGAGCCAGCAGGGTTCTGCCCCAGGTCCTCTGGATACATGTTATGGTTGTTAGCTTGGTGTCTCTGTGGAACTCCTACCATGGGGAGCGGGTGTATCTCTGACTCTTGTCTGCTCTGAGGACTCTGTTCCTCCTATTAGGTTGCCTTCTCTAGCTTAGATATGAGGACTTTTGCCTTGTTTTATTGTATCTTGATTTGTCCTGTTTGGTTGTAATTTCTTGAAGGTCTGCTCCGTTCTGAAGGGAAATGTAGGGGGAGTGGATTTGGGGGAGAGAGGAAGTTGGGAGGAGGACAAGGAGGAGTGGAGGGAGGGGAAACTGTGATTGGGAAGTATTGTATGAAAGAAGAATCTGTTTTAATTTAAAAAAAGAAAAGATGAAAAGAGAAAGAAAAGAAAAGAAATAATGTGTGAATTTGTGTGGGTGGGGAAGCTGAAAGGATCTGGGAGAAGTTGGGGGAGGGGAAACTAATCAGAATACTTGTATGAAAACTCTATTTTCAATAATAATAAGAAGAAGAACAATAATAAAATGTGATGTACATGCTTTTGTAGTGACTGATCTTGTGCTTGGTAATAGTGATAGATATTGGAGAAATTATTAAGGCCACTCCACATAATTATAAAGGAGATTTATTTAATGGCGTAACTTACAAATGAAAGAATAGGTAGGTTGAGGGTTCTGGGACTGACGCAGCAGTAGTTCGGTGAAGTTCTCTGGAGAACTCTCCTCCGCCCACCTCTAGCCTCCAGGCTCCAAGCAGCAAGAGAGCGCAGCATTTCCAGATCTCAAGTCTTCAGGCCCTCCCTTGGCCCCGCCTTGTGGGCGTAATAGTTACCAAAACCTCAATGGGGGTTGGAACTTCCAGACCAAAGCTGGAATGGCTACTCACTACAGATAGGCTTACTGATATTCTTCTTCAGATCAGGTTATTTATATTTACAAGTATTCTGCTACTGAGAATGGAAGCTTTACTTATATTTTAACAGTATAGAATTAACCTCTAAATTATGAGATTTCTTGATTTATATGAAATTTAACAGATTTAAATCTTATTCCAGAAGTTTAGAAATCTTATTTAAAATATTCAGTTTCATTGACATATATTCATTGCAGAACTTGAATATTTAATGACTTGCAAGCATGCCTTCACATTTGAAATGATATCTAAACTCCCAAAATAAACCTTATTGTTCATAAGTTAGGGTGAAACAATAATTTACTAATTGTAGTACTGGCACAAGTATTTTCCAGACAACATATTTAAAATCACCTTAATCAAACTATCATTTTTGTAGGCAGAAAATTGGTGTCTACAGATATACAGTATTATTCTAAAATTATTTCTATAGTTGGTGGAGAGAGAAAAGAATCCATGTATGTAGTGTGGTTGCATATTTCAGTTCCCTCCTCAGTTGATAATTAATTCTGTAATCATTTTAAAGGTGCTGTGTCCAGAGTCTGTCGTGGTTATGTAGGCTTTTGCTGTGGTTGTTCATATAAATCCCACTGTGTGGTGAAGGATTTCCACTTCCCATTGCTCTTCCCCTGGATGTTGTTTTGTTGCAGGCATATTTCTTATAGCTATTTTTAAGAGAAAAATCATTAAACAGTTGGCAAATGTTTCTTCCTAAAGAACTTCTGCTTTTTATGATTTAGAATGGAGTCCTCCTCTTACTCAACTGCTTGATCTGTATCTGACGTATCACGTTACTTATGTTCTTCATTCTGTGTTTGCTGGATCTCAGCTGAGTTGCCTCCACTTTAAATTTCTTTGTGTGCTCCTCTTTATCCTCACTTGCACTCACTCTATCTACCCTAAGTATTAATAGGAGACCATGTTCTCATCCTGTGTGCCAGAGCATCATTTCTTGCTGAGCACTTGAAACTTCCTTATTTCATTATATTCTATAACTGCTTCACTTGCTTACCTTTAGAAATTTTGCCTTCTTTGAAGTACAATGCTTGTTTTGTTTTTGAAAGACATGCTTGTCTCTCTTCATTTCAGTTCATTCCCAGTCATGTTTGATTCTTCATTTAGCCTTTGACTGAGAGTTTGGATTTGACAGCATCAGCAGTAGATGGATTTCTCTTAAATGTCATTTGTTTTTGTTTAGGCTTTTGTTTTCTTTCTTTGGCTAATAGAAAATTATTCCATGCTGAAAGTGTATAACTCTACATAGTAGATGGCTGTTTGAGCCATGCCCTGAAGCACCGACGCTAGGAAAAGTTACACCTGCCAATTACCTTCAGGTACATGCCCCTGAGGTGTGGCCACTTGGGGGGAGGCTGTCATAGGCAGGTGTAACTGTTACTGGGGGCAGTACCATCCACTACAACTCCATCTCTGATGATGCCCAAGATGTCTTTACTGAGTATAAACACCCAAGTCCCTTTTCTGCAGGAAGAACAGTTGCAGGTGTAGATTCCATCCGATTTCCCACTTGAGAACCCTTCAGACACTGAGGAAGACAGCTTTACTGACGTACCCCTGTTGACCTTCTCCAGCCTCTGTGTCTGCATACCTACTTTCTGCAAGTGTTTTCTGCTTGTCTCAAACACAGTGTTAACTCTTGAGCTCTTCAATATCACACACACACACACACACACACACACACAAACACACACTGTACTTCAGTATTATCACATAGTAAATCACATGAGTTTTGTGAGAAATGAGCAAAAGTACAAACTCTATGTGATGTGCCCTTGAACATTACTACATCCATTTAAAGGAAATGTTATTTTTAACTGTGGCATACTCTTTCCTGGGTGTAACTTTTTTCCTTTTATATCACAAGTTGATTAACTGCTTCAGAGTGTGTGGGCAGGTTCATGCCAGTGGCCACAGAGTGTGACGAAACCTGAGAGTTACATATAAAATGTTTATAAACTGTCATTGATGCCTGAAATTTCATCACAAGACTCTTTCATGTTATATGAAATATAACAGCTTTTCCCCTGCTGTTCTATTTTTAAATACTATAGACAGGACATGAAGGGATACAGTTGTGTGAAAGGCACCCCCTTACCCTGGAGAAACGATATGCTGTGATCTTTCATCTTTATACCAAGTTCCCTTTGGCTTGTTTTTTATTCACCCTATAAAAGTCTATTACATATCTCTTACATAGTTTCTACTGGTACTTCAACTCTCTCTATAAACTGCTAAAACACCCAATATTTATCCCATTAGACCACATAATTCATTCAAATAACTTTTTTCTTTATCACATAATAAAATTAAGAAGCCAGGCAGTGGTGATGGATACCTTTAATCTCAGCACTCGGGAAGCAGAGGCAGGTGGAGCTCTGTGAGTTCAAGGCCAGCCTGATCTACAGAGTGAGTTCCAGGACAGGTTCCAAAGCTTCATAAAGAAACCCTTGTAGCTAGAATTTTCCTGCCTGGCTCACAGTCAGGACAAATGTCTGTCACCTGCCAGTCCCACAGCTGCTCAGACCCAACCAAGTAAACACAGAGAATTATATTGCTTACAAACTGTATGGCTGTGGCAGGCTTCTTGCTTATATCTTAAATTAACCTATTTCTATAAATCCATACCTTGCCACGTGGCTCATGGCTTACCAGCATCTTCACATGCTGCTTGTCATGGCGGCAGCTCGCAGTGTCTCCCCGCACCTTCCTGTTCTCTCAATTCTCCTCTCTGTTAGTCCCACCTATACTTCCTGCCTGGCCACTGGCTAATCAGTGTTTTATCTATTAACCAATCAGAGCAACAGATTTGACATACAAATCATCCCACAGCAAACCCTGTTTCGAAAAACCAAAAAAAAAAAAAAAAAGAAGAAGAAGATTAAAAGCACTGAGTTAGTTATTATCACAGTGTCAGAACTAGAGAAGTACTTATGAGTATTAATTCATTAAATTTATAGCTGTTGGGAGTAGTGAGATGTCTCAGTTGTTAAGAGCACTTTCTGCTCCTACAGAAGATGGGTCATGGGATACCACCATCCACATGGCATCTCACAATCATTTCACCACCCTCTTCTGGCCTCCTACAGGCAAAATACTCACAAACATAAAATAAAAAAAATCTATTAAACATTCTCACAGAAATCCACAAAGATACCCCACAATACACTGCTGGCAATGGGTCAAGTGACAGCCGGAACTGACCTACTCTGGTGATGGGATGGCCAAACACCCTAATTGCCGTGCTAGAAACCCCATCCAACGACTGAGGGAACTAGATGCAGAGATCCATGTCTAGGCCCTGGGTGGAGCTCCAGGAGTCTAATTAGCGAGAAAGAGGAGGGTTTACAATGCGAGAATTGTTGAGACCAAGGTTGGATAAAGCACAGGAGGGACAAATAGCCAAACAAATAGAAACACATGAACTATGAACCAATGGCTGAGGGGCCCCCAACTGGATCAGGCCCTCTGAATGGGTGAGACAGTTGATTGGCTTGATCTGTTTGGGAGGCATCTAGGCATGAGTTGGCTGTTTTAAACCTGGGGCTTATGCAGGGTCGCTAGGCTAGGCCTGCGAGGAGGGGACTGGACCTGCCTGGACTGAGTCTACCAGGTTGATCTTAGTCTTCGGGGGAGGCTTTGCCCTGGAGGAGGTGGGAATGGGGGGTGGGCTGGGAGGAAGGGGAGGAGGGCAGGAGCGGGGAGAACAAGGGAATCCATGGCTGATATGTAGAACTGAATTGTATTGTAAAATAAAATTAAAAAAAAAAAAACATTCTGAGTATTGTTGGAAAGAGTAGGGTACTGTTAGATTTCCAAATTGTTTTAATTAATTGTGTATGATTATGGAATATCCACTATCCTACTGCCTCAAATGAATGCAGTTGACTCTGGGCCTTCTTGTTTCTCTTTATTGTTTTTACTTTATTATGTAATTTACCAGGTTTTTTTTTCTGTTTCAAATATGTGCAAATGTTGAACTTACTAATGGTCAAACTGATGATTTTTAATTCATGATTTTAAAAAAGATCTTTTTGGTCATTTTTATGACCGATTAAAAATAAAAAATTTCAGTCTCCTAAAAACATAAAACTTTCAAATAATAAAGTGTTTGAATCTGATTTATTTTTTGCTTAAGTAAAAGCAAATAAAATGTAAAAAATAAAGCAGTTGTCAAAATATGCAGAGCCTCCAAAGCAAATGAACAGAAAAATTGTGCCAAATGATTCCTATTATAATGCTTGTAGCAATTTATCCCTGAACTAATGAGATATCAATATTCCAAATGTTAAGAATCCAAACTTATTAGTGGAACAAGGAGCTAAATAACGTTCTTTACTCATTAAACAACTTCACTTTCATTGTAATACAAAAGCAAAACTGAAATGATCAAGTTCTACTCACATGGCTGCTGGTGGCTTTTGTCTGAACAGCAAGAAAGTCTGGCTTACATGTCATGAGGTGCAGTTCTTTATTTCAGGCACACACATATGGAGATTGCTAGGATTTATTAACAAACGGAGTACCTGTCACATGGGGACACTAATTATGGTAAGAAAAGAAAATAAATAAGCCGTTTCAACATTTAGAAACTGTTTAGCCCATTAAGTTTATTGAATAATTAGTACAAAAATACCTCCAAAACAGAGCAGTAGTTACTTTAAATTTTATGGCTAGATAAACTGTCATTATTTACTGTATACAGAGGAATTAGATTGGGCACTTTTAAAAATGAATGCAAGTCAATATGTAAATGAGCAGTTTCACTATCTTTAAATTGAAAAGGGATATCCTCTGGATAGTTAATTTCATAGTTGTTAGCAGTGTCCAAATCATAAGGTGAATTGTTCATATCTTGTTATATAAGAAATTATGGAAGTTTATTATTAGACTTTTGTGAGCAACAACCCTGTCTGTCAGAGAACAGTTTATAATATTGTTTGTGTTGTGATGTTTCCAAAAGGCAGAAACATGAATGTGGAGTAATGCAATGTGATATTTAGGTGAGGGTGAATGTCACCATAGGAAAGGCTGCTATAATGATGTTTTAATTTTCAGTTCTGCTGATGAGTACATTTCTGTGAGTTTTAACAGCACTTAGGTTTACACTCAAGTGCTGTTCTAGTCCATAATGAAAAATCAGGCACCCCTGTTATTTTCAATTCTCACTGACAAATCCGCTTATAACTCTTATGTTCATCTTTTTCATGTTTGTAGACAGGAAACAATCAGAATACTGATTTATGAGTAAAATTTGCTATGTCAGATTCTCAAGACCTAATCAGTGCTTACATGGTTAGTCTAGAATCAAGATCTGATCTATTATTCATCTGTTAAATATTTCTTTCAATATATACATGTTACACACTTATAATATTCCAGACATTTGGTTCACCCTGTAAGCAACAAATCAGCTTAAACTTATCACTAGAGAAATTAACCTTCTGAGCAACTACAGTCTGAAAAGATGAGAGCTTTTATCTTTGAGTGGCAAGCATGTGCAAAAGATGGCTATTATTCAACAGTGTAGTTACTGGGGAGTGGGGGATGCTCTTGGAGAACTATATTCAGTGAACTCCAACCAAGTCATGACTCATACATCTGATTTGTTAAATTTCCATTGCTTTGTTGAAGTTTCTAGAAAAAAAAAACACCTTAGAAAGAAAAGGAGTTTATTTTAGTTGACAAGCCTCAAAGGTCCATGAGAAGTTGACTCCATTGTTTTTGACCTTTGGAGAAGCATGATATCATGGTCAGAAACACATGGTTGAACATAACTGATAACAGCAAGCTGAAAACACAGAGGAAGTATCCGAGGTTCCAATATTTTCTTCATAGGGATGCCCAGATATCATAGTTTCTGTCCACTAAATTCCCTTTCTAAAGACACCATCCAACACTTCCTAATGACACCATATGCTGGGCATATGTATATATATATATATATATATATATATATATATATATATATATATACTTAGATATTGATATAGATATAGATGTATATGCACATTTTGAGAGATATAGATACACACACACACACACACACACAAACTCTCACAGGCACATGCACACAAACATGTAATTTAAATTGATGAAATGGTTACAATACCCTGGCAGAAAATGTGGATAAGAAGAATAGTTACAACCCAGACTTTAAGAACTCAGACATTTTAGGTTTAGTTAAAGGAGAAACAGCTGCAAGGATCTTCAAATGGAACCACCAGACTAGATGGAGGAAACACCAACACTTTGGTAAAGTAGAGAATTATCCTACGCATGCAGTGAGATCAACAAAGACTATTTGTCAATAAGTTTACCTGAGATTTGAATTGGGATTCAAATCCATTTCTGTTCACATCAAAGTTCTGTGCAAAATGTTACTACCCCTTACTGCATATAAAAATATTCAGTATCTTTGTATACTGTACTAAAGGATGTCATGTGGTTAGCTAACATATGCCTGAAGCTTTCTAGGCAGCTTCTGAAATGTCATGCTACCTCTTAATAGCCTGATTAAACTTCTGTTGTCTCAAGTGAAAGTAGTCAACACAATCAGAAGCCAAAAGACAGTCTTTTACAGAAATGAAAGATTAAATGCCATCTTCTCTAATACAAATTTCTATGTTTTAAATAACTGGAAGAAAGTCTCATGTCAACTATAATGATTTTATACATAGGTTTCTAAATGTCAGTCTACAGCTAAGTTCTGCTGTGGAAGAGTCCTGAACTCCAGACTCCAAGTCCTTATCAGAAAGATAAATGAGTTCCCACTATCTTGGTTTGGTTGTCTCTGTAGGTTTCCCCATCATGATCTTGATGCCCCTTACTCATAAAATCCCTCTTCCCTCTCTTCAACTGGACTCCTGTAGCTTGGCTGTGGCTCTCTGCATCTGCTTCCATCAGTTACTGGATGAAGGCCCCAAATAAGTTGAGGTATTTACCAATCTGATTACCAGAATAAGCCAGTTCAGGCACCCTCTCCACTATTGCTAGTAGTCTAAGCTTGGGTCATCCTTCTGGATTCCTGGGAACTTCCCTAGCACCCAGTTTCTTCCTATCCTCATGATGTCTCCCTCTATCATAGTATCTCTTTCATTTCTCTCCCACTCTGTCTTGGGACTGGACTAGGCCCTCTGCATAAGTGAGACAGTTGTATAGCGTGATGCAGCTGACAGTAGGATCAGGATCCATCCCTGGTGCATGAGCTGACTCTTTGGTGCCCACCTATAGTGGGACACCTTGCACAGCCTTGATGCAGGGAGAGGGGCTTGGACCTGCCTCAACTGAATGTACCAGGGCTCTGCTGCCTCCCCCTAGGGAGGCCTTACCTTATCATAGGAGGGAATTGGGGGGAGGGCATTGGAAGGAGGGAGGCTGGAGGGCAAGAGGACGGAAGAGTGGGGAGCTATGTGGTTGGTATGTAAAATGAATAAAAAAATTCTTAATAAAAATAAATAAATAAAAGAAATAATTTTAAAAAATTTAGTATACTAAAAAAAGAAAGATAAATGACTGCACTAGATTTCTCAACTTTTAGCCTCAACATTTATTATCATAAGTGGTACTTACATGTTATATTCCATATGTATCTGTATGTAAGGACATATAATATGTTTATGATACATATTTTTGTGAATAGCATGTATAAATATACAAAATAATAAAGAATATAAGCATAAAATTGTGAACCAACAAAGTAAAATCAAGTTGTTTGTTACTAATGCTTAAGTAGGTAGTAGGCATGCTTATTTCTATCTTAAAAATATAAGGGGAACTTATTATATTTATGCTCACACATATTCATCAATAAAATATTTGCCAGATTTCTTAATTATACCATGGATGATGTTTTGACCTTTAAGCTTTGTCTGAATGCTTTTAAAATACCCAGAATGTGAAATTCAAATTATCCGTATTTGTCTATGGTACTTTTGCTACAGTATTGTATGTCTTAGATAATAGTGGAAGTTTCCTTTGTTCTTGGTATGTATTATTCATGCAGCTTTTGTAATCATCATAGGTGCCAGCTGCAAGTACGCATTGATATTAAAAATAAGACAGACATCTTCCTGGAAACAAAATTCTATGTGTGTCTGTTGGCTAGGCATTATAATATGAAAGACAAGTTTTGTTTCACCTTCAGTGGCTGCTAAGAAAAATGCCAGTGAATCTCACAGTCCGATCTGGTATGTTTTCAAAATTGGATTAATCATCTAGTGAAAGCACTTGACCCCATGTAAAATCATTCATTAGTTCCTTTAAGAACACTTTTCATTAAACATGATAAGGTCAAAGTTGATCTCTGTGAATAAACTTAAATGTGTGACAAAAACATTAATCAGGCCAGGCTATCATAAATGAGAAAATTAATAATTTGGAACCAAGTAAACTTTTACGGAAGCATCTGGGTATTTGGCAGTTTAGGGATTAGAAAGCATAGCTCTCAGATGCCCCTATTCCAGAAGTATGGGATGCAGGCATACAGGTAGGATTTCAGATGTTAGCAACTCCCAAATCAGGGTGCTTAAAAATACAAGTTAAAGATCACTTTTAAATAAACAACACTCCAAATCCTGTGTAGTAATATTAAACTCAAGAAGCAATCAATGATGGTCTAAATTTACACAGTTTCTCATCCTTTGCTTGCAACTCTTCCTACCAGAAGGCAGTTGTATTAGATTTTAACAACTGTCAGTAACCTTGTTATGTTATAATTAAGGGAGCACAAAGAAAGGAATATTGCTGGAATATTTTCCAGGAGACTCATATTAAGCTCAAAAAGAGAAAAAATAATCATTTTGTTTGTTTTATAACTTCAGTTTCTTATTGCCATTAACTATACATTGTGTATTTCTCTAGAGGTCAAATAAAAAATATAAAGGTAATGCAAGTATCAATGCTTCAGAAGTCAATTTATGCAGAGTAAAATGTCAGGTCTGCTTTTATGCCTCCAAACACAGAAATCCAAAAGTGAAATGAGCTCACTGTTTAGCTCCAACACAACTATAATATAATAACTTTGGATGAAAAGAAAGCACGGCTTCTATTTTAGTACTCTTAAAATTCAATGACTTCATTTTTTTCTGTAATGTGCTAGAGAAGAGAAATGCAGAGTAACAATATAATCCCCTCAAGCTGTTTTAGATATGCAGATTATAGAATGGAATGCAACTCCACATTTATCATGTTATTCTCAACTTGGAGAAAACGTGGAGCTTGGCAGTTGTGAAATCTGAAGAGATGTTTCTGTTCTCTCTCAGTTTGCAGTATAGCTTGTGAATACAGGATTCAATATTCTCACATTTTGGTTATGACAATCACATGCAGACAAAAATGCTCCAAAACTTAGGAAGTGTGAAGGACTCTGCTAACTGCTTTGCAAATGTTTTTCTATTTTAATATAATATTAACTATATATGATTTCTAAAGTTAATATAAATATCTGAAAGTAGTTACAGGTGTTTTGTTTCTGTTTAATCTTTATTGAATTTTAACTTAACTTTATAAAATTTCTTCTTTGACAATTTCAATTTCATACATGTGTACAGAGCATTCTGTCTTCTGACTTCCTCTCACCCCATCTCACCCCCCTCTTCTGTATAAGTACCCTTCTTACATTTTTTTGGTTTGTTTTGTTTTATCTTGTGACTTATCCAATTTTCCTAGGGCCATCTATGTGACCATGGGTTTGGAAGTGTCCACTGGGGCCTGGGTGGCTGGGTACACAATGAAGAACCCTCACCTAGAATCCTCCAGACTCAATAGTTTTGCAGGGAAATGTAGGGCCACATGTGCCAACCCCTACCCATGATTGACTGACAGCCCCAGCTTTGAGCAGGCCTAATGGAAGGAACTTCAACCACTGTGGGATCATGACTGCGATGGCTGTGTCATGCACAGAACATAACGTTTCCTAGCACCTCAGTCCTTATCCTTTGGCTCTCCCATTCTTCCATTTCCTTTTCAGCAGCATTCCCCAGCTTTAGATGGAGTGCTGCAAATGTCAGGCTTAACCACCAGCTGCCATGTATTTTCAGCACCCAGAACAGTCATGAATCTCTGCATTCACAATTATACATTACAAAGAGGACAGTCTCTGATTAAGTCTGAGAATAGCATTTGTCTATGGGTAGAAACATAATATTCAGAAGGTAGCTTGGGGCTATATCAAAATAGTTACATCACAAAAGTCAGCTACTTTCTGGGGCTTTAGATCTCCCTAACAATATATTTTTTTTAACCTGAATTTACAGTCCCAGATCTTCCCTCCTATCGAGCAAGCGTCAAGTCCAATCAGGCACTGTTTAGCTACCTCTTTAACACTTGTATGGCTATTTGTCATAGATATGAGATTTAAACCACGGAAAGAGAGACCCCACGTGTGTGAAAATTGGAAGTCCACTCCTGGCCAGGTGATTGAGTCAGGCAAGTTCCTGCTTCCACTTCTGCTTTAATGCTCAATAAAATGGCTCATTAAAGAGCGATTTCTGGGCTGAGTTTAATTAAAAGCACACATAGTACATGGCCCCAGAGGCTGAAATTTTTTTCATAGCTGGAGAAAGTCCCTTTAGTTAAACCATAATGTTCAACACTGAAATCATTTGCTAGAAAAAAATCATTGACAAACTTTGGGTTTTTTTAATTAACTTTTAATTTATATTTTATGTCACTTCGCATGATTGCTCTTAAAATTTTGTATTCAAAAGTATTATGAAAAGAATCCTGGGAGAGGAACTATTATCATCATATTGGACACGTCTTCACATGGAGTTTTGCTGGTGATAATGCAAAGGAGTCGCTACTCTCCAGCTGTGGCCACCATTCAACTCCACTGAGATGCTTCACACATCTTCAGGTGCATCTCGCAGACACTGCCATCTTATAAAATCAGTCAGTCCAAATCTTCCAACTTTGAATAATACACTATCAAAATATATTTTTTCTCTACTTTAATTGCCTGAAATCCTATCTGTCCACATGAATGCATAATGAAAATTTAGCTACCCAATAATAGCATGGTAGCTTAGTTTTGACTTCACAGATAAATTTTAGCAAAACACCTTAGGAAAGTCCCAGTAGTCTTTATATGTGACTGTTATATAAGCAGGTGAAACTCTTTACCAGAAGAATCAACTGTACATAGTATAACTGGATTAAATATATATACAATTGTAGTGATTTTGTGAAATCTATGGATTATTTATGTGAATTCTCCTTTATTCTGAATCATGCTCATTTTCTTGGCTAATTATGGTGTAATGCTTGTTATTTTGTATGTTTGTGCTGATTAACTGGAGGTATTGTTAGAGAGAATGGCACTGGGGTTTAAGTAGATTTTCCTAATTAACTTTAACAGCAAGGAGAAGGGCTTTATTGAGTTTTGAAAAAAATGAGAATACATTGTCCCCTGTTGACCAAGCAGGAAATCTCAAGAAAAATCCAATCCAATCAACCAAGCAAGCAAACAACAGAAAAACATCATATTGGTTAAAGAGGGGTCACTTGCTTTACACTGTAAAAGATATATTTTGCTCGCAGGGTGGTGGTGGTGCACACCTTTAATCCCAGCACTCAGGAGACATAGGCGGGCAGATCTCTGTGAGTTCAAGGCCTGCCTGGTCTACAGAGTTACAGAGTGAGTTCCAGGACAGATTTAGTACTGGGAATTTTGCTTCTGATCACTTGTTGATTTATGTTTCTACCCCTGCTTATTATTTTCGTGTCCTGGAAGTTGTGCAGATTAAGGGCATTCCCTTCTGAGTTGGGCTGAACAGGTGCAAGTCCAGGTTTCTCTCTTTATTTGTCTTATGACTTTGAATGATGTAATTGCTTTCTTTTACTAAAACAATTATGTTGAAGATTAAAGATGCTCTCCCTGTAAGATATGTAAGATTGCTATAACAGTAAGTAGGTAGGCACTTAAGTTGCTTTCTCTTGTTATAATTAATTTTATGGAGTGTAAAATTTTCTTCCATTATCCATGTACTTTCTATATTATTCATTTTGGGGTGGATATTACACCCTAAGCTAATTCTGTGGCTTGATGGTGTAAGACACATGGGTACCCCAAAGCTGTGTCCTTTTTCATTTTATTCCATACAATTGAATTTAAGTTTTGTGCTAAATAAAGAATGGTAGTCTCATAAGTTTATAATGTAGTAAAAAATCGTCCTGTCACCTAGTAACACAGATTTGGGAAGGAGGCTGCAGTGCAATGGATTATGCATGTGAATATGGTGAGACTGGTGTAAAACAAAGCAAAACAATAAAAACAAAAATATCATTGTGCTGCCCAGTAAAAAATTATATTACACATATTTGCATATAATACAATACATAATAGCAGGCAATAATGTGAGACAGTTATTTCCTTTCTTATGTATGGTTTGTATTATTGTTACAGATTGCATTTCTCCTACTTACTAAATATTTACTGTAAGAGATTCTGTCATCCTACACTGACAACAGGCTTGCCTATCTCATATGTGTGGTGTCTCTTGGTTATATAAAAAAGCTGTGTAAAATGAGACACCTCCATCATCTAGGTTTGTGGTCTGCCCCCCACAATCAAATTGCTTTACAAAGCATTTCTTGAAAGGTATTCTATGCATCAGAGTTTTTACATTATAAAAACTCTGATAATTCTCATTCTAAAAGTTACTGTTTTTATATGTATAATTTCTTTCTATTAGTATCTCTGTGGATACTAATATTGATATAAATAATACATATCTAAAGGCATTCTGTTTGCTAACTTTTTGACCCACGCAACATTTCCACTCACCCACTTCCTCTTTATTGGTTCTGTGCGATGTTTGTTGCTTAGTTATATGCCTATCTTTGAAGCTCCGATGTCTGGCAGGCTTGTGCCTTCTTTTTACAAAGTTATATGCTTCCTGCACCCCTTCATCTCTCCCTTTCTTCATGTGCGTGTGCATGTGCGTGTGACAGCCAAATGCTATTAGCAATTCCAGATACATTTAGGGTTCTCTTTTCTATAGTCCTTCACTTACTGTTTCTCCCTAGATATCTGTCTGTCACTGCATGCGGAAGGTGATTTCCTTGAGCACCCCAGCTTACCTAATATCCATGCTTGTGCTAGAAGCTCTTGCCAAAGGGCTCCTGATCTTCTGTGCACTGACATTGATGCTCCTGTGTCCTCCTGATGAGAACTGCTTACAGCTTTCCTGCCTTCCTTATTGCTTTATGTTCCCCTGGAATTTTCACAGAGTTTTTCATTCATGTAAAGTGACTCTTTGGAATATACTAATTTTAAGTGTTTAAAATGTCATTTGTATTTTGTTTTAATTGATATGTGGTAATTATACATATTTATGGCATGCAGAATGTTGTTTTGATATTTACACTTTGTGCAATAATTGAATCATGATATTTATGTTAGCACCTCATATATAATCATGCCTATGAAATGTGTGCAGGGGTATAATGTATTTATATATAATATATTCAATTCTGTCAACTTGAAATATAAACTATTAGATTTTGTTGCGTTTTTAATTGGACTTTCAACAAAGACATGCATCCCTGCCCTGACCCTGGTAACCTGTATTTGTGGCTTTATTGCTACAAGAGCTTTGTGGATGTTGTTAAGTTAAGGATTTAAGTACTGGTCAATCTGGATTGCTTGAGTGTGGTCTATCTCCATTGATGAATGTATTTATAAGAGACATGTGAGAAGAGGGAGAGAAATCTATGGGAAGGTGGAGTCAGAAATCAGTAATGTGGCCAAAGACAGCCAGGAGCCGCTAGCTAGTGGAGGCGGAGAGGAAGACTCCTTCCCTCCAATACCTTCATCTGTAGTGCACCCTTTTACAAACTGCTTTGGGGTTTCAAATTGAAGGGTTATGTAAAGTGAATTTCCGTGGATTTAATTCACTGCCTCTATGGTTCTTTGTTGTGTAGGTCCTGAGAAATTAATAGTTACCCTATTTTTTAAACCTACATTTGCAACTTCTTCAGAAAATATTGGTTATTTGTTCACGCAGAAAAATTAATACTAATACCCAAAATTTTCATTTCCTCCTTGTCATTTATGGAAAATGTTTTTACCTCCACCCATAGCTACCCCCCATGTATCTGTCACTGAGACTGTATCATATTTCTGTCTCTGCTTTACCCGCAAGCATTGTTTAAAATCTGATGGTTTTCTTTTACATATGAATACGGGCAAACTTGGTACAAAAGTAAGCAAGTAAATAAAAGAATTTCTCACTTGTGCCCTGTGCCTTCCTTCTTTTATAACTAACCTTTGAAGAACCAAATGCACCCCAGCCCTGTCAGCATCTGTGTAATGCAATCTCCACATCACAAACATCTATATAACCTAACAGTGCCAGTGTCCTTGACATGCCAAGACCCACAAACATCTCTATGTGTATTTCAGTTGACCACACTTCACATTGCATGCTGACACCTGACTGCCCCCCCCCTCCGCCCCGGTTTAAGTCTTTAACTCTGCTTACCTTCTGTTGATTATTCTGATTGGTCACCCCTATTTGATCTCACACACATGGTTTTTCCCCCCTTGGTCCCATCAAAATGTCAACAGAATGCCCTAGGTTTCTGTTTTTGTCCATCTCTTCTTGCCACATTGGATGAGGACTCGGTGATCTTGATACACAGGGCACATTGAGGCTTCTGAAATGTAACTCCTAAACTAGAACTCATTGAAGGCTTTGCTAATGAACACTCACCGGCTACATACCCATGTTCACTTACATATTGCAAGAATGTCAGTTAGTCCTTCATGTTTTACATCTCCCCATTCCAACTCAAAACCTGCTACTCTGTATTAGCAGTTGTAGTGACAGGCTCTACATTCAAGCAACCAAAAAACAGAATACTGTTAGCAGCCACAAGCCCATGTATATATACTCTCATGTGATATTTCTGTCCCTGATGTGAACAACTACATTATTATGGTGTAGGTGCAGGTGTTACAAAAAAATTATCTAGAGTGAATAGGTTTTACGTCTTGTTGAAGTATAATGTCTGATTAGACTACAGAATTGAGAAAGACAGTGCAAGTCACCTCTAGAGACAGAATAAAGACTGCTACAATTAATAATAGAAAGAGAGAATGGTGAGGACTAGGGATGGCAGCAGCAAACACTGGTGTATTATATTGTCTAAAATCCTATATCATAAAGGTGTGCGCGTGCGCGTGCGCGTGCGCGTGCGCGTGCGTGTGTGTGTGTGTGTGTAAGAGAACTGCAGTGAATAAGTGGACGGAAAGAAAAGGGACACTTTAGCCAATGGGAACAAAACAGGAAGCTGGTGGAGTGTAATGAGAGAAACAAGAATTTTATAACAATTTGTGCCAAGGGAAGCTTGTAGAATCTCATTTTTTTCTTATATTACTTAAATATAGTGGATTTGTTCCATTTAAATTTATTTTCATAATATTACAGCATAACTTGAAAGAATAAAATGATAATGTTAAGCAATAATAATTTTGCTAAGAAAATGAAAATGCTGAGCAAAAGTACTAGTTACTTTTAAGATTTAACTAAGGAATGGGAGTTTCAGCAGTAATCTGTCTTCTCTCTGTTGTGTCACCCACAATCTGCTTCATGACCTCTGGTGATAGTTGCAGGCAGTGATTGACACCAGCTCTGGAGCAGAGGAAGCCACATTTCCTGCCCCTGATGTTCTCATAGCCAGGCTGCAGGCTTCTCAAGCAAAGGCCTTTGGTCAGGCCAACTCACAGCAGGTGTCTAAGCTAATGAAAGAAGTCACAGCGCCTTGGATTCTCTGCAGCCTTAAGGACAAGTAGCTGACATAAGCATTCCATTGTCTTTTTGTCTCTCCTCCATTTGTGGGAGAATTTGAGGTTTGAAAATATATTCTTGAAGATGCCATTAGGAGTTTTTAGCTGGCCCCCGGAATGGGGAGATTACTTTCCTCTTCTGAGCACTAGTCTGTTTGTCTTTAACCAACCAACAGAATAGCTTGCCTCATATCACTGTCCATCGCCATTTTTCACATTGCCAGTCTGGCAGCAAGGTGAACTGACTTTCCTCCATTATTAGAGCTGCATTAAAAAATTGATAAGTGTCCTAGCTACATTTCAAAACTTTGACTATTTCTCTAACACTGCATATTAAGAACTCTCAAGTATCCAAGGGGTAATTTTGAGTGCAAATAAATATATCTAAGAAGAATTTTGAGGGTACTACACATCCTAACTCTTTAGTTCCAAAGACATTGGTTTATTAACAATTTTCAACTGAAATATAGTTCCACATGTAAATCCAGGAATTTTTTTGTACTCAGAATTAGAATCTAAAGCATCACACATGTTAGATATGTTGTACTACAGAGCTACATATCTGGTCCCTTGTTCTGCACAAAGAATTAACAAAAGGAAATGCAAAGTTCCTCTGCTGCTGACATGTGACCTTTATGCTATCTTAGCACCGATCTTTCATTTAATTTCAACATGATCTCTGCTTCATTTCATAGATTCCTGCATCATACTTAGATGTGTGCTTGAGCTGCATGCCCTTTCCACTATCTGTATTTACTTTCAATAACTTTGTGTTCTAAAATAGAGATAGCATCAGGAGTGTTATTTTCAAAGTATTACTTTATCATTTTTAGAAAATCAATGAAAGAAAAGAACTTCAAATTCCTGGTACTGTGTGTGTGTGTGTGTGTGTGTGTGTGTGTGTGTGTGTGTGTGTGTGTGTGTGTGCGTATTATGGGTTTGGATATGTATGTAGTGCAAAGGATTTGATAAAAGTTATGTGTGCTTATTAAACTTGTGAATACATACTGAGTCTCAAAATAGATAAATGCAATAAAATTAGGCCAAAGAGACACTTTTCCTAGAACTAAGGAGATGACTACCCAGAGGAAGTGATTTAGCTAAATAAATATCTTATCATTCTGCAGATTTGAGGTAAACTCTATTTTCCATCATCCTATCCCTTCTTTTCAATTGGTTGGTAATAATACACCATTTCACCTTTTGAATCCTTTCTGAATAGGAAGTACATGTACCTCTTCTTCAGGCTCCACAGTACCTGTGACGATTAGAATCTCTCTCCCATATACATGAAATTACCCTACCCATTGAAACTTCCCTTTATTTTATATTCTCTTTTTTATTGGTTTTATCTAGGAGCTCAGTTTCCTAGAGTCAACTAATGAATCCTGAGTTAGAATAACTAGTAGAATCACATAGAACAAATTGTAGGTAAGAAATTGTTTTCCAATAGGAAATGTCTTCATTAGAAAAATACGAATGCTAAATATATTTCTGTCTTAGTTTTCTGATGTGACTCTATTTGATTATGGCTTATTTTGCAAAAGACTAACCTGTCATTGGGTGACTGCCCACATTTCACCCTATATTTTCTATGTATGTTACAGTGAAGGTCTGATCCAAATCCATTGGAAACTTTCCACTTTGCTTACTGAGGACATTATCCATCCAAGATTTACAATTGCATTTCCTTCATTGTACTTGATTGCATGTCTTTGGCACCACAAAAGACTGCTTATCAAAAGTTGTCTCCTTCCTTACATTATCTCCTACTCTCTGCTCACATCCCTTGCTAATATGTACCTTTGAGTTCCTCTTTGGTTTTTCTATTTACCCATTAAATAAATGATCCTTAGAGATCTATTAACTCATGTACATAATCTGTCTACATATCTGATTTCCCTTTTTGGCTTTGAACTTAGCTATCTTTTTCTTCCCAGAGAGTTATCCTGACTGACAGTATCTATTTCCACTTACCTGTCAGCAGACACTCACAAAACCACAATATGGTCTAAATTGGGTTTTTAATAACTATTTTCAGGCTAAATGTAGTGGCACATGCTGTGACTCCAGCAGTCTGAATTCTAAAGCAGGAGTAATCATGATTTCCAGGGAAATATGTTCATATGAGTTACATAGTGAGTCTCTGTCAAAGATGAAAAAAGAGAGGGGCAGGGAGAAGAATGAGGAAGAGGAGAGGTACACGGGGCAGAGCATGGAAGGAAAGAGAAAAGAGGAAAAGAAAAAGAAAATCACTCTAATTTAAGTCTTCTTTTTTCCTCTGCCAAGTGATTTTGACATATTCTTTACTAAATCACCTTGGGAGGTCAGAGCTGATGTTGGCTTCCCTCTTTCTTCTCCATCTGCACATGCAACATGTCAGTAAATCTCAACTCTATTACACTTCTCTCTTTTTATCACTGCCTTCCACCAACTTTGCAAATTTTCAAATAGCAAATAATAAAACTAGTTTTCTGTGTCTGTAGCTTTCAGTCTCGCCTCTTCCAGGAAACATGTACAATGTTAGCTGGTTTATTTTTCTACCAAAAAAACTTTTTCTTTTAGAAAACAAGATTTTTAGAGATATTACTTTGCCCCTTTTCGTTCATAAGATTTTAATTTCTCAGTGTTGAATATTTCAACTAGTAAAGTTTTTATAATACTATAGCTAGAATTTTCCTGCCTGGCCCATGGTCAGGACAAATCTCTCTCACCCACCAGTCCCACAGCCACTCAGACCCAACCAAGTAAACACACAGAGACTTATGTTGCTTACAAACTGTATGGCCATGGCAGGCTTCTTGCTAACTGTTCTTATAACTTAAATTAACCCATTTCTATTAATCTATAAGTTGGCAGGTGGTTCGTGGCTTACCAGTATCTTAACATCTTCTCATGGCGGCGGCTGGCAGTGTCTCTCTGCCTCAGCCTTCCACTTCCCAGAATTCTTCTCTCTCCTTGTCCCACCTATACTTCCTGTCTGGCTACTGGCCAATCAGTATTTTATTTATTAACCAATCAGAGAAACACATTTAACATACAGAACATCCCACAACACTTCTCCTTTTTTTCAAAAAGGAAGGTTTTAACTTTCACATAGTAAAATTACAGATAACAAAACAATTACCAAGCAAGAATTACAGTTACAATATCTAGTCTATTTATACTATCTAGTCTATTTGTATTTGGTAAAATTAAAAAAGATATTCTATCTATCTTATATTTGTGAGTCTAAGGTTTCTTATCTAACTTATCTTTTATCATAACTAAGGAAAAATATAATTATCTAGTCTTCAACATCAAAGTCCCCAGAAAGATATACTATTACCTGAGAAATGGGAGAAGGATGCAAGCAACTCTCAGAAGTCTTGTGAGAGTAGACAGAGACAGCTGGCAGCCTGGACAGTTATCCAAAGTTTCTCTGTAAAGCTGGGGCATCTGTCTTCAGCCCAAAGGTCTAGAGTCTCTCAGTCACTTCTCTCTGTGTCCTGTAGAATGACTGGCAATTTCTTCTGAAAGGCATGAACCTGAAGGACCATTTTGCCAAGCAAAGTTCAGTGGTCACCTTCCTATGGGTCCTGCATATCCAGTCGATCAAGCAGTCCAAGCAAGAACAGTTTTTTTGCACAAATGGCTTCTTTTGCCAAGAAGAAGATAAACTCCATATAGAGTGTCTTCGATGCCCATCCTCCTCTCTGAAGTAAATTGGTGTTGCCAGGAACAGACATGTCTTATTGTCCAGAAAGTCTAAATTTTTAAAACATTTTAAATGCTATATTCTGTAGGTCTTTAAAGTGTTTGAAAATTACCTACCTAATTGAATTATATCTATGTATACCTAACAACATAAAACAACAAAAACAACACGGCCATAAGTTTGACTACCATAGAAGACTAATTATTAATCTGTATTTCTTAATTATCCATTACAATCTAAATGAGTTACATAAACATAATACCTCAAACCAGAGTAGAAATACATATATAGTATAACAAAATTAACTTCAAATTTGTATCAAAAAACTAAAATCTATACCAATGTAAAACATTTCAAACAAGTTGTTGCTCTTTAAAAGGAGGTTGGTTCATTAATCTACCATTTCATCCTATCATATCTATATTATATCCCCTTTTTTTCTTTAGAGAGAGGTTGCATTTATAATCAACCTGTTTTAAATAAAAATATTGGTTTTTCTCTGTCCCACACCAGAGGGTTCTTCTGATATGGAACACAAGAATCTCTTAACCTTTTCTTTTAGTAATATGCTTAGGTTTAGAGAAAGAGTGAGCCAATTCCATTGCCAAAGCCAGCTTGGTATATTTGGGAATTTGGGCATAGCTTCTCTCACTACTTCCTGCTACAGGGGGGAGCTGTATCTTATGGGGACACAAAGAAAATTTTAGGATTATGGAGTAGTCCAAGAGGGTGTATCATCTAAGCCTGTTACCTTGAAATCATCCTAGATGTTGGATCATCTGGGCCATGATGTCATCAGAGACCTTTCAGGGGGTCTTGGCTCATCAAATCTGATGTATCGTAAACTGGAACAAATCCATAGCCTCTGATTTTCTGTGGAAACAAAAGCAGAGCCTCCTTTCCAAAGCAACATATTTTTACATCCAAATTTTGAAGTCAAGGTACCTTTAAAATAAACATATTGGTTTAACTCAACAGCTTTCACAATCAAATGTCTTTCTGCAGTTAAGACTATCAAAGACAATGTAATCCAGATTCTCTGTGTGATATCCATCTTTATGTGTCTTATTTTTATACTACCTTTATTGTCTCTTTAAAGACTTTATTTTTTTAAACTATCTATTTCTTTATATAACTGTATATTGCTGTGGATATCACTCTATATAAATAAAACACTGATGGCCAGTTGCCAGGCAGGAAGTAGGTGGGACAAGGAGAGAGGAGAATTCTGGGAAGCGGAAGGCTGAGGAGAGAGACACTACAGCCACCTCGAGGAGAGGCAGCCTGTGAGGATGCCGGTAAGCCACCAGCCACGTGGCAGGGTATGGATTTATAGAAATGGGTTAGTTTGAGATGAAAGAGCAGTTGGCGGGAAGCCTGCCACGGCCATACAGTTTATAAGTGATATAAGCGTCTGAGTGATTATTTTGTAACTGGATTGTGGGACTGCGGGGCTTGGGGAACCTGGAGAGAAGCGCTCCAGCTACAAATGGCGCCCAACGGCTCGAGTTTCCACCTTAAACCTGAGAATATTTAATAACCAATTCTAAACAGAGCCAAAACCAGGTTCCTGCTTCTTGTCTCATATGAGCAGCTAGACGCCGCAAAACGCGGGTTTGAAC
This sequence comes from Peromyscus maniculatus bairdii, assembly GCF_049852395.1. Lineage (NCBI taxonomy): Eukaryota > Metazoa > Chordata > Mammalia > Rodentia > Cricetidae > Peromyscus > Peromyscus maniculatus. The sequence continues at coordinate 26,633,646 of NC_134854.1, read as the reverse complement.
ACTGGCGGGTTCCTGGCGTGTGCGTTTGACCGGTAGTATGGCGTGAATGAGGGGTCTGCCAGAGGCACATTATGCTGTGTAGTAGATTTAGTCTTTACTAGTATTTTTTTTTTTTTAAAAAAAAAAAGGTTTCTGGGCTACATGCTGCTTTGATAAAAGCTTAGACCCACTATTTCTGAGACTTGATGACTCCCAGAGCTGGCGGAAAACGTACCACTGCCATGTTGGGAAGCTGAAGTGGGCGGAGCCAGCAGCCACAGCACTGTTTCAGGCTTAGAAGGATGCAGTTTAAAGCAATAGGCTCACAAAAAGACTGATTCAGATAACATCGTTTACAATGTGTGTAAAATATACGTAGGCTTCAAAGAGACAAAAAAATTAATGTAAAAAGCCACGTAAAGATGAATATTACACATACAATCTGGATTATGTTCTCTTTGATATTTGTAACTGAAGAAAAACATTTGATTACAAAAGCTGTTGAGTTATGCCAAAATGTATATTTTAAAGGTACCTTGACTTCAAAATTTGGATATAAGGATATGTTACTTTGGAAAAAAGGTTTTGCTTTTGTTTCCACAGAAAGCCAGAGGCTGTGGATTTGTTCCAGATTAAGATACATCAGGTTTCACCAGCCAAGACCCCCTGAAAGGCCTCCGGTGACACCATGGCCCAGATGATCCAACATCCAGAGCGGTTTCAAGGCAACTGGTTCACACAATACAGCCTCAACGACTACCCCATAGGCTTAAAATTTCCTTTGCATCCCCATAAGATACAGCGCCCCCCTCCAGCAGGAAGTAGTAAGAGATGCTACGCCCAAATTCCCAAATATACCAAGCTGGCTTTAGAGGTGGAATTGGCTCACTCCCCCTCTAAACCCAGACATATTGCTTTAAAAAAAAATGGTTAAGAGATTCTTGTGTCCCAAATCAGAAGAGCCCTCTGGTATGGGACAGAGAAAAACCAATATTTTTATTTAAAACAGGTTGATTATAAATGTGATCTCTTTCTAAAAAAGAAAAGGGGATATGTTATGGATATATAGTATATAGAGATGATAAGATAAAAGGGTAGATTAATGAACCTACTTTTAAAGAACAACTTGTTTAAAATGTTTTACATTGGTATAGATTTTATTTTATGTTTAAAATGTTTTGCATTGGTATGGATTTTGGTTTGTTGATACAGGCTTGAAGTTAATTTTGTTCTACTGTATATATATATATATATATATATATATATATATATATATATATATATATGTTTCTATTCTTGTTTGAGGTATTGTGTTTGTGTAACTCATTTAAAATTGTAATGGATAATTAAAAATAGATTAATAATTAGTCATCTATGATAATCATATTTGTAGCCATGTTAGTTAAGTCTTCTAGGTATACATAGATATATTTCAGATAGATAGGTAATCTTCAAACACTTCATAGACCTAGAGAATATGGCATTTAAATAACTTAGAATTCTGTTGAAGTGAGACACAATTGCTCCTGGCTGCACCAATTGATCCCGAGAAAATGTTGGGCTTCTAAGACATTTCCATTTGGAAGTTTGTCTTTTTGGCACAAAATGGCCTACTGGGCAAAGAACTGCCCTTGCCTTGACGGCTAACAGTATGAATGCAATGCTGTCCTTTCTGGACAAGCGGGACACAAGGAAAGCGACCACTGTACTCTGCCAAGACAGGGTAAGATGGTCTTTCAGAATTCCTGCTTCTAAAAATGGTCTGTCATATACTCTAGGCCTGTAGCCAATTTGAATGCACCAACAATGCTGAGAAACATTATTAGGTGACTGTCCAGGCTGCCAGCCGTCTTGGTCTACTCTTGCAAGATTCCCGAAAGTTGCTTGCATCCGTCTACCATTTCTCAGGTACCATTATGTTCCTTCTCAGGTCTTTAATGTGGTTGAAGACTAGATAGTCGTAATTTCCTCAGTTATGATAAAAGATAAGATAGCTATAAAACCTTAAACTCACAAATATAAGATAGATAGGACATCTTCTTTAATATTGTAACTATAATTCTTGCTCAGTAATGGTTTTGTTATATGTAATTTTACCATGTTAAAGTTAAAACCTTCCTTTTTAAAAAAAGAAGAAAGGGGAAGTGCTGTGGATATCACTCTATATAAATAAAACACTGATGGCCAGTTGCCAGGCAGGAAGTAGGTGGGACAAGGAGAGAGGAGAATTCTGGGAAGCGGAAGGCTGAGGAGAGAGACACTACAGCCACCGCGAGGAGAGGCAGCCTGTGAGGATGCCGGTAAGCCACCAGCCACGTGGCAGGGTATGGATTTATAGAAATGGGTTAGTTTGAGATGAAAGAGCAGTTGGCGGGAAGCCTGCCACGGCCATACAGTTTATAAGTGATATAAGCGTCTGAGTGATTATTTTGTAACTGGATTGTGGGACTGCGGGGCTTGGGGAACCTGGAGAGAAGCGCTCCAGCTACAGTATATATCACCTTTTTTGTCTCTTTCAAGCCTATGTGTATTTTACACACATTGTAAACTATGCCTTCTGAATCTGTCTTATTGTGAACCTATTGCTTTAAACTGCAGCATTCTAAGAAGGAAATGGCTGCTGTGGCTGCTGACTCCACCCACCCCAGCTTCCCAACATGGCAGTGGCTCTGGGAACCATCAACTATTAGAAACAGTGGGTCTATGCTTTTATCAAAGCAACATGTAGCCCAGAAAAATTTTTTTCTTTTTTAACTAGCAAAAACTATATCCAACCCACAGCATAGTGTGCGGCTTGGAAACACCTTCATGTAACATAGCTTAGGTCAAGCCCACATGCCTACAGGCTACTGCTAACTTGAGAGAGACAACTAGGAAGCTGTTTTTAGCTCCATTTTAGAATTTTTTTTCTCAGGTTTTAGGTGGAAACTCTTGCCAACCTGTTGGGTGCCATTTGTAGCTGGAGTTCATAAGATTTTAATTTCCTAGCACCGAATATTTCAAATAGTAAAGTTTTTATAATAATCCAAAGTGCCATGTTCCAACCACCTTGAGGTATTTGTGATGCTCTCATAGGCCAGTCACTGTGATGTCTTTGTACTGTGACTCCCACTGTTCTTCCCAATGGGAACACCTTCCTGGACTGAACTCACATCCAGCTTTCTAAGTCATGAAAAGTAGAAAACACCTGACATGTAGCACATGTCCACATGAAATGTATCAAAATATGGACATCTTTATCCTCATCTTCATATTTTGTAAACTGACAAAACTTGTGCCTTATATATTTCATGACTAAAATGGAGGTTTCATAAAAACTCATTAAAACTAAAATTAATTGGTTAAAACTTACATTTTCCTTAAACCATTATGATCAACTTGTTCCACAGACACAAGGGGAAAATATCTAAGTTATTCAATGGTATTTAATAATTACAAAGGTCACTGAGACTGAAGGTATGTGCAAAATACAGATGAGTTCTCAGAAAGTGCTATCTTCAGTGAATCCCTCAAAGTAACTTCTGAGTTTGTGACTATCTCTTTATGCGCCTGTCACTACTTAAAATGATCCTTTGAATATTATTGCAGCAAGCAGCTCTCTGAGAACTGGAAAAGATTTTTAAAATACTTTCATCTTTATCTTTCTTCCTCTTATAATTTACAGACAAAACACAACACACACACACACACACACACACACACACACGGCCATACATACATGGCCACCTCCTATCAGATCAAGAAAATAAAACAAGCATTTAATTAACTCTCTCTCAAACAGAACACTGGAAAGGCCAATTTCAACTCTGTTTTTGTACTCCCAGGTTTGGAACAAATGCATCCATTCTGCCTTTGTGTTATCTGACAGTGCTTATAAAGCCCAGAAAAACAAACACTATTAAGTTGATTTTTAAATGATTGGGAAACTGGCTGCTTGCTTTATAAAAATGTTAATTAATATAATTCTAAAAGTATTTTTATTGTCAAAAACTGCTCTTCTCACGCAATTGCAAAAAAAGATCAATATTTATAACAAATCTAAACATCAACATAAAACCTGGACAAACCTAGAAATATTTTTTTAAGAACAGAGGCTTAATGAAAAATTCAACTTCAAAAGACAGACAAAAGCAGTGATCTCAAGCCACTCACTCTAAAGATGGGACATTAAACAGCTCATTCATCCAACTGGAAGCCTTGCTTTGCCTAATAAAAGGAGCTGTGCCTCTGTTCTTCAGCCACAGGATGCTTTGGTCATGACTCCTGTGGCTACAACCAGGGTTAAAGATAAAAGACAGAGGTAAATGGTGGCATCAAGTTGTTGATTCAATGTTTCCTCTCAAAAATAATTTTCAACAAAACTTTAAGGTGCACAAATTCAAATTATTTGAATTTTATCCAGTTTTGAGATCATAAATATGTACTGCCAGAAGCTATCAAACAATATGTTAATTGGTATTTTTTCCATTTGCAAAATATAAGATGATGAGATATCTAAAAATTAAGAAAAAAGAGACTTTATTATTTCTGGGATAGTTTTTGTGTTCATGAATTTTTCTTTGTTAATATTATCTTTCTATCTCGCATATATTAGAGACTCAATACTTAATGTTTTATTAATTTGTAGCTGTATTGTTAGTCTTTAGGGTAGTAGATTTAAATTTTCCCTTAAAATTCAATTTAATTCTTATTTCTTAACTCATCACTATTCCAAATACATAAAACATTTAAAAAAAATGAAGCAAATGAAATTTTGACATTTCACTAAATAATGATAAAAATCACTTTGCACAGTGGGAGAAGTTATTTTCTGCATCAATAAAATTACATGATCTCAATAAAATATTTCTCATTATCTCAAGCAATGAACAACATTTCTCTAGATTGTATTCCAGACAGGGTCATTAATATGGTCATGCTGTAAGGCCATCTTTTTCTCTCTGTCACTGTGAGAGGTAGCAGTCTTTCATGCTCTTCTCTCTGACAAAGTCCCAATACTTTAATACTTCCCTCTGACCTGATGACACTGTTCTTAGTTTGTGAGACAATAAACATGCTTAGGATCTCCACAAACTCATGACACCATCTAACGGCCCCTTGCTTCCCACCTCTTCAGGCTTTCCCCCAGTATTTATTCAGATCTGGAGAGGCAGTCCTGCTTCCCAGGACTCGCTGTTTGCATTTCTTCTACTCACATCCACCTGCCTGTTCAGGATCCTCCCAGAACACTGTCCTCATTCCCACACTCTCATTGGTCAACTCCTTTTCGTCAGTTTAGGATTCCTTCTCACATCCTGACAGTGGGAATTAATAGTCAGGCAACTGGTTGTGATGTATAATTGGCATCTGAAAATAATAATATATAATCTTGCTTCCTTTTCTTACTCAAAAAACTAGCGTTTTATCTAGCTTTTCCATCCCCAGGAAATATGAAGTTCAAATTCCCAGTCCATAAACTTTATGCTCTATTTTCTTTTTCACTGCATATCAAATAAAAAAAAAAAACATACTGTCATACTTAAAAAAGAGGGGGCTGATGAGACAGCTCCGTCACTAAAGTGGAGGGCATGGAAACACAGGAGTCAACGTGGAGCTTGGCTCCCACGTAAAAACCCAGTGCATGGGCGTGCATCTGAAATCTAGGTGCTGCAGTGGTAAATGCAGGCAGACTACAGTGCATGGGCGTGCATCTGAAATCTAGGTGCTGCAATGGTGAAGGCAGGCAGACTACAGTGCATGGGCGTGCATCTGAAATCTAGGTGCTGCAATGGTGAAGGCAGGCAGACTACAGTGCATGGGCGTGCATCTGAAATCTAGGTGCTGCAATGGTGAAGGCAGGCAGACTCCTGGAGCTTGCTGGCCAGCCAGCCAAGCTGACTCAAGAAACATCAGGCTTAGTAGGAAATTCTGCCTCAAAAAATAAGGTTCAGAGCAACTAAGGAGGAAATTCATCTGTTGGCCTCCTCTTCTACGTGTGTGTATGAGAGCACGCACGTGCACACACACGCACAGGCACACCCTTGTTTGTCTGGATATGTGTAGCAATCTGTCCAGTCTATTCTCAAAACAGTAGCAAATGACACTCCAGCTCTTCTCCTTCACATTAAAGTAAAACCCAGTTCACACAATGAGCTGCCCCTTTTTATATTTGAGGTTATAATATATAATTACATCATTCCTTCCTTCATGGTACTCCCCCAAACTCTCCCATAAGCCTCTTTCTTGCTCTCTTTCAAATTCATAGCATCTTTTTTCATTAATTGTTGTATGTATACTTTTTTTTTTTGAGACAGTGTCTCTCTACAGAACCCTGGCTATTCCAGAACTCTCTACATGGAGCAGGCTGACCTTGAACTCACAGAAATCTGCCACCTCTGCCTAGCGAGTGCTAAGATTCAGGGGGTGCACCATCACACCTGGCTTATGTATACTTTTATACATAAATATTCCTAAATATTACCTGCTCAATCTGTGTAATGTTACTTGTACATATATTTTTTTTCGCTGACCATTTAGTATTGGATTAGTAATTTGTATGCCTCCCCTGGAGAAGACTATTTCTCCTATTTTCAGCATTTTTAATTTGCCTGTAGTTCTTCATGTAAGGTTGAGGCCTCATGCTCCACTAAGCTGCATAAGCTCATTAAATCATCCAAATACTCTGGAATCAAGGCACTTGCACTTTTGGATTTCTACAATGTTCTTATTATATATGTTTAGTGATCTTATTGTTTTAATTTCCAGTCTCTGATCCTGTTCCATTTTCTGTATGGGAGGTTTCCTGATTTTCTACTAAATTTTCTATCCAACTCTTTAATACTTCACATCTCTGATTTCTTGCTTTATTTTATAGTTAATCATTTGTTATACTGTAGCTTTTTCTTACTGTATTGCTGTTTTTCTGCTTTACGTAAGAAAGTAACCTGAAGACAGCAATTAGTCTGTACATTTAGAAAATGCACAACCAGAAAGTTTGTCATGCATATTAAAGAGCCCTGTCTATTGGCAACAATTACTTAACACTGTTATCAAGGTAACATTTTAGCCTAAAACATTCTTGGCACTATACATATATAATACTTGTTGAGTAAACATTATATTAATCTAGAATGCAAGCTGTCAAAAGCTAGATGGTGTATTCTAGGAAGATTTACTGAAAAATAAACACAAATTTATTTTCAACTTTTGAAACAAAAGTTTAGATCATAGGAGAATCAAAATTTCAGAGTTTATAAATAGATGATAATTTAGGAACACTTTAAAGGCATTAGGTATGTTTATGAATATCAAAACAAAAATATAAATATGTAATCCAGTAACTATAATTGAGTTTAGGGAAGTTTTGATAATGATTATAGAATCTCTTTAACCAGATATTCACCATTAAAGTATATTAGAAAATGCATAATTTTTAATCTTTTTCTTGTATTTGTATTCAGTGTGATCTTGAGTATTGCAAACAATGAGTCTGTTAGCACTTCAATCCATTGATCAATTTAAACAGCAGATTTTAAATTACTGTGGTTAATATTTCCCTTCTTCTTGAGATGTTTTAGTGTAACATTTATGTCATTTGGATTTATGTGAAAATTCTCAATTTGTTTGCATAGACAATCAGATATTCTTTTAGACAACATTGATCATTGCTAAATTTAATTGACATTTTACTTTAATGCTTTGTATCTGAATATAGACCAGCAAGAGAACATTCCAAAGGAAGAACTGATATACTAGCAAAGAATCCAAGTGTGTGAGAGTGTTTAGGCTGTTAGCTTTACTTGATGTGAGGATCCACCAGCAAGACATGCAATACTTACTTACATGCTATTCTGAGAATGAACCTGTCAACAAACAAGTGCATAATCAACCATTTTTCTCTGCTTAATCTCTTCTGAATTTATATAACAGGTCTAATAGCAAGTGATAATGTTGGGTAGAATGGAAATTATCAGGGAGATGAAAATTATGTTCATCATCCAAGCAATAATAAGACTCCTCAGTGTCTCATTTGTCAATAGCAGAGAAAGACAAGGAGCCTCACTATGGGATTTCTATTGGAGAATATGAGTTAACACTTGTAGAACAAGGATTGCTAATGACCTCATCCACTTTGCATGAAGTCATAACTTACCCCATATCCACAGACACGTGTTGAAAGTACAGTCCCCTACTAGTAATCTTATTTGGGGAGAAAGTAGGAAATTTAAGGGGAAGGAGAGCTGGGTTTTTTTAATGGCATGGCCTCTATTGGATTGACCCGCACTATAAGTATATGACAGCACAAACTGAACTTGGTGATTTACTTTTTTTTTTAAAGAATGACATAAAGTTAGAGGGAGTTAGAAAGAAGCATGGAGTGAATTAATCATCATACATTGTATGAAATTCTCAAATAATTAATGAAATACTATACTAAAAATAAGCTAAATATTTTATACCAAGGTAGTAAGACATGTTTTAAAAGCATCTGAAGAATTAGCAAGAACTTACCTCAAACATGGAAAGGCATAACTTATTTGAAATCAATGAGAACTTGGGTACCTGCTAACATAATGTCACTTGTGGCTGTTTTCCCTATAGATTCAGTCACCCATAAGCTCAGAGACCACGGATTGAACATGTCCAGTTTCCTCTCAAATTACAGTGACCTTGTGACCACCCACATATTGTTTGTTACCAGATATGAGAACTAGTGCTGAGGCATCATAAAAACCTCTACTCAGATTTCAAAGTAAGGGTTGGAGTCCAGACAATACATACCAGTTCAAGTCCACACATGTAGCTAGTGGAAGGCAATAAAGGGATCTGTGAGAAGGAAATATAAGCAGCAATGAAGACCCAAGGAAGTTAGAGACATCAGTAATGTGGAACACTGAACAAGAAAAGCTGTAAGAAAGGGGTTAACTGAAGAGAGGAGCCATATAGGCTGCAGTTAGAAAGGTTACAGGGGTGAGACTGTAAATCTTTTGGGAGCTCATTATGCTACTACATGTCTCAGAAGTTAGAAATGATTAGACAGATATTAAAAATACTGTTCCTGTTGCATTTTATTCTTTCTTTGGCATGATCTCTCCTTAATATACCAAAGCAAGAATAAAGTTCAGCAGAGAATGTATTTTTGTTCTCTGTTGATCTTAGAATGTGTATGTGTGTATGAGAGATAATATCTAGTCAAGAATAAAATGCACATATATACTTTTTTTGAGACAAAGACTGCCTACCTAACCCTGGCTATCCTGGAATTACTGAGTATACCAGGCTAACATATGTAGTCAAAAGTTTTCCTGTGTCCCACCTGGTCTGCGGCTTCTCAGACCCAAATAAATATACAGAAGCTTATATTAATTACCAATTGCATGGCCTAAGGCAGGCTTCTTGCTATCTAGCTCTTATGAATAAACTCAGCCCATTTCTATTAATATATATGTCACCATGTGTTCCATAGCTTAATCTATGTGCTATTATATGCTGCTCCATGGATGGTGGGATGGTGTCTCCCCTCATAGCCTTTCTTCTTCCTGTCTCTCTCTTCAATTTCCCTCCTAGCTATAACCTGACTTGGCATGAGCCAAGTAACTTTATTTATCAATCAATCAGAGCAACACATTTTGAAAGCATGCAGAAAATATCCCACCTCAAACCTAGAACTCAGAGAACCACCTATCTCTGCCTCCTTAGTGCTGTGTTTCAAGGCATGTGCCATCATGCTCAACTTCTCCTTGTTATAATTTTTATCAATCCTCTGGAATGGAAATGTTTACTCTCTGCATTTGACATTGCAGATGTATATTTGATTTTAAAGGAGGTTTTGCTAAGAATTTGGCTTATGCATAAGAGGAGATTCTGCATTTAGACATTTGAACAATATTAGGAATATTTAGACTCTAAGGACACTAGACAGACTAAGTGCCTCTTGCATTATGAGTGGACAATGAGTCTTTAGGGTCCAGTGGTAAATATCATGTTTTTAGTATGAAATGTATTTTCTGGCTTGTGTTTTGAAAGGTTTGATTCCCAGTTCTGACACTGCTAGTTAGGATGTTGGAATTATAAGAATCTATCTTAACTAGAAGAAATAGGTCTGTAGGGAACTCTCTGCAACCTTCCTGGCATGAGTTGAACCATTTTTTTTTCATTACTACATGCTCACAACCATGATGTTCTGCCTCTGCATGCACAGGACCACTCATCAACCAAGTATCTATGAAACCAAACCCCAAATAAAGCAACCTATAAAACAATAAGCTAACAGTCAATATTATATAAAATTTCCCTTTCTCCCTTTTAGTTGAAAGCCTAAATCCTTAAGTCCAATGTTATAAATTAAAAGAAACATGGGTTCTACATTTGTTTACTACTGAAGTATTGTTTGTTAAGAACTCAGCCAAGTCAAATATGACTATTTGTATCTTTAATTGTTCTATATTAAGGAACAATTATGCATAAAGAATCAAGCTATGAGGCAAGTAACATAATCTTAAGATAGCTCTTGTTAATATTTTCATGAAATTTAAATTGCATAATACTACCTTAATTAGTACATGCATGTGTTCTGTCTACCAGGTCACAATATCAAGCAGGATATACTACAGGTATGTTTTAATTTCCCTCTCCAACTCATTTGTAATGGCTTCCTGCTAAGTTCACTTAATTAGACACCTGCTGTACTGGAGCAGAAACTAGGAAATGCATATCTTTCTTCATGTTGATGAAATAATTTTCTCTTTAGGCACTGAAAGTTATTCCCAGAGGCAAGTGGTCTTGCCTTTTAACAGATGAGAATTGCTTATAAACGGTTACACCCAGTGAAAACTTTAGACTGCAACAATATTATCTCATAACTCCAAGATTTAAATTTCAAATATAATAGTATTTTCTTCTGCACCACTGTTTTCTGGATCTAGGATCCAATCCAAAGTCATACATCATATGTAAGTCCATCTCTTCTAATTTAAAATGTTGCTAACCAATGGTTCACTTGTTTATAGGGTTTTTAGGTAAAATTTACATCAACTAAAATATGTAGTAAATTGGCAAAGAAATGGCTGTCATTGACATCACTCTCAAGATGTCGGCTACCTCAGCTCTCATTATATGTGGAACACTGTAGTATGCACTATTTTGTGTTTTGTGCCTTTTACTTTCCATAATAACTTTGTTATGCACCCATGGTTTTATATGTATCAGTGTCTGTAGTTGCTTATTTCTACATAGCAACTGCATACATTTATCTTCCATTGCAGCTGTTTAAGTTACTATGTTCAAATTGTCTTGACTTTTTTTATGTTTTATTATATTTGGTGTAAAAATGCTGTATATCTTTTAATTTTTATTTTTAATTGAAAAAATATGCAACATATTCTGATCATGCTTTTCCCCTCCCCCACCTCCTCACACACACACCCCAAGTCTATGCCCTCGCTTCCTCTTCCAACACCTGTTATTGCTGAGGCAGCCTGGACCTCAGTGATATGCCACTTTTAAGCCATGTGTCCCAGCTTTCCCAGCCCAAGCCTCTTAGCAGTGACTTAGAGAAAGAAATAACAGTATTTTGAAACTGGATGTCAAGTATTTTTGTTTTCACTTAAATGTGGCTCAGCCTGTGTGCCTACCTCTCTTGATTTTGTGGCTTTGCTGTTGTGACCTGGACTGAGGCAGTGAGGAAAGCAGTGGGTGAAGAGGGCAGTGTCCACTGACAGGATCTACAGTGTGGGGGTGCCCATGCAAGGTGTTTCTGGTCTTCATGTTTCCATACTGGTAGCTGACGCGTTCTGGGCACTGTAGGTGTGGCTAGTGTTGTGCTGGTGATTCATCTGTCCTTTGCTGTGAGTCTTCTACCACAGGGTAATAGAATAAAACCACTTAAAAAGTGGAGATGGGGGACAAATAAACACATGAGACACAGGAATGTGGCTTAGCTCTCTCATACAGTAAGTACATTTCATTTTGCAGAAAATTGACAAATGGCTTCCACACTGGTTGATCTCTACATCGCTTCTTCCAGTCTTGTGCTAGAATTGTCAGGTCTAGAACAAGCAAGCTGAGGAGGTTTGAAAATATTACTTATGAATTAGGAAGATGTCAAAACAACTACTTAAGGAAATGTAAATATGACTTACATACTCTCCTGGTACGATTTTCACAGATAAAAACTTCTTATTTCTTAAAAATTCTAATTAGACTTTTCAAATATCAAATAAATACCCAGCCCCTCTTCTTAGCATTTAGCTTCCTGAAGCTTATAACCTACCAATTACATAGTTTGTTGAAATTTAAAAACAATCTCCAAGATTTTATAAGCAACATTACTACATTCCAGTTTTTAATTACAGGCTCCTATAAACAAATACTCAGGGAGAAACGCGTGAACTGACAACACATTCTATTATCCTCTATTATCAGGTGTGACAGTCCAAGACTGATTATCTAGGACATGCTGCTTTGGCAATAAATGATTCTTTTAGTTAGGTTGCAATTTCATATAATGTCTTCATTTTTTTTTAACATTCACTTGAAATTGGTGTTCCTTGGGTAGAAAAATTTCTCCTTTCTAAGAATCTTATTTCTTAATTTCATTTAAGTTTTATTTGTGTTGCCAACTGAGAGCATTTTTAGAAGTGAGATATCACATTCTTAAACCTTCAAAGACAGCTGCAAAGGAAACGCTCCAGAAGGACAATAAAACCAAACCTGGCTGCTGTGTTTAGAACACTTCCTAGAAATTGGTTTACTTAGGGAATATACCATTTTCATTGTTTACTAAACACCTCTGATTGACCCCAAACCCCAAGCTCTAAAATAATAGCTTATTTTATTTTTCCCAAGGAAGTGGGTATTAAACACTTTGTCACCTTTACATCTTGAAAGATAAAATATAATATTTCACATATATGTTAGCACCTTGTTGTTATATGAAGGGTCCCAACCAAAAACAAAAACAAAAACATCTTACTGAAAATCATGATTTCTCTCAGTAATTTAAGTTGCATGAGTAAAATAGACTCCTAAGGGATCATTTCTCCCCCAAATAATAAGACTGCCTAAATATCCCCTCACTAACACCACACTGTTCCCCCTCTGTGCTCCATCGTGTCCTCGGTTAGCCTCAGCCTCTACACTTAGCTTCTTGGTCTACATCAAAATCATTCATTATTTTTGAGTGCAATGACGGCCATGACCCTGTCCTTCCTCCGACTAAAATGTTCTGTTGTCACCTTCTCACAGCAGTGCACAGTTGAAAATACATTTGATAACTTAACACTTTCCCATTTTTATTAATGACTAAAATACTTTCTATAACTCTATTTACAGCCTCTAATCCATCTCTCTCTTTTACCCATTTTCTAAACCTTCTCTATCTGAAATCACTTTACTGCATCCCAGCTTTCTAATTTCCCTGTTCTCAATCTGTGGGTCTCCAGGCATGTTTCTTCCTTGATCTGAAACATTCTACAACCACTTTTACACTACACCTGTTGCTTGCGACTTTTTATCTGTGCTGTTGTGACTTGGAAAAGAGGCAGAGATATTTTTAATTAGTGACTGGAATCAGCCTCTCTGATGATGGGCTACTAATACTGAAGTTGAGAAAGTATCTGACGTGTGAAGATACATGGATATGGTCTAGCAAGAGTAGGGGTGATATATTGGAAGAACTGTGGGTCCGCGCCCCGTATGAAAATGTTGGTAGAGCTGGAAAGCATTTTATTAGGGAGAGCAGAGTAAGAATAATGACAGTCAATGAAGCTATAGGGTATGAGTATTTTAGTTTACAATCACTTTTAAATCATAGCAAAGACTTAATTGTGAAAATAACTTAATCTAAATGTTTTGAATGAGTTTTCCTGTGAGAACTGGGGAGGTTTAGAAGAAAGAATAATAGCTGAAGGACCCACGCGTTACCCAGATAGATGAGTCAGGATGGGGATGATGAAGGTTTGAGCAAGGGTCAGAGCACTGGAAGACATCTTCTTTAATATTGTAACTGTAATTCTTGCTCGATAATTGTTTTGTTATATGTAATTTTACCATGTTAAAGTTAAAACCTTACTTTTTAAAAAAAAAAAAAAAGAAAAGAGGAAGTGCTGTGGATATCATTCTATATAAATAAAACACTGATGGCCAGTGACCAGGCAAGAAATAGGTTGCCAGGCAGGAAGTAGGTGGGACAAGGAGAGAGGAGAATTCTGGGAAGCAGAAGGCTGAGGGGAGAGACACTGCAGCCACCGCCAGGACAAGCAGCATGTGAAGACTCTGGTAAGCCACCAGCCATGTGGCAAGGTATAGGTTTATAAAAATGGGTTAATTTAAGATATAAGAACAGTTAGCAAGAAGCCTGCCACAGCCATACAGTTTATAAGTGATATAAGCGTCTGAGTGATTCTTTTATAAGTGGATTGTGGGACTGCGGGGCTTGGGGAACCTGGAGAGAAGCCCTCCAGCAACACATACAGATTATATTTTATGAGATGAGCCAGTTTGAATTTGCTGTAGATAAGGCTTGGGGAACTATTGTCTTGCATTCATGGAGAGAATTTCAGAAATGTATTTTTCTGTAAGTTCTTGTTTTTTGCATTTCTGGCATTTATTTTTCAGAAATGGTGACAACAGATTGACCAATACAAAATAAATAAATATGAAAAAGAAATAGTTTAAGCTTATTACTTAATTATTTTAACAGCTTTTCATGTTATTTCAAGTTCAGCAGTCCCATGGATACACAATTTCACTCACTGACAGAAAAAAGATGCTTATTATTCTCCCCAACCAGGCAGAGTGGGAGCATGACAGTAGACGAAGCTGACTGATGCTGGAGTGTACAGATTGTACAAATCATGTCTTTAACCTGCAATTGCTCATAAGCCACGGAAGATTTTTACTGTGAAAAAGTTTTTTTTTTTTTTTCTAAAAGATGTTTAAAGGTATGTGCCTGTGTGCTTTATGACCACTGGGTAGGAGTTGGGGAGAACAAAATTACAACAGAAAGACAAGCCAGAAACCACAGACGATTCTGACAGAACAATGCCAGCGTTTTCTTGTCAGACTCGTTGACTCTAGTGCCCACTCCACCACGGGAACCATATGTACTTCCCTCACAATCTCACCTAAAATCTTCTCCATGTCTCCTTTCAATGTGGGTTCTAGGGCTCACCAGACGCAGAATTCAATATACTTGTCAGAATTGGATTTGTTGTCTTCATAAACACCATGTTTTCATTAAAAATAACTAATCTGTGTTCTTCAAGCAATCCTTAACTTAAGTTAATCATCTTTTTAGTCTCCCCAAAGACACATTAGTATCTATCCTACAGAGCAACATTCTTTTTCCCAGTGATTGGAAAGAAAGTAATGTGTGCTGTTTAAGATAACTTTTCAGATTAAAAAATAAATAAATAAAAAAAACCTATATGAGTCAACTTGCTAGATATATTACCCTGGCAAGTCCATAAGCTCTCTATTGGTCATTTTTTTTTCCTTTTGGGGCGACGAAGAAATCATTAGTATCTATCTTACAATGTTGGAAAATTATCTCCTAACTATATGTAGCACAAATTAAGCACTAGATTAAAAAATGGTATTGATGTATTTGTTTATTGAAGTTCACTTTAATGTTATAATTGGAAAACTATATATCACTTTGACATATCATCTTGAATAACATGTCATATAATCCGTTGTTGTTATGGAAATAAGACCTTATTGTATTTTAATATGTGCCCACCAAAATAATGTCATATATGACAACTGTCCTATCAGTTTGCCTATATCTTTTGCACAGTTCTTGCCACATACTTTTTTGCAAGAATGATATATATATAATATATATATATATATATATATATAATATATATATATTTATATATAATATATTATATATATATCATTCTTGCAAAAAAGTATGTGTGTGTGTGTATATATATATATATACATATATATATATATATATATGTATATGTATATATAATGTCCTGACTGAATAGCCCCAGGTCCAGATACTATAGAATCGGGTATGACATCTTTTCATATTGCTATCTATGTGACTCCTGCTAAATGGCAGCTGGGCCAGTGTTCTCACAAGTCCCAGATAATAATTGTGTAATAGACGGACTTGGAAGCAGAGTAAAAGAATCTGATACTTTCGGAAATGTGAAACCAGAACTTGAAAAAAACCATATTAAAGTCTGATATATTTCAAAATAGAGAAAAGAATATTACAGGGAGATAAGGAATGTTAATTCTATGTACAGAGGAAAGATAAGAGATCATTCTGCCTTTTACTGAAGATAATATAATTTTAGTTCATAGCCTTTTTGTTCCTGACATTAATAGATTTGATTTCTGGCTATGCTTCTTGCTGGGTTTCTTGATGAGGTAGATTGTAGCCTTCCATGAGATCACCCCACGATTCAGTAGATTCTGTCACTAACAAATACACTGTCTTTGTTGGAAATGATGTGCCTCTCTCCTTCCCTGTAACGCTCTTAACTCTGTGAACATCTTTCTCTCCCACATCCCTAACTCTTGGCTCAATGCCTCACACAAAGTAACACTAACAAAAGAAATTATTGCAGTCTATACTCTTGGAGATAGTAGATTTGGATTTAACAGTACTATACTGGTAGTGGATTGGACTGATCCAAACATGGTTTGAAAGGATGAAAATGGTGGCAGAGACTTTAACCCATCACTTGGTAGGTGGAGGAAGGTAGAACTCCTTGAGTTTAAAGCTAGCCTGGTCTACATAGTAAGTTCTAGATAAGCTAGAACTAAATATTGAAACCTTGTCTCAAAGAGGGGAAGGGTTTAAATTAATTTTATTGTAAAGCTTTATAATATCTCAAGAAAAGATCCCTGCATTTTTTTCCAAGATCCTGGCTTGTGTCTAATCTGAAATGGAATTTTACTATATAAGATTGAAGTATATGTAGAATAATTGGCTTTTCTTATAGTGCACCCGGTGCATTTAGGGAACACTAAAACACTTCTGGATCAGGACCCTCTCCTGGGAAATAACAGCTTCTTTGAAGTTGAATGTGTCTCTGAGGTCCCACTCTGCTAATGAAGGGAAGGCAGGTGTTTTCATGTTCTACCATAGAGATGCACTAAATTTCAAATCCTGAATCCCAAACGAATATTTCAAAGCTTTTGTGTTTTTAAAAACTACAACATATATGGATTGCAGAACACAACTATTTGAAATATAATTTGCAGGCCCTGGTCCTGTGAGGATAACAATACAATATTTCCCAGGGGAAAACAACAGAGGTATGCTATAAAGTTCAGAAAGAAGAAAACAAAGAGGAGAGAGTATAGAGGTTATAAACCAGGGTCTGAGAGTCAGGAGGCTTGGATTTCAAATAAATTATATAAATATAGTAACTAGTTGTATAATTACAACAAGTTACCCAGAATCTCTTAGTTTCAATTCCGTTGTCTAAAGTAATGAAATGTGGATCCAATCTGTCCTTTATAAGGCTTGGAGAAATTTTAATTCATTCTACTTAAGGAAATGTACCAGGATAAAGAATAAATGGAGAAAAGAATTAGAAATGGATGAAAATAAAAAAGGATTTTTTCCTAAGAAAGATTTTACCTGTATCAATATGCAAGATAGAGGAAAGGCAGTACACCATGCCTGGTTAGAGTCACGCTCCAAACTGGACTGTATACTGAGATAAAACATCTTTTACTGTCTGCCTATCATCTGTGCAATAGAAATAATGAAAATAGAATTTATTTTACATTTTACTGTGAAGTTAAAGAAAGTATGGGTGAAGCACACATACATTTTGTTTGTAGAGCTGAATTGAAATCCTACCTTGGTGCAAGACGAACACTACCATTCAGCTAGATACTGGCTCACACTTGCACTTTTAACTGTGACTTGCATGTAGTACTTTGATGTGGTAACATTTGTTCTTCAGGCATTTGCTTTTGTATTATATCATCATTATAACCCTCCCCTAGGATCACTGGGAACCAAATTCCAATGGTTCTTAAATCCCTTATAAAAATAAAATAGTATTTAAAAGTAATTGGCATATACCATATATCTTCCTATATACCTTAAATAAGTTCTGTATTATTTGAAATATCTAATATAATGTGTAACTATATTTCTTAAGAAATAATAAGCAAGACTTTCTGTTCACATCCAGAACATGTTCGTGTTCTATTAGTTGAATCCATAGATGTGGGATCTGTGAACAGAGAAAGCCAATTTAGTATTATTAGGATACTTTAGAAAGAGTAGAAAGTCGCCCAAGTGATTTGATTGGAATATGAAAACAGCCTTTTAAGATTTTCTGTTGGCAAAACCAAATTAAGGTCACATATGCATCTGAGACAAAGAACTTCTACTCAGTGCCTGAAAATATTGCAATAGCGTGATGGTGAAAAGGAAGAAGAAGGTTGGGATGCACTTTCAAGTAAATGCCGTGTCAAACCTAATGTTATTTCCAAGATAACTCCTCAGCAAAATTAGTTTTAGAAGCATGCACCTTGGTAATAGTATGTATTAATGGTTTACTTAACCATTGTCCTGTAGTGTGATGGCTTCTAATTATTTGTTATTATAATAAATACAGTAAATACGAATAATAACCTGGAGTAAATAGGATCTATTGATGAACCTTCAGCTATTAGCATGTAATTTTATATGTTCACTTCCATTCTTGTATATCTGACATGGCTATGTTTAATTGATATTCACATATATTAATGTGAAGATTTGTGTGGCATTTATTCATTTGTTTTTTACACATACCTAAAATAAATCTGAATAAAATGTATTTTATAACATTCATTTTCTTTCTAGTATTTCATAAAGCAAGTAAAGGTTGGATGGGTTTGTTTAGAACAATTGAAGTGTATGACCTTCAAAAATGACCACATCTAATAGGTTTAATAATTACTTGTCTTGCTTTTGAATCAGCATACTTAATAGACCATAGGGAATTTGTTCAAATATAGGCTAAACAAAATAAGGGATAAATAATGAGCACAATTAAATAGCAACTGAAAGCCGAGTTATCCAAATAGATCCATCTCCAGGCTTAATTTGTCTCCAATCAGCAAACAATTCAGATGTCAAGGAAGATGATTTTTACTTGAATCATAAATTTCATTTCACTGAATAATCACATTAACTATGCATCTCATCCCATCCAATTCCTTCTTTGTGATATTGTTTGAGACTTGAATATGAAATCACATCCAATACTCCATAAAAACAAAGGGAAGAAACTCAGGGAGAGTCTTGGCCAGAAATTACAACCTTGACCTCACCAATAACACTTTCAATCTCATCCAAGTCCTGCCACCCTTATTTTGTTTTATTATGAATAATAGTTTATTTTACATTTTTACTGGTTAAAGCAGTCATTATACAAATGGAATATCTTTATTTTACAA
Organism: Peromyscus maniculatus bairdii; assembly: GCF_049852395.1. Taxonomy (NCBI): domain Eukaryota; kingdom Metazoa; phylum Chordata; class Mammalia; order Rodentia; family Cricetidae; genus Peromyscus; species Peromyscus maniculatus. The sequence goes on along the minus strand of NC_134854.1, from coordinate 26,614,254 downwards.
TAGTTATTTGAATTTGGCTCTAGTCAGCCAGTGTAGAAATCAGGTTTGATGAATTCTTTTGTATATCTCAATCTTCTTTAAAGCAACAAAATCAGCAAAAATGTTGAGGAAGATTTTATTATTTTTTAAAAGACATGCTAGTACAATAGTGGCACATAGCTTGTGGGAGTAACCAATTAATATCTGATGGAATTTAAGATCCACTTCATGAGATGGAACCCATCCCTAACACTTCTTGGTGGCCAAGAACCTGATACCAGATAGGTCATAGATCTAGGGGAAAAGTAAATACTATTGTTGTGCTAACTGAACCTAGTAACAAAATAACACTTATGGTCATTCTGATCAGTCTTGCTGAGCCATCAGAGATGCTTACTCCTCTGGTAGACGGGAATAAATACAGAGACACACAGGTAGACAATATGCAGACAGTGGGTGATTTTGAAATTCTCAGTCTTAAATTGGGCATCTTCATCAATTCCCTTCACTCAGAGCCCAGGGAATCCTGCAGAAGAGGAGGCAGAAAGAATCTAAGAACTAGGTGAGATTGAAGACACCAAGAAAAAAGGACTTCTCCACACAGTGGGACAGATGCACATGTGAACTCACAGAGACTGAGTCATAATGCAGAGCCTACCTGGATCTGGGCCTGATGGGGTCACAGAGCTGAGAGAGGAAGCAAACACATGCCCACAGCCCTAAACCAGGAGCTACCTCCAACTGATGACCACTTACACATGAAAATTAGTTTTGTCCAACTGAGTCTCACTGGTATACAAACTACTCTTAAGGCCATTAATAGATGGCCAGCCCAAAAGGAACACAGTGGAATTTTGGGAAGGTTTTTCTTGGTTTGCGATTTTGGTTTTTTGTTTGTTTGTTTTGTCTTTTGCTTTTGTGTGTGTGTGTGTGTGTGTGTGTGTGTGTGTGTGTGTGTATTGTTGTTGTCTCAATGCTTTATCTGGGCTATGTTTTCCTTTTTCTCTTAAGTTACAGGTCTTTTGCTTACATATTATGGTTTCTGAATTTTGTTTTTATGGGATTTCTGTGTTTGTCACTGTGAGTGTCTTTGTGTATATATGCATTTCTTGTGATTTTTCTTTGGCCCCTCGTTTTTTCAATCTGTTTGTTTTAGTCTATTCAGGTTTGTTTAATTTTTATTTAATATTTTTAGATGTTTGTTTGTTTTCTAATGAGAGGGAGAAGGAGCAAGAAAAGGTGTGGACTTGTGTGAGTGAAGATGTGGGGAGTATGTGAGAGGAGCTAGGGAGGGGAAACTAAAATCAGAACACATTGTATGAAAAAATATTTTCAATAAAAAATAATTCAATTAATTTTAGATCTAGACATAATAAAGAATGCAGAAAGCACAGTTTAGAGAAATGGCTATAACATGTACCATTTCCCCCAAATGTATTGACAATTTGAATGGCAGTTAAGAAAACAGACTAGGGAGTAGAACTGATTTATTTTACACCAAGCTCAGTTACACCCACATTACAAGAAGTAGCCTTTGCTTTTGATGTGTAATTATATCTGAGCATGCATTTCTAGAAGTGGAGTTGCTGAGTCAGGGGCATGATGCACATAGAAAAGTAATTGTTATTGTTGAATTCCCCTCTAAAGCGACTGCATCCATTTACTCGTACATCAAAAGTGAACGATGTGTTTCTGAATATACTCAATGATACTAGACGTTACAAGACATTATGACTCTGTTGGTTTGTTACAGTAAAATTGAATTTTCTTTGATGTTTACATTGTATTTGTATGAGTAAACTTAGTTTATTTTAAAAACCAAAATGAATCTAGGTATTTTTAATAGTTCTGCATGTCTACTAAAAATGATGCATAATAAAGAAAGGTGTAAAATATAAAATAAGTCATACACAATGTATTAAAAAAGTATAGTCATAACTATACATTTGTTTTCCACATCCAGAATTTTATCATCAGGATTTTAAGCTAACACTAACAAAGATTTATAAAATAGGAATTTGCATAAATATATATTTATATTTTTATGTTGCTTTAATGTCATCCTTTCCAGAAAAATCAGAATATAATCAAACAGAAACAATGCAATTACATCTGGAAACTCAATGTGAAACAAGTTGCCACTAAGTATATGCAAATTAAAGTACAAATAGTATTAATGTCACTACTATTCATTTAGAATATCTTTCCAGGAAGCTCGAGTCACTAAAACAAAACGTGTAGATGAAATAATATTTTGAATAATAATACCTATGAATGGATGATGAGATTTTGTTCAAAAGTTTCAATGTTACAAATAATTAATTTGAAATAATATTTATTTATTAAGGAGGCAATAGTTATTGAGAAAATAACACAACAAATTTTGTTTTTATTTTCTAGAGAATAAGAAATTTAAAAATAAATTATCTAAAATATATTTTGACTAGTTAAGAAAATAGATACCAAAACAAAGGCAAATCAAGCAGTTGTTTGTGCGATCTGGTGTAAAATCCCCTTTTCTTAAGCGTGTATTCAACTGAAATCTTGGTTTCATTTAGAACATGATATGTCATTAGTTTCCTGGAATCAAATGAACAAAAATTAAAATATTTTAAAAGGTTTCTCACCAACTTCACAAAAGAGGGAAAAACTCTTTTAGTCTCATTCAGGTAGATTTTCCTTTAGGCTTCAATACACATATATTGACTTAATTATACTTTCTTTGTTTTTCTTCTGTGATGATTGGTTAATATTGGATGCCAGCTCAACAAGATTTAGAATTCCCATGAGAGCAATCTTCTGAGCATACAACAGAGTGCCATCTAGGTTAGCTTCACCTGTGGGGATACCCATTTTAGATGATGATCGGATTAATTGAGATAGGAGACCAAGCTTAACTAAGGGCTGTGACCTGAACAGAATATAAAGGAGAAAGCCACTTGAACATTAATACTCATCTCTACCTCCTTGAGAGGGATCCCCTGTCTTTGGAAACAATGTGACCCACTCCTTACTTCTTGTTCATACAACCATCCCTCGTCTTCCCTACCACAATGTACCTTCTAACTCTGAGCCAGAACACAATCTTCTTCTTTAAGTTATCTTTGTATGGTATTTTGTCCAATGACACAGAAATACTCTTCCTTAGTAGTGTCTTCATACAAAGATAGACAAGGGTGTTAGAAAAGATTGTGCATCTCCTCTCTCTCTCTCTCTCTCTCTCTCTCTCTCTCTCTCTCTCTCTCTCTCTCTCTCTCTCTCTCGTGTGTGCATGCAATGCTAGTGAATGCTTTAAATAGACATGAATGACTCTGTCTGCATCTGAAATTACTTGTTCATTTAGCATCTCTGTGGGATTCTATTCAACAGAAGATGCAAGGCTTATTTTGCTAACAAACAAAGCCAAGCTTGATTCAGTTAGACTCCCACAGGAAGTTAAGAATATTAACTCTAAGTCAACTTTCTAATAGGAAGTCTGTTCTTCATAGTACCAGTCATTATGTTTGGGGGAAGATTCAAATTTATTACTATTAATTAAGCAAAAAACGTTATTTTCTTTCAAATACCATTACCTCTTTCTTTCATCAACATTTGTTTTTCTGCATTTTCATTTGCTGGGCTATTTCTTTCAGGAAAACAAATTCTGAAGTACTAAAATGTGGAGCTAGTTAAGTTCTTCATTCTAACAGGAACAGAGCATCTTCTATAACAGGATGGCAAACTTTGTGGAGAGTTAGATGATAAACATTTGAGGCTTTGTAGATCAGACTATCTATAAGAACCCATGTATACCATTATAGCTGGAAATAGCCGTACATAATAATTTAGAATAACTGTTTCAATAATGCTTTTACAAAGTGGGCCAGATTTCACCCATGGACCATAGTTTCCTGACTCCCAGTTCTAATGCACTGTACCTGACAACAAAAAAACTTGAGAAAATTTTTGAGAGAGTATATTTTTTAATTTATTTTATTTTATGTGTATAAGCGTTTTGCCTGCTTGTATGTCTGTGCACGATATTTGTGACTGGTACCCATGGAGACCAGAATTGAGCATCAGATCCCATGGAACTGGAGTTACAGGCAGTTGAGAGCTGACATTTGCACATTGGGATTCAAACCTGGGTTGGCTAGAAGAGTAGCTGTACCAGGCCTTTTCTTTGGGATCAACAAAAGGCTCCCAAATCATGACACAGAGACTTATTAGTTTTGAGTGCTCAGCCTAGCTTAGACTTATTTCTGGCTAGCTCTTTTAACTTACATTAACCTGTTTCTCTTTATCCACCTTTTTCTGCGGGAATTTTTACTTTTCTACTTTTCTTTCCTTCTGTGTATCTTACTTTCACTGCTTCTCCTATCTGTCTGCTGTCTGTCTGTCTGGCAGCTGCCTGGCTTCTTGCTGTGGGTGTGTCCCTCTTTCTCCTTGTCTCTTATTTCACTCATTTCTTCTCTCTCCTCTGAAGCCTAGATTTCTCCTCCCATTTATTTGCTCTGACTGCCAGGCCCACTTATCCTTTCTCTGCCTAGCTATTGGCCATTCAGCTCTTTCTTAGACCAGTCAGGTGTCTTAGGTAGGCAAGGTGAAACAAATGTAAAATATTTTCATAATTAAATAAATTCGACATAAACAAAAGTGACACATCTTTATATTGTTAGCAAAGGCAGCAGAAACAAGTGTAACACACCTTCACACAGCTAAAGTAATATTCTACAGCACAGACAAATGCAACACATCTTCACATAGTTAAAATAATGTTCCACAACAAGCAGCCCATGCTGAGCTATCTCTCCAACCCCAATTTTCTAATTTTTAATTGATGCTGTAGAGTAAAGTGGTCTGGAAATATGTCTATTCACTGATTTGAAGCTGAAATACTTAGAGTGTGGAAGGGGAATTACAGACTCCAAGACAAATTACTATTGGCTGAAGGCTAAAGGAAACCAAGCCCTTACTTTTGGTAAGACATTTCCCAACACTTCCTTGGTTCCCATTCCATTCTTTCCCCTTACTGGTAAACTGGGATTTATTCTCAGAGATGTCAATAATCTTCACTAAAAACCTGAAGTTGTCACATTTCTAAGAGCTGTCACTATTTGACATGCCTCTAACAAATAATATAAGTGGAAGTTTATTCAGTTTCCCAAAACTCCCTGTTTATAAGATTAAAAATGAATTTAGAAAGGATAAAGGCTACTTTTGCCTTCAGTGCCTTATCTGTTTTTCAGTCTGAAATGCAGTTTGCTGCTTCATATTTCTCAGGTGTATTGTGACCTTGATGGTGAAGCCATAAGCTCAAATTAGAGGAAATTGAAAACTGGAAGACTGAGCTATGAACTCTTCTGGAAAGGTGCACTTGCTACTTTATGCTTGAGTATAGTTTTTCATTAGGAATGAAATCAGTATTATTAATTAAGCTACTGAGGGCAAGTGTCTGCTACACATGGTTCACTTTGATATGACCTTTCACTTTAAAATAGTGTTACTACTTATTGGTTGATAGTAAAGGAATCCAGTACTCTTTAAAAATAACTCGAGTGTAATTATATTAATTTCTTGATTCTATTCCTGTTTCTGATCTAATGGTTTCTCCTAAAAGGCAGTTGTATTTCAGAACAATGTTTAGGTAACAGATTGAAGGCATCTGAAAAACACATTCCCTGGACGAAGAAGTCTTACTTGGCAGGTATGCCCAGATTAACGATATCTGCCAGTGATACTGTCAGGAGGCATTTGCTGACCCTAAGCTGGAGTTTAAAAGGGTAGGCGTATGAAGTAGAAATTGAAAGAGCTCATAAAATCAATATAATAATAGGTTGGACAAGACACTGAAACACAAGGAATTGCTCTTAAAGAAACAGGTGGATTGCTGGGTCAGAGTACAGTACTTCACATTCTCTTCTTCAACTGACCAGGGAAAATGAGATCGGGGAGTAACACACCTGGGCCTGTTGCTGTGGAGCAGGGAATACCTACCAGATAAAGATGGCCCCACAGGCTTCCTGGAGGGCAGAGGTGTGCCATAGGATTCTTTTAAGATGTCCCTATTAAATTCTCAAAGCCCAGTGCAAAACTATTTCTTTCCTAAAATTTTTCCACAAGGATCAAATGAATTCTTCTCATGCCCCTAAGTAAAGGAATAAATAAGTAAATCCCCTAAGACTTCGGCCTTGCACACATGTGAGAAAGAGTATTAATTAGATAAATGAAATCCAGACAGAAAAAAAATCCTTCATGGTTCTCTGAACACTGTATACTACGATTAGAAATACTATTTAATAATCAGAGACTAGGAGTTTGTAAGGCTGCTGACAAGGAAATTATAATTGGATTGCACATACTAGACTGTTGAAAAGCATAGATATTAATTTTTCTGACTGCTATGACAAAATGCCCAGCCAAAAGAAACATAAGAATGGGTGTGGTTTAGATCACTATTCAAGGGTACAGCCTCTGACATGACAGAGTGAGGAGAGATAAATATTTGTATTCCACTCAGGTCTCCTTTCTCTTCATTCCTGGACCCCAGCCCCTGGGATAGAGTCAGGCCTAGTTACAGTGGGTCTTTCTTCAGGTAAGGTTCTCTGGAAGTGCCCTCACTGACACACAGACAGGTCTAGATGTTTGTCTTTTAGGTGATTGTAAGGCTTGTTGAGTCAACAATGCAGATGAGCTCCACCTGATATGGATCAGTATGGTCTCCAGTTCTTCTTTAGGGAAATGCAGAAAACATATAAAGCCTGTTGCATGAAGAAAGTGGGTTCAGATTTTACTCTCAGATTCATTTCTGTGTTTTCTATTCTAAACTTCCTGTCTGTGATCTGAGTATGATGGAATGCCAAATTATTCTCCCCCAAGGCCATATTGCTACATGTTAATCTAATCAAAGATTTACTTTAAACACAATCTTTAGTCACTGACTTTCTGTTTTTTACTCTAGAAATAATGGACATTTTCATGCTTTGGCACACTCGCTGTAGATACCTCATGAGAATTACTGCTTATTCTCATTCTGCTAAGAACATAGGAGAGCTGTCAGCTGAAAGTCTATTATCTGACACTCACAAACCAGTCTAATATGTAATTACTCATTTATATTAACACTAGAACTAGTGATATAATATTCGTTATATTTTGTCTGATATAATATGAATCAATAAGTCACTACAAAATTTAGTTTCAGATGCTTTGTGTTATATAAAATAAACTTTGTTAAAACCAAGAAGGTCCGTGTTTAACATCACAGATGAGTTGGAACCTGACAATCATAGTTGGATGATGGGAAGACCAGGGTAATGCTCCAGAAGCAATAGGACTCATGAGCCTTTACTCTGCTTGCTGGTGAGAGTCTCTCAAAAGAAGATTCTGGGTTTCAGAAGGCAATTGTGTATCACGGCTGTGGCACAGACATTGCCAGAATATATTCCAGTCTCTAAGCCAGGCAGACTCCAATCAGACTTAGATTGTAAAAAAAAATTTTCATTTATATGAATTATGTTATTTTATAATCTGGACTCTTTCCCCAAACCATCACTTAAGTGAACTGCTAGCAGTGTTTCCAGGCCTGGCTATACATCATCCACACATTGGTCTCAGTTACAGAATTCAGAAATGAGCCTGACAGGGATTCTGTTCTGATTGTCCACCAAGCTGGCTGAACATCAGCAATTACATTTAGAATCCATCAATTCTTATTCAATTCTTATTCAAGCACGTGGAGGAAGAATCTTCCAGGTGCCAGTGTAATGAATTCAATTTAACCCTTCTGAAGAGTACTGAAATAAAGGAAGAAGCCTCAGACTCATTTCTTCTCTCATGCTTCATTCAACTGTGGCGTAACTCATGCCCAGAAGTGCAGTGCATCACAAGAAGATGCCCATGCCCAGTCATATCCATTTCAGTTAAGGAAAGGAAAGTTATAGGACTGTATAATATGTCAGGCATTGAAAAAACAAAACAAAACAGTTTGTTTCATTGTCTGTATTTGGATTGCGACAGAGAATAATGACATGGAAAAATGGTAGGAATCAAGAAAAACTTCATTTTAATGTGGAAAATTCTTTTTTTTTTTTTTTTTTTTTTTTTTGGTTTTTCGAGACAGGGTTTCTCTGTGTAGCTTTGCGCCTTTCCTGGGACTCACTTGGTAGCCTAGGCTGGCCTCAAACTCACAGAGATCCGCCTGGCTCGGCCTCCCGAGTGCTGGGATTAAAGGTGTGCGCCGCCGCCGCCGCCACCACCCGGCAGAAAATTCTTTTAGGAGATAGTTTAGTCCTTTTATAGTTTTATGCCATATATACGTGTGTGTGTGTGTGTGTGTGTGTGTGTGTGTGTGTGTGTGTGTGTGTGTGGACAGTCATTACAAGTCATCACAGAAAAAAGTCAATATATGTCTTCCATGCTCAATTCATAAAACACTTTAAAACAATAAGCATTATTTCACAACTGATTTCAATTTTGATGTCTCAAAAATTTAAACTAGGAAATACATAGGCTTCTACGAAGGATGAACGTTCCCTCTTTTTGGTCTTATTTGACCTGGATGAAGCCATTTAGCCATCTATATATTTGTTTCACTCCTTCTCTCTAAAATGAAGTTAATAATTTTGAGTTTTGCTTTAAAGTTTAATTCTGCATTAAAGGAAAACATTAATGTCAGTACATTTCCCTGGGATCTATGGCTGCAAGATGCAGAGATAGAAGGAGTTATTATCTTTAGGGAAGGAACAGTGGACACACTTGAGTAGACTCACTTCCCATGAATGTTCTGCTTCATTGGAATTGAACAGAGTGGTTACTGGAGTGGGCAGATGTGCACACACATATTCAGGCTGGTAAGCAGCAATATTGCAAATATTACTATTCCAGACACACAGCAACTTACTGACTGGATCAATTTGTTTCTTCATTCATTTATTCACAGCTGAATTCCACTTGCAATGCATGTGCCCAACATTTTTCCTGGCAGGTAGAGACAAACATTGCTTAGTTAGGGCTTTTAAAATGCCCTCCAAAGAAGATTAAATCCCAAACATTTCATGAATATATTTTATCAAGTATATCTCTATAAGGTTTATTTCACTTACTACTGTGAGATAATCAAATGCGGTTAAAACTGAAGAGACTACACGAAGACAACATTTCCTGTCTTTATCTTGACCTCCAGACCAGGTCTTCACTGCATTGCTTTGTTCTGGGAAAGACCAGGAGAGATATTAATCCTCTATCCCTGTGAAGACCTCTCAGCTTTCAGTTTCTCTTCTATGTTCCTTTTAATGATAGGAGTGTAAGTTGTACGTCAAGAGAAATCTTCTACTTCATCCCTCTATTTGTCCCTAAGAAATCTTAGGTATCTGGTTTTTTATGCTCCTTTCTTTCCTTTTCTTTTTTCATTTAAGACATAGACTGACCAATTTCATTAAATTTGATAAAATCTTATCCAGAAGCTATGAAGGGAAATCAAAGTAAATCGGGCAGATAATGCTGTGTTGCCATGCTGATTAATTTTTTTCACTTGCTCTTTGTAATTCAGTCCACTTAGATAGAGAAATGTAAATGAGCCGTGAGATCAACATGGCTCATGCCCAAGCTGAACTTCCCACCTCTCAAATATGCAGCCTTTTGAAGTGGTATGCTAGATAACATCCTCCACTGATTTCCCTCGATGGGAAAACTGTTGAAATTTCCAACTGTACGTTTTGTTAAATCTGATATAAAAAGAAAATACCTTCTATTTGGAAGGCGTTAATACCCGGTGGCAAAGTTAGTAAGATTTATGAAGGAAAAGTCTGAGAATGTATCATATTTTGGCCTAAAATTCACAATGTTACTCAGTAATAATATGATTTTGGAGTTGAAGTAATTATAAAAGTTTCTAATAACATAAATTATCCAAGAAGAGAGAGATCCATTTGTATATGACATCAGGAATAGATCATCTTAAATGCTTGGCTCAAATCTAAAATGTGACAAGGTAAATAACCATCAATCAGTTGTTCTGCACTGACTTTCAGTGGACCCTCTCTAAACTAGCTTGGATGAGAGCCACTCATAGAGACTGCTTATAACATAATGGCATCAAATACACATAATAGAACCCTTTACAAGTGGGGAAGTGTTCCTCACTGGTCCTGCTTCCAAGAGTGCCATCAAGTATGTTTATTCCTCATAGAACAGTGATAATTTAAAGTCATTGAGAATTTACTATATGTCAGGTGATTTATCTTTTCCAAGGCAAATAATGTCAAGTAGATACTGCTATATTACCAAGAGTCAAAAAAGTTTAGCAATAACTAAGGAGCTTTCCCAGAATCTCAGCTCCTGAGTGACAAAGACAAAAGAGAAACTAAGGCTATTCTGGTTTAGGAATGTTTTTCTAAACCCTCACACTGTTCTGCCTCCTGTCGCAAGTACACATGTAGTTTAGAGTCCTTGTTTGTTCCCTGTATTATCTTCCTCACTCATTCCTACCAAGGGAGATTCAGGCTTTTACCTTCTCTGCCTTGTTCCCTCCAAGTCGTTACCAATGTGCAAGTGATTATTGTGTTAACAGCTTTTGAAAAGAATATTACATGTGCTCTATATAATGTAATATACAATCTATAAATTACAACTCTGTACTTACTTATGGACATTAACCCCATCTAGAAATCTGAAGTGAATTAGATTATTGTGGTAGTATTAAGTGGCACAACCTAGAGTCTCCTGAGAAGAGCGTCTAGATGAAGTTGGTTGTGAGCCTGTCTATAAGGAATTCTCTTCCTCATTAATTGATGTAGGAAGACCCTCCAGGAATGTGGGTATCACTCTTCCTTAGGCAAGCTATGCTGAGCTGTAGAAGGGAGAAGAAAACAAAGATGCCCTTGTTCTCTCTTTACACTTACTGAGTATGACTACCTGCTGGAGTTACTTCTTTGACTTCTCTGAAATTATGGCTATACTTTGGAATTGTAGGCCAAGTAAAGCTTTCTATCCTGTATTGTTTTTCATCAGAATATTGCATCATAGCAACAGAATGGAACCTAGAACAATTATAACATTTTTTATTCAACATGTTAACAAAAAGTAAGGGAATAAATAAAGCTAATGTTATTTTAGTCTTGTGTTTAATGCAAATGTTAATAATACTGATGTAGCAAGCTTTCTTGTTGGATTACCTTTGGACTTCTAGCCCACAAATAGTGACCCAGGAACTTATTATTAATTATGAAAGTGTGGCCTTAGCTTAGGCATTTTCCCAACCAGCTCTTGTAACTTAACCCATATTTTATTTTAATTCATATTCTGCCACGTGGCTCGGTTACCTATTCTTAGGACTGCACATCCAACTTGCTCCGAGTCGGCTGACAGAATCACTCACCTGGATTCCTCCTCCCAGTTTCTCTCTCTGCCCAGAAGTTCCACCTATTCTCTCCTTTCTAGCTGTTGACCATTTAGCTCTTTATTAAACCAATCACAGTGACACATTTTCACACAGTATACACAAATATTCCAAAATATGCTGATTTCAGAAAGAAAATTTAGTTTAGATAGAATTGGTCCACACTAAATCAAAAGAGATCTATTAAGTAAGTGTCTTCTGAAAGAATCTGTGCACATAGGCTTGACTCTAAATACAAAACCAAGCTGAATTTTTACCACCTATGTCTAGTCATTCAGAACCAGGGGGCTCTTAATTGGCTTTGCAATAAGAAAATGATAATAAATTGGGAAGTTAGCCAGAGCCGAATCACCACTGGTAAAAACATGTACCTTACAAAGATATTTTGTTGACTTTTAAAACAGATTTCTGGGAGAATTTATTCATTTTATTTATAATCTATAGCTTAGAAATTATGTAATAGCAAATATTAAAGATATCTTTGTTCAACTGTGTGAGCATCACTAACATAATTTAGAATGATTTCCAAATAATACTAAAAATAAGGTAAAATTATTAATCACTATGGAAGGGGCAGAAACTTGAGACTTCAGACATTGTATAAAGCACAAGATTGGCACCATCTTCTCCTTGTAGTTGGTATTATACGTACACCATAGAAAGAGGCTCACCTGCAACTCACAGAAGCTCTGGAAAACATTTTCATAGTAGGAACTCTTTAATAAGTAAGAATTTTGGCTCTGTTTTGGAAAAAGTGTTAGAGAATGGAGAGTCAGTTCCTCTTAGGAACATGTATATAAGAGATAATTAAATGCAAGGCAACAAAATGTATCAAGAGTGGGCTACTGTCAACAAGCAAAGGAAGCAAAGACAGAAAGTTCCAGTGTGCAGCATTCTGCCTCCTTTGGACTGATTTGCAGATTGGGATCCACAGGTGTTGCCTGCAAAATGTGATACCTCAGTAAAACCCCCCACTCTATCCCCTACAGACAAAGAGGAATCCTTAAACCAGGATTCCTAAGTGTAGATAAGAACTTAGATCCCTTTTCCCCAGGTGGCTGTATCTGCTACAGGGACTTTGGAAAACACAGTCAGGATATTCGACCAAAAGACTAAAAAGGGAGGCAGGTTAAAATAAATTATATGGTCTGTGCCTTTAAGAACTAGCCTCACAAAGAAAGGGGAGTGCTCCTTCCAACCTCCCTGCTGTGAGTGAGAGATTTAGAAGAGCCTCCCTGGAGGCTTGTATACTTAGACAATACCTTACTTTTGCATTCTGTACCTAAAGTCTCCAGTGGCGGCTTTGGGGACATGATCTAAGCACAACAAGACCCTCACTCTATTGTCTCAAAAAGGGGGCCTTAGACAAAGATATCTCAATATAGATAGACCCAGGCCAGTTTCAAGTCCCCAGAAATGATGGCGCCAGCCCCAGGAACAAAAGAACAGAGTCAGGATGTCTGATGGTAACCAATTAACCATGAGATGCCCCTCTCCAGAGATAACATGACCTGACCCCGGAGAGGAATTGTAAAACTCCTGACAAGGCAAACAGACAAGCTAGAATAAGATAAAGTCCAGGCCCGGGAAAAACTTGACCAATCAAGGATGGACCCGTACTAACCCCCTCCCCTCAAAGAAATTTTATGGGTTTTGCCTATAAAAACTAACTTCCCCAAGAAAGAGGGACTCCTCCCTGCCTCACTGTATTGAGTGTAGGAATGAGTCCCTGTCTAGACTTGTATCTGCAGAATAAACCTTGCTGTTGCATTCTGGACATCCAAGGTCTTCGGTGGTCTCTTTGGGGGGTCACAATCTGGGCATAACACAAAACTCTGTCCAAAGACCTCAGCTCCCGTGCTCCAATCAAGGAAGACTGGTCCAATGTCAATCCTCCCCAGCAGTTTGTGAATGGGAAGAGAGAAAATCAAGTCTTGGAGCTGGTAAATCTCCTTCAATGCTAATTTCTGAGGTGGAGAATTGGTTTCTATAGTAAGAAAACAATCCCTTTAAAGAGAAGACAAAAGTCCTGAGCTCAAATTCATGGGATCCTATCACTTAAATTCAGCAAGATTTTTCGATGCTGAGATCTAGATCAGATATCTATGGTCAGTCTTTTGTAGCGATACAGTCTAGGTGTCTTGATATGGGTTCATTTTCTCTTCCAATTAAACAATTAAAAAACAGGAAATCTCTGAAGTGCAACAGAGAAATATCAAGCACTGCAGATAGAATTGGCAGTTGAAGAAAGGTGTTTATTGGGGGTGAAGAAACACACCCATGCAGTAGCCAAACAGAAAAAGAACCTCTGTGAAGCAGAGGGAAGACTGAGAAAGCTGAACATCTAGTCTCTTGCTGAGGTCTGGGGGCTGTAAGGCCTATGAAGAGTTTTCCTTCTTTCCCTTAGGGTTTGTCAGTTTGATGACAAACCCAAAGGATAGTTAATTGGTCAGCAGCTGTGACTGGCCCTGATCCTGTTTTGAACTCCTTGAGCTGATCCATCAGCAGGGGTGGTCCACCAGCAGGGGTCCTACTGCTGGGAGACAAAAGCTTTTGTCTCAAGTCAGGAGACTGAGGAAGAAGCTGGCCAACTTGGAAATTCACCACCTTTATTACCTAGCCATGGCTCCTCTCCTTGTCTGCTTTACCAGAGAGTCAACCTCCTGACTTCTGAGTATCATTAATCCCATTCATGAGAATTCAGAGAAAGGTCAACCATTTCCTGTCTTCATTCTACTTCTAGTGCTGATAAAATCTTCTTCCATTGTTTGCTGAGCAACATTGTGATGACATTGATTTTGATGCTAAACGAATTGAATGGGAGGTAGGAGAGTGCAGAAAAGCAGAGATGACAGAGTAACACTGGTGAGCAGAATTTTCTAGACTCTCGATATGGTATTTTCTGTTGTTTGTGTTGAAAGTAGTGAAAAGTAAACAAAGACAAGATGTTTTACTCAATTTTCCTAGTTGAAAAAGGAGAAAAAAAATCTGGTGACTCCGAATCCATCTTTGTGGTTCTGACAAGAGATTAAGATGTAAGTAGAATATCAAGACGTGCATAGCTAAAGATTCAGATCAAGGTGTGCCCTGGGCCTCATCATCTGGCTTTGGTTTCCTCCTGAAAAGGAGCCTGACAAGAGGTTAGAATTGTGGAAAATCTCTTTACAGGAAACAGTTCTTCTCCTACTGGCACCAGGCTTCGGTGTTTTTCTTCTCCCAGCACGAAATTCCTGGGTAAATTCCAGTTCTCTGGGGTGACTTGTTACACAGTTTTACATATAACAGCTATTCTGCTTTTACTTATTATGCCAATCCTGTAAGTGAGAAACAAAGTGTGTGAAGATGCTCCTCTTACAGTATGACTATATGTGAAATAGTGTATCAATATAAAGATGATCTTAGATTATGCATCCTCTTCTCTATCTGAAAGTGAACATCTTCATTCACTATGAACAGTCAATATGTTTTCTGATGATGAGTAACTTTGTAACACAGAAACAAAGAAATACTCTCATATTTTGGGGCATAGTAAATCCCTCACACATGGTGAGCTGCGTAGAGGAACAAGAGGCAGCTTCCAATTGTGGATGAACCTGGGCCTTAAGAAACTTCTCTCTCCTTTCCTGCCTAAGTCATAGTTGCAAAATACTACACAAGTCTGAAAATAAATTGAAGCAGAACACCCTGGACACTTTTTTAAAAGTATAGTTTTCTTTATTACTATTATGTATACATTTACAGTTTGTGTCTAGAGTACGTGCATAAGTGTGTCAGAGCATGTGTGTAAAATCAGAGAATACCTCTCGGTTCCAGGGATCAAATTCAGATCATCAAGGTTTGTTCAGTAAGTATTTTACTTATTGAACCATGCTTATTCCCGAGAAGGTGCTTCTATTATACAGACATAAAGTGCCAGGAGAAATATTAGGATCCAGAGGTAATGGTAAGATTGGTGTCCATACATTAATACATAGTTTGAAAATTATAGATCATGGGACATGGATCAATGAAGAACAAATGTATTTAAGCATCTCACATTTAATGCCCAAAAGAAAGACAGGAGTTAATATCTCTATGTGTACATTTATGTGTTGTAGACTCTACTGTTCTTTTGTGTGCAATACTCAGTTACCTAATTTAGAAAGACGGGACAGGGAGCAAGCTGGCTAGCCAGGCTAATAAAACTCAAGCTCCAGGTTCAAGTATGTGTCCCTGACTCAACATATAAGGTGGAAAGTAACTGATAAAGACACCCAATGTCAAACTCTGGCCTTTATACCCATGTAAACATACAAGTGCACATACTTGCACAGACTTATGTAAACATGCGTATACACAAATACCCTTATGCACTTGTAAGGAATGAAAAGAAAAAAGAAAAGAAAACATTAACAAGAAAAAAGCATGCTGCGCACACACTATCAATTAAGAATAAAGAAGATGAATTTTGGAAGAAAGAATATATTACAATACAAAACTAGTGTGTGAAGCAGTAGCCCACATTCTCAAACCTGTCAGCTCTTATGTAGATCAGATTAGGTTGAGCAATTATACTAAAAGGAAACAATACAGTTTAGCCACAATATCAACCTTGAATATGAGAAATGTGACACTATAACCTCCCTCCACCAAATGGACATGGAAGACTGTCTTTAGTTATGAACTATCAACTGAGTCACTTATGACAATACACAATGATGGGCTATGACAGGCTCATTCAGATCTTCTGTCTGAACACAGCCTCCTGGTGGGTTAAGGAGAAAGAGGATGGACTGGCTTTTGGGGAGAGAAGCATACTTAGGCTTGGCTACTCTCTCCTATGTGTTGCCCCCTCATAGTCCCTCTGAATAGAAAACCAAACATTGCCTGCAAGGCTATCAGCTCTATGTGTGTATCACTGATATGCACAACAGTGAAATTGTTTACTTGTGTAGTACGGTATATTCTCCAGGAAAAAAAAAGTGTCTTGTGAATAGCATATGAAGTTCACGGCCATATTTTTTTAGACTTGTTAAATATTTTTACTTATTCTTTGAGAACTTCATGCATTATATTTTGATCTTATGTTTTCTCCTTGCCAACTCCTCTCAGATCTTCTCACACTCCCTATGCATCGAAGCTCATATTCTTCCTTTCTCTAAAAACAATCAAACAAGCAATCAAACAAACAACATGGATCCAGTCCAACATGTATTGGCTCACTACTCCTGAGCATGGGGTCTGCCTTGGAGCGTGGCTGATATACCTAATGTCACTACACTGAAAAAAAACGATCTTCTGATTTTCCCTCTCCCAGTTCCCAGCACCTATCAACTGTCAACAGCTTCTTGGTTAGGGATGAAACTGTATCCACTTCTCCTCCTCTATGACTGGATTCTGTGAGGCTTTATCTGTTGCAGAGTTTATGTGTGCTATCCCAGTCTCTGTGCATTTATACGTTCATCTGTTCTATCCCTGGAAAACAGATTCCTTAAAGTTATCCACTACCTCTGACTCATACAATCTTTCCACCTCCTCTTCCACATAGACCCATGAACCTCCAGCAGAGTGGTATGATATAGACATCACATTTAGGACTGAATCTTCCAGAGTTTCTACATATTATCCAGTTGTAGTCTCTGTGTTAATTACTAACTACTACAAGAAGTTTCTCTGATGAAGGCTGAGCAGTGCACTCATCAATGGGTGTATAGCAATATATCATTGATAGCCTCAGGTTAGTGACCTCATTGACAGTGTCAGATATTGGTTACATCCCATGGGACAGTCATGACAATGAATATTAAACCTAACAAATAATACTGAGTTTTTATTGAAAAAGTTGGCCTTTCTTGTAGAAATAATATTTTAGTGCCTTATTGAGAGTTGCTCTGTAATGGGTTTAACCCTTCTTGATGAGAACAGGAAACTCTTGAGTGTGCGAGTTCTCCAGTGTGCAGCAGATCTGCTGCCCACTCCTCTTTTTGTTCTAATGTCATACTTTATTAGATTATATTATACTGTATTAGAATACATAGTATATGCCATATTAGAATACATACTGATTTCATATTATCTTGCACTATGTGGCTACAAAAACAGGAATATACAGGGAGCTGGTATCAATCAAAGAGAGCAAAGAATAACTCATAGTGACCGTAGTCCTTTAATTTAGTGTAGCAAAATAAACCATTGGTTTGGGACAAAATACTGAATTTTAACAGAGAGTGAAAAATCTTTGTTACTAGTGAGCTTTTTAAAACATATTAAGAACTTTTTCTTAGCCGGGCGGTGGTGGCGCACGCCTTTAATCCCAGCACTCGGGAGGCAGAGGCAGGCGGATCTCTGTGAGTTCGAGGCCAGCCTGGACTACCAAGTGAGTCCCAGGAAAGGCGCAAAGCTACCCAGAGAAACCCTGTCTCGAAAAAACCAAAAAAAAAAAAAAAGAACTTTTTCTTATTTGTAGTTAAAATTAAATATATGTATGGGGAAAAATAAAACAATTATAATCATGATAATTAGTTTAGTTTCTTATCATCTGTGTTTCTCATTCAAGAGTTAGAATACAAAGAATTTTACTAGTATTATCTGACCTCTCTGTTTATCAGACTATAAAAAGATAAAACATGTCCAATTTCACTACCTGCCCTGCATAGTAATTAATTTCTTTCCACTTCTCTTTATAAAGAATTTAAACTGTAACCCATTTTAATGTTTTCCATGAGCTGATATATTGAAAGGCCTTATAGAATTTTACAGAAATCATTTACTTTTTCCTTATATTGAGCTGTGTTACTGACAATTATGGTGATTCTGCTTAAATAAATATAAAAATAATGGAAAACATAGAAACTAGGCAAATTCCTAATATAAAACTGGGAAATTTTGATTTCTGATATAACTGGCCAGTGTATTCATCAGCAAACAAGCTTCCTTTCATTAGAAAAATTAATTATTGTAAAGGTCTTTTAAACAAGACGTTCACTTAGTATAACCTTTCCAGAAATATTGAATTTACAACTTGTAATTTGTTGCTGATTAGTGGAAGGGCAATGAAAATATTTCCTATTTTTTTTCTCTCTGAAGTTTTAATAATTTTTGCTTCATGTGTTTTAAAGTTCTGTTAAATGCATACACATTTATCACTATTTCTTTGCTTAATTTGCACCATTTTTACCATGAAATAATTTTCTTCATTCGTAATACAACTTCACCCTACCATCTACTGATTGAGTATACTAGCCTTCCAGCCTTCCTCTGCCTGGTGTTGGCATGATATACATCTTTGTTTAGATGTTCCATGGCATATTTGTGGAGTTAACAGGACAACACGGGCACTCATTTTCCACTATGTGGGCACTGGGGATAATATCCAGATCCTTAGGTTTGGCAGAAAATGACTTTACCATGTGAGTCACTTCCATGACCATGTATATTTAAAGTTTGATATTATAGCAGACATTCACCTGGGTCTTGCTTCTTTAAAGTTTATTATAATGTGGTATATAAAACACAAAATCATCCATATTAATAGGAATTCATACAATCTCATACATGTGTATATAATGCAATATTAAATAATATTAAAGATATTCATATCCTTAAAAACTTATTATTCCTTATGTGAACTGTTCAAAGTCCATTTTTCCAGGTTTTTGGAATATTCAGTTCATTGCTCCTATCTGTACTCATTCAGCTGTAGTTGGAAGGTTTCTCCAGTCCTACCAGGCCTCCACAGTCCAGTAGTATGCTTATAAAATAATTGCTCAGAAGCTTATATTAATTATAACTGCTTGGCCCTTAGCTCAGGCTTATTACTGACTAGGTCTTACACTTAAATTAATCCATAATTCTTATCTATGTTTAGCCACATGGCTTGGTACCTTTTCTCAGTTCTGCCTTGACATCTTGCTTCCTCTGTATCTGGCTGGTGACTCTGACTCAGCCCTTCCTCTTCCCAGAATTCTCCTCATCTGCTCACTCCACCTATACTTTCTTTCTGGCTATTGGCCAATCAGCACTTTATTAAACCAGTGTACAAGGACATTATCCCACACCATTCTGCTACAAAACAGGAGAGCAGTATTTCTTAATGTAGCTAACTGATCCTTATACTCATTCTTGAAGCTCTCTTTATACCCCATACCCAACTGTCTTAGCTACTGGTCTATTGCTGGGAAGAGATACCATGACCATGGCAACTATTATAAAGAAAGCATTTGCTTGGGGTTTGCTTATCGTTTCAGATGTTTATTCCACCATCATCATGGTGGGGAGCACAGTGAAATGTAGGCAGACATAGTGCTGCAAAAGTAGCTGAGAGTTCTTCATCTGGACTCACAGGCAACAGGAAGACAGAGAGCCATTTATCCTGGCTTGGGCTTCTGAAATCCCAAAGCCCACTTTGTCAAACAAGTTCACACGTGCTAATCATAAGTAGTGTCATTCACTGATAACTAAATATTCAAATATATGTGCCTATAGCAGACATTCTTAGTCAAATCACTACAATCCACTCCCTGGCTCCATAGGCTTGTAGCTATATCATAATGCAAAATTTCATTCAATCCATCTCAGAAGTTCCAGAGTCTATAATGATCTCAGCACTGTTTAAAAGTCCAAAGAGCTAAGCCTCCTCTGAGACTACAGGCAATCTCTTAATTGTAACCCCTCCAAAATCAAACTAAAAAGGCAGATCATATAGTTCCAACATACAATGGCACAGAATATATACATTACCACTCCAAAAAGGGGAAAAGGGAGCATGGTGAGGAAATACTGGAACAAAGCAAGACCAAAAAGCAGATGGGCAACCTCCAAACTCTGCATATCCATATTTGTTATTAAAGCACTCTTCAGATCTCCAATTCCTTTCAGTTTTGCTGGCTGCAACACAATTCTTTTTCTTAGGCTAGTTCTATTCCCTGTTAGCAGCTTTCCTTGGCAGGTACTCCATGGGTACATCTTGGGGTCTCCAAGTACTTTGACATCAGACATGAAGATGCAGAGCTGGAGTTTGCCCAGCTGATTTTCAGTCTAGCTTTGGTCCAGTATTTCCTCATTATGATCCTTTCCCAATGATCTAGAATGATAATGTATATCCTGTGTCATTATATGTTGGATGTATGTAATCTGTTTTTTTTTATTTTGATATAGGGGATTACAATTAAGAGATTGCATGAATCTCAGAAGAAACTTTGAACTTTGGACTTTAAAACATTGTTGAGACTGTAATAGACTATGGGGATTTTTGAAGTTGTACTAAATGCATTGTGCATTATATTACAGTTACAAGAAGTGGAATGTAGTAGTTTAAATGTATTGGCCCCTATAAGTTCATAGGGAATGGCACTATTAGGAGATGTGGCCTTGACCTAGGAGTAGCCTTTTGGAGGAAATGTGTCAATTTGGCGTGGGCTTTGAGGTCCAATATGCTCAAGCTACAGCTAGTTCACTTTCTGTTTCTTTTCTTCTCTCCTTCCCTCTTGAAAACTGGATTTGTTCTTTTTTTCCCCTCCTTGGAAACTGGAGTTATTCTTTTTTTCTTTTTTTTTTTTCCTTTGGCATTTAAAACATTTTTTTTAATTTTATTTTACAATACTATTCAGTTCTACATAATAGCCACAGATTCCCTTGTTCTCTGCCTTCCTGCCCCCTCTCCTCCCCCCCAGCCCACCTCCCATTCCCACCTCCTCCAGATCAAGGTCTCCCCCGAGGACTGGGATCGACCTGATAGACTCAGTCCAGGCAGGTCCAGTCCCCTCCTCCCAGATTGAGCCAAGTGTCCCTGCATAAGTCCCAGGTTTCAAACAGCTAACTCATGCAATGAGCCCAGGACCTGGTACCACTGCCTAGATGCCTCCCAAACAGATCAAACCAATCAACTGTCTCACCTATTCAGAAGGCCTGATCCAGTTGTGGGCCCCTCAGCCTTTGGTCCATAGTTCATGTGTTTCCATTCATTTGGTTATTTGTCCCTGTGCTTTATCCAACCTTGGTTCCAACAATTCTTGCTCATATAAACCCTCCTCTTTCTCACTAATTAGACTCCCAGTGCTCCACCCGGGGCTTAGCTGTGGATGTCTGCATCCAGATTCCTCAGTCCTTGGATGGGGTTTCTGGCCCAACTATTGGGGTGTTTGGCCATCTCATCACCAGAGTAGGTCAGTCCCGGCTGTCTCTCGACCATTGCCAGCAGTCTTTTGTGGGGGTATCTTTGTGGATTTCTGTGGGCCTCTTTAGCTCCAACCCGGACCGCATCCCTGGGCACCAGCCACTCCGGGAAGACCTGCCCAACTTGGCCCCAGGTTCTGGCCACCGGGCAGGTCCCCTTCTAGCCCCAAGGGTAAGGATCCCCTTCTCCAAGCCCCCTGGCAGCCCCTGCAATCTCCATGCCCTGCCCCCAAGCCCATCTGCCCGAGACCCCAGCCACTTCCTGAGACTTAGAGACCGGCCCCCAGCTCCCATCCTGCCCCCAACTTCCCTTCTGGACCAGAGGTGAGTATCTGGGCCCAACCCGGACCCCATCCCTGGGCACCAGCCACTCCGGGAAGACCTGCCCAACTTGGCCCCAGGTTCTGACCATGGGGCAGGTCCCCTTCTAGGCCCAAGGGGAGTTATTCTTTTTTTTAAACTTTATTCTTTTTTTAAAACTTTCTTTTTATTTATTCTTATTGTCTTTCACATCATGTCTCCACATCATGCTCCAGATCTCAACCATCCCCCTTCAAAAAAAAAACAAAAAAACAAAACAAAACAAAACAAAACAAAAATAGCAAAATGAAATTTAAGAGAAGAAAGGCAGAAAATAAAGAAAGAAAGAGAATCTCGTCATGGAAGCTGCAGTATAATACAGTGAGTCACAAACCCCTTTACCCATAGATTATTTTTAAAAGCAGGAGTTCATCACAAAGATTTATTGGTTTGGTTAAGGCCCCTAGTCTCTGCTATACCATTGATGCTGGGCCCTCACTGGGACTCTTCCTGCACATCCTGTTGCTGCACTGTATTTCCTGTTTCTTGCAGCCCAAAATGTATTAATTACTCTCAACTCCTTCTCCAGCACCATGTCTGCCTGCATGCTGCCACAACCTTCTATGATGATAATGGACTAAACCTCCAAACTCTAAGCAATTAAATGTTTTCCTTTATAACAGTTGCTGTGGTTCCAGTGTCTCTTCACAGCAACAGAAACCCTAAGACATCAGAGTTTTATTGCTGAGAAGAAACACTCATGAGCATAGCAACTATTATAACAAAAAAACATTTAATTGGGGCTTGCATACAGTTTCTGAGGTTACTCTATTTTCATCATGGCCAGGCACATGGTGGACATGGCACTGGAGAAGTAGTAAAGAGTTCTACATCTGGATCCACAAGCAGCCAGGAAAGAGAGCCACTGGGCCAGGCTTAGTCTTCTAAAATCTCAAAGCCCATCCCCAGTCACAAACTTCCTCCAACAAGACCTCACATACCCCAATAAGTTCACCCCTACTTATCTGTCTAAATAGTGCCACACACTCATGACTAAGCATTCAAATACATGAGCCTATGGGAGCCATTTTTATTTCAACTACCACATCAACTCTTCCCAGACTCTGATAACCATCATTCTTTATTCAACTTCTAGGACATTGACTATTTTATATTCTGCATATGAGTGATATTGAAGAGAATTTGCCTTTGTTTGCCAGGTTTATTTCCCATTGCTCATTGTTCTCCATCTGTGTGGCTGAAATGTCATTCTCTTTGTGAATGAATAATGTTCTGTTGTCTATAAGATCTCACTCTTTTATTGATACTCAATTCCTTTTCATTTTGCTGTTTAGGATGCTTAATTATTGATACATTTGAATTCTAGTTATCTTATGATTTCTTTTAGAGTTCCATTTGTTATGCTTTCACTTTTATTATTTTTCTTTTTTTGGATTAAAAAATTAATCATTCCTTTATATCTCCTTTGTGTCAATTGCATAAAAACAATTAATCAGTTTAATAGATGTTATGTAATTTATAGTGCATTTCTTTAACTTAACAGTCTGCTTTTGATTGGTAATATATTGCTTCATACATAAGGAAGAAAAATTTCAACAGTACATTGAAATTTCACTCTTCCCAGACTCAATGCCATTGCTTCTCATTTTATTTATACAATTTCTGTAAACATCAAAACCTAACAGTGTAATAATAGAAAGCATCACAAGGATATTAAATATTGCCACAGATCTTTTCCAGTTTGTTCTTAGGAGTAAATGTTTCTGATATCATTTTCATCTTTACTTCAAGATACCTGTTACCACTTCTTATTTGTGTCTAAAAGTAATGAATTCTTTCAGCTTTGCATGTCTGACTATATTTATATTTAACTATTTATAAAGAGGTATTTCTTTTTATATAGAGTCCTATCTTAATATTACCCTGAAAATTTAAAAACAATTCATTGCAATCCTTTTTAATATTTTATTAATTCTTTGAGAGTTTCATACAGTGATTTTTTTTTTACATATTAACCTCAGTCACCAAATTTCCTATCCATTACTTAATATTTTCTTTAATTAAAAAAAGGTGATCAAGCTTAATCTATGATTTCACAATTCTTCTGGTGTTAGGGCCTTCCATAAGAGTACAGACTCCCTGTGTGTATCAGGCCCCTAAACTAAACTGGCTGTCCCTTTGCCAGTAACTATCAATGTCAATAGCTTTTTGGCTAGTGTTGAAACTTCATATCTACCTCACATCTCCATGCTGGGATTTTATCTGGCTTAAGCTTGTCCAGGTCTTGGGTACGCTATCATAACCTCTGTGAATTCATATTTGCAACTATCTTGTCATGTCCATAAAACACATTTGGTTGTTATCAGCCATTGCCTCTGGATCTTATGATAATTTCTTCCCCTCTCTGTGATGATCACTAAACTTTGAAGGTAAGGTTATGATATATATGTTCCCTTCTTATTTTCTGCACCTTGACAAATGTGGATCTCTGTGTTAACAAGTATTTGTTAAAAGGAGAGTTCTTGATGAAGGTTGACAAGTGAACTAGTATATGTCTATAGCAATAAATCATTAGAAGGTAGTTTAATACTGTGTCTATTTAGCAGAATAATAGTAAATTTTTCTTAGGGCCTATCTATCTAGCCATAGGTTCTTGGCCTCAGTAAAGATGTTATGTAGCATAGATTCCATCTTGCAGAGCTGATCTTAAATTCAATCAGAAAGTGTTTGTTTACTTCCATAACATTTTTCCCACCTTTGCATCAGTGGGTATATCTTGCCATGCCAATCATCATCATAGTTAAAGATTTCACAGCAGGATAAGACAGGTGTTTATTCTTATTGGGAGTGTTCGTATCGCCTTTTAGAATTATGAAAGCTAGGCAGTAGGAACTTCTAGGCCAGTACCAGCTTTACTTCTCTATATTCTATGATTCAAGTTGTGGTATCTTCAGCAGTAGACTTTTCTTGTCACGTTCTAGATGGTAACCAGGAAAAACAGCAATAGACTGTAATTTGTGGGAGTAAATGGGGCCCTGCTGACCAACAACTCCCAAAGAGGTAACCCACTCTTGCCCCTGGGCTTTTTATTTGCCTGCCTGTGATATCTAGTGAGAGCATTGTGCCCCTGCTCTATTAATGAGTAAGTCCATTTAATATATAAAAGCTTTAGGAAGCTTTTACAATAGTAGGTTTTCTTAGGACTTTTTTCAAAAGGTCTTTGGTGTTAGTTACACCTCTTATTTCATATATTATTTTAGGATTTTTGTTTGTTTAGTTTTTTGTTGTTGTTTGTTTGCTTGTTTTATAACTGCCTATCATTCAGGTAAATAGATTGTAATCCACTATTCTTTTATTCCTTGCTTTTATCATGTATTAGGTAAATCCAATGTAGTACTCAACAGAGCTAATTACTCTACTGATGATGAGTTTCCTGAGTTCTTTACTCAACCCATCATATATTATCTCAGTTCTCTTGGTGAGAACCTGAATGAATTGAGACCTTATGTGGACGGTAGTATTTATTTCCTTTAATTCTTTACATGGTTACTTCCTTCTTCCCTCCCTTCCTTCTTTCCTTTCTCTGTATAAGCTTGAGCACTACCAACTGGCTGAGATAAATTTGGCTAGATGTTATACAAAATTTATGTTTCCAGGTTTCTTTGTTCCTACAAAAATATTTCACTTTTATGATTTCCATAACAAAAGAACTATCTTAATTATTTTTGTAGACTTCCAAAGTGTGTTTTGTGTGCTATTTAAAATGAAGGGACAGAGCATTTTCTTGTGAGTAATATGGGTTCAATTATTTGTCTTTGTGGAAGGGAAAATAATTGGTTTGTATAATTTGTACTCCATAAGAGCAGCTTATAGCATTTATTTATTGAAAGATGAGACTGAATGAAAGAAAATATGAAAGTTTTTCTAATTAAGAAATAGAAGTATCCCAGAATCTTGGAACTAATGGAAAAAACAAATATATACCAAAGTTCCAAATAATATTCTAATCTTAAGTGATCAAATATAAATAAATGAATCAACTTCCACAATTATAAAACTTTTATGTGCTGGTAATACCAAATATTAAATAAATATGGAGGATTTTTTTATTACATCTATGAACCAAGAGTAAAAATGCCATCTTCACCAAAGAAAGCCAGCTCCTTTCTTCAACATAGTTAAAGTGAAACTTATGTATCCTCTTAAAATATGCAAAATAATTTCCAAGAGTGTTTTCTCATCAGGTAAGTATTCACTGTAATCCTAGAGTTATTATAAAGCATGTGGGGTTGGAGGAAGTATAAATATCAGATACAGGCTGTCATCTCCTTCATGGTCACACCCTGATGTTTAGCTGTACTTGGGAACTATTGATCTTTTTGTTGTTGTTTTTTGTTTTGTTTTCTGGGTGCAGGGGAAGGCATACTTTAATTCTTGGGGCCTTTTCTTTTCTCTTATTTTTTCTTTTTTTGCTTAGAAATATCCAAAGCATTTATTAAAATTGAATTCAGATTGAATATTGTATTCCCTGTGCCCATTGCCAGTTCTATGTTCTTTTGTTCTTTGTACTCAGAATATTCTCCTTTAAAAAGGCTGGTCTACCTCCTTTAGGTATCCATTTTAGATATGGTTGCCTGGCCACTATCTTCTATGACAATGTTCTTTTCGAGAATGAAGCTAATGATCATTAAAGATTTTGGGCTTTGCGTTATGTGTAGGAAATACTCTGCTACCAGATTAATGATAGTTTGTAGATTTTTCCTTAACTCAGGAGGATCTTATACCTGATATGAAAAATTAAAAGTGGACACAGATTTTAAACTATTTAACATCTTGTGAGAGTTAAGAAAGGCTAATCTTCCAGTACCTTCCAATTGAGCATTAAGCCCCAAGCTTCACGATGCTAGTTTGATGTTGTCTGTTTCTCAATACATACAATGTTGGTAGGTGTGCTGTGCGGCAGTTTCTGAAGGAAAGATCCAAACAGGCAATAAAAATGTGCCTATAAACCAATTGTTTTAGAGAATAATCATTAAAAGTGTTTCAAGTTAATTTAAATGAATAAGGCCAAACTACTATTCTGAGTTTAAATTCCTAACCATTTCTTTGCATCTCGCTCTGCCAACTAAAAATGGTTTAAAATCCCACATAGACCTAGATTTGGTAATAGAAGCAATTTACTGAGAGAAATTCATTCCACTCAGTTTATTGAATCAGCATCATCTTTATGGGGAGGATCTAGGTAGGAATGTGTAAGCTCTGGCCTTCTCTCTCTTTGCCGATAGCACATGAATTCATTTTTTTCATTCTCACAGACACAAATGAGTCAGCTGTGCAGTCAGGGTGATTCTACCAAGGACCAGGTCCCAGCTTTCCAGCACACTCTGGGATTGACTTTGACAAGCTTTGAGGAACAGCCTAGTCAACAACTGCATGTATCTACTACATTTATCTTGGAGCAGAGAAAAACACTGGAGGAAATGCTTTTTCTCTCCATATCCCAAAAGACACCTTTGTATTCAGGACCATGTTTAATTAAGGCTCTGTAGACAGAAAAGCATGTTTTACTTATTTATAGTTTCCTTTCTGCTTGATTCTTTTCTATAGAGATTGAAGGAATTAAAGCAACGAGAATTTGCTCGAAACGTGGCTTCCAAGTCATGGAAAGATGAGAAGAAACAAGAAAAAGCACTTAAGCGACTCCATCAGCTGGCCGAACTGCGGCAGCAATCTGAGTGGTAAGAAGTAGAGGGGATTGGGTGGTCCACACTTTTCCCGTGTCCTGGGGAATTTCAATAATGAATCTACTTGGTTCCCCACAACAATATAAAATTAACATTAATCAACAAATATGCCTGAAGGCAAACTTTTAATTGTTAATGGTTTGTAAATTAGTAATTTTGTCATTTGATTTTTTTTTCTTCCTGATGTTGTTAACTTATTACCCTGTTTAATGAAGCGATCCAGGGAACAATTCTAATAAACTGTCATCTGTTCTAGCTTGACTTGTTCTGACATAATTCCACAGTAATTTGTTTTATAATGATAGCTCTTAAAATATTTTATTTAATGTTCATACATGCATATAATATGTTTAATGTTTAAAGTACAATATGTTGGATCAAATCCAACCTCCATTTTCTCCCTCCCCAACTCCTCTGTTCACACTTTTCCTTACCAAGTTCGTATGTTCCCCCTATATATACACATCTACATTTAAATACTTTATAGTGCTCCCTGTGTGTACATGCACGTGGGGTCATTTTTTCATCTAACAGATCAAGGATGGGTATTTTCATAGGACCCACATCCCTGAAGAAAACTGACTCTCTGTTTTCCAGCAGCCATCGATTACCAATAGCTCCTCAGATAGGGATGGGGCCTCATGAGCCCCTCCCCAGTCCAGCTTGGGAATTCGGCTGCCTTGATCTTGTGTAAACACTCTGTGTACAGTTCCAGCTGATGTGTATTCATATTTGAAACTTTGATGTCATGTCTGGCAAACACTACTCTGCTTCAAGCATCTACAATGATAGTTTTTAAACTATAAATAACAATGTAGCTTTGGGGTGGAAAATACATGTACTGTATATTCCCTTGTTCACACTTGATTCTACAATAAATGACACTAACATTGTCTGGCAGACAAACAAAATATAATTAATGTGGTTAAATTTACCTCACAGTGTCATTTTAATTGATAATTATACCATAACAAGCATTACACTAATACATACTTGTAACTGAAAATTGACAATTTTAAAAAAGCTTGCAGCCACTGAATGATGCAAAGTTGTTACCTGGAATGCAATTAACTTTGCAGATTGTGAATTGTGCTAATATGAAACATAATGTGTAACAGTAACATAACTAATTAATATGGTTGACGGCAACCTGGTGAATTATGAATTTATAGCTCTGCCAGAATTTAAAGTCCTATTGTTTAAATGGAAAACAATATAAAATAATAAGAGTGAATGGTTCAGTTATATTATCATAAAATATTAGACTTGAAATATTATCATTAGGAAATACTTATGATTGTTGGCCAATTATTCATGGAAATGGTGGCAGTAACAATTTTACAATATTTGCATGTATGCAATGTTTAGAATGTGTTTATTAACATCAAATATATGATAATATTAAAATTCTAAAAATGTAAGATAAAAGTGAATTAAAGGTACTATACTACATGTGTACAGAGATTAGATTAATGTAAAGAGATTTTCCTGGGAGGGCCCACACAATAAGAAAAGTAGACACTGTATTGGGCACTGATCTTTCTACCAGTCTATAAAATGAGGAACTCATGTTATTTGAACACAGTAATGAATTAGTATTAATAACAAATCAGATCTGCTGAAATTGGGCTTAGAACACTAACTCCTGTGTTCATTAGTGTAACATACAGGAAAACATTTAGATCACATTTCAGTTTCTGCAT
Source organism: Peromyscus maniculatus bairdii (assembly GCF_049852395.1). NCBI lineage: Eukaryota > Metazoa > Chordata > Mammalia > Rodentia > Cricetidae > Peromyscus > Peromyscus maniculatus. The sequence continues at coordinate 26,584,978 of NC_134854.1, read as the reverse complement.
GATTAGTTACAGGACACAGTAAATTAAATAATAATAAATGGGGAAGAAAAAAAAATCCTCGAAAACAGTCTTCACAGGCCAGACCAGATTTGCCTTGTTCAGCAGCAAATCTGAGTTGCCCTCACAAGCATTGTCGTCATCATTGTCTTTACTGTGAAAGTAACTACACATCCACATCCTTCCCCCGATGGAAAGGATCAGAGGAATGTTGATGATGGTGGCAGTGAGGGCATGATGGTCTCACAGATGATGCAGTAGTAATGATGATGACCCTGTTGTTAAATTTCTTAGTTGCTGTGGTTACCTGGTAAGGTCTTCCAGATAAAAATGTCCACTCTATTAAGTTAGCTTATCTATCAGGAAACCTGATGTATCAAACACACTCTAATGTAACCACTCTGTAGGCCTGAATGTGTCCTACTGGAAAAGATATGTGTTCAGCTTTCTGAACACACAATTTCAAATCATGAAGATTGTTTCTTCCTTTTTATTACTCCCCAACTGCTCTATTTGCATCACAGCCTAATGCCCTAACAGAAGTCACTTAGAGTTATAAAATATTTTCGTTGTTGAAGCAGGAGTGAGGCATGAAAATTAAAAATGAAATGACCACTAAAGAATATCATGGCCTCTTTCCTGGACAATGTGCCTTTGGTCTGTTAGCCTCACTCACATTTCCTGAGAAGCCTGGAAAATCTGACCCTGGTATGCAGGCCTTTCATGAGTATTTTGTGTTTCTTTCTGTGCTGTGTCTTGCCCTGTTTACTCACATCTGACTTCCAGCATCATACAATTAACCCTGTAGAAACTGATTCTCTCTGTGGAGAATGATCCAAATCACATGATTCTTCGTGTGGAAAAGAAAGGTGAATTAGCAGTAATCAGAAGACTTGGATCCAATAGATAAACAAATATTGGCAGAAACTGGCTATAAGTTTCACACAGACAGCCTGCTTCCATCTTCTCTTGGACAGATTCCCTCAACTGGGGTCTCCAGTGAAAGCATCTATTGCATTGGGAGGTGCTCACTTTCCAAACAGAAACTTCTACGTAAAAACCTAAGTTCAGTACAACTTATGGATGATTTTGCAACATTTGAGAAATGTTAGTGATGTTGATTCTGAAAACAGAAACTCACCATATAAGAACCAGAATGCAACACACACACACACACACACACACACACACACACACACACACACACACACACTCATTTTGTTTTGGCACATTTTTTTTTCTGTTTGAAAAGTATGTTTTCCCCCATAGGAGACAAATTGTATATTTATGAAGTTACTTTGTGTTAGAAATCGAGGACAATATTGGGATGAAAATACAATAGTAAGAGTTAAATGGTTAATTCTATAGTCGCTTTCTTACTGGGTATTACAAATAAAAATAATTATTTTAAAATCACTGAAACTAGAAATAATTTCAAAGAAGAAAATGAAAGAACAAATGTGTTAACTATGAAAAATTACAGAAGTAGGAGCATTCACTGATAGGGATGAGGGGCTAGGGAAATGGAAAGTCAATGCATATTCATATACATTCTTGAGATCTGATGTAGAGCCTGGAGACTATACATAGTAATAATTATTGTAGTCTGTACTAGAAATTTGCTAAGATATACAATATTAAGTTGTTTTTAACACACACACACACATAGGTAATTATGTGTTGTGGTAAATATGTCAATGAGTTTTATTATACTAACAATTTCATATTATATGCGTATATCTATTTGACATCCCCATGTGCACCATGGTATATTCACCCACATACATTTACTCACATACTCAAATAACTAACTATATTTTTATTTTAAAATTAAATGAAACATAATTTAGAAATAGTAAATATCCATATTTGATTGCAATTTGGAAGAAGAAATGTTAATATTCTCCCATGAGAATTTGAATACTTTCTGTTGAGTATAATACCAATAATAGAAAATTGACTGATTTTCAGAAGAAGCAAACTTATCAATTAGGTAGCATAGATAGTGCTTAATCCAAAAAATGTCACAAATGTGGAGAGATATCTGCTTGTCACGAAAACAAAATTGAGAGTCACAATTTTGTCATTCCTTGTCCTTTTCCATCCAGGTTCCAATAAAACTTCAATAAACCTTTTTGGTCTTTTTGTTTGGGTTGAAATAGCATTCAATAGCCCACATGTTGTCTTTGAATACTTCTCTCCATTAGTGACATTAAATGAACCTTTTGGAAAAGCATGGTGAAATTATCAAAGCAAAAAGATTATTGTAACAGAGAGGGGGGATACATAATCCTCACTATGAAACAATTAAGGAAAAGTCGCTGTTTTATAAAATTTTTAAATTTGATTTCCATACAATAATGGAATATACCATCATTATAAAGCTTTACCCGGCCGCTGATGAGAACAGATAATCTCAAATAATAGTGAAATAAATAATGGCTAAAATTATATTTTGTAAGATAAAATTCATAAGGGCAGATAAAATAACAGGTTGTAGTATTGTAAAGATGCAATGGTGTGGGTAAGGCAAACTTTGGATACCAAAAATTATCCTTCAACTAAAGCAAGAGATTACAAGCAGTAGAGTACCAACATTCGTCCTGAGTCCATTACATGTTGTTCCTGTATACTTATGTTTAGAGCTGATGACCTGGGATTGGATAACACATCAGGGGAGTTTTCCTTTCAGAAAATGGATTCTCCCCTTTTCAGAAGTCAGTGATTGCCTGTATCTCTTTACCTAAGGTGGAGTCTTGTGAAATTTTCTCCATTCATGTTGGCATGTCAACTGCTGTCATTATACAGGACTTATTTATGCAGCCATAGTGTTGAGATTTCATGGAAACAGTTTCTCTATCATGTCTAGAGGACACTATCCCACAGCACGTGCCCTGATCCTCTGGCTCTTGCAACCTATACCCCCTCTTCTGTGATATTCCCTGAGTGTTGGGTTGTGGGTGTATCAAATTGAGCTCAGTACCCCAGGGCCACTTATTTTCTGAATTTTGACCAGGTATGAATTTCCGTAATCATCTCCATCTGTTACAAAAAGAAGATTCTTTGAGGAAGACTGAGAACTACATTTTTGTGTGGGTATAAGGATAGTTATTGAAAACACGGTCCTTCAGAATTTAAATGATATGTTTTAAGGGTGTAAGTTTTAATATTTTATAGCCAAGAAACAAATGATGAGTAATAATGAAGTTTCATAGAAGACTATGAAACATATTAAATCTGCATTTCTAAGATAGACAACACAAGTTAGATGTCTGTCCAGACACATGGGAAAAGCAACAGAATGGCATTTCAAATAAGCTGTTGGAAAAGTGATGTAGTAGCTGCTTTTCCTCAGTCAGCATCAGCATTACTGTAGGGAAGAGGTAGCAGATAGGGTGTGAAAAGACTAATTTTAACCTCAAAGTTCCTGTCTATGTATGTTTATTTTCTGCTTTCTGTTTAAATCATTAATGAACTTCAGCAAAATCAACAATCTCGAAAAACCTCAAAAGACGGAGAATGCACAGTTGGCATAAAGTTGTTCTTGTGAGTAAGAAGCAAGGGAAGCTACAGGAAAATCCCTGGGAACACTGAGCCTGCTTGAAACACATCAGCTTCTTGCTGCTGCTGCACTCATTAGCTAGCTGCTGACAAGAGTAATGACTAAGCACCCTGCTCCAACAGAAGTAAACAGGAAGGACTTTTGATGTTGAAGGGTTAAATATTGAGTGCTGAAGATGCCGAAAAATCAAATGAAACTATTTTTACACTTTGCAAATTTTAATTTCTTATCGAACATGAAAGTACTGGTTAGAAGAGTATGAAACATATTAAATCTGCATTTCTAAAGATCATAGGTTCTGAGGAATATATTGTGATGTAAATGCTCTATTTTACTTTGTTTTGTAGCTTTCAAATAAGATAGTTACTTGTTATTGCTTTTTACATTTCTACATAACAGAATTAAACAGAGCATTTCAGTATAGCCATACAACAGTTATACTGACTTGTATGTGCATGATAAAAGGGTGATTTTGTAGAAAATAACGTTCACCAATAAATATTAAAGCAAATCATTGTAGAAATACTATGGAATGTTGTTTGCATATAGATTTGATTCCAATGCTAATGTCCTACTCATTTAAATATTCACTATATTTACAGTGTTTCTGGAAATGGACCAGCATACAAAGCCCCCAGGATAGCAATGGAAAAGCAGCTCCAGCAGGGAATTTTCCAGGTTAAGAATGGCAGAAAGGTCTCCTGCATGAAGAGCGCCCTCCTTCTCAAGGGAAAGAACCTCCCCAGAAGCACTCTGGACAAGCAGCGATTCCCCACACCACACCGTCAACAGCTACAGCCAGACAGGCGGTTCCTGTTTGGAAACAGGATTACACAAACATCTTCCGATCTCAGCAATGCAAACCACAGGACAGGAGTTTCATTTTCATTTTCAAAAAAAGCCTATCTAAAATTAGAATCCTCAGCCTCAGTTTTCAGCGAGAACACAGAGGACACCCATGATTGTAACAAGTCGCCCACCTTTAAAGTCAAACAAAGAGTAGAGAAATGCATGTGTTGCAGGTTTGCAAATGAGGATCCACACCTTACTAAGGAAGAAGGTGTCATCTCACCCAGCCATCTGGAAGGTGTTTTAAACAACACCTTCTCGATGAACTCTAAAGTGTCACAAAACAAAAATGAATATCTTAATGAGAGGCTGAAAGATTCATCAGGCATTCATGCTTCTTTCTCTAACCCTAACCTCCATCTTTCAGAAAAAGATTTTACTCTTTCCAGCAGAGAGAAAGAAATCGGGAATGCACTGAAGGATACTTCAGAAAATTGCATTAATCACCCATGCCAAGCAAATGAATCCTCCAGTCCAGTACACATTTGCAAGCACGGTGATAACAGTTGGTGTGGAAGTCTGGATGAGTTTTTGCCTTCAGGGCCAAGTGAACAAAAGATGAGGGCACATCTGAATTCTAACTCCAGAATGGAAGACCGAGCAAAGTCTTTAGACGAATCAGAAAGAGTTAGCAACAACGTGCAAAGGCACTGCAGAGAACATTGTCCACATGATCTAAAATCCAAATCATTGCCTTTCCTTCATGTACAGAGCAAGGATGGCCACACCACTCTACAGTGGCCTACAGAACTTCTGTTCTTTACCAGAACAGAACCTTGCATATCCTATGGCTGTAATCCATTATATTTTGATTTCAAACTTTCTCGAAACACAAAGGATGAACATAATTCAGAGAATGTAAAAACAGAAATGGAGAAAGAGGCTTTGGAAATGAAGCCAAAAACAGAGAGCCAAGTCTCAGGTTTAATTAAAGAACAACAAAAAACGACCCAAGGTAATCAATCTCTGAAGCCAAAGATGATTATAGCTAACCCAGATTGGGAAAAGTTCCAGAGACAATACAATTTGGGCCACAATGATTCTGATTCTAGTACAAGTGAACATGATAGTCTACGAGACTTGGAAATGAAAAGTCCTGAAGTGCCTGCTTGCTTTAATCTGTCTCTAAAGGATGGCATAAGAAAAGATAATGTTGATGACATTGAATTGGAGGAACCTTCAAACATCCACTGCCGAAGCTGCAAAAGGGCCATTCTAAATAACGCTCAGGAGGGTCTCCCATGCTCTCTTCAGATCTCTAGGACTAAAAAGCATAAACTGAATCCCTGCAGTCCACATGCAGAGTTTGAAGGAGAAAACCAAGATACTTGGAATTTTAGTCTTTATACATCAGAGGGTCACAGTGAACATGCGAAGGGGCTCAGTGAGAGTTTAAATAGCTGCAACGTTAGCATGGCCAGCAGGGCTTCTACGAGTGGGAGACCGAGTTATGACAGATGTTCTCCAAAGCCACCTCTGGGTGACCATCCCAGAACAAGGGAAGACTCTCCCAGAAACATGTCCAGCTGGAGAAACATGTGTTCAAATCATCGGTCCAGGAGCAGTGGGAGCCGTCGTTTGCTCTATGTTTGCAAGACAGAGTGTGCCTCAGTCGAAAGGCACATGTGGAAACACAGAAAGCACAATTGCCTCTGCTTGTCTGACGTGCCAGTAAGCACTAACTGTCCTCAGTCAGAAACCCAGAAAGACGGGAATGGCAAACTGCGGGACTCACTTAAAACTAAAAAACAGTCAAAACACAGAAACTGTCATTGCAGAGAAAGATATAAACTGGGTAAAACTCATCAATTTGCGGGGCCCAAACCCACAAGAATTTTCCATTGTGATTCCAGTTCACAGGTTTCCCTTGATAGAAATAGTGAAAAGCCCTTTAATGGCCCAGGACCTCAGCACAGCAAATCAGGCTCGTATTTGAGACAGAGAGGTTACTGCTTAAATAAAAACAAGAGAAGCCAAAAGTCTTTTGCCAGCCTTCACATTTGTGATGTGGGAAAAGTCAAGTGCAGACAATGCAACCCCAGCACTCTCAATTACCTTCTCAGGGGCTGTGTAGGTGGCCCTTCAGAAACCACGCAGTCACACATTCCAGATGGAGAAGGGCCTTCCCTGACAGCCAAGGGTCTTTTAGAAAGAGTGAAAGCCAAGGAGTGTCAGGAGCAATCAACGAAGTTTGACTTCTCTTCAAACAGTGGTTTAAGAGAATCAGAGGCTCATTCACAAATCCAACACACAATTCAACCTGGACCACCAAGCTGTAACAGAACATCATTGCCTTTTTCAGAGAAGAGACAACAGATGGGCAAAAGGAGAAATGATAAAGGCATCGTAATTCATAAGACTTCTGACAAAGACAAAATCAAAAGCTCACAAAAAAATAATTTTATTGTTTTACCAGACACTGAATGTGATAATTATCTCTCCAAAGGCATAAAGCGTGCAGCAATGAATTCCCAGCCTTTAAGCAGAAATAAGAACCAGACAACAAAAGAGCAATCTAAATCTTCAATTAGTGAAGTCCAGCCTTTTCATGGAAGCTGTGACCCAGTACCAAATGATTTCCTTGGTGCTTTTCCATCTAATAGATATACTGGTGTAACTGATTCAACAGAGACCAAAGAGGACCAGATAAATCTAGACTTACAAGATGTAAGCATGTCTATGAATCACGTAGAGGGGAATATAAACTCTTACTATGACAGAACTATGCAGAACCATGACAAAGTGGAAGATGAATTAGAAATGTGTCATAAATCTCTCTCTCCCCCTTTAATTCAACAGCCCATAACATTTTCTCCCGATGAAATAGATAAGTACAAGCTCCTCCAGCTGCAAGCCCAGCAGCACATGCAGAAGCAGCTTCTGTCGAAGCATCTCCGCGTGTTGCCTGCTGCAGGGCCCACTGCCTTCTCTCCGCCCTCAGCTGCGCAGCCAGGTCTGGTTCACCAGCACACATCCATTACCACCATCCACCACACATTTCTGCAGCATTTCGCTGTTTCTGCTTCCATAAGCTCCCACAGCAGTCCCCTCCCTATCGCTCATCTGCACCCACTGCCACAGCCACATTTGACTCCTTTTTCATTTTCAACCATGGCTCCAACCATTATCCCTGCACACCCTACTTTGCTAGGACATCCCCTGCATTTAGTGACTGCGGCCCCCTTCCACCCATCACATATGGCTTTTCAGGCACTGCCTCCTGCAGCGTTTATCCCCACATTGTTTGGTCCTCATTTAAATCCAGCCACAACTTCTATTTTCCACTTGAATCCTTTAATCCAACCAGTGCTACAAGGTCAAGATCTTTTCCATCACTCTTGCTCCAGCCAGATGCAACAGTTAAATAGTATGAAAGAGGCCTTAAATATGTCAGTACACTTGAACTAATAGTTATTACAACTCATCTTATGAATAAATAATGCAAATTGTCACAACCTACAGAACAATGCATTAATATCATCTCTCCCATTACTATAAGGTTTAAAATAATGGTGCCAAGTCCAAATGTAACTCATATATAAATACAAACGGAATTGTCATAATAGAAATGGGAGCATTTAAGAACTTGTTCCGGGAAAAAAATTAGAGCAAATTAAAATGATCTGATGGAAGAAAATGTTAGGAAGTATTAAAGAGTGTTTTGAGATAAGTTGTCAACTAATGCTAAAACTGGTAAAAGAAAACAGTCTGGCACATCGCCAATATGAAGAAGCAAGAGAAGACCCTATGATTGAAGTATTTGATGAGTGAGTGGTAATGAATGTGAATTTCAGTTTCATTTGTCAGGTAATATTAAAATGTCAGTAAAATGAACCATTGACTAAGAATAATTTCTTTTGACATATTTTCATAGAGCCTAAGAGATATTCTGATTAACACAAGCAGAAAACAACTACACAAAGTAACTTTACAGCTGCTGAAATTCTGTGAAAGATCATTTTGCTTCACTTTATATATTACTGTATCAAGATTGCCTGTATGAATAAATAGCATCAGGAATTGAGAATATTTCAATTTTGTATTAGAAAGCATACAAAAGATACTATTAGTATTTGATAATACAAAGTAAAATATCCATATAATAACATTTTATACATATTAATAATTCTTTCAAACATTATAAGCACTAAAACATTAAGTTTTCTTTACTACTCAGAAACTTCATTGTGTTCAGAAATAAAAAGCATGAGGCTCAGAAAGGATAAATTTTATGAGGGTAAGTCAAGTTATCACCTATTTAATTTCAAATATTTATTGAAAAGAGTTCCTAGCCCATAGAAGTTTTGCTTCTTGCATTACTTGTAAACTGTCATCTATTTGGTGTATAATTTAATATCCTTATAATTATAAAACTATCACTTACATCTGCTTTAACTATGGGTTTCTAAAAATAAAACTCACAGGGCAGGAGGTGGACTCTACCTGATAATGATGTGAAGATGTAACCTTTGGCACACGGGAAAAAAGAGCATCTCTTACTCAGACCTGGAGAAAGGCATCTACATTCCCTGAATACATACATGCATTTCACTTCAGGCAGGTGAAGCACTTCTAGCCCATTTTTTCTTATTCTTCATAATATTATCATTCTTCATGTCATCAATACAGTTGAAAACTAAATAACTGCTTCTTCATATATGGTAGAAATCTTTGCAGCCGAAGACATAAAAAGAAGGGAGAGAAAGAGAAAATGAATATATTTCAAATATTGACATGAAGAACAAATGTACTTACCAATGTAACACCAAACATTTGTTTATGGGACCTTTTATTGGAATAAGAAAGGGGAAGAGCCTGGCCTATTTAAAATGAATAGAAAAAAGAAATATAGACATTTATCAAACAGCAAGAAGCTCTATACTTGCATATATTTCCACAAAAGTAACTATTAAAGGTAGTGCCTTTTGGGTAAATCTTCTTAAAAAGAAAAATAATGGAAATCCTATTAGAAAGATAGATAATAACTTGCCCAAAAGATCAAAATATATTGTGGAAAATTAGTTGCTCAAACAGATTATAAAGATGGCACAAAACCAAGACAGAGTAAACTCGAAAGTCACTAGAAGTCTTATGACAGAAAATACAGAGCACTCAACTAATTCTTAAGTTGTCTTGGGGACAATGCAGAATCTCAGATGGCTAAACCAGGGGACTTTTCTACTGGGTACTTAGGTCGGTGTAAGTGGGTAGTTTGGAAATGACTGTTCCATCCTGCACTAGAAATGATGGAAGTGCTCAGTGGCTAGGCCACCTCATACAACAGAAGGAAGGTGTTGTCACTTAAACAAAAATAACTGGTACTTCAAGGTGACAAGTTATAAAGCCTGTGGCATCATATCAGGGAAAGTATAATGAGGTCAGCAGTCACACCAGATTTCTGTTTCCATCTCCTTTTGGAGGAATGCATCCTTGAAAAACTAAAGCAAAAAGAAGTCTAACCATATTCTGAATTCTAAATTAGAGCCATTAGAACACACTCTTATGGATCATTCTTTGAGTATCACATCCATCAAATTATTTGTTAATCAATTTGAGTAATTTTCTAATAAATGTTAAATTTATGAGATAAGATTTTTGTGAGTTCACTCTTTACACTCAGTCATTGGGCTTTTTTCTTGTATCTGTTCAAGAACCAAGATAAATTAAAGGTAAATACTGTAGAAAAAGGCTGTAAAATATTTATACATATGTTCACATATGAATACATGAACACACAAATATGTCTATATATTTTATCCTTAAAGATTCAGAGTCATTCCACTTTCATATGGCCTCAATGAATTCCGGCATGATTCAAGAAAATAAGCAATTTGTGTGATGAACTGGTAAATGAATAAAGTTCATTTTCTTAATCACTGTCCAATTCTTCAAGAAAAATTGCATTAATGGGGGCTATAACACCTCTACCCTGAGTTCTAAGTCCACCTTTACACATGTTATAAACAATGAAATACAAGAGGTGATTACACAATGGAGAGTGATTTACAAAGTTCCTAATCCTGAGGCTTTGATCCCCCATCACCCTGTAGGAAGACATTTTCCAGAATGATCTGAAATGTCTTCCTCTCAGTAAATGGATTTGATGGTGCCTACCTTTCTCCGTCTCTGTCAGGTCTCCATGGAATCTCTGTTATCACGGGGTAGAGGCACATTTAAAAGAACTTTTCCTAAAAAGTTTCTCACTAGATGGAGTTTTTAATCCTCAGATTACTCAGGATCATATTGCAAGCCCTCACTGTCTTCTTGCATGAGTTTTCTCTGTAGAAACAAGGACAGTAACAATGCAGTTTTCTAAAATTTTAATATTACTTTGAAGTTTTATCTAAACACACCTGTTCTTCAAAACAGTAACTGGAAATACCAAGATGGTTTGCAGACAGGAATACCACAATTATTCCAGGATTCTAGATGAAAATATGAGGTAATTTTCTATGAACTTTGCTGGGATGGTATTGAAAACAGTATCAAACTACAGTATAACTCTACATCTTTTCTTAAAAATATTCCCTATTATTTTTAAGGATGATTATTATATATTCTGAAGGAAAACTTGGATATATCAGATCCAGCTTTCTAAAACCAAAATTTAAAGACCAATATCTCATATATCTGTTTATTCAGCTAGTCTACTTAAGTGTGAATGTGATCTAATTATTCTCTGCCTCAGCAAAGCTAAAGAAGAGGCTTAAGTTAGGTTCTTGAATTGGACAGACTCTTAAAGCAGAATGTGCTCTCATTGATGAACAGACACATTATTAAGAACACACATTAGTAAAAAGCAGTTGGTGATCAGCTTCATTCAGAGGTCAAAGAAATGCGTGGCTGCCCTTTGTAACTCAGAGAGGAACCATTTCAGTAAGATGAAAAATTTGACATAGGAGTTATTCCTGCCAGAAGCATAGGTCAGAGGATTTTCAAAGGTTATCATTTCATTCCAGCAAAAAAAAAATATTATACACCTCCTCTATTCAGTGTATAGTTGATGATGAGTATTGTACTTTGGAGGCTTAAGCTTGTATTGGAAATGGGAGCAATGGCCAAATGGGTTAGGTTTAGAATAAGCCAATACACAAGATAAGCTAAGGAGTATTTTTCATTCTCTGAAGTTGTACACAAGAAGAAACACTTCCAATTCAATTTTTTTAATTCCTTTCTCAAAGTCACTTTGTATTTTTGCAATTTACCACCTCTCTTAAGTAGCAAGATCAAGAGTACCTTGCTAGAAACAAACAAGAAAAGCCAGGAAGTCAAAACAAAATGTAATATGTGTGAATGCATATGTACATTTGTTTGTGTGTATGTTCTTAATATACTCTTTATTCTCAAGTTGTAAACCTTAACCTTTGTTGAAAATACAAAGTTTATTATAGTGTATTCTTTTTCTAAAAAATCACATATTGAGACAATCAACTTCAAGAAAAGATTTCTAATCTTGTGTAAAATGGTCATTTGCTTTAATGTGTGAGGGATTTTAAAATAGTTGAAATGTAGATTGGTTGTGTCTCTCTCTATAGTACAGTCCCAGCTTATGAATCCTATGGTACTTAATTTAAAGGAAACTGAATGATGGTCTGAAATATGGTCTAAGCCAGTCATTTTACTTTGTATTCTCTGTTCAAAGCAATTTTGATTATACTGTGGCTAAGTAAATTGCACTACTGTACATGCAAAGCAGCTTATTTTAGGTTATTCAATAAATTTCTTGGACTGTATGTAGTTCAATGCAATAATATTTTTTTCAATGAAATGTTTAATGGTATAGGAATGTTAGTCATGTATTTATAGCAAAAATTGAACCAAAATATAAGAATTAAATCAAATAGAAAGTGGTATCAAAGTATTCTGCATTTTACACTGTTGGATCATATGCATTTAACATTTTATTTATTACTGTATATATTTATAGTATATATTTAAATGTTTGGATTTCTTAGACTATTTCTTAACATTTGAGTGTTATCAAAAAAATCTGTTTCCTCAAATTCAAAATAAATATCACTTAAAAAAAATCTAGAGATTTATTTGTTGCTGAAACCTAATACAGATACTATATAATATCCTATATTTTCTTTAAATATGTAACCCAACAATTTGTAATGATCTAACAAAACTATAGTTTTCAGAATGTATTCTCTGACAATATAATACAGTGATTTTTTAGTATATGTATAATTATTTTAATGTGAATTCTGAAAATATTTTAATTAAAAACATTAATTTTATCTCCAAAAAACAATTCTGAGAAGGACTTGACTTTCTAGGAAATATTTTTAATCAAATATGACCAATGGTGTGAGGATTAATTTGAGATTCCACTTAACTATTATTAATAATTTACTAATTTGAAATTTTTTGTCTCTATCTCATTTAGGACAGCAATGAAGATACACATTTGCTAGATCATTGTATGTTATTTGTGACAAATCTCAGACTAGGTGTGCTTAGAATTAGCAATTCATAGATTATTTCTTCTTCTTCCTCTTCCTTTTCCAGATTCTTTTTCCAATTAGATTCACACTGCCCATCCTCCTGCTTTTGCCTCTCAAGTTCTGGGACTGTGGATGCCTGTTATCATGTATAGCTGCTCTTGTTCTTGGATCACATCAACCCTTTCCTTTACTGACTAACAAGCTTTAATCTAATAGGAAACCCTGTGCTTCTGAATTTTCATTTCTTCTGTACTTATACCTGTCTTAATAAAAATAGAAATCTGCAATATATTCTTCCTTTTTCCAAGTTTTAAGTAGAGAAATACTTTAAATGCCAATCATCTGCTAGACTTCTACTCTAGATTCTTGACTCTTACACTAAACTGTTTAGTGAAACCACTGAAGTAATAAGAAGTTACTTTTCCCAGAAATACAAACACATATAACTACATGAGAATATTTACTGGTTATTGGTAGAATGCTCACAGAATCACTGTCCGGCTAAGACGTTCTCATCACCTATATTTCTGGAGTCTGTCTGAGGAGAAAAGTAAGATTTTCTAAAAATGAAATGCAATGGTATCAATAATTAGATTGAGTTGAAAGAGTACATGATGTCTATTGAGTCATGTTTACTATATTCTCCTTCATTCATGTGAGATTTCTGCCAGGTTTGAGTTCTGTTTATATTCCATGTAATTTTTGTATCATGGAAATTTGGGGCACTAAAATAAAATGGCTGCCACATACACTTGAGGTAATGTTCTCTTACTGCACCTGGTAAATTTGAATCAATCCTTAATGACATTTTAACAATACCTGGAGGTGTAAAGAAAAAACTCAAAATGGTGTAAAGTAGCTCAGCAATAAATAAACAAAAGTCATTTAGGGATAGGAATACACATGAGAAACCTACATTTTGGGAAGAGTTGTCAAGCAAACAACTCGTCAAGTGGACATCTTATTTTCAAGTGTCATGCCTCATTCTAGCAGAGACATTATAGCTCAAAGACATGATATTTTAATTACTTGGTCTGGATATAGCATGACATCTTCCAAAGAGATAGTAAACTCCAAAGACTCTTCATGGAATGCTTTATTCATTATGAATATGTTTTAATACATTTTTATACTACATTATTCATAGTATTGGAAAATAGATTTTTTTTTTATCTTTCCAAATGTTTAAGAAAGTAAAGGCAATACACTATAGAAGTAACTTACTAGGAAGTAGCAGGCTGTCATCCACCTTAAGTTATTCACTCATTAAATGTTTGCAAGATTAGTCAATGATGGATAAAGGACAAAGTGAAATGAGTGAAAAAGCAAGAGATAAGTCTAGTTCATGAGGATTTTTTTCCTTCTGGACATTTGTCCTTATCTCTATTCCAAGAGGAATTTAGGACAGTGCAGTTATAATATCAAAAGTAAAATTTTCTGTAGCTTGCCTGATTATCACTTTAATACTACTATACAGATATTTTTAAGATCATACAAATTCCATATGGCCCACCAATTCCCATTATTTTAATCCCAGAATTATTATTTTGTTTTGTTTTGTTTGTTTGTTTTAGAATTGAAGTCTCAAAACATGAAATGCATTGAGCAAAGGGGTGTTGAAATTTTGGGATAACTGAATTGACAAAGCTTAATTTAAGTACATGGTACTTAAAGTCTTAGGATATGAGAAGGATGTGTACAGCACATTATTACCAGTGTGGACTTTCCTGAGACAGGCACATTTCAGAATCAAAATCTAAAGTCAACCCATCATAACCACATTGGCTCTCAACAGCATGTGCCATTGTTCTTATCTGAAATTATTTATCATTTACTCTGGCTTGCTCTGTACTTGGGATCGTTTCACGGTTGAATGGCTTCTCTGCTGCCTTTTCTATCAAACATTCATTTTGCAGACAATCTCTATGCAATGTAGTAACCCAGGAATCAGTTCTTACACATATGTTTTTAATTACTAGTATCTATATTATGCAATCGTACCTTGTGTAAAGCCTGTAGGAGCCATTTTCACTCTGAAGGTGCTAACCTTCATATTTTCAGTTAGGTCCCTGCCCCTGGCTTTTGCATTTGTTAAATCAGGCACACACTCAAAATCTCTTCTGAATGTCCATCAGTCAGAAATTTAACATCTAACCCAGAATTCTTCACTGAAAGTATTTTCATCCCTAGATGGAGGCTTGTTTTTGTAATTTTTTATTCCATCTTTCTAAAAACAAACTTTTTGAGGAAGAAATTGTTTGCTTGCTTCTTTTTTTCTAATTTCTTCAATTCATTTTTCAATTTCCTAGAATAACATTGAGAACATGGTATATAATCCACATCTGTTGTTTTCTTTTTTTTTTTTTTTTGAAAACAGTAACTGCCCAAGTTAAAGATTCTCATATCAGTGTTTATTTGATTTAATATTATTTTACTGAGCACCAATGGGGAAAGTTTTATAATTTGTTGAGTAGATTATATTTTGAGAATAAAAATCTATGTTTTCCCCCAAGGGGGTGATATAAAAAGTACTTGTTGATCAATTGATAAAATATTTTTTGAATTGTCACAGTTATTTCAAATTTAAAATATTTGACATTTTCAGACATATTTCATTAATTTAAAATTTAACATACTTAACATGTTAACATGCATTTTAAACTTAACATAAATCTGTATATGTGTATATCCTTTAACCTCTATAATTTTGGAGATTTGCTACATACTGCACAATATAGGCAATATAGCCATTCTGAGTTGATAGCTTATACTTGTCTATGCACACCTTCCCGTTGCTTCTCACAGTTTATACAGCAAGATGGAGTGTGACTCCTGTAATCATTAAGTAATACATGTTAATTAGGCACTATATGCAAATCGTAGTTGTAGCAGTATAGAAACTCCCACAGTGCTAAGATATATTAAGGAAAACAAAAACATTATATGCTAAGGATCTTAGTTCATAATAGTCTCCTCATAAAGGAAGAAACTATATGTGGACCTGGGTCCTCCATTTTGTTACAAAATCTGTTCTTATTCTACTTCAGGAAATGATGTGAGTAAAAAGTTGTTGACTGATAGTAATCTTTGGTTACCTTCTTCAAAAAGTATGAGTTGAAAAGAAAATGTCAACAAAAAAATCAACACCTTCTTGGAATGGGCTACTCTATAACATCCATTCTCTGTAAGTATATCTTGACTTAAGAATGGGCTATTAGTACAGGCTTAGAATTGTTGAAATGAATAATTAAAAATATGAGGGCTATTCATAGAACAGATAATAATGGCATATAGATTAAGGAAATATCTACTTAAATATGACTGTTTCTGATTAAATTCTCCTTTCTACCGAAGCAATTAATTCATGTTCATAAATTAACAAAATCTGGTTTCAGAGAATGACAGATGAAGATATTTTTGAGATCTGTGTTTGGAGATGCCGTTAAATAAGGAACAGATCTGTAGCTTATTTTAAATTTTCCACAGAAATAGTATATCGTATAAGGCTAGACACGCCAAAGCTCACTACCATTTAGTTTAACTAGTTAACTTACTAATGAGTGATTTGTTTATAGGATTTTGCTGTTCAGTCATTTTTAATTTTTCTTTCATTGCCAGCAGCCGTTTGACTTTTCTCATCTATTATCTCAAGTGTTTCATTTTTTCTTTATATAAAAGCAGATCTCTTTCATTCCTCACCCTGAATTGAAGGGCAGAATGTAATTTGTTAAAGCTCCTCAAATGAAAACCTAAGCTAGCTGAGAAAGGTCATCCTTGATTTCTAATGGGCTGTCTGCCAGTCCTAGAAAATTAATTATGAATTAAGTCTGGTTGGTAAGTCTTTTTGGCAAAGCTGTGTCACAGCTCAAGGTTTCTTTCAGAATGATTCTAGTGTTTCTCCTAGGAAGACCAGTCTCTGGATTCCAGCACTGGCCTCGATTGCTTGGTTTTAAATTGAGCTGTCTCACTCTTGATGACAGCATGGGGTGGCCTGTCATTGCTTATAAAGCTATTTCAATGCTTCCAGCAGATTCCTGGCATGTCCTTGAAGCTGCCCATCCTGGGCATGCCTCTTCTCCTTCTGTTCCTTAGACGTTCTGCCTTCATTGATTTTCTTCACATGCCAATTCTGTCAGAGTTGAGTTTTCACAACTGTTGTGTCAATTGCGAAGAGGCAAATGCAGCCTGAACCCTGACCAGTGGCAGTTTTATTCTGCCTGCTGGGGATGTGTGGGTGGCAGCTGCATTAGGATTTAGTAACCAGCTGTGAAAGGGAGAGAAAAGTCTCATAAATTGAAAGGATTTGGAACCACACAATTACTTTGTTTGTTTGGATCAATGCAGGATTCTATGCCAAAGAAAGTGTTCTATTTAAGAGAAAGCAAGTTCAGCATCCTATTTGAGGAACACACCATTAATGGAGATTTCAGAAAGAAGTGACACTGTTTGAAAAACAAATTTATGTATTCAAAACTTGCCCCTTACGTTCATGTTTCCTCAGTCAAACTGTGTAAACAGTATTTGCATCAAGGTGAACTACAGCAAAACTACAATATCAAGTTAAGGAACATTAATCTCTGTCTCATCCTGTAGCCCAAGAATGATTTGAAAAATATCATTTGCCTATACCAGAATTGTCAAACACTGAATCAATTGAACATCTCTGATTTCACATCATATATTTTCCTTGATTTTCTTTTATTACTTTTCTTGCTTACTCTATTGTTCCTTAATTAGCATTTAAGTCTTGAAAAGATAAGTTGATGAATATGCCATAATTTATGGAACTCCTCCACATGACATTGTTTCAGACTTTTCTCAAATTTTTGCTAATATAAATGATGTTTTACTGGGATTCAGTGAAGGGAATAGGCCTTTGGCATCCTCTCCTAGCTATGTCTGGAGGAAGTCCGACTCCTTTATTAATGGTTCATCCTATGTGCTGGATGCCTTCCAGAAACAGTGAAATGATACTTCTGACTATCACCAGTTTAGTTATTCATCCTGTCTTCTAAGTGAATGAAAATCCAAATGTAGAAGATTCTGCCTCCTATTTTCCTTGAGCTCCTGCTTCTTTTCAGGAAAACTTATTATTTGCTTTTCTTCTTTCTCTTTACCAAAATCCTGGGGCAGGAAGAGAATGGTGTTTGTTCGTCTCACAAATGGATAAATATATGATTATAGGATGCTGGCATTTTGTAGATACACTATGTTATTCTGAGGACACAATCATGACCTAGGTTTTTCTAGCACTAACACCTACAATGCTTATTCTAGTATTTGTCTATTTTTAGTTCAAAAATATTATAAAAATATTTGGAGACTGGACTTGGCCGTGTTTCTGAGAAGAGTTTCTTAAATATAATATCTTTTGTTGGATTTCCATTTTACACCTTTACTAAAACTTTGCCTATAAGTGATTGGAGGTGCTCATTGATCTATGAAATAATATACATCTAAGTCACAGAGACTATGGCTACAACTCTTCCTTTCATTTTCTATCCTTGACAAGTGGTCATACACAATCAGGAATTGGGGAAGAAAAAAAATCATACCAGTGGCTTTCAGTGTGGTGTTGTATTCTTATGAAGAAGTATAGACAGAGTCACTCCTTACTTGGTGGGATCTGTAAAAAAATAGCTTTGAGTTTTCATCAAGCAAAATTTATTTCATAGGCTGACACAGAATATAATCAGATGATGAAAGTTAAAGCAATCAATCAGCTTTCATGCAGATACTTTCCCACAAAAAATAAGGATAGGTTTTTAACCCCTTAGTCATTTTTACCTAAACATAAAATGATTCTCTTATGTCTTAGATATGTATGCTGCTTTCTTATTTTATAATCTATATATGGACACACACAAATATGGAGTACATCCTACTTTTTCATATAAAATTATCCTCCAAAGAAAACCAAAATGGAAGGAAAATTGGAGATCTGAGGAATAAAAACTTGAGGTTGTTGTATTTTCCAAATAATTTAAATTGAACAGTTTTAGTTCTTCTGGAGGAAAATGATGATATTATACCTGGTTTATGATCTGGGACATTTACCAAATAAATAGTTCATTTTTCTTCATTCTGGTTCATTAATGTATTATTTAAAATGCAAATGATAGCCAAATATACCTACTATCCTCCACAAACACCCTGAGACACAGGTTGTCACAAGGGAAAACCTCTCCCTTCCATGTGAATGCCATTGTCAGGTCAGTGCTGGGGAAAGGCTGACCCCTTGAACAGTAACGGTAAAGAGAGCAATATTGCTTAAGTTACATTTTATAATTATTTTTGTTCAAATACTAGATATAAAATATATATGTAATTCCTAATATAAACACTATCTATAGTCATATGTGCCAAGATCCATAATGTATGGTAGGAGATGAATACATGAAATGCTATAGATGAAGCAAATGTCTCTTAGTACTAAAACTCCATGTGAGCAGCTCTATTAGTGTTGTGATTTATTTGTTGATGCTGCTTGTAACCAACTGTAAAAGACAAATTAACATTCAGACATTGCAAAGTTTTTTCAAACTTTAAAACCTACACTTCAGTTTTGTTTTCACTTTTGCCAGTGTTTGCTAAATTAAATGATGATAAATGATGATCAATGATCATAATTAAGTCAACTTCAAAACTGATTTCACAGAAAAAGGGATTAAGCCTTAAAATCAGTGATGATAATAAATTCATCAACTTTCCAAGCATGTGAAAGCCAAGCTTTTCTCATTAACATTTAAAACCTTCAGACATGGTGGAATTTTGTACAAAATCATGCTGATTGATGAAAAGGATGATTTGTCATCAGTTGCTAACTAGAAAAACAGAAAGAAAATCACAGATAATTTTAAAGTGCTTTGTGGTTTTTCTTTTTTCTGATCCTAATATTTATTTTCTTTGTCTTTCTTCTCTCATATAATATATCCTGACCACAATGATCCCTTCCTCTGCTCCTCCCAGTTCCCTCTCACCTCCCTTCTCTCCCAGATCCACTCTTACTCCATTTCCCTTCAGAAAAGAGCAGGTCTCCCACCAATATCAAGTGAACACAGCATTAAAAAGTTACAAGACTAGGCACAAACCCTCATATCAAGGCTGGGTGAGGCAACCCAGCAGGACAAAAAGGGTTCCAAGATGAGGCAAAAGCATCAAAGACAACCTCACTCCCACTGTTAGGAGTCCCACAAGAACATCAAGCTACACAACATAACATATGCAGAGGACCTGGCTCAGACCCTTAAAGGGTCCAAGGTTGTCTCTTCAGTCCCTGTGAGGCCCTAGGAGCCCCGCTTAGTTGATTCTGTGTGCTGTGTTCTCCCAGTGCCCTCAACCCCTCTGGCTCCTACAGTCCTTCCTCCCTTCCTTTGTGGGTTCCCATAGCTCCACCTGATGTTTGGTTTTGTGGGTCTCTGAATCTGCTGCCAGAGTTTCTAGATGAAGCATCTTGTGACTTAAACAGCAGAAATTAATTTCTTAAGTTCTGGGACACCTAAGATCAATGTGATACACAAAGAGAATTTATACTGAGATCTCTTTGCTTGGGTTACAGGCACCTACTCTCACTGTGCCCCAAGTGGTATTGACATTGTACATTGCCATGAAGAAATAAAAGGAGGGGACAAGCTCACTGGTGTCTTTCAAAGTTATTGATTCCATTACAGGGTTCCATATTCATGATTTCATTTAATTATCTCTCAGAGGACCTATCTTTAAATTGGCAAGTAGGACTTCAACTTATGAACCAGGTTATCAGAACAACACTCATAATTATACTGACAATAAACCTCAGATTTTAACATGAGCATAGATTCACTGTGAATTAGAACTAGAGTAACACAAATCCTCCAATGGATATTGCTTCATGCTATAAAGTTTTAATCAATATCCCAAGTCCACAATTTGGTATTAGAGACCCTGGAAATCATCAAAACTAGCAGTCCCAACCTACTGTTTCCTTGATTCTTATCTGAATCTTTGTTAATGCTTTCACCAGTCTGGGGATGAGTGATATACCAAGCTCAGCCAGTGGTATCCTCCAACTAGAGAATCATAGCTCTTTATCTTGTTGATGGTTATAATGTATACATGTGGACAGGTCCACACAGACATACGCACAGAGAGAAAAGGTTTTCAATGAAGACATCCATAATGATATCTGTGTTTCTTGTGCCATTGAATCATGAAGCTACTTTCCTGATACAAAGTGTTAAAACCAAGCCCAGATGTTTCCTCCTTCTGTTGAAGTTAGTGTAGAAGGCTTTATTTTGTATTTGTACATCTCACTTGCTTTTGTTAAATTCTAGAGGTTTCAACATATTTAAGTTTTCAAGCAGAAATAAGATGGTTTATGGACCAGTAGCACTTTCTATCAGAGATTGCATTATATTTTTATTCAAAGTGAAATGAACTATCTTTTATCCCAATGTAGACATAACATATCTCATCTATTAAGTAGGTAAGTAAGTATATGATAAATCAATAGACCGTTGATAGACAATGATGATAGGTAGATGGTAGATGGATAGAGATAGGTAGATAGATAGATAGATAGATAGATAGATAGATAGATAGATAGATAGATAGATAGATGATAGATAGATAGATAGATGATAGGATAGATAGATGGATAGATGATAGATAGATAGATAGATAGATAGATAGATAGATAGATAGATAGATGATAGAAGATAGAGGGATGGATGGAGAGAGAGAGAGAGAGAGAGAGAACTGTACCCTAAAAAAGTTAAGGAAAATATTGCCATCTGAAACCCTGAATAACAGTTATAAATTGCTTTAGGCATTAGTGCCCAAGGAACCTCCTTGATAATCTGTATATTTTTGCTGCTGACTCCTACATCATGATTCACCATGAAGTTGGGAATAAAAGAAGAGAAATCATGACATCTATTTCAATACATGGTTTCTGTCACTTTGTGTTGAGTTCTTCATTCTTTGGAGAAAATGCTTCAATTCTGTCAGTCTATCAATCAATAGGTCCAACTTGCAAATAAAGCTTGCCAAGTGGTGCCCAGAGGTAAGCATGTTAGCACCAGGAGAATACACTGTCATAGTTCAAATCTTTGCTTGAAGTGTTTTCCCCTCTTATATAAGAAAAGCCATATAACCTGCTCAGTGCCCTGAAGTCCCTTCACATTGCAAAGTCCAACAAGGACACAGGAGGTGTGTGGTCCTGAGGAAAAGGAGATATGGTAATTAGGCTGGGGAATGGTGTGCTGCTGCTGCTGAAGGAAGCCATGGCATATCACCTCTCACCCCATGGAACACAATACTCTACGGTAGAAGGGGAAAACTGACCTCTGTGGCTTATCTCGGAGGGTAGAATGTATTGAGTACCACTCACCAGGCTCTTATTAGAAAATTTAGTGTCAGCTTTCCACTTTTAGTTTCTTTTGAATTTCATGAACCATTGGCACTTCTCTGACAGTCTGGAGGCTGCTGGAACTCTCCCTACTGAACTCAGTCACAGTTGAATTTATTTTCTAGTTAGTCTAATTAGATCATAAAAATACTCAGTTCTAAAATAAAAGCTGGTTTATATCTGTCTCTTGGGTCTAAAATATCTGCCATATTGGCTTCCTCAAGCTTTCATTTGCTAATATAAAGAGGAAAATGGAAAACTCTCATTTACGTGTCTAGGAAGAAAAGTGTGAACAGGTTCCGAGAATCCAGCATTATCTAGCAGCAGTAGCAACACTAACATCAGTGTGCACTATAGAAACAATGCTGCAGAAATTTATCAGGAAATTTAGCATTCTTCACTTGGCCCTTCTTGCTATCTTCCTGCTTCTGGGAGTCTTTCTGTCCCCCTTAAAGTCATGCAAATGAGGAATCTTATAGTAGATGTGCAGTCTCACTTCCTAAACTGCAGGCTCCTCGAGGGCACATCTGCTTGTGTAGAGATCTATTCCACCTGGCACAGTAACCTGGGACATGGGGAAAAATAAATAAAAATTCAATTAAAAAATAAACAGTTTCCAAAACCTGCTTTGAAAGTGCCTCACAGGTAGAATTGACATTCGTGGTACCAGCTTTTACCCAGCACTTACCTGATGGAGAGTGTTTTACTGGAAGTGGAAAGACAGGGCAGAATTCTTCCCTCAATACAAAGGCTATCTCAGGATACTTGAGGAGTGCAGGTATAGTTGGCTTTCACTTGCTTTGTCTTAATAAAAACCTGGAGTCATATATCAGGGTGAAAGCTGAAAGATCAGAGAAGCAGAGCAGCCAGCCACCAGAGTTCTTACCTCTACAGAATCCTTAGCCTGAAAGAGACCTGAGCTCCTGTCTCCTCTCACCTTATATTCCTTTCTCTGCCAGCCCATCATCACTTCCTGTCTTTACTTCCCTAGTGCTGGGATTGAAGGCCTGTGTGCCTCCCAAGTACTGGGAGCAAAGGCATGAGATCCCAAATGCTCCGATCAAAGGTGTGTGCCACCACTGCCTGGTGTTGTTTCTCTTTTAGACTGGATTAATCTTGTGTATCCCAGGGTGGCCTTGACCTCACAAAGATCCATCTGCCTCTGCCTCCTGAGTACTGGGATTAAAGGTGTGTGCCACCACTGCCTGGCCTCTGGCTAACTAGTGGTTTAACTGCACTCTGATCTTCAGGCAAGCTTTATTTGTTAGATCACAAACAAAATATCACCACATCCAGGTGAGTTCCTGTTTTATTTATCCAAGTTATGTGTCAAAAATACATGGTATCTCTAGCAATAGTTCTTACCTATAGTTACTGGGAGGAAACCTAGAGCAAATCTAATAGACTGCATTTGAGAGGAGTTTCTTGTGAACTCCCATGACCAACAAATCAAGGGGAGGTTTCCTAGGTCTGACACTGGGGCTTTAATTAGATTGTCTATTGCTCTCAAGGGAAGTGTTGCCATTGCAAGTGACATAGCTATAACTTCATTTAAATTATGTGCAAACATACAATTATATATATGAATATAAAATATGT
Organism: Peromyscus maniculatus bairdii; assembly: GCF_049852395.1. Lineage (NCBI taxonomy): Eukaryota > Metazoa > Chordata > Mammalia > Rodentia > Cricetidae > Peromyscus > Peromyscus maniculatus. The sequence continues at coordinate 26,561,133 of NC_134854.1, read as the reverse complement.
AATATGTGTATTTTAAAATAAACCCAAAATAACATGTTTCCTTATGACATTTTAAAAAAATCCATAATCTTATTTATCCTTCTTCCTTCCTTTTTCCTTTGTATTATCCTCCCTCCCCCTCTAACTCTTACAGTATTTGAAGGTTTTATTAAAACAACCTAGGGGGGAAAAGTAATTAATGTTTCTACCTCCCTGTGAAGCCTATGAACCACAACTAGGACCACAGCAAGAAATCTCCAATGGTGCAATAATGAAACTTTTATCTAGAAAGTAACCAATAACAGTCTAACTCTACTTAAAGCCTACTCAGTAGGAGGGAATCCATACCTAGTATTGTATCCCTAGCCAACAACCTCTGGCTGCTGAGGTCATGGGCCCTAGAGGAGAACCTACAACTGTCACTTTACTAAACCAATATAATTACTAACTTCATTCTAAAAACTTCTTATATCTACAGATCAATGTAGCTCTTATATCTAATCAAAAACCTTCCTTTTATAGCGTATGAAGACTCTTACAGAAATCCACACTTAGGAAACTAACCAGTGGAGTATCTAAACCAAACATACATATACAATGCAACTCCTACTCCAAATGCTCAGGGAACAACACGGAAAACAGGGAGGAAAGATCATTATAGCTAGAGGCCCAGGATGCTAGTTATTGTTGCTTTCTCTATATGGCAGTGAAGCTCCACCCATTAAATCTCAGAAATATGGTTACCTGAATAGGAATCACATAATGACGACACCAGTTGACATATCACTGAGGATGAGGAAAGTCTCACAGATCTCTACCATTAGAACAATAACATACAATTAATAGTTGTTGGGAGAGGATGAATTACTCTCCTTCAGGCACAAGCCCCCTATAGGTTATCTAATCCCAAGTGATCAGCCTTAAATGTAGATGTAACCAAAAGTCTTATTAAATAAGAAACACAGAAACAATGTAAAAGAGAAAGCCGAGAGGTCAGAGCTCAGAGCTAAAATCTCACCCTTCCTCCTGCTGTCCCAGCTTCCCGAAAGAGAGCTATATCCTGTCTGTTCGTCTTTTTATAGTATTTTGTTCTGCCTTCCCATTGGTTGTAAACCCAAACACGTGACTGCCTCATCACTGTCTGAATGTACAGCCCCCTAAGTCTTAAAGGCATATGTCTCCAATGCTGGCTGTATCCCTGAACACACAGAGATCTATGGGATTAAAGGCATGTGCCACCACCGCCACACTCTTGCTATGGCTCTAATAGCTCTGACCCCTGGGCAACTTTATTTATTAACATACAATCAAAATCACATTTCACTACAATTAGATTACCACCACACTTAAACACATTTACATATGAATAAGACTAAATGGACTCAGGTTTAATGCACATATATGTAAAAATAATAATTAAACAAGAAGATGACATGAACTTGCGAGGTATCAGGAGAATGGAGAAGTGTTAGAATAGAGGACAGGAGGGATGAATGCAATATGGATATAGGTAGTTCTCAAAATTTTTAGTTAAATTAACACATAGTAAGATTTCAAAGTCATTGTGACCTTGAATCCTGTAGCTGGAGGTTTTTCTCTGTCCCACCCCATCTCATGGCCCACACATAAATAATCGTTCGGAGGCTTAATGTTAATTAAAAACTGTTTGGCCTATTGCTCTGGCTTATTACTAACTAGCTCTTACAACTTAAATTAACCTATTTCTATTCATCTATATTTTGCCACTTGGCTGTGACATTACTGGTCTGTTGGCATCTTGCTCCTTGGGCAGCTGGATGGCATCTGCTCGACACCATCCTTCTTTATCCCTGTATTCATTTGGCTTTTCAGCCTTGCTATATTCTGCCTTGCCAAAGTCCAAAGCAGCTTTATTCATCAACCAATAAGAGCAACACATATTTGCAGCATACAGAAGGACATCCCACATCAGAATCTTTTTCAGTTTTTGGAGATATTACTACAAACACCTGACTTTTTTTATCTGTAAAGTGAACAATATACCAAGTCTCTAGACACTTATGTAATAATAAAAAATAATCTATATAAATAAACTTCATAAGACAGCCATCGTTTTCTATCAAATATTTTCAATAAAGCAAGTAAAGGTGTGCAAATTAAGCAAGAATTTTTATTTTTTATTTTTTAGTATTATGAAATAAACCCAAAAATTCTATAGCCATAGAATGGAAGCAAAGGTTTGTATTGTATTGGCTGTTGAAATATTCTCAGCCAGTGGGGCAGTTATACCTACTGCCAACATTCAAGATCTCTGGTTTCAGAGATCAAGATGAACAATTTAAGAGAAAAGTTCTGCACTGAGTCTGTAACTGCTCAACACAGAACATCAAGAACTATAAGCCCATAAAATAATGCATATTTGTCTTTGTGTGTGAAAAGTCCGCGCTGCCTTAGTTGCTGACCCAAACCACACCAATCAGAAGCACTAGGAACCCCCAAATAATCATGGTTACCACTAAATCCTAAAGGAATATATGTTCATGTGAAAGATTCATTACTTTCTGTAGTATTTTAAGACTTATCAGCGCACAGAAGAAATCTCCCTTCTCTAGGCAGGCTGGGTGTGATTGTTGGCAGTCATGAGGGTGGAGCCAAGTTTCCACATAGCAACTCACTTCTTTCCTCCTCTCTTGCTCATCAATAATAATAATTTTTCTGAGCACCAACTCCAAAGCAGTTTACCCTAGGACCTTTCCCTATCATTTAGGTTCCTGTATCATTTTTTACATCTAGAATATCAGCATAAAAAGGAGAAGTCCTTAGAACTGAAATATAGTCAAACTGGGTATATAGTGCTTGCTTATAACACCAGCTCTTGAGAATCTGAACTAGGACTATTGAAAGCTTATGTGTATCCTAGGATTCAAAACAACACCTTATCTCAAACCAACAAGATAGAATTGTTTATGGCAGCTCTTTCAAAAGTAACTAACAACCAATGAGTTATAAAAATGTTTCTTTTTCATGACTACTTGCTACAAAATGTTTTCTAAGCTTGATTCTTACATATATTCAGTGTATTATATTTGTTTTAGACAGACATATTCTCCATTAACCTTAAAATGCAAAGTGGGTAATTAAGTTCTGGCAGAAATGTCCTAAAGTGGCACATGTGCCTATTAATTTGACTATCAGACTACACTAAAATATTGTACCTCAAAGAGATGGGAAATTCCCCAGTAAATCTGTTCTGGGAGAGTAAAAAGGTATTGTTATGCTCAGATCCTGGGGACTCCCAAAAGACCACCATGGAGACTAAATCCCATATGTAAAGAGCCTTTATTTTCAAGCTTGGAGCTTGAACTCTCTGTCTGATGCAGCAGTGAGAGCAGAGAGCCCTGAGCCCAGCCAGGGTGAGGATTTTATCATAGCAGAGGTCGGGGTGAGGGGATTTTCAGGGTCAAGAACCCTGATTGGCTGACAGTTGTCTAGGGGTATAGGGAATGCTTGGACTATCAGGTATTTCCCTTTAGATGCAGGCCCCACTGGGTGGGGTCAGCTTATGGCTCTTCCTGGCTCTAGGTGTTGCCTGCCAAAGCTTTGTCTGGGCCTCTAAGCCTGTCATGGCAGCTGTGTGGTCAAGCTGTTTTGCCCACCACCCCTCCCTCCAGTATCAGCCACTGGGGAATTTTTCTATCAGAAAGAGACTCTACACAGTACTAATAACTTGCCACAAACTATTTATAGAATGAGACTGAAGCTTGGATAATGATGAGTCAGTGGTGGGACTGCTTAGACACACATATCCTTGGCCCTCTGTTTAAAGTTGAATGTCACTCCAGGAATTCTGAAGATGGAGTTGGTGGATTGTGGAGTCCTGCTCAATCTGTTGAACGGTTCTGAGGTGGGGGGACTGTGGAAATGGAAAATGATAGCTATGAAATATAGACGTAGATGATGAACAAGACAGAGGCACAGGATAGCTTTGTAAGATTCTGGGTCAATACCACAGACTCTGAGTTTATTACTCACAGACTATATAAACCCAAAAGCAAGAGGGGCAAAAAGACCTCCCCCTTTCAAGGACATCACAGTGCAAAGTACAAAGTACAGTTACCTGTAAACACCTCCTTAGTACTCAAGACAACTGGTGACCACGCCTTTGGCTGAAACATCCTATTATGCAGCCTTGCAGGGAGGAAACAAGCTCAGACTCTCTGACCTTGAGTCAAGATGAAAACAAGCCACAAGCTGTGGTCTCTGTGGGCCCCCACAGTGGATTTCCTGAATCATTTTTAATCTCTTTCCAACATGTCCATATTGAATAAATGTTCTCTTTCTGCTTTACACCAAAACCAAACAACCACAACATTAACTTTATTGTATCTTATAAAATGAATGAATTAACAATCAAAATAGATGAAGGGTAATAATGAAGAAGGAATTCTTATTCTTAAAGTGAAGGCCTTTGCCACTTATAAAAATAAACATTGCAGCTCACCGTCATGCTGTTGTGTCTCCAGAGAACATTGCAGGTTTTGATACATGGTAAACTATTGGTACTGGTTCATGTTAGAAAATAGAAAAGAAATGACTTAAAATATAACTGAAACACTCCAAATCCTGGGATCTTTACAGTAGTGCTCCAGGTGACACTTTAGGTAAACTGTCTCTGATCAATACTTTATATGCACATCTGGGAAAATTTCTCAAAACTCAAGTTTCTCGTTTAATTTTTTTCCAAAATAAAGTTACAGAAACACAGTTTATATACTAGAATGCACAAGATTAACACATAGTAAGCAGTATATTAACATTAAATTCAGAAAAATTGGTCTATTGAAAGCAAAGTTTATCATGCATAGTGTCTGTAAAGCCGTGACAACAGAGGGATTTTGTGCATCTGCTATACATAAAGGTAAATCTGATGTCTCCACACTTCATGAACAAATGTTTCACAAGTTCTCATCCTCATCAGTGTGTTCTGCTGCCGCAAATCCCTCATGTGAACTATGCACATCCTTGTCAATGGAAAAAAACACATACATGTCTGCCCCTTGGTTATTTTTCCACTGAGACACCATTCCAGAGTGCAATTAAAAGCCTCTTTCAAACTCAAGAATACTCACATACAGAATTAAGCTCAAACTACCTCTACAGGCTCATGAGAGGATTCATGTTATGTTAGATTCTGAAGAAAAGGTACAGCACACAGTATAGTAAAGGGTACATTACAGTTTGGGGCTGGTATTTTCTGTGGAGAATGAATTGAGGTTTGGAAGGATAGTTTCATATATAGTAAAGGGTACATTACAGTTTGGGGCTGGTATTTTCTGTGGAGAAAGAATTGAGGTTTGGAAGGATAGTTTCATGTATAGTAAAGGGTACATTACAGTTCGGGGCTGGTATTTTCTGTGGAGAACGAATTGAGGTTTGGAAGGATAGTTTCATGCCAGACTGGCCCTCTTTCGCTTCCTTGGAATTGCGGAGGTTATTCCATGGCAAGATCTTTACAGCTTCTTCCTTCTGGATGGTCTTTGGTCTTTGCTTTGTTATTTTCTCAGTACTTTTTTGACAGCTTCCAGACACAAATTCGTTTCTCCTCCTCAGAGATCCTTCCTTGCCTAGCTAACTGAAGTATTCCCTGTGTCTGGGTCTTTATGTAACATTGCTCTAGTTGACGCCCTCAAAGTACTGCATGGCATTTTATGCTTGGTAATGGTTATCATCCACACACTCTTCCAGTCCCCCGTTCACCACTATTTTTGCACCTAAGGTCATTCCTGACAGAGAGAGAGAGTTGTGATGTAGCCACTTGACTGAGAAAATCTGTGATCATCTAGTGGATGAACATGACTATCAGAATTTTGGGGCTGTTGGAAGACACATGTACACAATTGTAACTCAGAGAAATTATGTTTGTGACAACATGTAGTCTAGAGTGGAGAAGAGAGATCTTGAGGTGAAGAGATTAAAAAGGCTGGTATATCCTCCTCTTTTTCCTGCACGGTGTGGATGAAGTTGCTTAAATATCTGATTCTCCTACAATACAATAGCTGTGCAAACCAGAACAAGGTTTTAAGCTGACAGTATCTAATGTTTCATAACAGGTTCAGTATTACACACACGTATTTCAAAAGCAGTTACTAGGTATTTTTACAAATTTTAGCCAGTCTTTCCCACTTTATCATGCTAGTTTAAGGATATCAACACATCCCCATACAATAAGGCAACTATTAAGCAAAGCACCTAAGCACTTTAACAACACACAGAGCCTTGGGTTTCAGTATTTTTTATATTTATTGTAGCACACGTACACACACACACACAAAGTGGTGAAGGCTATTTTAAAACTTCCTGCCTTTAGGTGGTTTGCCCTTGTACTCCAGAAACCTAATGAAGGATAATAATAATGATTAGGATAATGATAATCACATCAAAATCATGGAAGTATGTTTAAAAGGCTTAAAATGAGTTTCCTGCTGAGATGATAAAAAGGGTTTTCTAAGGCCAAGTAGAGAGCTGAAATTCTACATGGTCCAATTAACTTCACACAGAGATAAGAAAGGGAAAAAAAGACTCATGCATGTCCCTATGACTTATTCTTAACTCTGTGTACCAACCACAACAAATCAACGATGTAATTATTGAGCAGCTAATGTGTTAGTTGTTAATGGTTGTAAACTATTTGCAAACACACACCATGGCCAATAAGAACCAGATAATGGAACATGCATAAGTCAGTGAACTGCCAGGAGGTGGGGGCAGATACCAGAGAAAAGCATAGAGGCAATCATCCCTTTCCTTTCAATATTCAAGAGCTGAGTACTTGTTATAAATATCCACTTATTTATTTTTAATTTGTGTGTATGTGTGTGAGCCCACATGAGCCTATATATACCACATTTATGTAGGAGCCTGAGAGGGCAGAAGAAGGCATTGGACGCCATGGAACTGAGGTTGTATGCAGCTATTATGATGGGCACATATGCTGGTGCCTCTTCTCCACTTACACCCTGGTGGTAGCTTTCAACAAATAGTGGGAAAGACTAACCTTCCGAACCTTGTTGAGGTCCTCTGTGTCCTGCCTAATGTTTCAGCACTTTTCCCCACCCTGCCTACTTTATATCTCACAGTGCATCAAAATCAAACTGCCTTGAGCCAGCATCTTCCTCAAAAATGCTTGTCTCTCCTCATACGGACTTCACTTCTCTAGTATTCACTTACCTAACGACCTAATTGCATAATCACATCTCATATCATTCTATTCTAAAATTATATGTATTCCTGTGACCTCCAATAGGTCGGTGTTACCAAATCCACCCCTGATATCAAATAAAACCATCACTGAATGCCCCTGCAGTCTATAATAAGTTATTAAACAAAAAAGGCAGCTTAGATTTCCATCATAATGGCAAAATTTGCCTGAGATAGCCCCTTATAAAAAGGAGTGTTACTTGGTTTCACAGGTTTAGTGGTTTTAGTTTAAGAATGTTTTGTCTTATTTCTTTGCATCTAAGTTGAAGATTTGTTGGCTGGTGCCTGAGTACAGGAGAGGAAGAGGAAGGGTTTGGATCTCTACCATGTTCTTCAAGGTTGTGCAACCAAATGATCAGAGTAACTCCCATGACGACCCAAGTCTTCAGGAATCTACCTCCTCCCAGTAATGCCACAAACCGGGGATACATGGACCTTTGGGGTGCATTTCATATCCCAAAAACAACACTAGCATGGCGAGCAATGTGTATAAGACCGTTTCCTTTTAACTAAGAAATAAATCATGAAGCTATTTGCTTTTGTAGGCACTAAATATTTTTAGAAAATACATAAAAATTAATTTCCAAAAAGAAGTTACATGAGTGAGAGGCAAAGTTGTATATTTTTTTCATTTCAAAAGTGATATGTCAAAAGTATAAAATTATGAAGACTAAAGAAATAGCTAACATTTGAAAATAGGAGTGACAGAATTAATGCATATGTGAGCTTAGTGACAATGAGATCCAGAGACGGTGTTGTTACATTAATATTCTGTACCCTTTCAGATATGCTTCTTGGGTAACTCATATTTATCACCATTTTCTATGAATAATGGGTAATATTTTTAGAGCTTGTTAGTGAAACACAAATAATTATATTCTTGAAGTAAATTTGAAGAAAAAATAGACACTTTAGTACAAACTTCTAGAGGACTGAAAACAATTTCCTGAAAGTTTCTAAAAAGCAATGTTTAAAATAAGACTTTTTTCTTCTAAATTACTTTTTTATGAATTCTAACTAAACAAAAAACCTATATATAATATTGTCAAAATTTATATTGCTTTTATTGCTCTATCTCTGTTAAATTGTGCAGCACATGCCATCTCATTGGCCAGACTCAGAGAACAAGTCTAACACTGTCTCCCATTATCACTGCCATCACCACCATAAGTGGAAACAAGGAAGATAGATTTCTGCTGATGCAATGTAGTCTGAACAGGACAATAGAGCCTCCATGAACAGAGGCCCTTAGAGCACAGGGCAGTGTATCACTGGTATATTAGCTGCTGACCAGAGAATGGACAGTCATTCAGACTTGGAGTAGAGGACACTTGAGATTTGATGAGCACAGAAGGCTTTACAATCACCAAAAAGATTGCAAGGTTTCTAAAAATCAAGAGATGGGATATTCTGTGTAAGATAGAATTGCTCCATACAGATACCTAGTGCAGCTCACTAGACTCCAGTGAGTTATCTGACAGACTGTCATTTACTTTGAACAAGCCAGTGGTTGCCACTCTTAGAAACAAGTTTTGCCACTTAGAGGAGCATTTCCCAGTACTGCATCTTGCCATGGGTCAAGGGTGGAGGGTTACAGTTCTGGACAAGCTGAGCCCTGTTGAAGGCGATGTTTCTTGGGTCTTTCTGGTCCTGCTACAATTGTCAACAGCGCCCCACTGCTCCTTCTACCACATCAGCCTTTACAGCACCATCAATTGAATTCATTTTCTGAGCAACTATCCTTGGTGATATGTATTTTCTAAGGCTTCTCCTTCCTCTTGGTATCCTTCTGTCTCCAAACATCATACCAAATACGCCCATAAGGCAATCAAGACTGCCATCTACTCTACCCTCCTAAATCGCCTCCTCTGCTCGTTTGCCATGTAATTCCTGTTGTTGTTCTATATGTTTTCATCGGAATGAATTCTGCAAGTTTTATAGTTGTGTTTACATTTCTTTCCTTTATTTCAACTCTTACTAATGTAGTCTTCAAAGAGTTTTTAATAAACTCTTTCCAAATTTCTCCTGCTTTTTTATGGGCCTTCTTCAAGAAAACCTGGTCCCTAGAGGTGGACCTGGTTGCTGACATTTGAATACCTCCACATTTCCAATGAACAGAGTTCTTTTTCCCTGTGTAAGTAAAAGCTTAAAATATTACCCCCTAATGAATACCAGATGGTAGATACGGAATGCCTGGCCTGCAAGCCTGTCCTGGATGCCCCTTAGCTTTCATCACTTAAACAGTACCTGGGCCAACAACACAGCAGACTGAACAGAACTGAGAAGCTTCAATTTTTTCCAGGATGTCATTGGCCTGACTCCTAAACAGAACAATAGGTGATTTCTTTCACAGTATTCTATAGCAGTATAGCGCACTGAGGCCATTGTAGGGGGCTGCACAAGACAGAGCTGAGCATCAGTCGGGCAGCTGCTACTCTTCTCATTGAAAGAATTCCTACTTATTCCTGTGGAAAAATTTAAATTTTATGAGTCTCAATGGTCTCTGCTTTCATAAAATAAAACCTTTAATGTCAAAGACAGTTCATCAATTTTTCCAAAGTCTTCCCCATTTGTTTAGAAGACTTTTTTTGTTTGTTTGTTTTGTTTTGTTTTTTCATGATAGGGTTTCTCTATGTAGTTTTGGTGCCTATCCTGGATCTCGTTCTGTAGACCAGGCTGGCCTCAAACTCACAGAGATCCGCCTGGCTTTGCCTCGCAGTGCTGGGATTAAAGGCGTGTGCCACCACTGCCCGGCTAGAAGACATTTATTATAAACTGATATTTCAATTTGTTGACCTTCTCTTCAGTGACCATAACTTCTGATCTACTTTAGTCATTCATTAGGAAATTTTACCCTAACATTTAACTCTTACCTTTATTTAAACTACAAAACAGTTATTCTTATTTATAAAACTGAATACACACCTATAAATAGGAAGTTTAGAAGGAATATTTTTCTCATCTACCACCAAGGAACTAAAATATTTTTAAAGAAGATGGTCATGTTTGTATATCTTCTGTAGGTACTAAAATGTTTCTCCACACATCACCAGACAATCATTATGAGGAGATTGTTTATTTTTACTTTCACATACATTGGTACTAGTGTAATATCATAAAATGTATTTTGAAGATTCAAAATCAGGATTTTAGCCCCTTTTCCAAAACTCTGATTCCTCACAGACATTTTTAAGTACACGATCTACTATCCAATTATTACATTGTATTTACCACATACATGTTTGATGGAAGCAGAGATTAGCAACATGTTTAAAAGAAAAGAGGGGCTTCTGAAGAAGTGATGGTGTGAAGAGACAAGCTAAGAGTGGCGGTCAGAGGGTGAAGAGGGAGAACAGGGCCTGGTTTGCTAGCGTTGTTTCCCGGTGTTGAAAGCATAGGTGTTAACTTTTAGCTAGTTTTTAAACTACGTAACCACAACTCAAAACCAGATATTAACTAGTTCTATCAATTCCCAGAGAATTCTAACCCTCTCATCCAGTTCATACCCCCAAAGAGCTGCATTATCACACAGCGTCTTTGCCTTTCTTTGGATTTCATACAAGTATGATTGTTATCTTAGCGAAGAAATATTAAAGAAAAAAGACAATATGACAAAAGAGAAAAATCAGCAAAAGCTGTTTCAAAGTTCGATGTTGTCAGTAAGGATTGGTTTTTAAATAGAATGAAATTTGGTGTATATTCCAAATGAGCCAAATAAAAGGAACAGTAAGCCCCTTCCTTCTCTATCTCTATCTGTGCATGTCTGTCTGTCTGTCTCTTTCTGTCTTTGTCTCTCTTTGTCTTACACACACACACACACACACACACGCACACACACACACACAATTGCATAATTTTAGATAAATAATGGAAATGAATATTTAGTCTTAATCTAAAATAGGAACTGGACAGGACAACCAGTTGAGAAGGTTTTTGCAATCAAGAAATTTAAAATAAGCATAGTCATCAGGAATTTGTGAAGATGAGGTTGAAAGTCTGAGGGACAGAGAAGAAATTCATGAACTATATAAAACAGCATCAGTTAGTAGCAGTGACTGAGAGGAAAAAAATCAATGACAAGATGCCAACTCGGAGTGTATATGCTTTCTCACTGAAGTACTGACTTCACCCGTATTCAGAAAGTTCCAGCTTTATGAACATATTATAGCTCCATGCTCTCATGGAATTTGCTAGTATATGATTATGAAGTAAATGATTATAGTAAAAAAAGTCATTGTTCAAACAACATTGTTTAATCCTTGATTCTAACCTTTCTCCACTAAAGCACACGCATTTAGAGATCAAAATGATCTTTCCTAAATACAAACTTACCTTTTTTATTTATTATATTCTTCTGAGAATTTAATGTGTAAGTACTGTATTTACATAATTTTCACTACCTTCTCTCACCAACTCTTACAATTTCCTTCCAACACTCCTTCAAATTCATTTCTTCTAGAATTTTTGTTACACTCAGCACAGATACACAGAGAGAGACAGGCAGACACTTGTATAAAATAATAAGCAAATGTAAATGCATATGTCTACATAAATACTATCTGCTGAATCTTTTTAGTGTTGTTTGCATGTACATGTGTTTGGGGTTTACCACTTGGAACTGAATAACCAGTCAGTGGGGGAAGACTGGGTCTCCCGCTAAGCAACAATTAATTGCTTGTTGCTCTTTATCTAGGGATAGAGTCTTGTGAGATTTTTCCAATCCACATTGGTATAACAGCTGGATTTGTCACTGTGAATTTCTTATTTAGGTGACCAAAGTGCTAATAATTCATAGATGCAACTCTCTGCCACATATAGAAGATGCTATTTTTTTTTGGCTCTTTGGTCTTTTGGCTCTAAAACTATTTCTTTGTCTCTTCTGAAATGTTCCCTGGGCCGTGGGTATATAGACTGTTTTACAGATGTGTCCAGTGATGACTGACACACCATTCTCAGTATTCTCTGCATTTTGATCAATAGTGATTTTTGTGATGGCTTCCAAATTCTCCTTTTCTTAGTGCTAACAATTTTCTCAGAGCCATTTACTAAATTTTCTGTTATTTCTCCACCAAAATCTATGTGACACATTAGAGTTCTAACTGGATATATCATTTCATTGAGTGACAGCAAGTTTCTATATCTAAAATTGTCTTTTGTTCTTTTATAAGCACAATGATATATTCACTCACTGCCTTGAATAACTTCTCTATATAGCAATTATCACTTTCTGATATGCTGCTATTTTTACTCCTCTGTAACTGCCTTTGACCCAGCCATATCATAAGCTATGAAACAAGATCACTCTTGTTTGCTATATTTTTGCCCTATTACTAAGTTGTGAAACAAAACAAGAATGTAGTATATGATTTAAAAATATGAATGGCAAAAATGCCAATGAAATGATTCCTAATGATATTCTGCTATACTCATAGACTGGTGCCTAGCCCAACTGTCATTAGAGAGGCTTCACACAGCAACTGATGGAAGCAGATGCAAAGACCCACAGCCAAACATTAGGCAGACCTCTGGGAATCTTTCAGAAGAAGGGAGGAGGGATTGTAGGACCCAGTAGAGTCAAGGACACCACAAGAAAACCTAAAGAACCACTAACCTGGACTCATAGAGGCTCACAGGGACTGAACAGACAAACAGGGAGCCTGCGTGGGACTGACCTAGACCTCTGCATATATGGTACAGTATGTAACTTGATCTTAGTGTTGGACCTCTAGCAGTGAGAGCGGGAGATGTCTCAGACCCTGTTGCCTGCTTTTGGGACCCATTCCTCCCGTTGGATTGCCTCATTCAACCTTTGTGGAGGAGGAGGTGCCTGGTCTCACTACAGCTTGATACACCATTGCTTGCTGATATCCATGGAATGCACACCTATATCTGAAGAGAAACAGTGGAAGAGGAGTGAATAGGAGAGGAGGTGAGGGAAGACTGCAGGGAGGGGTGGGATGGGGAGCTTTGGGTAGGATGTAAGAACAAGAAAATAAATAAATAAACAAATAAATAAAATAGATTGCATTGTATTGACTCGAAAAATCTGTCAGTATCATCATCACTATTTTTATGTATCAACATTTTATATTCCAGTGGATTTTTTTTCTTTACCTTATTCACTAAAGATTACCATGTATTTGGGTATTTAAAGAAAAGCAGAAGTTTTGCTATAATGGCCTTTTGTGAGAATGCTGTTTAAATCTTTTTGTTTAACTTCTGGTTAATTACCTTCAAAAACATCTGTTGACTGAGTACTGAGCTCAGAGAAGCAGTACTTCTCTACCATCCACTAGTGCTTAGGTTCAATTTCTGCACCACAAATATTTACCATTTTGTATATATGTTGCAAATGGGTTTGTTGAGTTCAGTCTGCATTTGTTACTATTTTAAATGATAATCTTAAAGGTTTTATATTTGTATAACTAAATTTATTTTTAAACAGATTAAAAATTTTCAAGTCTAGATTACTTGGTTGTTGTTCTTATTTTAATGGCAAGGAACTCAATGCCTAATGGAAACAATCAGTTTTCTCTTTCACATTCTCCTTGTTTATTTCTAAATATTAAAACATTATTACTATTTTTATTATATACATATGGGTATTTTGCCTGCATCTGTAGACATATGCCATCTGAGTGCCTGGTGCTCACAGAAGCAGGAAGAGTGTGTCAGATCTCCTTAGACTGGAGTTACAGACACTTATGAGCTGCCATAAGTGTGTGCTGGAGATCAGACCCAGGCCCTCCGGAAGAGCAGCCAGTACTCCTAACTGCTGAGCCATCTCTCCAGCACCTCACTGTTTTAACAATAATATGTATCATTTTGCCACTGAGTTTGTATTTCTTTTAGGAGCTTTATTTCTAATACTATTTTTAGATTAAGGAATTTCCTTTGAAATGCTTTTTTTGTTTAATTTTTTAGCAGAGAGAAGAGGATTATTCTGTTATCTTCTATATTCTATGTTGGAGTAAAATAAAAGTTATTATACTGCAGCTCATTTTATGTACTGTTTTCTTTTATTAAAATTTCCACATGTTTTCATACACAGAGTGGTCTACTGGTCCTGGTGTTTTCACATCCCACCATACAAAATTCTCATGAATGAATTCAAAAGGTATCTCTGTTTCCATTCTTTAACTAATTCTGCATGGTATACCACTTACCCAATTTTACTAGGTGTGTTGAAACTACTCTGAAAACCAGGTGAGTCTCTTGATTTTTAATCTACTGCAAGATTTCCAGTGACCTCTAAAAATCAGTTGGTACACTTTGTATATTGTATTTTACTTTCAGGTTTTCTGTATGCAAAAAAAAATGCATCCACAAAGAAGACAAAAACTATTATAAACTCCTAAATTCTCAGTTATCACTTTATGTGATAATATATAATAAACGTAAAAAAACAAAATTTATTAATTAGAACCATTTAGAGAAATGTGGGTATAATTCTAAAGGAAGTTATATGCAACTTACTAATTTTAAGATATGTGCAAGACATCATTTCATCTAAAGATTTCAAGCATGTAGCTCAAAGTAAACAGGTTCACTTTAATATTCTTGCTCAATTAAGCATTAATTCCACTATCATCCCTCACAAAACTTTACTTTCATGAACAATGATTTTAGAAAGGATAATATGCCTTCAAGAAGCAAAAAGACAAAGGTAGAATAAGGTGACCCATTGATTATACCCATCAAGCACGTTGGAAAGTTCTATGGCCCTTAAAAACATCAAAATGTTTTTTACATTCCTGGCAGAAGGTGCTTCACTTCAAGAGTCTGCTCATAGAGGAAATCACGACCTACAAAGTTCAGTGCCTTTCCAGCCTTAAGTGGAATAAAGAAAAAAGATTTAACAATTAATCACAGTCTGTTATAGGGTAGGACACTAAGGAATAGCATAACAAATTATTTTTGGCAGATCTTTAATTCTGCTACACTCTTCATGAATAGAAAAATACATTTTGTCTATATATTCACTTTTTTACACTGCACATATAACTTTCTTCTTAGCCACACAATTTTAATGTAAGGAATGAATTACCTATTTCCTTTTCTGTGATCTCGTTAGAAATACCATGCTTCAATACTGACACAGGCAAAATATACCATATTTTCGGCAATTTTGAATTCATAGAACAAATTTGTAATTTTCATCCACCTAACAACTTTCTCTATAAATTTATAACATGCATGCATAGATTGAAAATTAAAGACAAAAAAAATTGAATGAAAAAAATCATTATTATCCAAAAAAACAATTTTAAGTGGGCCATTTAGAATTAGCAATAATGGGGGGGGGAGGGAAGCATTAGCATCATGTTAAGACAGTTCCTTGAAACTAGATTTCTAAAGGGTATTGTGTGTGTAAACACCAGGAAGAATAATTTCTAGTTCTCCATGTCCATTCTGTTCTTTTTACCCTTTGAAACATTTCCCTTTATAATTAAAAGGAAAAAAAGACTGGCAATCTTACTTTTCAGAAGTTTTGTGTGTTGGTCTTTATTAGTGCGCAACAAACCTTTAAGGGACAAAGAGTGAAAACTCCAGTCATCATCCAGAGATTCCTCTTTCAATCATGGACTATAGAACATGTGGTTGGCTTTGCATCTTTCCACACTTTACATCAGTACGTGGAAATATTTAAGCTGAAGACAATGGAGAGTATGAATATAAGACATGATAGCCTGAAGTAGAATCTTCTGAATTCCAGTATGTTGGAGAATATACTGATAGAGCTATGGATAATTCTTTAATGATTTTTATTTTAACAAATATCGTTAAAAAGATTTCATTATTCTAAGGGATATCTGAGAGGTAGAAAGTATTTTAGAAGTCCTAAATTCATCTCTTTTTAAAAATTACAGCTTGTAACATTTCTGGTATGTTGACAGGAAGTTGTACATTTTTAAAGAAAGATGGCAGAGACTAGTAAATTGTAAATAAAAGTAAAAAAATTCATGTTACTGTCATTCTTTTCTCTGAGGCTTTAATCAAATTAGTTTTTCTCAGTGTAGAACTTAGAAATCAAACTACATTATAAGAAATGTAATGTCTTTGGTATTTCTGGTTTCTTAAAATAGTAAATGGCAAGTCTGTCATGGCAATTAAATTGATTTCCTATATACACAGAACTATTTTGCAGACTTCAGACAAAAGGATACAACATTGTTCAATATACTTTTGACTTAATGGCTATAAATAAAAAAATAGATTTAGGTAATGGAATTTTAGGGATGTTTCCAATTATTGTCAGCTTGTAAATATTTCCATATTTATAGTAAAAATGACTAAATTAATAATCTTGATTCAGTACATAATTCTTATCTCAAAAAGTTTCTTAGGTGAATAGATTTTTGTAACATTAAACACTGTTGTTGAGGATTATTCCATCTGCATGACCAATGGTCAAGTGAAAAAATAGTTTATTTTGATTTGAAGAATGCTATTTTTGAGTGATACCTTTATGTAACTTTAGTCAAGATTAAAAACAATATGCCCAAATATAACCTTAACATATAGAGTTTACTGAGACATGAGTATGCACAGACCTTTAAAAAAATCTCAATGATGTTATCAATGAAATACTTATGGGGAATTGGATAAGAAAGACAGAGATGATTGGCCCAAAATTTTCAGAATGCATTTAGAAGCTGCAGACATGTTATATATTTGTGAAAGAGAAATAAGTGTAGAATTCTAGTGGAAATTTATTGAAATTTTTTCCAAGATAAACATTTTTAATTAAGAGACAAAAATGAATAAATAAGTGAATATAGTTAATGTCCATATCAGGATAAGAACACCAAAAGTAAACTGAATTTAGAATGAAGAACATTAATAACAGAAAAATATAGACAGGTTATTTCTTACATTGATATTTGAAAACTTTTCATGCATCTACTCTATCCATAATACCCATGAAAAATGTATGAAAATCAAGAGTTCTACAGTGTATTTGGGAGCATATGCAGATATGAACAGATGTAAATTTTTCACTGACTTTATCTCAGTCTACAGTGCTTGGTGTGACATGTGCTTATAGGTTCTACTGAAGAAATATGAGGGGTTTCAGTCAAAGATATTACTCAGTAGAATTTATATGATCAATGTCACTTATATTTAGCATTGTAATACCTGAAAATGATGAGTATCAAAACATATATGTGCTGTGGGATGGTCTGTATGTCACATCTGTTGCTCTGATTGGTCAATAAATAAAACACTGATTGGCCAGTCGCCAGGCAGGAAGTATAGGCGGGACTAACAGAGAGGAGAATTGAGAGAACAGGAAGGTGGGAGGAGACACTGCCAGCCACCGCCATGACAAGCAGCATGTGAAGATGCCGGTAAGCCACAAGCCACGTGGCAATGTATAGATTTATAAAAATGGAATAATTTAAGATATAAGAACAGTTAGCAAGAAGCCTGCCATGGCCATACAGTTTATAAGCAATATAAGTCTCTGTGTTTACTTGGCTGGGTCTGAGAGGCTGTGGGACTGGCAGGTGACAGAGATTTGTCCTGACTGTGGGCCAGGCAAGAAAACTCTAGCTACATATATGTCTTTGGTGGCTCTAGAGAATCTTCCTGTTTAGAAAATCAATAAAAATGAATATAAGAATCATTAGTCATGACTTTACAGTGAGAAATACTGTTGACCTGATGTGTTCCTAAGCTGGTAGAGTAGCCCAACCAAACAGCAACAGACCATTTCAACCATCCTAGGAAAAAGTTTGTTAGACTTCAGCCGGCAAGTTTAAAAATTCATTTAAAGAATATGAATACAGTATGCAAAGGTTTATGATAACAGAGGGAGGGAAATGCACTCCCTGGAAGGTGGACATGTTCATTTATACAATGAATATTAAAGAATGCTTTAAAAGGATCAGCATCATTTTAGAATCTGGGAAAGCAAAGGCAGAATGAGAATTTGCCTTGAATTTTTCTAGACTATGTTGCTTATTTTGAAGACCATTCTTGTATTTTCCATTTTTTTCTAAAGGCAAAAGCAATTTTCTCAAATTAAAAATCTGAAACTTGCCTTCCTAGCTGCTTTTTGGCTAAGTCTCAACATGTGACCAATGATTAGCTAATAAGAAAAACCACAGAAGGCACTAAAAAGAAAACTCCAAAGAAATATTCTTGTATTTCATTTTCTATTGAGACATTCCCTATAGCTAACAGCTGCCCTTCCAAGGACAGCATGTCATAATCATGAGATACAGTTCATACGTCAAAAAACATAGTCAATGAAACACAGGGAGGTTTGACTTAGCTTTGAAAAATTTAAAGAACAGCAAGAAAGTCAGTATGACTAGACTGAGTTCACAGAAATGTAGAAGAAATGAAGTGTGAGGAAGGACCACAATAAAGAATACTGTTAAGTAGAGTTGGATAGATGTTAGTGTAGGTGAATGTATACATGAATATATACTTACAAACATTCAAAGGAAGGATAATGACTTTATTCAGCTCATTTTATAAAATTTTTAGACTCAGTCTAATAATGAAGAATACTTATTTTGTGTTTTAAACACAAATAACAGTTTTAAAATCTTCTTATAATTAAAAAAAGACAAATTACCAGGTAGTATGAAATTTTTACATGAGTTTTAAATTTATAGAAGGAATCCCTAAAGATAAGTTTTGTAAACAGTTTATAAAATTTCCAAAATCTCTTATTGGTGTGAATTTACTGTTATTATCTCCTGTAATTAGATACATTTAGTAGAAAAGGTTTGAGAGGAATGTCACTGTGAAGTCACATTCCTACTTAACAAATCGTGGCTTAGTGAAAAAGCTCAGACTACAAAGCTACTCTTTTCTTGATCTCAAAAATCACACTGCCTTAATTGCCAAGTTATTTAAATGATCAGTAGTTTGCTGATTTATAAAATTCCAAGAAAACACTACATAGTCTCTATAGATATTAAATGTTCTACAGCATAATTTTAAAATAGTTCCCAGCAACTACAGCCAATAAATTGTCATTCCTTTCAAAAAAGTACTTATTTTAATAACTGTTTTTGTAATGCAGTTTGTTTAAAAGTACAGCTCAAAAGTTGGAGAAGTACAAATGCTTAGAGTGATATTTTATCATAACAACAATGAAAACAAGAGTTGTTTACGAGGAATCTTTTCACATCTGATGATGGAATTGAGGTTTTGAGCGTGTGTTCACCTTCCTGAGTGCTCCCTATCTCACCCAACACCTGGAGATATAAAAGCAGATAAAAATAAATCAGCTTGTATCTTCACCTGTGGGAATTAACTCAGATATTGGATTTGAAGATAGCTGGCAGGGAAGTTTACATAGACATACGATTTTGGAAAATACTGGTGAAAGAATATTCAGAAACTAGCATGAAAATACCCAACACTTCCAAATAAATAAGAACATATACATCTGGATATAAGGTGGTCATCTGAAACTGGACCTAAGGAGAAATTGATACACAGATAAAACCATAAGAACAAATATTTGGTGTCAAAAAGATGTCACAACCACAAATACAAACACAAATTAATGACAAGACAGTTGTGTCAAATATTTCAGCAATGTATAAGATGTTTGCAGGACCATGAATAACAGGGATATTGGCCAGAACTTACCAGGAACTTTTCACAGTTAATATGCAGCAAATGGAGGCATCGTCAAATAAAAATAATTTATCAGTAAAAGGTAACACCAGGTAGATACTGGCACTCAATTTTGTGTGTATGAGGCTCATACCATTTGTTTTCTATGTAGCTGACAGCAGCAGTCACGGAACAAGGCAAGATTTACTGGTTATCGACAACACTATGCAGAAAAATTCAGATTCTGCTTCCTCTCTCCAACCACTAGCAGATCTGTGGGCATCTCTTCATCTTCTTTCATCATCATCTGTAATGGAGAAAAACATGTTCTCTGTCTCACAGTACCTCACAAGAACCTAACCTGACAGGTACTTGAAGTACTAAACTAAAGATTACACTCTATTGTTTACATTGTTATTAAAAATTTATAAAAACACCTTTAATAAGTTTTACCTTTATACATCTCTGCATCATGTTGAATACTTTAAAATATTATACATTCTTATATTATACTCAATTCTCCTATTCAGTTATCAGACTGAAGGTGATGTCTATAACCATGATATCATATTGGCATATTATTAGCTCTCTTCAGTTTTAACTGAAAAACAATAAACAGCTGTGTTTCAAAGGACAGTTAAAAGATGATATTCATTATGAAATTTGTAGTCATTATTTTAATTACACATACAATTTAAGCTTGACTTAAATATAAACTTAAGTAGTGTTTATCTTCTTCACTATAAAAATACATAAATTATCTGATGCCCAATGTCCTGTTAACATCAAACATTTCATTAGCTTTTCCTAGGCACTAGGGAAACGTCTAGAGACTTCATGGGTTTTAGCCGAATCATTTCAAAGATACCAAGTTCACACAGGTTTCCTCTGAAGAATTCAAAGGATGATAGTAGTAAAATATGCAATTTCTACATGGATTCAGGCCCACAAACTTCATGAGTCTTTAGAAGTCTAAAAGGAATATTTTCATTTCATGTCCCTAGATCTAGTTCTCTCTCTTATCAGTTTGGTGAGTTCTATTTTTGATCAGTTCACTTTCCTATCAGTTTGTAACCAGGGCTCGAGGATAGTTTATGGACCCACAATAGTTAGGGGGTTTAAATTTGGTGAATATTCACTCCCTACCAGGAGACACCAGCTTTAATTCTAGTCCTCATTTTCTGCCCTGGAGCAAAACATAATTTTCAGTTTCTGAGCTCATACAGTTAATTGTCTTCTACTCAAGTTGCCTGGTATTCTGGGGAAGGCATGTGTTGTCTGATGCTGAACTAACCTAACAGCCCAATTTAAAATAATAACTTTAAAAAAGGTCCTTATACTCTTCACCAAAGAAACTTCTCTTTGCAACAGATGGAAACCTCTACAGAAAACCACAACCAATCAAAAATGCAGAATGGATACATCTACATAACATTCTACATTCCTCCACCTAAGACTCAGGGAACACTGTGGAATACAGATTGGAAAGATTGGAAGAATCGGGAGTTTGCTATGAGATTGTGTCTCCTAATAATGTCAGGATCTACACCCATAAACTCCCACCTTCATGACTTCCCTAACGTGAGCTGGACAAGCACAACCCCAGTAGAAATGACAAAGTGAATAGGAAAAAGTCTATGATGCCTCAGTCCCACACAAAATACTATAGTCAGCTGAGGAAATCTGGGAGCTGAACAGGTGGTCTTTCCCGTGGAAGAATACTCAATTAGTTGTTCAGAGCCAAAAAATCAGCCCTGAAAACATACACACAAGTAACATTATACAGACTGAGGAGGTTATAATTAGGAATATATATATGTATATGCGCATATACATATATGCAATATATATGTATATGCGCATATACGTATATGCGCACAATAACAATTAGTGAGTAAAGAGGCTGTGAATTTGAAGGAGAACGGTGGGGGATATATGTGAGAGTTTTGAGGGAGGGAGGAAAGGGAAGAGAGGTATGTGATTATATTATAATCTCACAAATAAAAACATTTAAATGTGGAATTTTATGCAAATCATGCAGTTGGTATATCAATCTATGGGAAAACTAAATAGTAAATGGTGCCCAGCTGGGTACCATTGTCAACAGCCCATTTAGGTAAAGAATACACAGACATACACAATTTTATATGACAAGATTTAAGCAACAATGGATTGTGTCTAGCAGTCCTGGGAGAAGTATAATCAGAAATTCTGGTATTGAAAGCTTAGAGAATCAAATCGTTTCTTGAAAGCAATTGCACTGTATAATCAACAGAACGTTCTCCATGGAGGTATAAATGGCCCAAGATAAGACAAAGTCTTATGTACTAAAGGGTTATTGGCCAAAAGTGGATAAATAGCTGTCATTTTCAGGACTGGTAACATAGTGAAATACTCTCGCAAACTGAGAAGAGCCGCTGTGAAAAGAAGAGCTGTCATTGCGACATTATTTGGCTTTTTGTCTCCGTTAACACGAAGAAATTGTTTTAAATATGTTTTCTACCATATTCAGGTAATCATCTCAACTCATCCATTCATCAGAATGGGCAGACTTTTACCACAAATTGCTCTTTGGATGACACTGCTCACAGGAAGAGCCTAAGTCTGATCCTAAGAAACAACGGGTGATAAAACTGTTGTTACAATTACTGCTCTGCCTGCTCTCAGAACGTGTGCCACATCCCTCTGCCTTTTGAAAGCTGTCAGGGTGGCCACTGGTCTCAGTGCATACTGAATGGGTTTAAAATCAAGATAAAATATTAAGAATTCCTGATCCTCAGACAAGGGAAAACCAATTTGTCCATCCCAGACATAGCTTGTTGTATTTTTACAAGCAACTTTTAAATTTTGGAAGAACTACTTATATTTTACAAATTACCTAATTCAAGGGAGTTACTCCAAGAGCTTGCTCCTGTGTAAAAGGAGCATATGGCTGTTTTCACATTATCACAGCTTCAACTATACTTCTAGAAACAAATTTGAAAAGAAACTTCATAGAATGACATTAGGGGAAACAAAACAGCCTAATGGATATTATCTTATACATACTTATTCTGCGAACCTTGAAAATCTGGAGGACTTTGGTGTTAGCATGAGAAAACACTGTCTTATAAACAGATATATACTGTTAAACCCTGATGCCCAGAAGCTTTATGTCCCTCTGTTGTGAACTTATTCAATAGTAAATGTGAAGGCTATTTTGAGTGTCACCCATAAAAACTATTCATGCCTTTACACATTCCAAAACTGCTATTTCAACTTTTGACATTTAAATTTTCCTTTTATTTAAATCTTGCTATAAAAGAAAGATGTTTTTTCAATTTATCCCTACAACACATCTCTAAATCTTACCATAAAAAGTTTTCCCCAAAGGAAAATATCTCTCTGGTCTATCAAAAACACATTGAGTCAAGATCTCAATCTCAGATTTCAGGTGAAGAGGCCTCCTAAGCTTTGTTTATCTTGTTTCTAAATTTTTGTTAATAGAAATTTATGGGCAAAAACTACACCAAAACAGTAAATACAGCTACAGCATTGGAAATGAACTTACTTAACACCCAAAGTTCTAAACTTCTTACTTGCATATCCTTACCCAATATATTATAAATGATAAATAATCTATAGAATATTGGTCTCCCAAAACTAATATCAATAAAACATTAAAATATTACAGCATTAATTAAATATCTAAAGAATCTATATGATAAAGCATGCAAATTATTGGTTAAAAAATAGAGAAAGCCTGTATTCTATGTTCATAGTTGGTGGGAATATAAAGTAGCATAGGCCATTTTAGAAAACAATCCTGAAGTTCATCAAAGGTTCAATGTAGGCTTAACATATGATCCAGAAAACTTACTCTTAGTTATATATAAAAGAGTTATGAAATGAAGTTTATTAACGAGCCTTATGAGCCTGAAAAGTGTTTTAATTTTGCTATTATTAAAAATGTTAATGACAGAAAATTAACAGATAATGTTCAGTTTTGCTATACTATTAGTATTCTGTGTGCAGGATCTCTTAGCTACTGGCATAAAGGTCAAAGTCTCTGCTTTCAGGAGAGAATAAGTCCATATATGCTGTCATTTCGTGTACTTTTCTTTAAGATACATGTTTATGCAAGGCCATGATGTGTCCTTGGACACCTTTTCCAAACGTACTAACCCTATTAACTGTGACAACACTTTCTTCTTAAATTCAATTGAAAACCATGTAGCTATTCCAACTTTCATGTGATCTCATTAGTACTGCATATATTCTAACTTATTTTACCCTTAAACACCTGAAATCTCCACATTAAAGTGGTTTTCTTGCAGTCAATATGTGTTAGGTGACATATTTTCATTTTAATGTACTACTGTAAACTTTAAAATCTGGGGTATTATCTTGTATAATATTAGCAGGACTAGCCTTAATATTTTACATCCCAGGGGCTCAGGAGAGAGAACTACTAATGGTAAGGACAATTTTTGGTAAATAGAACCTCAGCACACTGAGCTCTATAGTCCACTTGCTTTAATTCCTCTGGCATAACATCCTATATACACAGCTTCAGTTCTGTTCTCATGCCTAGTTCCCTTCTTGCCTGATTTCTCTCTATACTTATCTATTGCTCCCTCTAAGTTCTATCTTAATTCTCTCATCTTAATTCTGCCTCATCTAGGTCCTTTTCAGCTTGTTTTTTCCCATCTAGTACTTCTCCATCTGGCTCCTCCTCATCTTCCATCTCATTCCTCTAGTACTCTCTTTTAGCCCTTTAATCTAGTTCTTCCCCATCTCAGTTTGTTCCTCTCAAGTTCTTACCCGTCTAGTTCTTCCATTCTCTTTTCTCTTCTCTGTCCTCTCCATGTGTCCTGGAAGTCCTGGTATATATACACTTACAAGCAGTATTCCCTTGGCAGTGTAAAGCCAGGCTTCCAGGGTCAAATGGAGGGGTGATAAGAATCACATTGAGAGGCAATAACCATTAATTATCATTTGCAACCCCAAAGGGAAGTAACCAATGGGGAAATGAATTAACTAAAGGCAAATTCAGGTAATATCTAAGAAGAGGGATCTTATGTGCTCCACTATAGTCTTAAACGTGATTAGTAGAAAATGTTAAGAATCTATAAGTTGCTAGGTCAATGGGAGAAAATAAAACTGCCTTATTTTTTCCTGTGGCTCCTATCTGTCCAAGCTATCTGCCGTTTGTCTGTAGGGTGGGGAAGGTGTGCTCAGTCCCTGGTGTAAAGCTAGATGCCTCTTGTGATAGTTAATGAAAGATCTGGAACTAGAGGTAAGGTTTGGGAAAGGAGGAAGTTAAGAAGGGAGGGTCGGAGCTAAATTGTGTAAAGCTATTACTTAACATCCACCTGACCTAGCTGGTGTCTCCTTGTGGGATTTACCTTAAGTCAGGAGACTTGCAAGTGGGCTGTTATCACTCTTAGTCCTTGAAAGTGGCTAGGGGAGATACCTGATTCCAGAAAAAGCCTTTCCTGAGGCTGTTCTCCAAATACCTGGAATGTGTATATCCAGAGAATGATCAGTCCACACTGTTAGCCCTTCTTAGGGAAAAGTCAACTGGGAAAACTATGAAGGCACACATGATTTTCATAACAGAACACAGCTGATATATAACAAGCCAAGTAACACCAAAAGCTCCTTGGAATTTGGCTTCCTTTGGAGGAAATCATTGATCCCTCCAGGTAGTGACTTTGCCATTACCAGTTGAGTTCTTATGATGTATTCCTGTGTCCCACAGCAGTATTACATCTGCAAATAAGAACAACGGGGCACATGGGAATGTTGGGAGGGAGTAAAGGGAAGAAGGAAATTATATAATTAAATTTTAAATTCAACAATTAGCATGAAAACCGAGGTTTATGTTATTGGTTTTAATGTGATTTTTGAAATGGCAGCAACAGGGCCTGGAAAGATAGCCAGAGCCTAAGAACACTGGGTGTTCTTCCAAAGGCCTTAGGTTCAGTTCTCAGAAACCACACAGTGGCTCACAACTGTCTGTAATTCCAGTTCCAGATGATGGGTCTCCCTCTTCTGGTCCCCATGGGTTCATGCCACACAAACATACATGCAGGCAAAATATCCACAATCACATAAAAAAGAAGAGAAATGGTTAAATCAATATCTGTCTTTTATGTTTGCCATTGTTTCTGTTGGAGTTCTTCATAATTAATAATAAATTTTAAAATCTCTTATCTGATAATTCAAACATATAGGTCATCATTATGCAAACTAATTACGATGTTTTGGTTTTGAAGACTGCATTATTTTTTAATTGTGATATACCTTAAAATGTTCTGTTCAGTACATTTGTAGTAACAAATTAGGAGAGTGGTTAGGTACCTAGGCCTCAATGTGATGACTTGTTCAAATCTGGTTAGGATTTGGCTTCATCTAACATTGAATGTTTTAGGTGTCCCAAGCCCCAGTCTTCTGATTTGGGAACTTCGCATGCACCATTCCTCAGAGAACTTCTGCAATTACAGCAATATCAACTGCAACAAACCACTAATTAAGCGTCTGTTAGCTGACGGTCAGGTGTGGAACATAGAAAGCATTTCATAATCTCATAATCAAATCTTATTCATTTGATAAGCTCGTGTCTCTACCATGTAGCCTTCAAAAATGTTTCTCAAGCGATGCAACTCCTCTGGACCACATGTCTAAGACAGGAGCATTGAGGAAGTTAGGGCAACTGTCTGGTATGTTCTATCAAGGTTGTTCTTCATCTCCTGACTGCCAGGGTTTTTCTCTTTACTGTAACAAAAACATGGAGTTGCGAGAGATGAGGTTTCCTAAGATGAAACCCTCATCCTCTTGACTGCTCCATATTCAGGCTCCACAAATTCTTCAGCATTACCCTACCTGTGTTCCTCCCCAAACGTGGCCCCAGAGGCACCAGTTCCATGCAAATGGTTGCCTTTGAGGACTGTGTGCTCCTGCCATTTTGCACTGGGGAGTGGCGGTTTACCAGACATCAGAGTTCTGATATGTGCAGAAGTCACTCATGCTATGCTTCTTCAGTTGTTTCTTATGAAGACAGAAAGATGAATGGGAAACCCCTGAACTTTTAACTAAATAGAAGTAGAGCTTTGATTCTGGTTTTGTTTGTTGCTTTTTTTTTCCATTCAAGGTTGAAAATATTGCTTGTTTTTTTATAATGAAGACAAAAGCAACCATCATAATGTGTCAATCATTTTTAGATATTTTCTACACACAGAGGCAGATATCTATTTCCTTTTCCTGTTTTCCCTTGGTGCCATGGAAAAAGATCAGTAGGCCACGGGTACCACAAATTGGGATGTCAGAGGACTTAGAAGTCTCTTGTCACTCATTCCTAGACTGCTGTGGCACAGATTTCTTCCTTTTTAGACACAGGACCAATGCTGACAAATAACTAAAGCTCAAATGCAGGCTAGAAGTCAGCATCTCCTAAATGAGCCTTAGACACTGAAAAGGAAAATGTCACATTTTTTAAGTGAACCAGGTGAACTACAGCACTGTTTTGTGTCATTCTTTACTCCCTCTTTATTCTCCCAGCCTCCATTCCTTCTAAGACTCTCTGTATAATCTAGGATGACTAGGGAGAAAGATAATAGTAATAAATGCTATCAAGAGCAAAATTATTTCTATTTTAAATTTTAAAGCTGGTCAAACAAAATTGGTAATATTAATCTCACTTAAGTAAGTTATTTTAATCCAGACAGATGGGGAAAGGACTCAACATCGATCACTGTAGTAAGTTTCACACACCACCTGCTCCAACCATAAAAGAGTCTCACAAGTGAAACATTTTCTCATTCCTTCAAAAATGTGGAGTTCATTTTCTATAATGCTTTGATGTCCTCATTTCTCTCCATCTGGATTATGCTGCTCATTGACATTCAAGTGTAATAAAGAAATGCTAAAATTTGATGGTGAATTCTAAAGTGTAAAGACTCCAGTGAATAAAAAGAGATTTCCCACACTGCTACTCACTGACACTAATATCAATGTATTAGAGGAATAAAAATACAAGTGCCAGATTCCATAGTAAATAAGTATGGTGGCTCTTATTATTTATTGTTCCACTCTCTGTTATTTTAGTAGCCTGCAGTGCACTGTTCTCAAATATTAATATTTGTCATGACTTTCAAGAGAGAAACCACATTCAGATAATTTTCATTATTTTACTATAATCATTCCATTTTACCATCAGTTATTATTATAATCTCTTGCTGCACCTAAATTATAAATGAAATTTTATCATGGTTAAGTATCTACAAGAAATTTATAGTAATAAAGGGTTTAGTGTGGTCTGTAGATTTTGATGTATAATAGAGGCCTTAATAGATATTCTTCATGGATAAATGGGTGCTCCTCACCCCTTAAGAAAAAAAGTTTTCTTATGTACATCAATAGAAGTAGCAAAATATGGAAACAGTAAAAGTATGGCTTTATAAAAAAAAGTAACTTGAATTGAATCTACACTACCTATGTAGACTTCATGCACTAGGCAATCTCTCTAAGTTTCAGCTTACTTAACCATAAAATGTGTACACTGATATCACTTGGCAGATTATTGAGATATTCAGTTTTATTCATCAATATAAAGAATGTTGAATATCTATAAGCAATGTCTATATATATTAATTTTTAAAAGCTCATATTTAAGTACTACTTATCATTTCAATTAAAATAAAGGTATGCAGCTCTCTTTTTGCCTCTAGTCCTGTCTGCTTGAAATGAATGTAAAAAGAGGAGTGGGGAGAAAGAAGAAAGTGACACCCCTTCTGAAAACATTTTGTGTAATGTGGGAAGAGAAACATCTAAAAAGAAGACCTTCACAATCTTTGCTGCATAGTAACATGAACAAAAGCACATGCATTTGTGAAGCTTCTGACCTTTCAAGGTTTCGTCGAGGCTGTGTTGACCTCATCTATCTGTAGCTACTTAAATTGGTTTCTAATAGCACCTTAAACTGTGTTAGCTAATTGGTGCCTGTAATTTTAGCTTAGTTTCCAAAATGAGATAAAAAAAATTTGGAGACAAGCAGTTCTAGGAAATAAAGTTGATACTGCAAACAATGTGTTGTGTCCTAATAAATCACCTTTAGACTGACAGCCAGAGAAACCAGGTTCTTCATTGTTGATACATTGTGACCTCTGACAAATACACTTCTAATTCTTCTAGTGAAGAAAACTCAACAAATAAAGGTGTTTTACTTGATGGAATGCAGTTTGAACGTCACCTCTGGCAAGAGTGGCCTTTGTAAGCAGGTAGAAACAATGCTTTGTTAAAACCTAAAAGGAAAAATATATATCTCAACATGTTGTGGTTTCATTGTCTTATGTTTTCTATTCAATGGTTAATCAAAAAAAAACCAAACAAACATGAATCCATTAAAATTTATACTGTGTCATAGATAAATATTCTTATTTTAAAAACAACTGCAATTTTTGATTATTTACATTTGAACATTTCTGAGTACTATAAAATAAGAATTTGTAAAAGCAAGACAGACTTTCTTCCTTTCTTGGAACAACAGGTCTCCAAAATAATTTGTAATTTAGTCTGTTAAACAAAGACAAAATTAGATAACAACCAGTTTGAAGGAGAGATAATAAATGAATCCTAGTTACCATGATTACCTTGTAATTAAAAAAGAAATAGTGCTTGTTGATGATATTCAACACACGCAAAAATGTCTCTAAGTCTCATTTTACTAGACTGTACACTGGTGTCTTATTTAGAGTTCCTGTTACTGTGAAGATATGCCATGACTACAGTAACTCTTATGAAGAAAAACATTAAATTGGGGCCATCTTATAGTCCAGAGGTTAAATCCATTATCATCATGGTGGGAAGCATGATGATATGAAGACAGACATGACACTGAAGATTGCTGAGAGTTTACATCTAGATCAGCAGGCAGCAGAAAGAGAATGAGACACTGGATCTGGCTTGAGCATCTGAGACTTCAAAGCCCACCCCCAGTGACACAGTTTCTCCAACAGCTCCACATCACCTAACAGTGCATATTGAGGTCATTTTCATCCAAACCATCACAACTGGGTTGTTTGTGTAATTCTAAACAAATTAGAACATTTTCAGAAATAATACCTCTGAAGCATCCAGTGGGAAACTGTAGTAGCTATAATTTTCATGAATTCAATGTACTCTCATTTACTTTGGCAGTATCCATCCAGTGCTCTCAGTCTCTAAATATTTTCATCTATATCTACTATGTCCAATGATGAGAAAGAAAAAATACTGATAGACAATGAAATTCAAATTAATTTTGCTACATCACATAAATATTCTAGGAAAAATGTTAATAAGTTATACATTCAAGAATAAGGCAACAGTAGGGAACGATAGAGGGAGAGAGTACTAGGAGAGACAACTGGAATTGGGGGGCATTTGGGGGTAATGTGGAAACCTAGTACAGTGAAAACTCCCTGGGAGTCTATGAGGGTGACTCTAGTGATGACTCCTTATAAAAGAGTATATGGAACCTGACCATCCTTCTGAAACCAGGCAAGACATTCAGTAGTAGGACTGAGACCAGCCCAGCCACAAAACCTTCAACCTACATTTTATCCTGTCTGCAAGATATGCTAGGGTAAATATGGCTCAGAACTTGTGGGGACTGCCAACCAATGACTGGTCCAACTTAAGACCCAACTAGAAGAGGGAGCCAATGCCTGGCACTGCCTGGATCTCCAAGAACCAGAGACAGGCCCAGGATTGAACCAAGCAAGACTGGGGGTGGGGATGAAATGATTCCTAATGATATTTTCCTACAGTTGAAAGCTGAAATCTAGCTCAGTCCTCATCAGAGAGGCTTCATCCAGCAACTGATGGGAGCAGATGCAGAGACCCACAGTCAAATGCCAGGAAGAGCCCAAGGAACCAGGCAGAAGAAGGAGAGCAAAGTCTGTAGAAGCCAGTGGGGTCAAGGACACGGGGAGAACATGGCCCACAGAATTAACTAAGCAGAACTCATAGGGGCTCACAGAGACTGAAGTAACAACTGTGGAACCTGTATGGGTCTGAGCTAGGTCCTCTGCATATACGTTATGGTTGTGTAGCTTGGTGATCTTGTGGGACTCCCAGCAGTGGGAGTGCAGGCTGTCTCTGACTCTCTTGCCTGCTCTTGGGATCCTTTCCTGCCTACTGGGTTACCTTGTCCAGCCTTGATATGAGGGTTTGTGCTTAACTTGCTATGCCATTTTCAGCGGGTATCTGGGAGGATTGCTTTTTTCTAAAGGGAAATGGAGGAGTGGATCTGGGGGAGAGGAGAGCTGGTGAGGAGACTGGGAGGAGTAGAGGGAGAAAAAACTGCAGTCAGGATGTAATGCATGAGAGGAGACTACATAAAAAATACACTAATAGAGGTTTAATTTAATCCTTCCATTAATATGTAATTAAGAGGTTAATACAAGTGGCCTACTACATTTAATCATTGAATACCTTCACAATAAATAATCTTTTAATGTGGACTTAAGGTTTCAATGCTGTCAAGTACAAGACTTTTAAAGTAGTCCATTGTCTTATTGATGGACTTATAAGTGTAAAATTAGTAGATCTACAGAAATATGAAAATAATTTTTATATTCTCCTACATTATAATGTTTCATCTAAAAATAATGTCCATGGCAGAAAGATATCTCAGTAGTTAAGAGCACATACTATTGTTGCAAAAAACCCAAATTTGATTCCCAATGTAGCAACTCACAGCCAAATGTATCTCTACCTTCAGGGTAACCATCCATTCTTCTGACCTCTTCAGGTACTGTACTCATGTGCACAAACTCACACAAGATACATACATATTAACAGAAGTTTTAAAATGTACCATACTCAGGAGAAAGCATATTCATAGGCATATTTGCATCTATATATTCATATTTACAGCTGTATCTAAGTCTTTATGCCTATATTTAATCAATATCCAAATCTTTGCATACTAAATTCTCATGATAATGTAATTTTATTTAAAAAATTATTTAAGCTTTATTGCTTAATATCTACTACTGAAAGGACATGAAATTTTTGCTAAAGGATTAGCTGTAATCAAATAATATAATTTTCATTGAAAAATAGTTATTAATAGGTATACATACAGAAAAAATCAACTGGAAGTTGCCTGTTTTATTTAACTTTTTAATTCTTTAGTTTTGCTCTTCATTTTTTCTCTTCTCTTATTTTAGTTTGTTCAGTCATTATCTTAAAACTTCTGTCTCATTGGAAAAGATGCTCGTGGCTGTCTAGGCCTATAAAAATGCATTCTAAATAATACAACACATCTACCATAGACTACTACTACTTTTCATACTTCCAAATAATGTAACTCCCTTCCTCAATCATACATCATTACCTTTTCTTCCTTTCTATTTCTTTCTTCACTTCACTATTTAAATACTGAAATGCTTAGTTATAATAATATCTACAAATTATATTTTCCCAACCAGTGTTCCAAATTCTCTTAATTCTATGCACCTTAGGGACATTAGTGAAATGCACATGTATCTCTTAATACTAACCATTGCTGGGACAGCTGATAAAGCATTAGGGAGAAGTGCACATACTTAACCCCCACCCTGTAACAGCAGTAGAAAGCATGATCTGAAGTGAAGACAAGTGTCCAGCAAGTCTCATATAAATATAAACAAGAAAACCTAAATAGTGAGAAAGGGGGAACTATTTCCAACTGGAAGATGTAGCCATCACAACTGATGTAGAAAAGATAAGAAAGTATCAGTCAGCAACTTATGGTGACAAATTCATAGCTTCACAAGTTCTCAATGTAAAGCCAAGACACTAAGACCAATCACCATGGAAAAAAACAAGTCATGGTTTTATTTATTTACTTATTTATTTATTTATTTATTTATTTATTTATTTATTTATTTATTTTTGAGGCAGGGTTTCTCTGTGTAGCTTTGTGTCTTTCCTAGGACTCACTCTGGAGACCAGGCTGGCCTCGAACTCACAGAGATCCACTTGGCTCTGCCTCCCGAGTGCTGGGATTAAAAGCATGCGCCACCACCGCCCGGCTCAAGTCATAGTTTTAAAAAAGGAACAATAACAAGATAAAGAACCAAATAGCTAGAAAAATAAAGTAAGGAAATCAAGCCAGACAAGAAAGCTACCAAAGTAACAAAACAGTTGCTCACATGGAGGAGAAATAAAAATATGGACATGAAGCTCAGGACAGAGTTTAGACTCTGAGGATGAACAAAGCAAAAGTTCTAGAAATGAATTACTCAATCCAATAAAAATAACAATAAAATGTGTCATCATGAAGTTGAAAGATCTGAGATAAAATCAAAAGGCATAGATAATGTTTTCAACAAAATAGTATCAGAAAATGTCACAGAACTAAAGAGAAAACCCATCCACACAAAACAATATATAATCCCAAATGAACATGATCCAAGAAAAAAATCTGTATGACATATCATAATCAAGGTGTTAAAATGCAAAGCAAATAAAAAAATACTAGAAGTTGTAAGAGAAAAATATCTGTCTTAGAGACTTTCTGTTGCCAGGAAAGAACACATTCAGGCAACTTATAAAGAAAGTGTTTCTTTTGAAGGCTCATGGTTCCACAAGCTTAGAGTCCATGACCAAAATGATGGGAGCATGGCACCAGGCAGGAAGGGATGGTGATGGAGCAACAGCTGAGAGCTTGCATCTGATGTACAAGCATGAAGAAGAGAAAAAGCTCACTGGGAATAGCATGGACATTTTAAACCTCAAAGCCCAGTGACACAGCTCCTCTAACAAGAACAACTTTCCCAATCCTTCCCAAACAGTTCCACCTACTTGGAACCACACATTCAAATATATGAGCCTGTGGGAGCCATTCTACAACCACAACATGAACTCTATTGAAGAGGAAGAAACATCAGGATAACATCAAAATTTTCAACAACTCTAGAGCCAGAATACCATAGGATGATGTATTTTAAGTACTGAAAGTAAATTATGGCCAACCAAAATTGTTTTATGAAACATGCCTATCTACTTAAATTGATGCAGAAATAACAGCATTTCAAAACAAAGAAATTAAGGGAATTTATGACAAGCAAATCACTGCAAAAATAATCCTTAAAGAATCAGTATACATGGAGACAGAATAAAGACCATCCATAAATGAGAACACAGGAAACAATTTATCCATGAGAGGAACTGATACACAAAGAACTAGCATCAATCATATCCAATACAGAAAACTCTAGATACTTGTAGGGAAAGGCAGAGAAATACCAACAAACCAAACAAACAGAACACCAACTAACAAAACCACAGGAAATCACAAATGCCTTTCAGCAATAACCTGAAGGGAAATGAATCCAACTAAAAGATCCAGATTAACTGATAGAATTATAAAACAAAATCCAACCTTTTGTTGTCTGAGAGCAACTTTATTAGTTAGCAAAGGTATCCAAAAACCAAGTGTTAAAAGATGGAAATCAAACGACAAAACAAATAGAAGCAATAAAAAGATGGTACAGTGTTTCTTATATTTGATGAAATAGAATTCAAACCAACAGTACATAAGACATAAAAAAGGCCATTACATATTAATTAAAGGAACAATTAATGCAGAAGATAAAAAATTTGTAAGTATTATTTATAGAGGACTTCCATCCCATCCCATAAAATACTTAACAGACAAAAAGGTGGCATAGTTTCTGATACAGTAACAGAGAGAGACTTCAGTATCAGTCATATTTGCATAGGCTTTCCAAACTGAAAATCAGAAAATTAAATTCATATTTAAATTTTACCATAGATCAACTGGATTCAACAGACACCTACAGAGTATTATATACAACAAGGCTATAATCCACGTTCTTCAGTGGCACATGTAATCCCTAAATTCTATCATATTATGGGTCTCAAAGCAAGCCCTTAAAATATAAAATAAATAAATAAAATTATTTCTTGTATTTTTACAAGAACATTGTGGAATAATATTAGAAACCAACAAAGCAACAGACTACATAAATATGTGGAGACTTAAGTACACTTTTGAATGGAGACTGTCTCACTAAAATACTCATCAAGGGAATTTTTAATGATATCTACTCTCAGAGATACATATACTAGTCCTCAGCTTGCTTTCTTGTTTTATTTCAAGCATGCCAGCCAGTGAAATAGTGCTACTCACACTTGAGGTGGGATTTCCCATCTCAATTACCCGAACTAAAAAAGTCCCCCAAAGACATGCCAGAGATTTGTCTTCTGGATGATTCTCATAAACCTTGATTATCTTTAATGTCCACAATAGCAGCAGAGGTGTATAAGAAGTATGAGTACTCAAGGCTGTTGTTTTGGGGCCTCCTTTTATGAAGCTGAAGAGGAGAAGGGTTTGGTTGCTAAGGGACACGGTATGGGCAGCTCTCTTTTAATTGACATTCTTGGGTTAGGAAATCTTTATTCACTGTGCATGTCTCTTTCCATGCTATCTCTGATTTCAATCATATACATCCCAACTGTGCACAGGCATAAGATGGTAAATAGGGGCTTCTCCCAAAAAGGACAGATACAGTTTGCCCAACTGCGTATGTGTTCAGAACCAATGGAGGCTAGATTGGCCTTCCTTTCCTCATACCTTGTTATATTAGGACAAAGTTTTAATAAAAAATTGCCTAAGTTTTATGGTCACTAGGAAAATAACAATAAACCAGTTTTAACACTATTCAAATGCTTAACTGAAGAATGTTAAGAGAAGGAGGTAATACTCAGGTGATTTATCTGTGAACCACTATAATGTCAAAAAATAAGGTACATAGTTCCAACATACAGTGACAATATTAAATACTCACAGTTAAAAATAGAGGAATGAGAGCCACCATGTGGTTACTGGGAATTGAACTCAGGACTTCTGGAAGAACAGCCAAGGCTCTTAATCTCTGGAGCTCTTAAGAGCTTATAAGGTTCAATTCCCAGCAACCACATGGCTGCTCACAACCATCTACAATTTGATCTGGTGCTCTCTGCTGGCATGTAGGCAGAACACTGTACACAGAATAAGTAAATAAGTCTTAAAATAGAAGAATGAGAGCGGAGTAGTGAAATATAAGACAAAACACACCATTCTATTATCTCTTAGTCAGTAGAGTGTTCAAGAACTTGACTAAAGCAATAAGAGAGGAAAACATGAAAATGATAGAAATAGTAAAGGATGAATATGTATTTCCCTATTGTCTAATACATGATTATATATTTTAAAGATACTATAAAAGTGAAAGCAGATACTGAATGATGAAAAGATACATGCTCTTGGATTGAGTTAATATTATGATAATGGTAATAGCACTTCAGATTCTTGGGCCAAGAGGACGTCTCTGTTTAATAGCTACTCTTGTTCCCTGTATGTGCACAGATGTCCTTCCTGGCTTCAAGAGTTCTAAGACAGTATATACAAGTACTAATAAGGCCAGGCAACAACTTGGGTAATTTATTAGGTCTATAACAACTTGTACTTTCATTATCATCATACTGCCTTTTACATTCACAGTTACCAACTTGAAGTGAAAAATACATATGGCAAATTCCTATATTGTGTTGCTGTGTAATGTTTCCAAGTGAAGATGTATAACAAACTATGCACAACACAAGTCACTACTTACATTAATATTAAACAATTTACATCCAGATGCCAACATCCAAAGAAAACCAGGACAGTCTCCTGCTAAGCATGTGTCACAACATGCATACAACCTAAATTTACAAACCATGGGCATGGCATAGGCACCTTTGAATAGAAATTAAAGGATATCTTTAATAGTATTAGCACAAAAAAAATCATCATTCTAATGAAAAATTTCAAGTTTTAGCAGGCTTAAGCAAGACAAGAATTAAAGGATATAGAATTTTGCAGCCCTGCTGTTGTATTCTATTTTTCCATTACAATAAGAGGGCAAAGCAGTGGTATCTAGCCTCAGGGAACTCATTTTTAAAAGCGGTTTACAAAGAATACATCAGAAAAAGAACTAACAAAACCCAATCATATTGTTAAAATATTAGAAGTTTATATTTTATTCAACTATTATTCTATATAAAACATTGTTCCCAGTCAGAAGAAAAGTCATCTTTAAGCCTCTTTATCAGAATTTCTCATAATGTGGTGTAGTCACACGGCTTTCCTGTCAGCTTGAGATTGCCTTACAAAGTAGATGTGAAATACTAGACTTTCTCTGAAACAGGGTTAAAAAGTAATTTAGATTTTATTCCAATAATGCATACTTCATGGAAATGTACCTGAGTCTTGCTTATATGTTTGAAAGTAATGTATTACAAGAATAATTTTGTCCTTACACCCATCTTACTCCATAAGAAAAATAACATTCTCTAATCACATGAAACAAGAAAGGAATATATTACAATTAAGTACTTAATTTTGTGTTTATTGTAGCTGAGTCAATTTGTGGATTTGATATTGGAGAACATTTGTCACATGGAGCAACAGTCTTTCAATGAGATTTGGGCACTTACAGTGTAATATATTCATTTTATGTGCGTGCACACCTGTGTATATGTTATTGTGTGTTCAGGTGTGTGTGTGTGTGTGTGTGTGTGTGTGTGTGTGTGTGTGTGTGTGTGTTTACTAGGCATACACAGTGTCATTTCTTAGACATATCACTTCCCCCCATTTTTTGCAGACAGAATCACTGGTGGCCTGGAACTTGCCAGCCTAGCTAAACCAGATTGCCAGCATCTTGTCCACCTTCCTTATCTCCCTGGGTCTGGTATGACAAATGTATGCCATACACACACACACACACACACACGTGTGTGTGTGTGTGTGTGTGTGTGTGTGTGTGTATGTTATTGTGTGTTCAGGTGTGTGTGTGTGTATGTTATTGTGTGTTCAGGTGTGTGTGTGTGTGTGTGTGTGTGTGTGTGTGTGTGTGTATTGAGTTCAAGTCTGAAAGCTTAGAAGGCAAATACTTTCCTGCCTGACATTCCGCTCCATCTCTAATATAGTCACTTTTCAAAAAGAAAGTTTATCTTGTTCAAAATTAAACTCCACTTCTCCCTACACACATCCTCACACATATCACACATATACAAATAGACAAGCATGTACAATCCAATTCTTCACAGATTAAATGATTTTGAAAACTTCAAATGGTAGCTAATTCTTTATTTTTTGTTATGAGACTAACATTACCAAGCTGTGTAAACTATCCATGATAATGCCTTTGATGTTTGTGTCAATTTGACAAATTAAAGTGTTTATTACTATTTCTTTTATTTCTTGAGATTATGATATAATTACATCATTTCTCAATTTTGTTTCCTTCATCTAAACCCTCCTGTGTACTCTCCACTCTTTTTTACATGACCCTTTTTTTTTATTAATTGTTAGTACATACATATATGTATATGATATGATATATATATACATATATATTAATTATAATCTGTTCAGTGTATATACTGTAACTGTATGTATGTTTTTGGAGCTGATCACTTGGTACTGGATGACCAACCAATTGGTGTGCCCATCCTTTGGAAGAGTGTTTCTCCCAATCTCAGCATTCCTTATTTGCCGGCAGTTCTCTGTAAGGCTGAGGCCTCCTGGTCTTTCCCATATCATCTCCAGGATGTCTGTTGTTGTTGTCCTTGTGCCTATGTTTAGCTAGTCATGTTCATGAGACTTTCTTTTCTTTTTTTTTTTTTTTTTTGGTTTTTTGAGACAGGGTTTCTCTGCGTAGCTTTGCGCCTTTCCTGGAGCTCACTTGGTAGCCCAGGCTGGCCTCGAACTCACAGAGATCTACCTGGCTGTGCCTTCCGAGTGCTGGGATTAAAGGCGTGCGCCAACACCGCCCGGCGAGACTTTCTTGTTTGTGTTCTCTAATTGAATTTCTCTAATTTTGCGTAACTATGTAATTCTACCTAACATTTCTTCCCTGGGATGTTTAATAGGCATATCAAACTTCTCCATACTTCAAATGGAACATTTTTGGATTTGAGACATAATGTCGTGTTTTCCAGGCTGGCTTCAATTCTACTATGTGGCTGAGGATGACCTTCAACTTTGGATTCTCCAATCTTTCCTCCCAATGCTGTGATTTTATAGATGATATACCACTAGACCATTTTATGCTGTGCTTGGAATGGAACCTCGGTTTCCTTGTGGCTAGGCAAGCTCTCTTCTGAAATGAGTCATATCTGAATCCCTCATACATGCCTCCTACTGTTTACTGACAATTTTTCTCTTCAACGTGTATTTTCTTTGAGGATCTACCACTTTTTTAAGTTCAGGATATGCTTACTCAACAATTTCTCAGATCAAAAATTCTTCTAGTTTCTCTGCTCCCTCTACCGTGCACGCCAGCACCTTCCCCCGAAGATTCTATTAGCTAACTGATCCTTTTCCCTGTTGCATTATTTCTTATTGGTCTGAATTATACCATTTGCCTCCTCTGCTGCCTCCTTTTCCTGGTTTTTAAAGCCCATTTGATAAAGGGCAGCTACATGAGTTACTTTCTGGTGCTGTGAGAAAACACCAAGTTTGTTGGCTTGTGTTCCTGAGGGAGATTCCACAAGACTGCATTGCCATCTACATGCAGAAGGCAGGGATAACGGAGAACAGGACAGGGCCATCAACTCTCAAAGCCTCATACTCCTGCGATGTGCTTCCTCCAGCGATGCTCCAAACATACAGGGTCCATAATCTCCCCCAAAGAGCATAATCAAGTGTTCAAATACGTCAGTCTGTAGAGATATTGTTCATTTAAGCCATCACAGCAGCCAAAATAGTATTTTGTGGCATAACCAATTCTAGCCATTGTGGTTCACCTGAATTAATTTATACCATCCTTTGCCAGCAAACCAGACTTCAAACAAACTGGCACTCTTTGCATTCATAAAAAGAAAAGTTTCTCCTGCTGAGCATTTGTGTATTTGTTTTAAGCATGAGTGTATTATATTCACATTTTTCCTTCAAGTATCAATTAAAATGTTATTTATTTTTTTTTTTTTTTTGGTTTTTTTGAGACAGGGTTTCTCTGTGTAGCTTCGCACCTTTCCTGGAACTCACTTGGTAGCCCAGGCTGGCCTCGAACTCACAGAGATCCGCCTGCCTCTGCCTCCCAAGTGCTGGGATTAAAGGCGTGCGCCACCGCCGCCCGGCAAAATGTTATTTCTTTTACAAAATTTTCCCTATAGCTACTTCTATCAGTTTTGTTATAGTTCGGCGTATTTCTACTTCTTTATAGTAATTTAAAGTCACTAACTGGCATGATAAATTCGCATTTATTTTCCTCTACTTCAACATTATTCATATTACAGCTAGGAACCTACTTCTTTACCACAGTGTGTCTAGAGCAAATTTCTGATATTATCTTAGTCATATTTTCACAAACGTTCTAAAACAAACATGACCAATCTACATGACCTGTTGGAAATGCCAATGGCAGGTGTCCTTAACATTGTACAACTTTGGATGTTTTTAGACAAATTCTTGGAGTGTTTCTCTTTGTAAAATTTATTACCTTTTTGTTGCTTTTAATATTTATATTTTAGTTTGAATACACCTAAGGTTGGCTCCTTCTGAATTGTAGTAAGGCTCTCGGGCCTCCTTTTCCTAGAGAGTTTACTATAGAAAACATATCGGTTAATCCTTTTTCTCTTTCTTTTTGTGTGTAAATTTCTTAAAGTTTGTTTTGATATATTTATTGAGCATAAAGATTTGGTAATATTAAAGTAGTGCTCAACATAAAGACCTGATATCCTGAAAGTGCTAGAGGAATAAAATACGCAGAGATAATGACTTTCTGAATAAGACTCTAAAGTAGAGAGTAGAAGACCAGCAAGAATCAAATGGGTTCTCATAAGACTAAAGAGCTTCTATACACCAAAGAAACAGTAAGTGAATAAATAGGCAGCCCCTAGGAAAGGTGAAAAATTTTTGCCTGCTATTAATCTGACAAAGCATTGGTGTCTAGAGCACACAAAGAACTTGAAAAACTAAGCCTTAAGAAATAAACAACCCAATTAAAATCAGGCTATGGATAGGAACAGAAATTCTCAAGAGAAAAAAAGCAAATGGCTCTTTACAAAGTAATCCATATGCTTGGCCATCATGAAAAAGCAAATTAAAACTACTTTAAGCTTTATTTCACACAAGTCAGAATGGCTATCATCAGGAATCCAAATGACAACAAATGTTGGCATGCATGTGGTGAGAGGGGGAAAGTTATATTCTCACTATTGTTGTAATGTAAATTATTCAAACAAAAGGAGAGAAGACACAAATTAATAAAATTGGAGATGAAAAAGGATCTGTAACAATAATTACCAGTGAAGTTCAGAAGACTGTAAGGACATGACACTAATTTAGAAATCTCAAAAGAAGTAGATGAATTTCTGGACATTCATGACCTATTAAAATTAAACCAAGATTAAATAAATAATTTAATTAGATCTATAACAAGAAATGAAATTGAAACCACAAAAAAAAAATCTCTGACTAAAATATTTTCAGTCTAAGATGGATTTATTGGGGAAGTGTACCAGAATTGACACCAATGTTCATCAAACTATTCCATATATAAGGAAATGAAGGTACAGTACCAAACAATTTTTCAGAAGGCAATATTAACTTTATCCCCAACTAAATAAAGATATAACAAGAAAAAAAGTATTTCAGGCAAATTCATTGAGTTGAACTTTGTCAAGTCTGAGGGATAAGCATTTAGTCTCATTTCTCTGTATGTTGAAATCCAGTTTTTCCAGAGCCATTTGCTGAAAA
The DNA here is from genome assembly GCF_049852395.1 of Peromyscus maniculatus bairdii. Taxonomy (NCBI): domain Eukaryota; kingdom Metazoa; phylum Chordata; class Mammalia; order Rodentia; family Cricetidae; genus Peromyscus; species Peromyscus maniculatus. Next base: position 26,519,570 of record NC_134854.1, on the reverse strand, counting down.
TGTCTTTCCCCACTTCTGTATCTTTGCCAGAATATTTAACTGTAGTTGCATGCTGTTGTACCTAGGTCTTCAATTTTATTCCTCAGATCTCTCTCTCTCTCTCTCTCTCTCTCTCTCTCTCTCTCTCTCTCTCTCTCTCTCTCTCTCTCTCTGTTTGTGATTGTAGCAAGCTTTTTTGAGTATAATGGCTCTGTAGTACACTCACATTGAAGTAATGAATCAGTTTAAATTACTTATTTCACCTTAGTTTAATTTTGGTATTTTGCAGGCTTCATGGATTTTTTTCTTTTTAGTTTTTTCCTGTTCCTCAGTTCCTCCATCTAATAAGAGACAATGGGAAATCTGATAACAACACCTATCTCATAGGAATTTATTTAGATTTTGTGTGTAAACAGAGTAAAGCTGAATGACATTCAGAATGCTGTTTTTAATTACTGCTACTTAAAATTCTCAACAGAATTTTGTCTGTTTTTTTCTTTTATTTTTGAGATTGCATTTTAATTACAGCATTTCTTCCTTCCCTTTCCTCCCTCATAACACTCTTAGTTACCCCTCCCCACTCTCCTTCAAATTGATGGCCTCTTTTAGACATTGTTATTGCATGCATATCTATATATTTGTATATCCATATATTTTCCCAAAACAACCTGTTGAGTTAAAATAATGTTACTTGCATGTATGTTTTCAGGGCAGATCATTTGACACTGGACAACTAGTTAGTGTGATCTTCCTTGGTGAAGTCCACCTCTCCAACTCCCAGCTGTTATCTGTGGTACTTGGTATAGTGGTAAAACCTCACAGGCTTCTCCCCCATGTGGTTTGAGGTTATTGCAGGTATCCCCGCTGCTCAACTCACCTTTGGGTGGTCATATTGTTGAGACTTTAGCAGTGTAGCTTCTGATGGTTCTAAAAGACACAGCCTTGCAGCAATGTCCTCATTTTTTTGCTCTTAAAATCTTTCTATGCCCTTCTTCCACATTTCCTGAGTCTAGTTATAGGGGTATTTTGTAGATGTAGCCATTGGGACTGGGCTCCACAAGTCTTCATTTTGATTAGTTGTGGTTTTCTGCAATAATCTCCATCTGTTGCAAAGAGAAAATTCCTTGATGAGGGATGAAGACTATACTTATTTGTGGGTAAAAGGACAAATCTTTATAGAATATTGTTAGGTGTAATGTTGTTTAGTACGTTAACTAATCAGAGATAGTGAAATCAATCATGATTATTGAAGGAGAATCTACATCTACCAATTTATTAAATCAATGGTTTTTCTTTTAGAGTTGTCATAAGATATTTTATAACAGTAGGTCTATGTTTTCTTACTACTCAAATAACAATGCCATATTGATTAAATAGTTCCCTACTCTTCTTGAATTGTGGAGATATGATTTCAGATACTCTTTCCTTTCCTGTGTATCAGTGTTCATACTAACACTCTCTCACTTAATTTAGTGTACATTATATACCAGATTTTAATTTTAACTCAGTAAATTCTTTACCATGCCTCCCTGCTTTTCAAATTTCCTTTTGCTCTTGAATATATCTATTTCTACTTATTGAATCAACACCAGTTGAATTTTGTAATTACATTGTCTACCATGGGATATTTATGTAAAATTAATATTTTACCTCCAACAAGTTGTTTTCCCCCAAATATTTTGTAAGCAAGATTAAAATATGAGTGGTTTATTTTCAGTAAAATGAGTGTTATGTTAGAATGACATTTCTTTTTGTCTATGGTTTAGGAAATAAATTAATTCCCTTGTATTAGATAACAGTAAATAATAGAGTCTAGACCGAAAGTTTATACACACATTCATACGTTTCAACAGTTATCATATTGCTAACATTTGCTTATTGTGTTAATTTTTGACTTCTTGACTGACTGGTATTTATATCTTAGCTGGTCCAATTCCCAGAAAGAGTTTAACTTGATTTTTTCCCCTTCAATCCTGCTTAGTTGGCTCTCAAATTTCAATATAAATCATCAGATGCAAAATCTTATCTGAAGTTCAAGTTGCTGTTGAGGACATCATCTTTACTCACATAAAATAAAATAATTCATGTAAAAGTATAAAATTTCAAGAGTATTCTCTCATAAATTTTATGTTTTAAACTGAAAGACTTTGTATGGCTTGCAGAGCTCAATGACAACTGGGCAATGAATCTGAAGACTTCAAGTCACTATCTGTACACACTTCTTGCAGTACGAAGGCAGGAAGTGGAGAGGAGACTCAGTTATTTTGTGGGTAATCAACAAGCACCTGGATCCATTTTTTTGTAAAGAGACAAAATATAACTGTAAGATTGCAAACTAGACAAGCTTCAGAATAACCAATACTTTTAGCTGTGCTTTTTCTTTCTAGTTTATTGCTGATATGCAGTGTCCTGGGATATTCTGTGACATCGCACGGATTACAGTGAAAATACTCTCAGTGCTAGTCATTTGGAAGATGTTAAATTCCTAACTTATCTAAACATGACCTGAACAAGAATGACACCAACAGACAAACTAACATGGTGGAGGAAAGCCCATGAAGCCTTGGCCCTACACAAAAAGTTACAGGCAACTAAGGAATGCTGAGAGGAGGAGAAATAGTTTTACTTGGGCAGGAGCACATCAACTGTTTAGTTCTGAATTCATACATAACAGTAACATTGCACAGACTGAGTCGGTGTATTTATGGATTTAGTAGTATATGTCTATACACATATACATGCATGTATTTAACAACAGTTCATGAAATAAGAGACCAGGGATTTGAAAAGAGTTGAGGAGAGGGTATATGGAAGGGTTTGGATGGAAGAAAGGGAATGGGAAAATAATGGTGTAATTATAATCTCAAAAATACACAAGGCTTTTGAAAATCCCCACATTCTGTTTAGTTAAGTTCAAGGAAAATATTCTATTTGGTTGCTGCTGAGCTTTAACATGAAGGCCTCCACAAATTCTACTTTTGCCTCTCTTCACACAGTCGTCTCAGCCACCACTAAGTGCTCTAGGAAATACTTCTCAGGGTTTCCATCAGACTTAAACAAGAATGTTCCTTCTAATAGGAACTCATCAATACCATGTAATTAATTCTAGAGTGGATTCTCAAGCTTCATTCCATCCCTAGAGAGCATCTTTGAAGGCCAGCTGTTCACCTAGATTTGTCCTTCCCAGGAACTAAGTATCCTAGAGAGAAGAAGAACATTTTGTCCACAGTGTGCATGCACTGTTTATTCAAGTATAAAGATGCAATACAAACTTAAGATTAAAATTTGCAGATCTCTCACTTGAAATGTAAACTAATGTGCTACCTTAGTTGTTGGTTATCTTCCCATCCCTCCTCTCACTCCCTTCCTCCTCCTACTTTTCCTATACTCATCGCGTCATTATTTGATTTACTCACCCCTCTTAGCTTGGCCTGGCTTGACACACTCTCTCATCCTTTACTGCACAATGTGTTATTCCTCTGGATTTCCGTGAGTCATGTGGAACTCTTTCATCACAATACTTCTATAATCATAGGACAGTCAGAGGGATTAAATCATGCTGGTAGGAATGCCACTCCATGCTCTAGAGTATAACATATAATAAATTAGTTACACTAATTGCTAAAATTGAGCAGCATCTTCCAGACCTGCTAGCCAACTGGTCCACATGTGCATTAGTAACAATGTTTTCGTATATATATTTTCTAGAAATAAAGTCTTGTGACCTTTTATTTTAATCCAACACTATCTAACTTCTTGTTGCTTGATTTGATTTTTGCTATTCTAATTTTAATTTCACACCCTGTACTCTTAATTTACTAATTATTTCCAACCAACACACTTTTAAAATGATTAAAACAATATATGATCTTAGGAAATATACAATTTTTTTTTTTACAAAATATATAATCCTCAACTAAAGAAGCTAAAATCATGGCTTTATTCCCAGTTTAAGCCATCTGACTCTAGGGACATAATTACAGGCAGAAACTGTGACTTAGGTCTAATTACACACTGGGCTCTAGCTGGGTGCCTCCTGTTTCTTTGAAGATGAGTAGCCAGAATTAGAATTTAAATTGTCAGCTCAATGAAACACAGGATCCATTTGGTTTCTTCTACTTAGAGTCAGGAGAATTCAGGGGAGTAGATTCTCATGTCATTCACTTATTTCCCTTTGTTTTACCTGTGTTTGGGGCTTAAAGGGGGGACTAGGTTCTTAAGAAAGCATTTTAATTATCTTTTCATGTAATGCTGTATTCATGTAATACCTTATGATCAGAAGTGGCTTCTGTTCAATATACATGAATGCAGTTCTATTCACTCCCATCATATTTAAATGCCAGCATATAGAGAAAGTAGGGAAATGGAGGAGAAAATGAAAATCTCTTAAAATAATGTAGTAGTTAGTTTCTTTATTTTAAAGCTCTCAATTTCATTACAAACCAATGATAGCCAGCAGTAAACTGCCACCCCTTGGAACAGGGAAAAGAGTCACATTTCCTTTGGGAAACACTCTTTTTTGAAAACACAAATCAACAAGTCAATAATAATTCAAGCTTGTCTCCCAGAAGCACCGAGTGTGAAGACCTAGAAGGCATTGTCACCTGATTTTCTAACGTCCCAGCTTTTCTAAATGCTGGATACATGTGGAGGAAGCAGAGTTCTATATAAAAACTTAAGTTAAGGATACTCAAGAAAGGGTAGACTGGGATAATAACACTGACTTCTTCCCTACACACCCTGCCCTTTCTCTTTCTGTGTGTGTGTGTGTGTGTGTGTGTGTGTGTGTGTGTGTGTGTGTGTGTGTGTGGTTTTGGTATGTGCACTTCCCATAATAATTTTCATACACATGTAGAAATGGAGGGTTATAGAGGAACTTACTCCAGGGTTTCCTAAAAGGGAGGTCATAGAGTTAAATGCTATGTGAAACAATTTCACTCACCACCATTAACACTAAAAAATGACTTATTTGAAAAATGACATAACAGTCTTTTAAAACTTCACTGAGAAGTTCCAAAATTAATCCAATGGATAATTAACTGGTAATGAAGCCTATGGTGTTATTTTATTTGTACTGAAATGTGATTTTAATTGTATGTTAATAAATAAAGTTACCCTGGGGTCAGAGCTATTAGAGCCATAGCAAGAGCGTGGTGGTTAGAAGAGCTAGGTAGATTTCTGTGTGTTCAGGGATACAGCCAGTATTGGAGACATATGCCTTTAAGACCTGGAGGGCAGTACTTACAGGCAGTGACGAGACAGTCATGTGTTTGGGTTTACAACCAATGAGAAGGCAGAACAGAAAGACTATTTAAAGACAGACACAGGAAGTAGCTCTCTCTCGGGGAAGCTAGGAGCACTGCAGGAGGTAAGATTTTAGCTCTGAGCTCTGACCTCTCGGCTTTCTCCTTTACATTGGTTCTGTGTTTCTTATTTTAATAAGATAGTTGGTTACATCTACACAAGCCAAATCACAACATGCATGTTGCAATTAAAACAGTAAGTAATCTTTTCATTCACTGTCTGGCTACTTTGCATGAACTAGCAAAAATCCATTACAAACTATGGAATTGGGGAAAGCAGTGTATACACATCACAGACATTTATAATGTCACTAATTATATTCAAATTTATTTAATGGAAAATTTAAACAAAACTAATATTATTTCTTTGGCAAAAAATACATCTGTAACTTTGCTATGTATTATGGGCATAATTAGAATCATACATAATTTATAATTGGAAGCAAATATAAAAACCATGAAAAGATACTATAATGGTTCACATTGACAACATGGCAGGATTTAGAATCCCCTGGGAATCAAGCTTCCAGATATTCATGTAACGAATTACCTAGATCATATTAGTTTCTAGCCAGGACTGTGAGGGGTTATCTAGATTTGGTTAATTAAGTTGGGAAGTCCCATTCTTAATCGTGGGCAGTACCATTCCACAACCTAGGGTTATTTACTAAATAAAAAGGAGACAGTAGACTGTATATGAACATTCATCACCCTCTGCTCCTGACTATAAACAAAACTGAGCAGCTTTGGCAAGCACCTTCCACCATCACTTCCCCAATTAATGGACTGTCTGTCAAACTGTGAGCCAAATGTAGCCATCCTTCAGATGCTGCTTCTGCCAAGGTTTTATACCATAGCCACTGGAAATGTACTAATGAGGAAAACATTATGAGAATAACTGATCATATGGTCCCTTGGGCTTTGGGAACTACTTTATGGAAGGAATGTGGAGGTGTTTGGAAATTCTGGTGATAAAACCCCTTTAGTGCTGCAGATTGAGCTTAATAGGTCATTCTGGTGGGATTTGGAAAGACAAGATAGAAATATCCTAGAGCACAGATAAAAAAAAACTGTAATTCTTAAAGAGAAATCCCATTGTCTTCATTGGAACAATAAGAAAGTTATGGTGAAGTCAAGATTCTACTTACCAAAGGCTTCAACTCATAGAAATAAATTTATGGGAAAGGAGAAATCTGAAACAAGAATGTCACCAAAAACAACTCAAAACAGCTGCATGGGGTAGTGACTGCAAATTCAGTTAACAAGGCTTCCAGATGCTGCTACATCTGTGTTCCAGGGGGGTCGGGCTTCATGCCATGCTGGCAGAATTTGGCATTTTTCTCTTATGGTACTGGATTAGTAGGTATAAAATATGAAAGATTAGAAGAATCATGTATTCATTCCATACTGATTCAGAGGGCTGCTGAATCCAGATAATGCATGGCATGATTGGAGTCCCTCAGCCATCTGAGGCTGTAAAGATGAAACTTAAGTTAAAATAGAGACAACAAGATGTCATGTCAGATATGCCACACCCAAGGTACATCAGTGAAGGGGGCTATAGGTGTGGAATAGAACCAACTACATAGAAAGCTCATTGTGTTACAAGTAGCAGAACAGGGATGGCTAGTCTACTGAAGCTCTTTGGAATCCAGAATGCCTATTAGAGGTCCCAGTTGCTAGACATAAGCATATAAGAATTGGTATTTCCCCTGTGGGGATTTTGCCTTCTTTGATTCAACCATCCCTTGATATATCAGTTCTTACCGTTAGTAATGGGAATATTTCCTGTGTGCCATTCTATGTTTAAAGTATGTAACTTGTTTTTTCATGTTAGAGAAACTCAGTTAAGAAAGTTCTTTGCATTTCAGATGAATTTTTGACCCTTGTTAGAATTGTTAAATATTACTGGGATTTAGGGAGTTGGACTGAATGCTCTTTGTATTATAAGATAGTCAAGATCCTACAGAGAGCAGAGGAGAAAAATTACAGCTTTAAAATGTGTTTGGGTGACAAGAAATTGAGTTGTGGTAGTTAATATTGTCAACTTGACAGGACCTAGAACCACCTAACAGACAAGTCTCTGTGTGATGTTGAGGGCTTCTCTAGGTTAAATGAGATAGGAAGACCCACCTTAACTGTGAATAGCACCTCCTCATGAGGTGGTGTGCTTGACTGGATAAAAAAATAAAAAAGCAATCATCCTAAGGGTGCAGTAATGGCATGCATACCTTGATAATAACCAATAGCTCTCTAGTTGGACTAAGACCTGCCCAACAACTCACTGAAAATAGTCAACTGCTATACAGGCAACTACTCAGAGCTAGTGAAGTCATGGATATTGGAGGAGAACCTACAAACTACCACTTTACTAAACTAGCACAATCCCTAAGTATACTCCAAGTATTTGTCCTTATACCCACAGATAAGTGTAGTTCTTATGTCTCATCAAGAAAACTTCTCTTTAATTTTCAACTTAATTACAACAGTTCACACTCTAGGAATAATGAAGAAAAGCAGAGCTGTGATTTTCATATTTGATTTTATCCAAAAGCTCGGTACATTGTTCTGTGTGCACATACATTCTGTGATATTTTAAACATCTGGGATATGTATGAAGACAAATACACTCAAGTTCAAATCCTGATTCTAACTTTACTACCAAATGTACTTGAGGGAGTTTGTTAGTTTTTGTTGCTGTGTTTTGTTTTGTTTTTACCAGTCTTAATTTCAATTTCATCATTCATAAAATAGGACTAATAGTTCTTCCTAGTCATTGTAAGAATAAGAAATATAATAGACAATTATTTAAAACATATTGCACATTTAAATAAAGATATTATACTTAAGGCATATTAGAATTACCTAAGGATCTGATATCCAGTTCATCTCAAACTACTCTTGTCATAATCATTGTGGTACAAACTATAAAGAAAAACTCTCTAGGAACTAACCAAATTTTGAACCATGAGGTGTTCTATCTTCAACCCTGCACAATCTCATGGTTTAATCATATCTAGAATTCATAAATCATGTTATGTTGAAAAATCATTTTTGTAACATAATTTGATTACTGAACATTTTTAAACACTATTTTATTCAAATTCTCTATACTTTTCAAGAGTAAAGGATTCTGAAGTTTGTTAGCTACAATAGACTATGTGTTTGCATAATCTATTGCTGTCTTACAGAGTCATTGTAATGCAGGTTAGTTTGAAGAACCATAACTGAGTCTGTTCACAAGTCTTTTGATGCATAGATATTGTGTATCATAATACCTCAAACAAAGACCCTTCATGCCAGAGTCAGTATCAGCTTTCACTTAATCTGTGAGGACAGTGCTTAGGAGTTTTTTCTTGCCTGGTAGCCTGGCCTTCTATACACAGAATAAGAACAAGTTGCAAAATCCAATTTTGTTTATAAAACTTGCCTGTTTTTTTTTGTGTATAAACACCAGCAAGTTAGAGCTGCACACACCAAGAGCACTGTCAACTTTTACAAAGAAGAAAGGAATTGGATAGGATTTCAGAAAGACTGCCTGTCACATAGAACATAAGAACAAAGTCCTTGCTAATGAGTGATGAGGTGGCTTTCTGGATTCTTGTAAAGCAAGGATAATTATGAAGTAGTGCCATCTATTACATTCCTCTACTCCCTAAAAAGCTATAATACTGGTGTTCCTGGTTCTCTATAAGGCTATTTGATTTAGTTGGCTTACATTATCTTGTAGGATTTTACAGCTCAGCTCTGAAATAGATTTTGCATAATAACCTCTATTAAATAAATTTGTAGAAAGTCTTTGCCCGGCCTAAAAAAAAGGTGCAGGTTTCAGGCTCTTTAAAAAATATATGAGGCTCCAAGAGGCTTAGAAAAATGAGAGTTTTGTTTTATTGCACAGGATTCTTTTGACTATCCTGGGTTTTTTGTTTTTCCATATGAAGTTGAGTATTATTCTTCCCAGGTCTGTGAAAAATTGTGTTGGTATTTTGATGAGGATTGCATTGAATCTGTAGATTGCTTTTGTAAAATTGCCAAAATTTTACTATGTTGGTCTTGCCTATCCATGAGCATGGGAGATCCTTCCATTTTCTGACATCTTCTTCAATTTCTTTTTTCAGGGACTTAAAGTTCTTGTCATATAGTTCCTTCACTTGCTTGGTTAGTGTTACCCCCAAGGTATTTTTTGTCATTTGTGGCTATTGTAAAGGGTGATGTATCTCTGATTTCCTTTTCAGCTTCTTTGTCCAGTGTATATAGGAGGGCTACTGATTTTTTTGAGTTGATCTTGTATCTTGCTATGTTGCTGAAGGTGTTTATAAGCTTTATCAGTTCCTTGGTGGACTGCTACTCACCAGGGAGGCTACCTGGAAAACAAGACCCCAAGAAAGACATGGGGATCGCCAAATGACGGAGAAATGGATGAGATCTACATGAACAAACTGGACATGAGTGGGAGTACTGAAGGGCGAGGGTCGAGGGAAAGAGAGCCTGTGGTAGAGGGAGATCCCAGCTGGATCAAGAACAGAGAGGGAGAACAAGGAATAGGAGACCATGGTAAATGAAGGCCACATGAGAAAAGGAAGAAACAAAGTGCTAGAGAGGCTCACAGAAATCCACAAAGATACCTCCACAATAGATTGCTGGCAATGGTCGAGAGACAGCCGGGACTGATCTACTCTGGTGATGGGATGGCCAAACACCCTAATAGTCATGCCAGAAACCCCATCCAACGACTGAGGGATCTGGATGCAGAGATCCACGGCTAGGCTCCGGGTGGAACTCCAGGAGTCTAATTAGCGAGAAAGAGGAGGGTTTATATGAGCGAGAATTGTTGAAATCAAGGTTGGATAAAGCACAGGGACAAATAGCCAAACGAATGGAAACACATGAACTATGAACCAAAGGCTGAGGGGCCCCCAACTGGATCAGGCCCTCTGAATAGGTGAGACAGTTGATTGGCTTGATCTGTTTGGGAGGCATCCAGGCAGTGGGACTGGGTCCTGTGCTCATTGCATGAGTTGGCTGTTTGAAACCTGGGGCTTATGCAGGGACGTTTGGCTCAGTCTGGGAGGAGGGGACTGGACCTGCCTGGACTGAGTCTACCAGGTTGATCTCAGTCCTGGGGGGGGGGGCTTTGCCCTGGAGGAGGTGGGAATAGGGGGTGGGCTGGGGAGAAGGGGAGGGGAGCAGGAGGGGGGAGAACAAAGGAATCCAATTAAAAAATAAAATATAGAATAAAAAAAGAAAAATGAGAGTTTTGATGAAAATGAGATAGCTTGAAATGAAAACAGTGTTTTAAAATATATATAATATATCTTAATAGATTTTAATAAATCAACAATACTAGTAAGTTTTTATTTATTATCTAATACCTATGTGCATTTTGTCAAGAGGTTCACTCCTGTAATCCCTAACTTTACCCTAAGGAACTTAGTACCATATATTTAAATATACAAATTTTATAAAATGTACCTCAAGATTATACCCACACAAAAATTCAGCAGGTAATTCAATTTCATCTCCATCTCAAGTTATTACAGGATATATTGAAAACTAAGACTGTATTACATGGTGTATATTCAAATTACACTTAGATTACCCAGAATTAAGTATAATGAAAATTCATTTACTATAAAGCTACAAGAGGAAAGATCTTTTGTTGCATAATATTATATTGTAGACAATGTCATAGACTTATCAACATATCCAGAGTATCTTCCCTATAATCAAGAAAATGTGTGTTCTAGATAGATTTAGTATTTGCTATTCTCATTTTAAGATAAAGAGTAGAGCTAGTAAGTATTTTATGGGATGACACTATTAATCAATGCACAGTACCTTCATGCATTTCTCTTAAAATTTCTTCCAAATATAATTCACTTAAGAATAAGCAGACTTTTATTTATTTCAACATTTTGTTCCCACTCACTCAGTTTATTATCTTAGGCTCCAGAAAACAAATGCAATGCAATGTGCATTATTAAACCCCACAATGTGACACTTCCACAAACCATCACTTCCCCTGAACAGGAGCAAAACTACTGGTTATTATAGTAAATTTATTAATTAGTTAAAATAAAGCCTCACTATGTATCTGATATAAATTCTTGTTATAGTTTTAAACAGTTGTGTGTTGTGTGTATGTGTCTGTTTGTCTGTCGTCTGTCTTTGCAAGTTTTTGTGCATTAGGTGTAAAGGAGCCCACATAGACCAAAAGAGTGTTTCAAAACCCTGGGACTGAAGTTACAGGCAGCTCCGAGTTGTTCTGGCAGGACTGGAAAATGAAACTCAGTTCGCTTCAAGAACAGTAGATACTCTTCTCCTTGCAGCCATCTCTCCAACTCCTTAATTAAGTGTTATCGGTGCTTAGCCACAATCTGATTATTTTAACACTAGCCAAAGGATCCATTTATTTTATTTTTATATGTGTATTAAAATTTAATTTATAGGAAGAGGGTCTCACTGTGTAGCTTACACTGAACTTTAATTTACCATCCCCATGCCTTTTCCTCCATAGTACTGGGATTACAAGTGGGAACCACAAAACTAAGTAAAATCTCTTTCTTTTCATTATTTTTAACTCTTGTCATTAAAAAATCTGGAGAAAGATTAATAGTCCTTCTGCAAATATAGGACTGGTAAGACTAGGAATCTTGGTCAAAATAAAAAGTTTAGTGAAATATTTAGTCAAATAATAGTAACAGCTGAACTGTCTAGAAAGAATTTTTTCTCTAAAAGCATGGCTGTCATTACATGTAAATTATTATTGTTTTCAATTCAATAATAAAGTAACATAAAACTAACTGACAATAGGTTAAATCATGAGGTTAGTTTGTCATCAGAAAAGTTCTAAACCCCAGTCCTTAGAAAAACAATATGATATGCCATGTGTGAGCTCATCAATGATCCTGTTGCACTCACTTGATCACATTACTTTTGGAATATTTACATAGCCTACAAAATGGTGTCTACTTGGCAACCTCCATAAAGACTTGCCACTTTTAGGGAATCTGAACATTAATGAAGAGCTATAGCAAGCAAGGACATGGCTAAAATCTCAGTGATGAGTTTCAAATTGCCAGCGACTATTGGGACACTTGCTTTTCTCCAGAGGCTTGTAGGTAAAGGCAGTAGAATTTCTAAGTACTATCAGTTTGTCCTAAGTCAAGGTCATGAGCATTTCTGAAGTAAATGCACAAAAATGGACAAGCTGCATTCTTAATATCTCCATGAGCTAGGGAGTTGGGCATAATCTATTTGGCAATGACAGCAAGCCCTCACAGGCTAGGCAGAAGCATTTTCAAGGAGAATGGTTCCACATGCTGCACAATTAAGCAGTGCAACCCACCCAGTGAGGATGTTTTATAGTATCTCACGTTTCATAACAACTTGGTCATTTGGTGAATTTAAATGGAAGTTTCAGTGAATACAGCAGCGAGTGACCTGGTTAATGACATGTTAAATCAAAAAATAAATAAATTCAGGAAGAAGAAACATACCTTATTTGAACACAAACCACAATTCCAATAGGACAGATCAGGAGCATAATACTGGAGTCAAAAGCTCTGATTTGGCTTTTGAAAAAGGGAAACATTTATATGATATTCATAGTAAATATATTTGATGACCATAATATTAAAAGCAAAAGTGTATGTAGAGTTTTATTCCCTCTCCCAGAAAAAAATTAATGTTACAGTAACTTACTAAAACGTACACAGCATTAACATTTTAACTTTCTTTTTTCATTTTTACTTTAAGACTGTTTAATTAACTAGCTCAGTCACACTTCGAACTCAACTATACAGGAAAGGAAAGCCTTGAACTTGTTATCTTTTATCTTGGACTCCCTAAAAGCTGGAATTTTAGACAGAATAGCAAACCCTGTGCCTATACTTTTAGCTTTAGTAGGATTTTAGTAAAATATAGGTTGAAAATATCAAGCAGCAAAGTCTAGAACTACATTCTTTAACCAAAATTTCAAAACTATAGCATATAATAGTATAACACACTATTAAAATTATGATTAAAATCTAATTATTCTACTACAATACACTTTATATTGTTAATATATTTTAACAAATAAGATGTTAGGAGGGAGAGGAAGCATTAAGATACTGTCAGTGCCCATTGTGTTTTGTGGTATATTTCACCTCTTTACAACACATATCACAGAGATTTCTGGAGGAAGAAATTAACGTTGTGGTTGATAAATCTGAAGCTGGCATGTCTCATGATTTTGTTAATAATAATAATGATGTTTATCTTACTACCTTTCTTCCCCAAAGTATACTGAATAGTAATCAATGGATGCTCATCTGTCTAGTAACCAAACTTTGACTGAAGACCAGTGTATTAATTCATGGAAGGACGTGGTGTCACATTGAACACCAACTGAACAAGGATTTTATTTATTTATTTAGTTATTTAGTTATTTAGTTATTTAGTTAGTTAGTTAGCTTTTTTGAGACAGAGTTTCTCTGTGTAGCTCTAGAGCCTTTCCTGGAACTCACTCTGTAGACCAGGCTGGCCTTGAACTCACAGAGATTAACCTGCCTCTGCCTTCAGAGTGCTGGGATTAAAGGCATGCACTGCCACCACCTGGCATAGGATTTTATTTTTTAGTAATTAAAAATTTTCATTTATTTTACATAATGACCACAGTTTCTCCTCCCTCCTCTCCTCCTGCTCCTCTCCATCCACTCCTCCTCTGTCTCTGGTCAGACAGGGGCAGGCCTCCCATGGATATCAACAAAGCATGGCACATCTAGTTGAGGCAGGATCAAGCTGCTCCCCTGAATCAAGATGGGCAAGGCAACCCAACATGGGGAACAGGTTTCCAAATGCAAGTTTAAGCACCAGGCACAGATCTTGATCCCATTGTTAGGGGCACCACAAACAGACCAAGCTACACAACTGTCACACACAGGCAGAGGGCCTAGGTCAGTCCCATGCAGGTACCCTAGCTGTTGGTCCAGAGTTGGTGAGCTCCCAGGAGCCCAGTCAGCTGTCTCTGTGGGTTCCCTGTTATGTCCTTGACTCCCCTGACTCGAACAATCCCTCCTTCCTCCCTCTCTTCAACAGGACTGCCAGTTGGTCTAGTGCTTGGCTGGGATCTCTGCATCTACTTCCATCAGTTACTGGATGAAGGCTCTATGATAGGGTATTTACCAATCTGATTACAGGAGATGGCCAATTCTGACACCCTATCCACTATTGCTAAGAGTCTTATCTAGGGTCATCTTTGTGGATTCCTGGGAGTTTCCCTGGCATCAGGTTTTTCCCAAACCCCAAAATGCCCCCCATCAAGATACCACATTCATTACTCTCCCATTCCATCCACCCCCAACCTGTCCAGCCAGATCCCCCATGTTCCCATCCCTTTTATTCCCCCTCCTTACCCCCACCCCCAGTTAACCCAGGAGATCTCTTTAATTTTCCCTTCCCAGGTAAATCTATAGTCCCTCTTTGGGCCGTCCTTGTTACCTAACCTCTCTGGGGCTGTGGATTGTAGCCAGGTTTATCCTTTACTTTACACTTAATATCTACTTATGAGTGAGTACATACAATGTTTGTCTTTCTGGGCCTGGGTTACCTTACTCAGGATAATTTTTTTCTACTTCCATTCATTTGCTTGCAAATTTCATGTCATTGTTTTTTACAGCTGAGTAATAATCCATGTGTAAATGTATCATATTTCCTTTATCCATTTTTTTTTCTGTTGAGGGGCATCTAGGTAGTTTCCAGGTTCTGGCTATTATGAATAATGCTGCTATAAATACTTGAGCAAGTGTCCTTGTGGTATGATTGAGCATCCTTTGGATATATGCCAAAGAGTGGTATAGCTGAGTCTTGAGGCAGATTAATTCCCAATTTTCTAAGAAATGGCCACATCATTTCCAAAGTGGCTGTACAAATTTACACCTCTACCAGAAGTGAAGGAGTGTTCCCCTTACTCCACATCCTCTCCAACATAAGCTATCATTAGTGGTTTTTATCTTATTCATTCTGACACATGTCAGGTGGTTTCTCAGAGTTATTTTTGATTTGCATTTCGCTGATACCTGAGGATATTGATATTCTTTAAGTGTATCTCAGCCATTTGACATTCTTCTGTTGAGAATTTTCTGTTTAAACCTGTACCCTATTTTTTAATTGGATTGTTTGGTGTTTTGATGTCTAGTTTCTTGAGTTCTTTATATAATTTGGAGATCATCCCTGTCAGATATAAGGTTGGTAAAGATCTTTTCCCATTCTATGGGCTGCCATTTTGTCTTATTGACAGTGTCCTTTGCCTTACAGAAGCTTTTCAGTTTCAGGAGGTCCCATTTATTAATTGTTGTTGCTCTCACTATCTATGCTATTGGTGTTATACTCAGGAAGTTATCTCCTGTAACAAAACATCCAAGGCTACCTCTTACTTTCTCTTCTATCAGGGTGAACTGGGATTTTCATGGTGATGAAGCAGTTTCTGAGTCTAATTATTACATAACTTTCTATAATCTCTGCTTTCTGCTTCTGATGGCTCACTGTTATTAAACCCAATTCAAACTTCTATCGTGTCTTGGGTTGATTATCATAATAAAGTTGTAAGTTATTTTTATTGCTGATCTTGACTCCTCTTCCTGAAACTATTTTAACCATTAGCATTGCTATAATTGACTTTTCTAAAATGAAATTTATATTAGAAACCTCTCTATGGTTCTTATTAGGAAAATACAGACTTTTCTAACTATAGCTAGTCATATACAGTTTACTTTTTCTTAGCCTTTTGAACATTTTATAACCATTTCCATCCCCTAATAGAAAATACTAAGTATTATATGATATAAGCAGCCTGTTAAAGCTTTCAATTTTCCTTGTGTTTAGCCTATTAAACACTATTGTATGAATTTCTAAAGGTCTTACAATAAAAATCCTGGAGCCAGATATTGTGGTCAATGCTGAAAGATCAGAGAGACAAAGGAACAAGCCACAGCCACCACCTTTTACCTCACCAATTCCTCAGCCTGAAAAAGCCTTCTAGCCAAAAAGTCTATAGCTAAAGAGATTCCTCAGCAAAAAAGCTCTAGTTCCTGTCTCCTCACACCTTACATGCTTTTCTCCACCCACCATACTACTTACTTCCTATTGCTGGCATTGAAGGTGTGGGACTTCCCAAATACTGGGATTAAGGGGTGTGTGTCACCACTGCCTGGCTCTGTTTCTTGCCTAGACTGAACCAATGTCATGTGGTCCAGGATGGCTTTGAACTCACAGAGATCCAGACAGATCTCTGCCTCTAGAGAGCTAGGATTAAAGACATGTGCCACCACTGCATGGTCTCTATGTTTAATCTAGTGGGTTGTTCTGTCCTCTGATCTTCAGGCAGATTTTATTAGAATACACAATATATCAATATAAAACACCATACCTCACAGTTTACCCAGCTCATATCCAAATCCTAATTAATCAAATTTTCTATGTTTCATACACTCATATTTTAATACTGGCCCCTTTTATAGAGTTATATTAGATAGATGAATGGATAGATAGATGATGTGTAACTGTATTATATGTATATGCATATACATAGTTTCTTCTCAAGGCAGACTCTTTGATGATTATATGGGTTCAAATTCAGTATATGCCTCACCTAATTCTTTTCTTTCTGTTACCATAAACAGTTAATGCCTCCTCTGCTCTCCCTTTTAACTTACCCCAATACTTATGCTAAAAACTATACTCTTCTAAGCTTTACATGTGCACATGCATGTATACACTTATATACACTTCTAAGTTTTACATGTGCACATGCATGCACACACTTGACACAGACAAATAGGTCTTGTCTCTGAGGAGTTCTTGACACAATGAGCCTTGTTTCAGCAAAGCAGAACCTAGCATGTAGTATGGCTGCTGATATTTTGCCTAGACTATCATGTAATCCTCAGTAAAATAACTGACCACTTTATAAGAAGTCATTAGTTAATACTACTGAATTAAATTAAATTCATTTAATTTTGTCCTTTACAGAATTTTTAAGACTTTGTTTTTATATTGTCTTGCAAAATGCAAACCTTCACTATTTATATAAAGTGCAAAAATTATATTCTTAAAGTAAATTTTTTTTCATATTTTAGTTCGTACTATTTTTATCATCTTATTTTACTATTGCTTTATGGATCTCTAGTTTGAGTGAGAAGTGCATCATATATATTGGGTGTGTGGACACTTGGTGCCCAGTTGGTGGCACTATTTGGGAAGGTTTAGGAAGTGTGGCCTTCTTGGAGGAAGTATGTCACTAGGTTTAAAGAGTTTAAATCATCATACCACGTCTACTTTGCTCTCTCTGATTCAGACTTGCAATTCAAGATCTAAGCTCTTAGCTGCCTGCTCCAACCCCTGTGCCTGCTTACTGTCAATCTTCCCGCCGTGATGGGCTCCTCTTTTTCTGGAACCATAGCCAAAATAACTCTTTCTCCCTCGAGTTGCCTTGGCTGTGGTATTTCATTACAGCAACAGAAAAGCGACAAATTCGTCTAGAAAATAGAATGTGAGGGAATTACTGCATGCCCTGGCATTATTGGGATGAGAAATCCACGTCGGCAGATTGAGGGTGGCAAAGGAATTAAGAAAGGAGGAAAAGCACACATCTAGGAGTTTAATATAAACCAAGCCACAGGGATATAAACCCCAGTAGCAGTTTGTCCTGAGCACTAACTTAATTAAAATTTAAAAAGCACATTGGATCTTAACTGCTTTACAATAATCCGATGGGAGTGGAAAGAGACTTCGTGTTTGGGGACAGTTTCTGTGACTCACTTTTAAATATTCACTCCATGGGCATTCACTTCCATTTCCTTCTGGGTTGCCTTCCTTTGCCAGTCCAGACAATTGTGGGGGAAGCTGGACATTGCATCCTGAGGTCCATACTTCCTGTATATCAGGAAATGATGAGTGGGAGCAGAAGTTGTTCTGGTCTAGTAGGGTGAGACACCAGTGCTGAAGTTGATTTTGCAGGGACAACAAGAGCAGTTATACTGAATTCCAATTCTCACCCCAAAACTGGTTGAAACAGGAGAGGCAGGAGGGAAAAATCAAGACAGTGGCATCCCTGTTTCCCTCATATTTAAGAGCCTGTGATAGCAGGCAGCTAAACTAAGTCAGGTGCAATCTATTCCTTGTGCCTTTCAGATCTTGGTTCAACCTTTCCTAGTATCTAATCTCATGTGAGAACAGGAAGGTGTATTACTCTCTCACAGGAAGTGGCCACTCAACCTCTTTACAAAATGGCCCCAGGTCTAAATGAAGATGTAGTTTACAATGCTGTAAGTCTCAGAACAAGAATGGTTGATTGTCTTTCTCTGAAACCATGTATAATCATTTCTATCACCCTTTGACATAATTTTTCTCATATGTTTGGCTATTTTCTAGAATAACTGAGATGTTAAATTAAAATGGAAAATCATTTCATAGTTCTCCCAAGCCAACTCACTGTTTCACTGGTTGTGAATGTACCATGCACATGCTAATGAATGATCTTTATTCTAGATCGTCTCTTCTTCTTTTGCATAGTTGTAACTATGTGTCTTTCTAAGAATCAAGGCCAAGTTTCTTATCCAGTAAAAAATGAACCTTTTGCCTTTTGATCTATCAGCTTCTCTTCCTTTAATATTGACATAGTCTAGTTTCTGATTAATCTAGATACTCACGTTTTCCTGAGACTAAATATGAATCTGTATTTATGATCATTTCTCTCTTTACATGAAGCAATGTTCAAGTGTTCTGTCTACAAATATTACCATTGGAAGGATAACAACTATTTTTGAAAGTTACCCTGTTTAATGAGATTATAGCAAACAACAGATAGAGTTCAGAGCATACACATCATACTAGCCACTCTGCAAACCAAGCCTGGATATATTCTCTCACTGTGATTAAGCTAGAGGGAACTGCTTGTGAGGATACAGGTATAAGCAAAGAGGATGTATCAGTGGTGCAACCCAGGTGTCAGGGGTATGTAGAACACCTATTGTTGATTTCCAATTACAGTCCTCTAATTTGCAGAAGAATAACTGTTCTGGTTAAACAATCACTTAATGCTTTATAAATGCACAACAACTTTACTAAGATAAAAAATAGGTGCATCTTATAGTCAATGAAAATTGTGTCTAAATAAGACATAAAGATTTTATGAAAGTTTATCTCTAAGGATAATTGTAAAAAGTACATTCAAAAGAAATATAGTATATCAAGCTTTGAAGTAGTGGGAAAATTATATCATTAAGTGTAAAACTTAGCAGAAATAATCTAAAATCTCATTTCAAACACACAGGTAAATGTGTACAAGGCAAATTAAAAGTAAAGATACAAATAATAAGGATCAGAGCAGAAATCAATGAAATTAACATGAAAGCTGGGCAAAGGAGAGGGTTCAATAGGCAAAGCCATACATCAGCAAGCCTGCTGAGTTGAGCTCAGTCCTGAAACCCACATGGTGAAACCAAGGAGCTGCGTTTCTGCAAGTTGCTTTCTGACTTTCATACATATGTTGCAAAAAACATATTCCCCAAAATTAATAAATAAACTAAGTATTTTCAATAAAAAATTGAAAAATACAACAAATACCTACTTCTCTAAAAGATATCAACAAAATTATCAAAACCACTGCAAGATAAGAAGGATAATGAAGGAAGAGAACAAAACAGAAAATACCACTATCAAAAGCTGCCAGAGTAGGGGTGTTAATTAAACAGGTATGGTATGAAAGTATTTAGGGAGGAATATTATTATGAAAATGTTTAAACCTGGATAAGGACTGGGGAGGAGAGAAAAATAGGGGTTTAAGGGAGAGTTAGCAAAAACTAAGGATACTTTTAAAATCTATAAAGAAAAACCTACGACTTTAAAAGTTAACTAGAAAATATAAAGATTTTAAATAAAAGTTTTGTGTATGGTTGGATAATATTGCTCCCAGAAACCAGAGGGTTTTTTATTTGAATATTTTATTTATTTATCAAATATTTTATTTATTTATTTATCAGTAGTAGATTGCCACATCATCCTATGACCTTCCCATCTGTCAGCTTTTGATTTAATTAGAATATTTCATTGATTCTTTGACAATTTCACACATGTATGTATTGTGACTTGATCATAGCCTCCCTCTTTACTTCCTTCACACTTTGCCCAAATAGCACTCAACATGTCTCCTTCTCACCTTTGTATTTGTTTCTTTGTTTGGTTGGTTGATTGATTGATTGATTGATTACTTAAATTTTAGTACCATGTGTGGGGAAGTATAAGTTGTTGGACAGGGATGACCCAAGGATCCAAAGTCAACTCAGACTATTAACATTGTCCTTGGTAGCTTACTAGAACAGGGTGATAACACCACATTTCTCAAGACACCACACAGTTTGGATACAGGAAACAGGAAAATAAAGCTGGAACTGACCTGGAAACCCACTCCTTGCCAGCTAGTGTTCATAGTTTCAGAAGATGCAATAGGGTGAAATACACTGGGGCAAAGGTCAATTGATGGTTTTATCCAGTTGTGGGACCTGATTTCTGTATTAACACCTGCTAAGCAGTGCCCGCTGGAATAATAGTGGCAAGTCTGTTTTAAATGTAACCAACTACTTTCTGACTAGATTTGAGGCTTGCTTTTATAAGAGGGAATATATGCCTAGTACTGCAAACCTTGTCAAAAGCTTATAGGTGGGAATATCACAGGCTGCAGTGAGACTCTACTGCTGATAGTTTGATAGTCACAATCAAGCTGCCTTCTAAGTATTTATATTTATATCCACAGGCTAGTGTGCTTTCAGACTTGACAGTGATGCTTCCTTTGTCCAGTGAGCAATGGTTAATGCAGAGACTCCTAAGTGATCAAAATGCTAAGAGTAAGTGACTACTGAGTATCCAGCCCTAAATGGGACATCTGTCACAGCCCCTCTAAGGTCAAGGGAACATGACAGAAAAGGCATCAGGAAGTTTTTTTTAAAGCCAGAGGCTTGGGAAGAGTGCTATGAATTATTGTCTTCTGTGAAGGACATGATCATTGAAACCATGATTGCATTTGAGCTAAGGTTCCTTGCAGAGGTGCACATGCACACATGAGTGTGCACATACGCATACTCATGAGTGCCCAGGCACAATGCACACAACTAGAGAGGAAACCAGTTGGAAAGAAGCAGGGCATCAGTAGGATGGGACTTCAGATTTCATCTTATTGTGTCAAAAAACTTCAGTTAGATTTCTGATTTTTGTTTTGTAGTTAATTTGTTCCAAACATGAGAAGTTTAGGGGTTAAAGCAGGAGTATGGGGTTATTGGTCAAAGTGTATGAATTTCACGTAGAATTAATAAGCCCAAGGGCTGTAAGGCACAGCATTATGTCTATCACTAGCAAAACACTGCAGACTTGAAGACTGCTGGGTACTTTTGAGCATCCTCACCACAACAGGGTATGTGAAGTAATTCATGCTACACATTATGACATTTTGAATTTGTGTTAGATGTCTTGCTGCATTAAAATGATTCAATAATTTGCTAACTAGATTGTAAGTGAGGATGAAATTGACAAGGAGAGTTTTTGACATGGGTAAATAAGCTTGCGTGTTCTCTAATTCTCTTCTTTACCCATCTGAAGACCTTGGTGCAGCCAAGAGAAACAGCACTTGCTTTACTTTTTTCTGGCATTTCTGTTGCAGCACAATCCAAGGTGAAAGGCAGACCTTGCATGCCTCTAGAAGATGTACAAAGTATAGTTTGGCCATATTAGCAGACTATCTGGCCCTTGCCTTCTTCTTGAATAGGGTGAAACTCAGCATGTGCCATTTGTTTTACCCAACTAGAGTATTGAGTAACATAACAAAGAACTCTGGGAAAGTAAGCACATTGTAGTGAATCAAACACAGTCATGAATGATGAATGATTAATTCCATATTTTCTCCTCTGGAAAAACTATTTAGAATAAAGTGTGTGCGCACGTGTTATCTGGAAGATGTGACCTTCTTGACCTGGACAATTGCTGCATTCTATTTTTTCAGTGGCAGACAAACAGATAACGTATCAAAGTGTATTCTCTTTTTTCCCTGGCTCCTTTTCATTTCCAGCTTTTTCCTTCGCTCTTGCAGCCGAGAAACTGCCACTATTAGCAATGTTCATCTTTCCTTGCAGCTCTAGAATTGGAGTTAGCACACTTTGTACCAAGATTGTCTGGCAAATGCATATTATTAAAAATCAGTTTTCAGTATCGAGTTATTTGCCTACTCACTGGCAAGTTAGATGACAATGACAGCTAGCATTCAGTGGCACCACAATTACTAAACATTTGACGTGTAGTTAATAGGGTTTTTTTTTGTGGGGGGCGGATTTTCTGTTGTGGTTGAGACAGAATCTCAGTATGTAACCCAGACAAGCCTACAAGGCAATACCTAGTCCAGACCAAGCTCTAACTCATCATTATTTTGCATGTTTTGCAAGTGCTTGGATTAGGAGTGTGCGCCACTGTACTCCATGACTTATGATTTATTCTCAGTCCTGGATCTTGTACTAGTTGGTAGGCTGAAGCTTAGGTAAAGCAAATGGGTGCATAACTTAATTGCTCTGGAGACAGTGGTAATGGTGAAGACTGTGGTTTGAGATGTTTTTCTCAAAGATGATACTACATTGTAAAACAAAGTGGTGAGACCAATGAAACCATCTTAAGAAGTTCTGTGAACTTACGCCTGTCAGAATGGCTAAGATAAAAAACACTGAAGACAGTTTATGATGGAGAGGATGTGGAACTAGGGGAACTCTCCTCCACTGCTGGTGGGAATGCAAGCTTGTACAACCACTTTGGAAATCAATATGGCGCTTTCTTAGAAAATTGGGAATCAATCTCCCCCAAGATCCAGCTATACCACTCTTGGGCATATACCCAAGAAATGCTCAATCATACCACAAGAGCACTTGCTCAGCTATGTTTATATCAGCATTGTTTGTAATAGCCAAAACATGGAAACAACCTAGATGCCCTTCAACTGAAGAATGGATAAATAAATTGTGGCACATATGCACAATGGAATACTACTCAGCAGAGAAAAACAATGACATCATGAGGTTTGCAGGCAAATGGATAGATCTAGAAAAAATCATCCTGAGTGAGGTAACCCAGACTCAGAAAGACAAATATGGTATGTACTCACTCATAGGAGGATACTAGATGTGGAACAAGGATGACTGGACTGCTACTCACATCACCAGTGAGGCTACCTGGAAAACAGGACCCCAAGAAAGACACTGGGATCACCCAATGATGGAGAAATAGATCAGATCTACATGAACAGCCTGGACATGAGTGGGAGCAATGAACGGCGAGGGTCGAGGGAAAGAGAGCAGGAGATCCCACCTGGATCAAGAACAGAGAGGGAGAACAAGGAATAGGAGACCATGGTAAATGAAGGCCACATGAGAAAAGGAAGAAACAAAGTACTAGAGAGGCCCACAGAAATCCACAGAGATACCCCCACAAAAGACTGCTGGCAATGGCCAAGAGACAGCCGAGACTGACCTACTCTGGTGATGGGATGGACAAACACCCTAATAGTTGTGCCAGAAACCCCATCCAAGGACTGAGGAATCTGGATGCAGACATCCATGGCTAGGCCCCGGGTGGAGCGCTGGGAGTCTAATTAGCGAGAAAGAGGAGGGTTTATATGAGCGAGAATTGTTGAAACCAAGGTTGGATAAAGCACAGGGACAAATAACCAAATGAATGGAAAAACATGAACTATGAACCAAAGGCTGAGGGGCCCCCAACTGGATCAGGCCCTCTGAATAGGTGAGACAGTTGATTGGCTTGATCTGTTTGGGAGGCATCTAGGCAGTGGTACCAGGTCCTGGGCTCGCTGCATGAGATAGCTGTTTGAAACCTGGGACTTATACAGGGACGCTTGGCTCAATCTGGGAGGAGGGGATTGGACCTGCCTGGACTGAGTCTATCAGGTCGATCTCAGTCCTCGGGGGTGGCCTTGATCTGGAGGTGGTGGGAAAGCGGGATGTGCTGGGGGGAAAGGGATGGGGGCAGGAAGGGGGAGAACAAGGAAATCTGTGGCTGTTATGTAGAACTGAATAGTATTGTAAAATAAAATAAAAGAAAGAAAGAAAGAAAGAAAGAAAGAAAGAAAGAAAGAAAGAAAGAAAGAAAGAAAGAAAGAAAGAAAGAAAGAAAGAAGTTCTGTGAAAGGCAGAGACCCTGTGTAGTCAAATGTGCTGCAGACACCCACATAAAAGACATCTTAGAAAATAACACATCTTTAAAGTCCACCTCGGGTTATAATCATAGCATTATCAGAGCCTCAGCAGATATGAAATCAGAAGTACTTAGAGCCTGTTTTTTTTAAATGTCAATGGCAGTATAATGATAGGACATTTTATTAGATTGGACAGATAAAAGTACATAAATCCAAGAATATTCAGTCTGCAAGTACCCCTTGCCTTTCTGGCTAATGGGAGCAGTCCCTTATCACAGACCATGCAAAGTTTTCACCTAAAGTAGGCATGAAGCCCACCAGGCTAATGAACAGAATCATGTTATTTGGAAAGCAATTCTCTACATGTCAAAAGATGAGAAAGCCTGGAAAATATGAGCTATCACACACTTAAAGAATGGTTCTTAAAGATGGTAGAGCAAGAAACATAAAATATAAAACAAAGTAGAAAATAATTCATTCATATGTGCATATTTACTCAAGACACAAGAGTAAAAATATCAAAACTGCCTAAAGTTGGATTTTGCAATTTTGTTGAGTGGCTCTTTGAAGTCTGGGCATAATAACAATACAGGGCAAATAAGGTGGTATGATACAACTAAAAAGAAGTTGTATTAAAATTGGATCAAAGGCTTATGGAATTGAGGAAGATAGAATATATAGACTTTATAATACCTAAGAACAATTAGTTGTTCTAGATTTACAGAGTATTTCCAGAATATATTTTCCTTTTATAAATTAGCATGTATTAATTTCACAAAATTATAGATTTATTGTGGCATTTTTGTATGCTAATGTGAAGTATTTTGATAATATTCACTCTTATCCCATTACCATGCTTGTCTCCTCCACTCTCCCAAATAAGTCCCCTTTTGCTTTCATGCCAGAATATTTTTTCATATTAAGGTAATAAGAATATGTTGACAAGGGATACATCTAAACTTCGGAAAATTCAGTGATGAGGGATCTCTTTTCTTGGAGAAGCAGTAGATATCATCATGGAGTTCAGATGACTTTTAAGGTGACAAAATTCCAGTATGGCATAGCCCAAGAACCAGAACTTCTCTCTGAGAAGCAAGGTAGGCATAATTACAGTAAAGGAAATTGTGTGTGTACGTGTGTGTGTGTGTGTGTGTGTGTGTGTGTGTGTGTGTTTTCCTAGAAGAGACTAAAGTGATAAAGTGATGATGAATAACTCAAGATGTTCCTGACCCTTTCACAGAAACATATGGTGAGGACATTTCTTCTTTTCCATAATAAAATAGTCTATGTCTTTTAAGTCTTGGAGAAATGCATAGAATCCCAGTTTCTTGATTGCTTAAGTTAGTTTAGAAAAGAGAATCCACAAACTGAAGGAAACCTGAAGCACTTTAGGAAACCTGTGCTACTACCTCCTTACTTGAAGGGTGATAAAAAAAAATAACAAGAATGCAATATTGAAATTTAAAAGAAGTGTTAGATGCAGACTTGAGTCAATATAGAAATAACTGAACCAAGCAAATGTATAGTAGGACAGACCCATAGAGTCAAGGAAATTGGCTCAAACCAGTTGCCAAGGCATACCCATAACATACTTCCTTAACAGCCAAATTGGAGTCTGATTGAGAGCCTAGCAAAAGGTGCTGTCAGAGCTCCTGATCATGCCCAGCCCATGAGGGATGACCATGCATTGTTGCCAGATTTGGGACACAGCCTGAGAGCTGGGAGGAGGGTATATAAGACCTTCCCCATTATTGAATAAAGGAGTCTGCTATTTGCCTTCACCTGACTCCTGGTATCTGTGTTATTGACACCTCGCCTTCTCACCGCCTCCCCTGAGAAAACCTTTAGGACTCAGCAACATTAGTGAATACAAACCAGTCAAACAAACAGAAGCATTTCTTGTGAGAATAAAGTTTTGGAAGACACATACCAAATGGAGGTCTGCAGCTCCTTTTGCAAGTTTGTCCAACTGGGCCATGTAAAACATCATGCAAGTTCCCTGCTCCTGGGACACATATTTGAGATATGCATACCATCATCATCTGACACTTCATACTGATCACCTAACTCTGGTCTAATAGGAATAAACAAAAGATTCTAAAACTTCCAATTATTACATAAAGTAGCAGAAATTAGCAACACCACTAAAGTATTGTAGGATGAAAAGGAGTTATTTTGTTTATTTGTTTTCTCTATCCAGGTAGCTACGGTACATGATTTTAATCCCAGAACACAGGAGGAGTTTGAGGCCAGCCTGTGTAATGGGTAGCTGTTCCAGCTTTGACTTGGAAGTACTACCCCAATTGAGGCTTCAGTAACTGTCATGCCTACAAGGCAGGGCCGAGACAGGAACCCTTAATACCAAAGATCTGGATGTGCTGGTCTCTTGTTTCCTGGATCCTGGACACTGGAGGTAGATTGAGCAGAGTTTTCCAGAGAACACAGCTGGACTGTGCTACACCTTTCCCAGACCCTGTAACCTATCACTTTACTTGTAAGTTACCCCACAAAATAAACCTCCCTTTTAACTTTGCAGAGTTGCCTTAATACTATAATCAATAAACCTGGTCTCCTGACAGAGTTCCAGGACAGCCAGGGCTACACAGAGAAAGAAAAATAAAATAAAACAAACACACAAGCAAAAACCTGAACAAAGTAAAAGAGTTATTCTCTATCACATCCCATTTAAAAGTATGTATTTAATATCTGGAGAGCAGTGAGATGGATCAAGACTGATGCCCTGAGTTCAATTCCTAGCAATCACATGATTTAAGGAGAGTGAACCAATTCCTATAAGTTCTCTGACTTCCACTCATGTACCATGGCCCATCCCTCTCGATAGATAGATAGATAGATAGATAGATAGATAGATAGATAGATAGATAGATAGATAGATAATGATTTTAAGATATTAAATACTTAATGTCTTAACATTTAGAAAATATACCTGATTTTAGAGACCCATTCTGTGCTGGATATGGACAATTGTTTAATAGAGGAATGCTATTTTTTATTAAAAATAGATTCTTATCTTATAAAATACATCCAACCATTGTTTCCCATCCCTCAACATACACAATCTCATTCCACACTCCCCTTTCTTCAGATCCACTTCCCATCCATTTCCTCTTCAGAATAAAGCAGGCCTCAAAGAGAACACAACCAAACAGGTCAAAACAAGACTCAATCAGAGCACCAGCATTTCGGTAGTTTCCTTTCTTCTCCATCCTCAAACTCAATGACTTTTGCATGACATAGAAGATAGGGTATCTTTCTGATCATACTTACAATTACCTTAGCTCCCTCCTCCTAGCAGTCACATAATGGTAGAAGATCAGAACTCTAGTGCACAAAATATTGTACTATATATTTGAATATCAAAATAAGTATTTCTCCTCTGGCTATTTACCAATATAGGAAGTTTGTTATTGAATTATCAGCATTTCAATTTTTCAAATATTAAAATTTAGAAAATTAACTAGTAATTGTTTAATAATATCCACAAAATATGTAATATGACTAAGTATAATTACTATTTTATATTTTAATAAAGTTAGACATGTTTATCAGTATCTCCCATTAGAAACAAAGGACTGTATGTCTATTGCTCATTTTTCCTTTGTTTGTATCTATGCTGCTTTCATTCCCAAATCAGAATTGTTAGCTGTACACACAGTAGCACCTTAAACTTACTCTAAGGCTGGGGACTATATCCACAAGAATTCCCTTCCCTTGATAGTGTTGGATTAGAGTTTGTCAGTAAGATAAATTCACACACACACACACACACACACACACACACACACACTATTTACACAGATTGCTTATGCTTTTTGTGGTGGTGGTATTGTGTTCCCCAAAATATTGTGCACCCTAATAAACTTATCTGGGGTCAGAGAACAGAACAGCCACTAGTTATAGAGGCCAGGAAATGATGGCACACACACATTTAATCCTATCACTTGGGAGGCAGAGATCCATCCAGATCTCTGTGAGTTTAAAGTCGCACTGGAAACAGCCAGGCATGGTGACTCATACGTTTAATCTCAGGGAGTGATGGCAGAAACAGAAAGGTATATAAGGCATGAAGACCAGGAACTAGAAACTTTTAGCTGTTTAAGCTTTCAGGCTTTGAGCAGCACAGTTCAGATGAGATCCATTTGGATGAGGACTCAGGAGCTTCCAGTCCAAGGAAACAGGATCAGCTGAGGAAGTGGCGAGGTAAGGTGGCTTGTTCTGCTTCTCTGATCTTCTAGAGTTCACCCCAATACCCGGCTTCAGGTTTGTTTTTATTAATAAGAACCTTTTAAGATTCCTGCTACATTTTGTGACCAAGATTAAGGCTTTACTAACTATTTTAAAAGTTCAACTGAGATAATCAAGATAACCTCAAAAGAGCTTCAAAATTTTTTAGGAAAAATTGCATCAATGAAAGTTATTTTTAGGTAATATGTTTAGAACAGCCACACTGACATAATTTATTCTGAATCATGAACAAATACAGTCACACATTTCTATGATAAGTATATGTAGGAACACTAAGCTCATTCATGCTCCATCATAATTAATTTTCACTCTTCAAAGGAAATCCAACACTTTTGGATACCAACTACCACCCAACCACACCAGAAACTTGACTAAAGAGAAGACAATGATGTGTACATCTGATTCAAACAGAAACTGGTTCCCCTGTTGTTCTGACTTAACTTCTTTCACCATGCTACCTCATCAACAAGGAGAAAGAAGTATTGCCTAAAATCACATTTCATCCAATGATGTCATTTTTAACCCTCTTTCTCAAGGATCTTTGCAAAATTATCTTTAGAAATTGGCAGTCATGGTAATTTACATTCAATTTTGAAATTGCATTCAATAATTAGTATTTGATGATCTATTGCTGAAAAGTGCAATGAATTTGTATGCATGCAGATAAGTAAGAAAATAGACAAATAGAGAGGAAATGACCAACTACACTCAATGTGTCCCTACCATTCCTGGTCTGTTTTGTGTATATAGAATGGAGATATCAGTCTCTTGGAGATCACATCCCCATAGAAATGTTAGGCACTAATCAAGAATATTAAGTATCTTGATTTATTTAATTCATTTTCTTTGTATCCTCTCAGATAAAATGTATAAAATGCTAAATATGAAAGAGGATATAAAAAGCTAATTTTTTTAGTTATATATTTCTCATAGATTTTAGGGGATTGGTGTTAAACAACTGCATAAAATCTTTTTTATACTGGAAGTATAAAATTTAAACATCTCAGCTTTTGTTTCCCATGTTCATTACTGTGCAATTCATAATATCCAGAGATTGGAAACATCCTAGATGTCCATCGACAGTTGAATATATAGTGAAAATGTGGTACATTTATACATCAGAATATTATTCAGCTAAGAAAAAATGAAATTTGCAGATAGCTATATGGAGCTAGAAACAGTCATCCTGAGTAAGGTAACCCAGGCCACAAAAGATAGTTGCTGTACCTTTTCTCTTACAAGTAGTTGTAAGCTTTTAAATTTTTGATGTATGTGTTTCAATCCAAATGCGTATTCTAACTGTATAGAAGTCCATTGAGCTATAGAGACTTGGAGTCTGCTTAATTTTTGTTTGTGATGCATTTATTCATTTGCAACTTTGTCATGCAATGCAGTTTATACAATTAAAAAAGTTAAAGCAGCACTTTAAGTATAAACCACAGTGAAAAATCAAAGTCAGTGCTGCAATAAGCTCAATGATCTACACTAACTAGCTGGTGCTCTCCTAAATTAAGTTTGAAAACTGAATTGAAACGACAGATTGTTCTGGAAAAGCCTTTACTGCTAATTTTTCCATCACAGGAGTTGCTATACCATACTCAAGTTCTTGCAACTAACCCAGTGCTCACAGCCACAACCTGAGAGACATTAGCAAGACATGTCAGGAGCTTCTGGTCCTTCTCCAAAGACTGGAACATCCCAGCACACATAGGTACAGTCTTTTTTTTTTAACTAATTTTTTTACTAAGAAATTTTTTATTCCTTTTACATATCAATCACAGATCTCCCTCTTCCCTCATCCCACCCCTCTAGCTTTCCCCCCACTTCAACCCACCCCCCCCATTCCCTCCTACAAGAAGGTATGGCGTTGTTTGGAAGAAACTAGAGCACCCCAACACATGTAGGTACAGGGACTTGTTCTGAAGATAAAGAAAACTCAATCAATCCCAACCAAAATTTCTCAGGCAGTTACCCTTTGTGGCTGCAAGAGGGGAAGCATTAAAACAGCAGTAGTCTGAAATTGGCTCAGCCTTGACGGGAAGTGTTCATAGACCCTGCATCCCAGAAAAGTGCAGTTAAGGAAAATGACAGATAACGAGTCTGCTCACGTCATTTGGCAGAAACAGGAAGGCTTATTTAAAACTACCACTTGAGGCTACATCAAATCAAATAATTTCTACAATTTTTTTAAAATTTTATTGATGTCTCTTCAGCTTTTTTTGTATTCCATAGGATGGAAATAACAAAACTATCCTGGAGATGTACATATAATATCAATTTGAGTTCTACTTTAATTCGATTTTTATCTTTTCAGTTTCTTTTTTTTTTTACTGAAAATGTTTGCTTCTATTCAGGTCTTTTGTTTTGAAGATAGCAATACAAACTATTGCATCAAAGAATATTATGAAAACTATTGGTACTAAACTAGAAAGTGAAGAATTTGTTCTGTGAGGTGGGGTTGTTTACCACATTACATGGTCGTGCATGGGAGTTTATTTGTCCATGTGCACATCCAAAAACACAATGCTGTTTTTGCATCTATTTTATTGAAAAATGACATTATAATGAATGTGATTTTACATGTTAACTTGACCAATGTGAAACAATTCTCCACATCCTCAGTCTCCAAATTCTTAGTTCTTTGGTTCTTTATCATCTATATACCACCTTTGTTTACAGGATATAGAACTTTACCAATTAATGCAGTATTAATTTCTTTCATTTACATTTTTATTTACATTTCCATATTAATTGCTAAAGTCCAGAACTGTTTTGGATTTTCAACAACTAGTTTATCTATTCCCAGGTGCAATGAATATTCATCATTATGCTGCTTTTCTCTTCCTTTGTTTATTTTTACTTACTGCCTTAATGACTAATAGTGTTATTTTATGTGGTTGGTACTGTTTGTTTCTTTGTTTATGTATCATTGCCCTATCTTAACATTTACTCACTCAGTTCAAAAATACATTAATTTTATTACTTTCTAAAAAAGACATTCTGATTTTAATACCCAGTTTTCATTCTATATTCAATGTTTTCTCATGTCTAAGTTTTATTTTTCTTAACTTTTAGATTTATTCTCTTTTTTCCTAATTTCTTAAGCTGGGAATTTTCTTTAGTCCACAATATTTATTCTATTCTGATACAAGAATTTAATGCCAAACTCTTCTTAAATTTAAATTTACTTATAAAGTAATAGGTTACATTTGGAGTTTATGTACCTGTTTCATTTGGTGTATTGTTTTTCCACCATTCTCTATTCATCTCTTTGCCTCCTTTCCCTTGGCTTTTTGTGGACTTGCTTAGGCTTTAGTAATTTTTTTGAAAAGTTCAACAGGGATGACTTTGAAAGAGCTTTAGTATCTGTTAAGAGAACTGAGATTATATAACTTACTTTCAGCATCTCTCTTTTCCATGTTGCTCCATTGTGTTTTCCATTCCACCCCTTTAGACATTTATTTTATAGCCATACAGGCTTTCTTTCTAGTTTACTGATCTTTACCATTTTTTTCTCCCACTACATAGACATATTTAACAGTTCCATCAGGATCCACAGATAAGTGATAACATATGAAACACCAAAATGTTTTGAGAAATTTTCTTTAACTATGTTGAGCAACATTGGGTACATTACATTTTCTTGAATTTAGTTCTAAATCGGTTTCTGCCTCTGTTATGACTTATTAGTTGTTCTAAGAGTTAATTACAAGATTTCTTTTTAATTCAAATATATCGGGAAGTAGGTGTGAACATTCTATTATTGATTTTAAATCTTAGATATAAGTTACACTAGTCAGTCATATGTGATCCAGTTTCTTAGTCTTAGTAACAGTTGTGTAACTTATTCTTTGTCAGATTGTTACATGTCTGGCAAGTGGCAGTTGGTAATGCCATCAAATAAATGTAGCCAGATATTTCCCATACACAAGTCAGTATTATCCTATATAACTTTTATGCATATGATGGGTCACTACTCAGTATCTTTAATATGGAGAACCAGCATGAAATACATTTTACTATGCAGTTTTATTGGGATTTGGGGTTCTTTTGTTTCTGCAGGAGTATAAACAAATCATCATGTGGGGTAATATTGTTATTTGAATTTGGCAGTGAAGAGTTAGAAATCCACATCATACCTTGCAAAACATTTAATAAAATGATTACTTTCTATAACTTCAATGCCATGCAAATGTACTGTTGATGTGTATTAACTGTGTTGTGTCACATTATAAAAGAGGGCAAAGAACTTATGTTCTAAAAATAAGTTTTTCTTTTATCACTTGATAGAATTATATACTCTTCCATGAAATTAACTGATTCATGGTGATAATGAAATCTCTCTATATAAATAAGTATAAATATATATAATAGTTTCTAATTGATCAGTCATTTAAATACATCTGTAGATGAATAAGTAGTTTTAATGAGAATACACAAGAATATTATATATAAACATACATACGTGAGAAATGAATGTTATTAAAATCAGAGTTTTGTCAATCGAAAGGCACTGTTAAAAGAATAAAATGACAAGTCAGCCAGTGGGAGAACATATTTCCAGTGCAATAATAATAATAATAAATAATAATAATAATGATGATGATGATGATGATGATGATGATAAATTCAAATCTAGGAGACAGGAGCATTGCAGCAACACAACTGAAGAAAATCTTATCACAATGACATAAAAATATGTACAAGATTTAGAAATGATCTTGTTCACCCCAAAAGGAAAATACACAAGTGCACAGAAACCATCTGAAAAGGCTCTTGAGGATATTAGTAAGTAGGGACCTGCAAATAAAAACCACAACAAAATTACCTACTGTGCACCCACAGTAGTTGAAAGAGAAAAGATAGAAATGCTGTCCTGCGCTGCTTCTCACAGGGTATGCTTACATTGATTCCATGAAACTGTGTCTCAGTCTCAACGTAGTTCCACACATGCATCTCTTACCTACAAAGACCTTGGGAAGCTCTAGCTTGGTCTCATCAGAGCAGTAACCTGGGTGATCAAGAGGCTTCTGCATTTCTGTTTCCTGTCTCCTGCTTCCAAAAACAAGTGTTTTGTTTACTATCCAGCCTCTTAATATCTTGCTCTAAATACACCTTAATATGTAACAAGGCTTTGGTTGTTTGAGGTGTGGAAGGCAAGCAAACTCTGCATGACTTGTCCCTGTGGTCTAAAAGTGAGCTGATGCTTTTGTTCTGTTGATAAGGAAGCACTCACTGGCCTTCACCAGGCTGTTCAGCTGCACTTGCCTCCAAGGGTACAATTAAGTTCTGGCATGAGTCTCAGACACTAGGCATTATGTAATAATCTGGTAAACCTATAATCCACTCTGAATTGGTGTGCTGTTTTTAATGTTTGAATTTGCCTTTTAATTTTCTTTGAAGTAAACAGGAAATTAAAGTGTGTGCTCTGTATGTTTGAGTTTCTAAATCTCTATACTATGAATACTTGTCTCCATTTGCCCTAAAAATAGATATCAACCACTAATTGATACTTGAGTTTCGGTTTTTGACTCTGTAATGAGACCTCATTGTCTTAAATTGTTTTAATCATGGTTTATTTATGTTGATCAAAAAAGTCTATTTTTTAATATTTATTTATTTGTTTGTTTGTTTGTTTGTTTTTACATGATTCTGTATGTGCCTGCACGAGTTTATGTTCACAAAATGCATACAGGTACATCTAGGGGCTGGGGGATGACTAATCCCCTGGAATTAGAGCTACAGGCAGTTTGTGAGGTGCTTGATATGGGTGCTAGCAACCTAATCCAGGTCCTTTGGAAGAGGAGTAAGTGAGAATCCTTTATCCTTGAACCATTTATCCAGCTCAGAAAATTCTATTATTCTGTGTCTTATTAAATTTTATGATGAGGCTCTTTATGATGCTTTGGATTCTTTAACATGGTATAAAACTATAGCTGTTAGTCCTGGTTAGTTTTTGTCAATGTGATAAATTGAATCAGCTAGAAAGAGGGAACTTCTATTGAGTACTTTCCCCATAAGACACTAGTCTGTGGAGAGTCTATTGGACATTTTCTTGATGAATGATATGGGAAAGTTCAGCCCACTTTGGGTGATGCTACCCTTGGGAGGTCATCCAGGGTTATATGAGAAGGCAAGCTGAGGAAACCAGGGGAGAACATCAGTAAGCAGCTTTGCTCCATGGCACCAGTCTCTGCTCCTGTTTGAGTTCCTGCCCTTATTTCCTCTGAAGGTGGACTGTGCTTGAGACATGTAAGCCAGATTCTGAAGAATGCAGAATTATATTTAATTTTGATGATTATAGCTTCAGTAGATTTCGTTGTAATTGAAACTTGCTAAAATACCATTTTTCAAATAAGACCATAGCTATTTTACTCAATAACTATATGATGGATCTGAAGACTACTACTCATAGGACAGACTCATGGTCTCAGGTGGATTTTGAAAATGAAACAAAAACCAGTCAGCTAACATGCTTACTTTGTTCATGTTACCATGGTTCTATAATTATTTGGGGTGACATAACTTTGCAGCTAAATGCATTTAGTCATTGCAGCCAACTTTTCTTCACTAACTGCTGACTATTTAACACGTTTCTTGAAACTACATAGAATTGAAAGTATTATTAAAATGCTCAGAACATTTTAAAAAGGCATATTCAAAGATGTCAGTGGTCACTCGACAGGAAAATTCCATTTCTTATGCCACTATGATTCTATAAACGTTTAGAATACCAGGTAGGGCAAGGTCTCAAGTAATTTTTCAAGCCATTTCACAGAGATTCCAAAGCTATATACTTATTCTTGGAATGAATAGCTAATCATAAATCCTGACTTCCATTTTTTGCTTAATAATTCATGCCTTCATTTACTCAACAAATATATCATGAACCTACTACATGTCACAATATGAGAAGCTAGAGATAAACAAATTAGGTATGTTCCTGCTATAATAAAATTATCTTTGCAGTTTGCAGGACAAATATTAAACAATATGGAAGCATATCTGTGAAGCTTAGAACATGTGTCCTGTGAAGAAACTGACTGACATTTTTAAGTGTGAGAGTCATACACCCAGTACCACCTGACATATGAGAATTGCAAGCACTATACACTTGCATTATATAACACTGCTCATTTTTCTAAGAAAGTTATAAGAGAAAGGGGACTTTCTTAAGAAACTAGGGCCACTTGTAGTAGCAATTATATGCATTAAAAATGAAAATAAATTTTAAAGTTATAAGTGTATCATAAAATAATGTGTAATTTCTTTTTTATTCCTGATGTGTGTATTAGTTATCTATTTGTTGCTATAACTATACCCCAAAACAAAACAAAGTTCATAGCAGAGAGCTATGAATGCTGGTTTAACACCCATGCTCCTTTTTCTCCAGCCTGGGACCCCAGAACAGGAAATGGTACAACCCACATTAGGGTGGGTCTTCCTACGTCAATGAAGTCCATTAGAAAGTGTGTCATTGGCATACTCAAATTCTGTTTCCATGGTAACTCCAAATCTGTCATGTTGACAATCAAGATTAATTATTGTACTAGTTTTCTCCTTCTCCAATCCTATGGACCCTATCATAATAACTCTGTATCTGTACTGGTTACTTTCATGTCAGCTTGACACAACCTATAGTCATCTGATAGGGATGAACCACAATTGAGAAAATGCCTCTATATGATGTGATATAGGGCATTTTCTCCATTATTATTATAGGAGGGCCCAGCCTATCATGAATGGTGCCATATCTGCACTAGTGGCCCTGGGTTCTATAAGAAAGCAGGTTGAGCAAGCCATGATGAACAAGACAGTAAGCAGCACCCCTCTGTAGCCTCTGCATCAGCTCCTGCCTCCAAGTTTTTGCCATGTTTGAGTTCCTGTCCTAACTTCCTTTGATAATATTGATGATTAACAGTGACATGGAATATAGTCCAAATAAACCTTTTCCTCCCCAACTTACTTTTAGTCATGGTGTTTCATTGCAGCAGTAGAAATCCTCACTAAGACAATATTGATATTCTAATCTCAAGAAGCCTTAAGAGAACTTCAGGGAAGCCCCATGTTCCAATAATGTACGACCAAGAGTCAAGAAGGGACAGGCTATCCAATGTCTTCTGGTTTTGTTCAGATCCAAAGTCCCTCTGTAAATCTGGCATCAAGAGATGCATTTTCAGCAATCAGAATTCCTTGTTTTAGGATGCCAACTTTGCTTACAAACCAAATGCACTTAAGGCTAAGGTTTTTGTCTCCTTTATTATGTGACACCACCTCATGTTAGTCTGTATTTGGAAGACAATTGTCACACCAGAATGCTGTTCAATTTTTTTTATTCTGAAAGACACTTTTAAACCTCATTTCCTACCTTAATTCAACAGCAGAAAGAGCAAATGCCCGAACAAGTATCTTTTCCTAAAAAACATGGAAATGAATAGTAAACATATTAGCCATGATTGTTATCTTTCTACTGAGAACAGATAATCTATCAAATAGAGATATAAATAACTAGTTAATTTGTTATTTTTCTGAAAATAAGAAGTTAGAAAGTCATGATTAATTTCATGGAGCCATCAAATCGCATGTTTCTCCAAGACTGTAGAATAGTTTTTCTCAGTATGTGGCTTCCATTCTCAATGAAAATAGGTGGGATATTATTAGTAAAGATTCTCAAAAGAATTCAACATGAAATGGATTACAGGCAGAGGGATATAAAGATAGCAGGAATGAAAGCCCGCCTCTCTACTTCTCCTTACTTGACACCTTCCTCATGGGACAAAGGGACCACACCACTGTCCAGTTCTTAGGTTTCAAAGTCTACCAGTCAGTTGATTCCTTTCTCTAGCATTTAGTATCACTTCACAATTGTTTGAAGAACATTGTCCAAAGGTTCCTGTTGTATTTAGAAAAATAATAAGGAAATGTCTGTTACTGCATCCTACTAGAAGCAGAAGTCAGACACAGTTATGTACAACTCACACATTTTTTTTAATTTTATTTATTTTATTTTACAATACCATTAAGTTCTACATATCAGCCACGGGTTCCCCTATTCTACCCCCTCCCACACTCTCCCCTTACCCCCAGCCAACCCCCCATTCCCACCTCCTCCAGGGCAAATCCTCCCCCCGAGG